>NW_027362820.1:582500-1307500 GCF_046119375.1 Phyllobates terribilis
ATGAAGAAGTAGCGGCGGCCGCTGAAGGGGGAGCGGTCCGGGCCCCCCCCTCCCGCCACTGCTACCGCTATGTGCTGCGGCGGCCCGCACATATAATGAGGGCAATCCGGCATTAGACACCCCGCCTGGAGCCGCGGGCCCCCTGCAGGCTCGGGGCCCTGGGCGGTTGCCCGGATTGCCCTCATTATAATCCGCCTATAGATATAGGGCATGGAAAACGGCATCACAGCTGCAGCGGCTACGCTGGTGGTAGAGGGTCCCTCCGCGTCCGACATCTTCCTCCCCCCTAGTTAACCGTGGCCTACCTTCTGGCGATCCTCTTCTGTAGGCCGCTGCTCCGCTCGCGATGCTCTGGGTGAGGACCTTGCGTTGCTCGGTGATGACGTCGGCATCCGCTGGATCTCCTTCCAGGACCTTGCGCAGCGTCTCAGCGTAGGGCGGGGCTTCAGGTCTCGTGCGTTTTTGGACGTCCACGCCCCTCTTCTTCCCGCGCGGCGTCCCGAAGATGGCGCCCGATGGCGGGAAACGGCTCCGATTGGCGGGAAATGGCCCCGAATGGCGGAAAACTTCACTCAGATATGTATAGAGTCTTTTCCAGGCACGCAATACCCGTTTGTGGCGGGTTGGTCACAATTCTGCCTACTACGCCAAAGCTGACTCGGCCCCTGGGCCGTGGGGTACACGGAACCAGGCCTTCTAGTGTACAGTGCTGATGGGGGTAGTAGTGGCAACCCGATCCCGTGGCTCAGTGTGGTCAGACCAAATGGTGGCAGTCTATTTATCAGTGTTTTGAATGTCCGACTACGCCACCCGTGGATTGCGGTTGGAGATAACCGCCGCTGCAAGGCAGACCGCTGAGGCTGGTGTTGGTGTGCAGCACAGGGGTAGGATAACTCCCCACGGGAAGAGTGTAGCCTCAGGGCAGTGTAGGTGGATGTTGGGGGTGATAGTGCAGGCCGCAATAGTAAGAGTTCAGAGTCCGCTTCAAACAGTTCAGGGTCTTTATTGTAGATATTATTAATGACCCAACAGTACCGGTTAGGAATGGGCCTGGGTGTCTGAGAGCATTCGGGCGAGCCCCACTGGTCAGGGTGAGTGTGTAGGCCTACCGTTCTCTCTATGCTCTTTCTGACTATCCCCCTTTTCATGGTGTAATAGCCCACGTCCCTGAGCTGGCCGTGTACTTCTCTCCTGTATGGCATGCGACTAGGGCCTTGGGTACCTGTTGCTTGCTCCTCGATGTACTGGTCCCTCTGTGTGGCGGAGCCTCCAGGCTTCTTAGGCCAAGGGACCTGAAATCCCTCGCAGGTTGGTTCTCTGCTGCTGGGCTTGTAACCCTGACAGCCTCGGACCCCAATGTCCGGTAGATTGGTTCTCTGCCAGGACCGGCTCTCGTCGCCTCTGTCCCTGGCTTGCAGTTTCTCCTCTGCCTCACGGACTCCTCAGCTACAGCTGAACTGTCCCTCCTTCTCTGGGACTAGTCTCACTCCTGAGCTAGGTCGTCCAGTTCTCTCTAACCCTGCCCCCAGTTCCAGCTTTTATAGGGGCAGCCAACTCCCCCTGCTGGCCTGGGACAGGAGGTGCTGTATTGTAATTGTCCCTAACCAGGGGACCTCCCTCCTGCTCTCAGACACAGATTATTGTTTGTGGCATCCAGGCCTGGGGTGACACACACACACACTGCTCTATATTTAGTATGATGCCCCCACTCCTCCATATATATAGCATGATGGTCCCACTGCTCCATATACAGGTGCATCTCACTAAATTAGAATATCATCAAAAAGTTAATTTATTTCAGTTCTTCAATACAAAAAGCTGTCTTTCAGCTCATCTGCATTGTTGGGTCTGGTGTCTCTCATCTTCCTCTTGACAATACCCCATAGATTCTCTATAATGGATTCTCTATGGGGTTAAGGTCAGGCGAGTTTGCTGCCAATCAAGCACAGTGATACTGTTGTGTGTAAACCAGGTATTGGTACTTTTGGCCGTGTGGACAGGGGCCAAGTCCTACTGGAGAATGACATTTCCATCTCCAAAAAGCTTGTCGGCAGAGGGAAGCATGAAGTGCTGTAAAATGTCCTGGTAGACGGCTGTGCTGACTTTGGTCTTGATAAAACACAGTGAACCTACACCAGCAGATGACATGGCCCCTCAAACCATCACTGATTGTGGAGCCTTCACACTAGACCTCAAGCAGCTTGGATTGTGGACTCTCCACTCTTCCTCCAGACTCTGGGACCTTGATTTCCAAATGAAAATTGGAACTCTAGGACCTTGTGGAGTGTGTCAATGACTGCCTTCTGGACATCTGTCAAGTCAGCAGTCTTCCTCATGATTGTGGAGCCTACTGAAACAGTATTGAAGAGCTGGAATAAATTAACTTTTTGAAGATATTCTAATTTAGTGAGATGCACCTGTATATACTATGATGGTCCCACTGCCCCACATACATATAGTATAATGGCCCCACTACTCCATATGTAGTATGATGGACCCACTACTCCAGATATATAGTAGGATGGCTCCACTGCCCGATCATTTAAAAAAATAAAGTTTATTCTCACTTAATCCTGATTCCCTACATCACGGCCTCTGTCTCCTCTTCCATGGCGGGACTGCAGAGCAGAGCGATGCAATGATGTCACCGAGCCACCTGCGTGAGTATGCTGACATCTCGTTAACCGCAGGCCTATGGCGATCTGTGGCATATGAAAGAGACAGTGATAGGGCAGGGAGCTTGTGTCCCACTGCTTTATCATGCGACGCCTCTGCATAAGAGACATTAGGGCTACATTAGCTACGTCACAGAAGACACTGGAGCTGGAGTATATAGAATAGGAGACACTGGGGCTGGCGTATATTCATCACGGGATACATTGGGGCTAGAGCATATACATCACAGAAGAAGCTGGAGTATATAGAATAGGAGACACTGGGGCTGGAGTATATAGAATAGGAGACACTGGGGCTGGCGTATATTCATCACAGGATACATTGGGGCTAGAGCATATACATCACAGAAGAAGCTGGAGTATATAGAATAGGAGACACTAGGGTTGGAGTATATAGAATAGGAGACACTGGGGCTGGCGTATATTCATCACAGGATACATTGGGGCTAGAGCATATACATCACAGAAGAAGCTGGAGTATATAGAATAGGAGACACTGGGGCTGGAGTATATAGAATAGGAGACACTGGGGCTGGCGCATATACAGTTCTGCTCAAAAGTTTACATACCCCGGCAGAATTTTTCCTTTCTTGGCCTTGTTTCAGAGAAAATGAATGATAACAAAAACACTTTTTCTCCACTCATGGTTATTGGTTGGGTGAAGCCATTTACTGTCACATTTCTGTGTTTTCTCTTTTTAAATCTTAATGACAACTAGTGATGAGCGAGCATGCTCGCTACTGCTCGGTGCTTGCCCGAGTATCTCACTGCTCGAGATGCTCTGCGCTCACCGAGTATTTCCGGGTTGGTCGGGCGGGAAGTCGGGTCCCCTCCCTGCATGTTTGGCGCTCTTTACAGAGCCAATGAACATGCAGGGATTGCCTGCCATGCACTGTAATGCCATAGCCATGTTGGTTGTGGGCATTACAGTGGTTGGCTGGCCGCACAGCGTCATCAGGTGTATATCAGACCTGGCGCCGCCATGCTCATCACAGTCACTCCGGATCAGACAGTGTAGGGAGAGCTGCTGCTGCGTTAGGGAGAGATTTGATTGTGTATTAGGTAGTGTAGGGAGAAAAACCGCACATTACACATATCCATCTCAACAAACAGTCCTTCTGAGGACTAATCCATCTGCAGAGATATCAGGCAGGCAGTGTATATAGGCAGGCAGGCAGTGTATATAGCAGACTGCAGTGCATATAGCACAAGAGGCTCCATTCCAATTCTGCCTTCTGCTGCTGTTAGATATTTCTATACAAAGGCCCAGGTCTCAGGGGCCAGGAATACTTTTCTTTGGATCTTAATCCTCATTATTTGCTTATAAAGCAATCCAGAGAACATCTTTTTTCTGCGCCATTTGCTTGTTGGCACTGCAGAATACAGCCAGGTCCTTTCCATATTAGAGTGGTAGAAATCCAGCTATTTAAAACTGTGTTTTCTCCGTCACACGGATCACATATACGTTGTCAGAAAATACTGCCATTTCTGGCCTCCATTTTTTCAGGGTGTCAGTGAAGCAATTCACAGCAGTTTGCTGTTCACACTACTTACCTACAGGCCAGGTATTTAAAACTCTGTTTTCTCCATCACACCGATCACATATAACTTCGCTTCAAACTCAGTCATTTGTAGTGAGCGTGGAAGATACTATCCTCCATTTAAAATGGGCAAGGCACGTGGCAAGGGACGGGGAACTGGACGTGATGGTAATGGTGCAGGCAGAGGCCGAGGACAAGACCGTGGGCAAGCCGAAATTGTGCCACAACAAGCACCCACATCTTCTCGCCTGACCTTCCTGTCCCAATTTCTAGGGGACCACAGCACACCACTATTGAACCCAGATCAGTGTCAAAAGGTTGTTGGTTGGATAGCGGATAATGCTTCCAGTCACTTAGCCACCACCACCACCACCCTGTCTTCCACACGGTCAAGTCTCAGTAGCCATGAGTCTGGACCTCATATTCCTCACCCTGATCCTCCTTCCTCCCACCATGCCGAGTACCCAGAGACAACTGATCCCACACTTGGACAATCTGAAGAGCTGTTCACTTTTCCATTTATAGATTCGGGCCTCTCGCCCGGTTCACTTGAAGTGGGGCAAGAGGAGATCACGTGTAGCGATGCCCAAATATTTGAGCAGCCACGGTCACACGAAGGCGACGGTGGGAAACTGTCACAAGAGGTGGACAATGATGAGACATAATTGGCAGAAAGTCAGGAATAGTACCAGGGTGCAGAAGTGGGAGACGAGGTGGTGGATGATATAGTAACTGACCCAACCTGGCAGGAGGACATGCAGAGCAAGGACAGCAGCACACAGGGGGAGGGAGGCAGAGCACCCCAACAGGCAGGAAGAAGCAGTGTGGTGGCCGCAGACAGAAGGCAGGCTACCGTTTCCCGTAACACCAACACGAAGGAAGTTGCCACTACAACTGTTAGGTCTTCCCGAGTCTGGTTGTTTTTTAAAGACTCTGCCGATAACTCCAAAAAGGCCATTTGCATCACGAGCCAGACCAGCATCAGCAGGGGTGGCAAAACGACCAGCCTGACCACCACCAGCATGATCAGGCACATGGCAGCAAAGCACTAGACTTTGTGGGCCGAACACCAGGGTCCAGGAACAGTGTCTACAGGTGGCACCATTGCTTCTTCTGCTGTTGTGCATGCAAGTCAATCCCCTGTCCATAGTGCATGCAAAGATGCCTCCTGCCCTGCACCTGTCATTGCACACTCTCAAGTAGCAGCATCAGGAAGCACGTCCATGTCCTTGTCCCAGCGCAGCGTTCATTTATTCATACTCCAGTCCTTGGAATGCAAGCGCAAATATGCAGCCAACGTCCCACAGGCCACACTACTAAATTCTCACAATTCACGACTGCTTGGCTCGAAATGTTGCCTTTTAGGTTTGTGGAGACAGAAGCATTCCGCAACCTGATGGCGGCGGCCGTCCCTCGGTACTCTGTCCCCAGCCGCCACTATTTCTCCCAGTGTACCGTCCCCACATTATACAAGCACGTGTCCCAAAACATTAGCCGTGCCCTCAACAACGCAGTTACCGGTAAAGTCCACCTAACCACGGACACGTGGACAAGTGCTTGTGGGCAGGGATGGTACATCTCGCTGATGGCACACTGGGTTAACATAGTGGAAGCCGGGACCCAGTCGGACCTTGGGACGGAACACGTCCTCCCGACGCCAAGGATTGCAGGCCCTAGGTCAATCAGGGTTGCCCCCACGGTCTACAGCTCCTGAACCTCATGCTCCTCAGCCTCCTCCTCCTCCTCATCCTCCATCTCCGAAATGACCACACCAGTCACAAGCTGGAAGCACTGCAGCACTGCCTCGGCCAAGCGGCAACAGGCTGTGCTGAAGCTAATATGCTTAGGTGAAAAAACACACAATGCTGAAGAGTTATGGACAGCTCTGAAAGAGCAGGCAGATCTGTGGCTCAAACCGCTGAACCTACAGCCAGGCATGGTCGTGTGTGACAATGGCCGGAACCTGGTGGCGGCTCTGAGGCGAGGCGAGCTCACACACGTACCATGCCTGGCCCATGTGCTTAACCTCGTTGTTCAGCGGTTACTCAAATCCTACCCGGAGCTGCCGGATCTGCTTGTTAAAGTATGCCGCCTGTGTGCCCATTTTAGAAAGTCAGCTACAGCTTCCGCCTCCCTTGCAGTGTTTCAGCAGCGTTTGCAGCTTCTGGCTCACAGGCTGGTGTGTGATGTCCCCACATGTTGGAACTCTACATTGCAGATGTTGGGAAGGATTTGTGAGCAGAAGAGGGCAGTTGTTGAGTACCAGCATCAAAAAGGCTATCGGTATTCAGTTCAGACTCCACACATAAGACCTCAGTAGTGGACATTGATGTCAGACATATGTACCATCCTCCAAAACTTTGAGGACTCCACCAAGATGGTGAGCGGCGATGACGCCATAATTAGCCTCACCATCCCGCTTCTCTGTCTTCTGAAACGCTCTCTGCTCACAATCAAAGATGATGCATTGCAGGCGGAGCACGATAAGATGGAGCAATTAACCATACAGGGTGATTACACACAGCCAAGCCTTATCTCATCCCAACATGGATTGGGTGACAATGAGGAAGAGGAGGAGGAGGAAGGACAGGAACTAGTTTCATGCACTATAGACGGTGCTATCTGCACAGCTGTCATACCGTCTGTTCAGCGTGGATGGCCAGAGGACAGAGAGGAGGAGGAGGAGAGCATGGTCAGTCATCCTCTTGGTGAGGACACGGAAGTCTTGCCTGTTAGTAGTCTGGCACGCATGGCTGAGTTTATGTTATGCTGCCTTTCCCATGACCCTCGCATTCTCAAAATTTTAGGTGATTACTGGTTGGTGACACTTCTAGACCCACTCTACAAGGAGAACTTTATATCTCTTATTCCTGAGGCGGACAGGTGTACAAAAATGAGGCAGTACCAGAAGGCCCTTGTTGCGGAACTATTAAAAAAATTCCCATCTGAAAACGCTGGAGGCAGAGGGCACACTTCGTTCGACAACCAAGGAGTACAGGCGAGAGAGACACAACTTCAATCCAGCAGAGGCAGGGGAACACTGTCAAAGTTCTGGGAGAGTTTTCTCAGACCCTCCCATCGCACAGGCCCTGAGGCGCAGGGTACTCTCACAAGGAGTGCAAAGTTTGGGAAGATGCTGAGGGAGTACCTTGCCGTACCGTACCAACGTCCTCCGTGATTCCTCTGTGCCTTATAAATATTGGGTATCCAAGCTAGATATGTGGAATGAACTGGCTCTCTATGTGTTATGTTCTGCTACCAAAGCTAAGGAAAGAGAGGAGATCTGTCCCTACTATAGGACTCAGCTGAATCCCTACGATGTAACAGGGAACCTGATCCTGCGATCAGACCTGCTAAAGTCCTAATCTAGTCTGTACGGAGACCTATAGATGTGGGGAGGGAATCCCTACAAGTACTAAGGACTGGGAGGAATATGGGACACCTCCTAACAGAAATAGTAGCAGACAGACGAACAAACAAAATAGATAGAACATAGAGGTCCGTAGACCAAGCAAACTAACAGAGTTAGATACAGAGCACAGGCTAGCTAGAAAGTAGATATACAATGAAGTCCAGCAAAGCCAGAAGGGCGGAGCAGGATTAAATAGGCCAACAAGGTCATGTGACCAGCAAAGGAAAAAAAAACCTAACAGCAAGGTTCTAACAGTACCCCCCCCTTCTAAGAGGATCCTCCGGATCCCCTAGGACCAGGCTTATCAGGAAATCTCCTGTGAAACGCTCTGATAAGTCTGGACGCGGAAACATCATCTGACCTCACCCAAGAGTTATCCTCGGGTCCGAAACCTTTCCAGGCCACAAGATACTGCAAACTACCTCTATACCGTCTAGAGTCAAGGATGCGAGAAATTTCATATTCCCCGTCCTCCACCACCGGAGGAACAGAGGCAGAGGCGTCACCATCCGACACAACAGCTTTTTTTAACAGAGAGACATGAAAGACCGGATTAATTCTCCAGGAGGTAGGAACCTCCAACCTAACAGCAGATTGGTTGACAACCTGAAGCACCTTAAAGGGCCCTACAAACTTGGGACCCAATTTCTTAGAAGGAATCCTCAACCGCAGATTCCTAGAGGACAACCAAACCATGTCACCAACAGCGAACAAAACCTCCTGTCGTTTCCTATCAAAGTAGTCTTTAGATTTTCTGTTGGCCTCCTGAAGATTACCACGCACATCCGTCCAAACTCTTTCCAAATCACCGGAAAAATTCTCCTCCTCAGGCACGGCAGATCCCAACTTGGAGAACGACCCAAACGACGGATGTCTCCCAGAACAACAAAAAAAAGGCGAACAACCAGCAGAAGAAGATGTATGATTGTTCAGAGCAAATTCGGCAAGTGGCAGAAACTCAGACCACCCCTCTTGATTGTCTGCCACAAAACAACGCAAGAACTGCTCAACATCCTGGTTTTTCCTTTCTGTCTGGCCATTAGATTCAGGATGATATCCGGACAAAAACGACAAATGAATTCCCAACCTGTCACAAAAGGCACGCCAAAAACGAGCCACGAACTGAGGACCCCTATCAGAAACAATGTCAGTAGGAACGCCATGAAGTCTGACAATTTCCTTGACAAAGGCCTTAGCGAGAGTTTTAGCGCAGGGCAGTTTGACGAAGGGAACCAAGTGACACATCTTGCTAAAACGGTCCACGATCACCCAGATGACAGTAAAACCCTCAGAGGGGGGAAGGTCAGTTATAAAGTCCATAGCCAAATGTGTCCAAGGAGCACTGGGGACCTCCAAAGGACAAAGCAACCCCGCAGCAGGAGTATGTGAGGACTTAGATCTAGCACATATAGTACATTGGCGCACCCACTTAATGACTTCCTTCTGCCATCCAGGCCACCAAAAACTGCGACCCACCAGTCTCTTGGTCTCAGAGATTCCGGGATGACCTGCCAACCGAGATTCGTGACACTCAACAAACAAATCTCTCCTAAAGGTCTCAGGCACAAACAACCTCCCATGAGGAGTGTTAGATGGGGCATTCTCCTGAGCTTTAAGAATCTCCTCTTCCAAAACGGAGTCTAAAGCAGCTATCACAACACCTTCTTGTAAAATGTTTTCCTCTTTCTCAGCACCGACTATGGGAGAAAAACTGCGAGACAAGGCATCCGCCTTAACATTCTTAGTACCAGGGATGTAAGTAACGGAGAAATTAAACCGCGAGAAAAACAGTGCCCACCTAGCCTGACGGGCATTCAGGCGCTTGGCAGCATCAAGATATATCAGATTTTTATGATCCGTAAGAACCTGAACGGGAAATTCCGCACCTTCCAAGAAGTGGCGCCAGTGTTCAAATGCGAGTTTAATAGCCAATAATTCCCGATTACCAATATCGTAATTCAGTTCAGTCTCCGAAAATTTTTTTGAAAAAAAGGCACAGGGATGTAATCCATCCCCGTTATCCTGAGACAATACTGCGCCAACCCCCACAGAGGAAGCATCAACCTCAACCAAAAACGGCCTAGTAACATCAGGCTGCATAAGGATGGGAGCAGAGGTGAACCTCTCCTTGAGATACACAAAAGCTTCAATGGCCTCAGAAGACCACTGAACCGCATCAGCACCTTTCCTGGTGAGATCAGTCAGAGGTTTGACAATACTAGAAAAATTTTTTATGAATTTTCTGTAGTAATTGGCGAAACCCAAAAACCTCTGTATCGATTTCAAACCAATAGGCCTAGGCCATTCCTGCACAGCCTGAACCTTAACCGGATCCATCTCAAAACCTTTGCTGGAGATAATGTAGCCCAAAAAACTAATTCTCTGTACAGCGAACTCACATTTCTCCAGCTTAGCAAAAAGTGAATTGTCCATTAATAACTGTAATACCTCACGCACGCTCCGCCAATGAGACTCCAGATCTGGCGAATAAATCAAAATGTCATCCAAATACACAACCACATTTTTACCGATCAAAGGTCTAAGGATGTCATTAATCAGATTCTGAAAAAATGCAGGAGCATTAGTAAGACCAAAAGGCATAACCAGATTCTCAAAATGACCCACAGGAGTGTTAAAAGCAGTCTTCCATTCATCACCCTCCTTCATGTGCAACAGATTGTATGCCCCCTTAAGGTCAATTTTAGAGAACCACTTGGCCCCCAATAACTGGTTAAACAGATCAGGAATCAATGGCAGTGGGTAAGGATTGCGTACCGTAATTTTGTTAATCTCACGAAAATCCAGACAAGGACGTAAACCGCCGTCCTTTTTTTTTTACAAAAAAAAATCCAACCGCCACAGGAGACTTAGAGGGCCTAATGTGACCGGCGGCCAAACTTGTCTGTATGTATTCCTCCAAAGCCTTCCTCTCAGGAATAGTAAGGTTAAATAATCGACTTTTAGGAAGAGTCGCTCCAGGGACAAATTCAATAGAACAATCATAGTCTCTATGGGGAGGCAAAACCTGCGATTCCTTCTCAGAAAAAACTCTCCAAAAATCCTGAATAGGAACAGGCAATTCTCCCCTATCCAAAGCTGCAATACGCCCGTTACAACACTTGTCATAACATTTATGGCTCCAGGATTTAATTTCACTGGTAGACCAATCCAGTACAGGATTGTGAAATTTTAACCAGGGCAAACCCAATATTACTGGAGAAGGCAAGTTATTCAACACTACCAAATCCAATTTCTCATGGTGAACACCATTAATAGTGAGAGGAAATTCACTGACCTTGAGAGTAATATTCTTCAAAGGGGAGCCATCCACAGAAACCACAGCAATGGGGGATGATAAAGGTTCAGGTTTTAAATTGAGTTTTTCCACGAATCCCCCATCAATTGCATTCAGTGTAGACCCGCAATCAACAAACACCCGAAATTCCATTAATTTTTCCTGAGCAATCGTGGAAGCAGCTAAAAATATACCCTTGGAATTTAAACAGGCAATACGGGCGTGACTGACCATTTTTTTTTCTTTCTTCATACGAAGCTCACAGCCTTTAATCAAATGACCAGATTTTCCGCAATAGAAACACAAGCCTTCCGAAAAACGACGGTCTTTTTCTTGAGAGCGAGGTGCCACCGATCCAATCTCCATCGGTTCACCACTGTTAGTACACACATTATCATAACCAGAAACTGACATAGCAGAGGATTTGCTCTCATTAACCCTAGCACGCAGTCTTCTATCCACCCGTATAGCTAATTGCATAGCCTGTTGCAAATCCTCAGGTGTAGGATAAGCAATTAGCAGGTCTTTAACCCTTTCACTGAGCCCAGCAAGAAATAGACTTTTCAGAGCAGAATCGTTCCACCCTGTTTGAGTGGACCAACGACGAAAATGAGTACAATATTTTTCGACATTACCTGATCCTTGTTTTAAACGTCTCAACTCAGTCTCAGCTGATGCCACACGGTCAGGATCATCATATAATAGTCCTAAAGCAGAAAAAAAACTATCCACTGATCTGAAGCATGTATCACTAGGTTGCAAAGAAAAGGCCCACTCCTGAGGCTCTTTGCGCAAAAGTGACATTATGAACCCTACGCGCTGGGATTCATCCCCAGAGGACTTGGGTCTCAAACGAAAATACAATAAGCAAGCATTTTTAAATGAAAAAAATTCTCGATGTTCACCAAAAAATAAATCCGGCAAACATACCTTAGGCTCCAAGAAATATGCTCCAAGACAGTTACTCACGTGCTGACGGAGCTCGGCCACTTCCAGAGAGAGTCCCTGCAGGTGTTTAGCCAAATCCTGAACCGACACCATGATGGAACAAAAAAAAAAAAAAAAAAATCTTTCGTTAGAGAATTTGCAGGCTGGACTTACTGTTATGTTCTGCTACCAAAGCTAAGGAAAGAGAGGAGATCTGTCCCTACTATAGGACTCAGCTGAATCCCTACGATGTAACAGGGAACCTGATCCTGCGATCAGACCTGCTAAAGTCCTAATCTAGTCTGTACGGAGACCTATAGATGTGGGGAGGGAATCCCTACAAGTACTAAGGACTGGGAGGAATATGGGACACCTCCTAACAGAAATAGTAGCAGACAGACGAACAAACAAAATAGATAGAACATAGAGGTCCGTAGACCAAGCAAACTAACAGAGTTAGATACAGAGCACAGGCTAGCTAGAAAGTAGATATACAATGAAGTCCAGCAAAGCCAGAAGGGCGGAGCAGGATTAAATAGGCCAACAAGGTCATGTGACCAGCAAAGGAAAAAAAACCTAACAGCAAGGTTCTAACACTATGCCTTGGAGGTCCTGGCCTGCCCTGCCGCCAGCGCTTTATCAGATCGGGTTTTTAGTGCCGCTGGTGGAATTATAACTGATAAGCGCATCCTCCTGTCAACTGAAAATGCTGACAGGCTGACTCTTATAAAAATGAACAAGGGCTGGATTGGGCCAGACTTCTCAACACCACCGAATGATAGCAGCGTAACATAAACTCAAATCCAGTGTCTTTTCTTGGGAGGTGTATTCCCATGCACCTTTTCACACCCACACATGGGTATACGCTTCCTGATTTTGGCTATTTGCTCTTGTCCTCCTCCTTCTCCTCATCCTCCACCACCATATCACCAGGGTGACCGTGGTCCATGATGCAACACCCACATAATTTTTTTAAAGGGTGTTTGACTCGCCCCTGGGCCGTGGGGGACTCGGAGCCGGGCAATAGGGAGACGGTGGGGGTAGTAGTGGCGACCCGGTTCCGCGGCTCAGGGTGGTCAGACCAGTGGTAGTCCTTTAGCAGTCCTAAGTGATGTCCGACTACGCCACCCGTGGATTGCGGTTATTATGAACCGCCGCTGCAAGGCAGACCGCTGGGGCTGATGATGTATGCAGCTGAGGTAGTGTGACTCCCCACGGGAAGAGTGCAGCTCCAGGGCAGTGTAGTGGATGGTGGGGGTGATGGTGCAGAGAGTCCCAGTGCCGTTAGTGCTGGAGGAGCGAAAGAGTACACAGACAACGTACTGCAGTCCAATTTCTTTTACTCACAGTTCATGTACTCCGGGTCACTTCTGTCAGCAATGACCGCCCGAGCCGTGCTGCGTGCACCAGGTGAGGGTCTCGGTCAACCCCAGGCAGTTCAGGAGCATGGCACAGGACCCCTTCAATCCTTTCTCTGGCCTGCCTCACCAGTGACCCACTTTTGTCCAGCTGCCGCGGACTTGTGCGGGTAAACGTGGTTCCCTTTCCCCGCTGTCCTATATGGTGCCTTCCTAGCAGGTTTGATGAGGTGTCGCACCAATAAATGATCACGACCTCCGGTCTTTGGCTGAGGGCTGTTTCTCCTCCGCCAACTTGGGATCCGGTATCCTTAATCTGCCTGACCCTTCACCCTGTATTCTCGTGGGTTCTTAGGGTCCCTTCTGCCGTCTTGTTCCTGAGCCCTTCTGTTTCTCCCTTTCTCTTTCTCTTCTGTTCCTTTCTGTTCTTGTTCCTTTCTGTTCTTGTTCCTTTCTGTTCCTGGCCTTCACCCTAGGCCTGCCTCGTGGAGCTGGGCCCAGACTGAGCCACAGCTCCCTGTCAGCCCTCTCTGGCTGAACTCCTTCTCTTACTCCACTCACTGAACTTCTCTTCTTCTCTTCTCTCTGTGCTGGCTGGGCCTCAGAGGCTAGGCCCGCCTACGGAGCAGAGCCACTTGCAGAGGCCTCCACTCTGTCACTTCTTCTCTCTGACTGAACACTGTTCTAAGATGGTGCCCACCTTTTATACCTCCCTCTAGAACATGAGCCCAGGTGACCAGCAAACAATGGGCTCCTATCTACGCTCAGGAACCAACCCCTATCTGCTCCTACATCACTGGGTATTCCTACCCCCTCCCCACTCCAGCCATGGACATGGTCTGTCGTGCCTGCATTTCTGTCTAATGGGAGCACCGTTGAGCTGTCCCTCGGAAATGGGGTGAGTGTGCTGTATGCAGCTAACTGAACCCTGGTCCATACTCCATCCTTACCCGGGAGTGGAATATCACACCTCTGGCAGAGGTGCAATACCCCTGTAGCGGCCGAGCCCTCGGGGCGCTACATTTTTATGATGCCCGTAAAAAATTTTTTTTATACAGTATGTTCATGTATACCCCCCAGGAGTAAATGTTTGTCAGCCCATACACTTAGTGCATGGCATTACAAGAATAAATTTTTTCCAAGGGCCATTGAAGCGCCTCCAAATTTTTGGCAGCCCTTGCAGTCACTGCATAGTCCAACACTATGGGAGACTCTCTCCTTTCTAATGGGAATTTGTCATTACTGTGGCCTGGTCTATGTGTCTTTAAATTCTTAGTGGGTTTTTTCCTAAACTTGGTCAGCCGTTGGACTCACTGCATACCCTATAACTGTATAGCAGACCCTCTCCTTTCTAATGGGAACATGTCATATCTTGTTACTGTGGCCCTGCTCTGTGTATCTTTAAATTCTTAGTGGGGATTTTCCTAAAATCTGTCAGCCGTTGGACTCACTGCATACCCTATAACAGTATAGCCGACCCTATCATTTCTAATGGGAATTTGTCGTTACTGTGGCCCTGCTCTATGTGTCTTTAAATTCTTACTGGGTTTTTTCCTAAAATTGGTCAGCCGTTGGACTCACTGCATACCCTATAACTGTATAGCAGACCCTGTCCTTTCTAATGGGAGCATGTCGTACCTTGTTACTGTGGCCCTGTTCTGTGTGTCTTTAAATTCTTATTGGGGTTTTTCATTAACATTTGTCAGCCGTTGGATTCACTGCATACCCTATAACTGTATAGCAGACCCTCTACTTTCTAATGGGAACATGTCGTACCTTGTTACTGTGGCCCTGCTCTGTGTGTCCTTAAATTCTTAGTGGGGTTTTTCCTAAAATTTGTCAGCCGTTGGATTCACTGCATACCCTATAACTGTATAGCAGACCCTCTCCTTTCTAACGGGAACATGTCATACCTTGTTACCATGGCCATGCTCTTTGTGTCTTTAAATTGTAAGTGTTTTTTTTCAAAAATTTTGGCCACCCTTGCAGTCACAGCATGGGCATTACCACTATAGAAGACCCGCTCCTTTATATTGGGAACATTTTTTTTACTGAGACCCTCCTCTATGTCTCTTCAAAGGGGTATTAGGTTGCGTCCAAATTTTTTGACAACCCTTGCAGTCTCTGGATGCGCAATAACAGTATAGGAGACCCACTTGTTAATAATGGGAACAACAAAGCATAGCCCTCTGATGGCTCTCTAACAATAGCTAGGGCCGACTGCTGGCCTTTTAAGAATAGTAAGGGCCGTCTGATGTCCCTATAAAAATAGGCTTTATGACTTTCAGAGTCCCTCCATCATAAATAAAACAGGATGTGTCTGATGACACCACATTGCCAGATGAGGTTGTAAAATGTTAAAATGACATTTCCCGGTGAATGCATTTGTCATAAAAAATAACATAAAAAAACATAACAATAGGATCTTCCTTTAGTATAAAAAACAGCATCACCAATTTAACCTCAATGTAATCACATTGTTCAGCTCATGCACCTCCTCCTCCATCTCCGAAATGACCACATCAGTCACAAGCTGACAGCACTGCAGCACTGCCTTGGCCAAACAGCAACAGGCTGTGCTGAAGATAACATGCTTAATGCTTAATTGACAAGCCGCCCAGCGCTGCATAGTTGTTGAAAGCTGTAACACAGCAGCTTGATCTGTGGCTCTCACCGCTGAACATACAGCCAGGCATGGTCGTGTGTTACAATGGGCGGAACCTGGTGACGGAGAAATGACAACCGGGGTAGATAAGGTTTCCCTCTATGCCAGTCCTTTCACAGAGCTAAAGAATATGGCTGTGGTGAAATACAACTCCCACTGAGATGCTGTTTCAGATTGAAAAACATTGTGCCCACCAGAGGATTTGTTTCTGAGGGCTAACCTTTCTCACCCGCTCAAGAGCCCCATAGCAGCTGCAAAGTTAGCGCTATCATGAACTCTCCTGAGGTAGAAGCCAAGGCACACCAGAGAATTCTCTGGTGGGACTGTCCAACCCTGCCGAGAAGCAGTCCTGGCTAAGAAAAGTGTGTGGGAAGATTCCAGGACACTCTATTTTTACTGAGGAGGAAACACATGCAAACATGGGGAGAACATACAAATTTCTTGCAGATGTTGTCCTTGCTGGGATTTGAACCCAGGATCCCAGTGCTGCAAGACTTCAGTGCTAACCACTGATCCAATGTGCTGCCGTTCACCCTCTAATATCTAACAGGCTGGAGAAACTTGAACCTACTGCCACTCTATCATCAGCTCCTTTGTGAGAAAATGTATTTGGGCAGCCACTCAGTCTACCAAATAAAATTCCAGAGAAGGAAATTGAGGATGGCTTCGCTACTGGTACTGGGGGCAGTGTTAATACCATAGTGTTGTACCATAGTTTGCTGGAAATATTTCAGGCTGGTAGGAGGCAAGAAAATTCCCACAGAAAAGTACCAGCAGTAATGTTCAGGTCACATTTCAAGTGCAAGCAGCTTTAGAGGACTTCCTGGGAGAAATGACACGCAGGGTAGATACGGTTTCCCTCTATGCCAGTCCTTTCACTGAGCTAAATACAACTCTTATCAAAAAAAGTTGTGGACTGGCTCCGTACCGTCCCTGGCCACATTCACCTGTCCACGTGTTTGTGGTTAGGCAGTCCTTCTTAGTAAGTGCACTGGGTAGGGCATGGGTAATGTTGTGGGACCCGTGCTTGTGGAAGGCGAAGGCGATACCGGGAAAATTACTGGCGGCTGGGGACCGAGTATGGACACCCGGCCGCCGCCTGCATGAGGTTGTGAAAAGCTTCCATCTCCACAAGCTTAAAATGCCATATTTCAAGTGCAAAGAGCTGCCCAGAAATCTGTCAGTTTAGTGTTGCGGCCTGTGGGTGGGTGGGTGGCTGGCTGCATACTTGCAATTGCATTCCAAGTAACAGAAAACTAAGCCGATGATGGCCTCTATCATCATCATGGCCTCACCTCGGCACTATGAACTCTCCTGAAGGAGAAGCCAGGGCCCGCCGGAGAAGTCTCCGGTTCTCTGGTGGGCCCGTCCAACCCTGCCGAAAAGCAGCCCTGGCTAAGAAAAGTGTGGGGGAAGGTTCCTGGACACTCTATGGCTGCTTTTTTAATGCGGATCGGCCATGCTTATGCATGTTATTTCTCAAAACGCATTACGGATCAGGCCATTTTCCAACTCTGTATTCAAGAAATTAAATGCGCAAAGAAAGATGTGTGTGTGTGTCAAAGCACCATTGACAAGTGCGAGTTGATGTTGGATGGGCTGCCATTGCTTCTGCAACAAGCTCAATTACAGGATTTTCTGGGAGAAATGACAAGCAGGGTAGATACGGTTTCCCTCTATGCCAGTCCTTTCACCGAGCTAAATACAACTCTTAGCAAAAAAAGTTGTGGACTGGCTCCGTACCGTCCCTGGCCACATTCACCTGTCCACGTATTTGTGGTTAGGCGGTC
The DNA here is from genome assembly GCF_046119375.1 of Phyllobates terribilis. Classification (NCBI taxonomy): domain Eukaryota; kingdom Metazoa; phylum Chordata; class Amphibia; order Anura; family Dendrobatidae; genus Phyllobates; species Phyllobates terribilis. Next base: position 600,164 of record NW_027362820.1, read on the forward strand.
CTTCCCAGTAAGTGCACTGGGGAGGGCACGGGTAATGTTATGGGACCCGTGCTTGTGGAAGGCGGAGGTGATACCGGGAAATATAGTGGCGGCTGGGGACCGAGTATGGACACCCGGCCGCCGCCGGCATGAGGTTATGAAAAGCTTCCGCCTCCACGAGCCTAAAAGGCCACATTTCAAGTGCAAGCAGCTGTCAAAAATTTGGCAGTATAGTATTGCAGTCTGTGGATGGGTGGCTGCCGGCATTCTTGTGCTTGCATTCCAAGGAATGGGGTAGGGACAACTGAACACTGCAGTGGGACAAGGACGTGGACGGTGATTGTTGCAAGTCTGCAACGACAGGTGCATGGCGGGAGGCATCTTCGCATGTGCCAAGGATCACTTATGATGGGCACACATTTAGGCAGTGACCTGGGAGTCAGAGATGTTTCCAGAGGTCTTCCCCTTGCTGTTCCCATGTCTTTTCAGCACTGTATGCATGTGTCTGATGATGTGTCACACACCACATGGCCAGATAAGGTTGTAAAATGTTAAAATGACATTTTCTGGTGAATGCATTTGTCTTGGTTGAAAGCAATGCAAAAGTGCAAAAACGTGTCAAAAATGCTACGTGTGAACATAGCCCAAGGTGTGTAGGAGTATTTTTGTTTTTGTTTATTTATTTTGCCTTATATACAAGTCATCACCCTGGAAAGGATGTTCCTTACGCCGTAAAAGTGGCGTAATACTCTGACGACGTTGTTGACAGCAGTGATCTGGGAGTCAGAGATGCTTCCAGGGGTCTTCCCCATGCTGTTCCCATGTCATTTGAGCACAGTTCCCATCGATTTGGGCAATTTTTAGGCCCTCTGCAGACCGCCGTGGGGAGCCACCTGAAAAATGCTCAAGTTTCCCCTAGACTTATATTGGGCTCATTGCTCGGGTTGAGCACCCGAGTATTTCAATTTGCTCGACCCGAGCAACGAGTACAACCAAAAACATCCAAATAATCCTGATCAAAAAGTTCACATACCCTGGTGATTTTGGCCTGATAACATGCACAGAATTTGACACAAATGGGTTTGAATGGCTACTAAAGGTAACATCCTCACCTATGACCTGTTTGCTTGTAATCAGTGTGTGTGCATAAAGCTGAGTGAGTTTCTGGGATCCAGCCACTGACGTTTCTGGATTTTGAGATGGGGAAAGCAAAAGAATTATCAACGGATCTACGGGAAAAGGTAGTTGAACTGTATAACACAGGAAAGGGAGGCAAAAAGAGTATAACACAGGCAAGGGATACAAAAAGATATCCCAGGAATTGATAATGCCAGTCTGCAGTGTTCAAACTGTGATTAACAAATGGAAAATCAGATGCTCTGTAAAAACCAAACCACAGTCAGGTAGACCAACAAAAATTTCAGCCACAACTGCCAAGAAAATTGTTCGGGATGCAAAGAAAAACCAACAAATAACATCAGCTGAGAACACACTTAGGGGTGTACTCACTTTTGTTGCCAGCGGTTTAGACATTAATGGCTGTGTGTTGAGTTATTTTGCAGGCACACCAAATTTACAGTTAAACAAGCTGTACACTGACTACTGTACATTGTATCAAAGTGTCGCATCTTCAGTGTTGTCCCATCAAAAATATATATATGTATTCCGGCCCATTTTTGGAGTTTTGTGTGAAATTATGTCCAATTTGCCTTTTTTTTCTCAGTTTTTTTGTGTTGTTCCAATAAACACAAAGGAAATAAACATGCGTGTAATAAAACATGTGAAATTTTCTGAAACAATTTCAAGGGTGCCAGCACTTTCCGCCATGACTGTATATGCAGGTAGAGTCCTTAACCCCTTTACAACCCAAAGTGGTTTGCACGTTAATGAGAAGGCCAATTTTTACAATTCTGACCACTGTCACTTTATGAGGAAATTACTCTGGAACGCTTCAACGGATCCCCCTGGTTCTGAGAATATTTTTTCATGACATATTGTACTTTATGATTGTGGTAAAATTTCTTCGATATCACTTGTGTTTATTTGTGAAAAAAACAAATATTTGGCGAAAATGTTTAAAATTTTGCAATTTTCAAAATTTGAATTTTTATGCCCTTAAATCGGAGAGATATGTCACACAAAAAAAGTTAATAAATAACATTTCCCATATGTCTACTTTACATCAGCACAATTTTGGAACCCAAATTTATTTTTATTAGGGAGCTATAAGGGTTAAAATTGACCAGCGATTTCTCATTTTTCCAACAAAATTTGCAAAACCATTTTATTAGGGACCGCATCACATTTGAAGTCACTTTGAGGGGTCTTTATGACTGAAAATACCGAAAAGTGACACCATTCTTAAAACTGCACCCCTCAGTGAATCGGGTCATCATGGCAACATCCGGGAAGCCGCGGCACACATTGCTGGACGCCGGCAGGAGAGGTGACTATCTCGATCACCTCCCCTTGCCCCCGCAATGCTGCGAACGACTTAGATCGCAGCATTGCGGGGGTTAATGTGCGGGACCTCTCCCAGCACATAGCACCGGGTGTCAGCTGTGACAATCAGTTGACACCCGGCGGCGATCACGCCCGCACAGCCTGTGTGCGGGCGCGATCGCAAAGATGTACTAATACGTATCAGGCTCTTAAGTCCCAGGGCGCAGATACGTATCAGTACGTCTTGGGCTTTAAAGAAGTTAAAATTATGTGAAAATGGGAAAAGTCACAAAACTTTGCAACTTTTCAGGAGCTTTAAGCCAGTTTTCTGGCAAAAACACTGGTGAATCGGGTTCATAATCTCTAATCCTTTCAGCTCCCTTTAATTAGACTACTTTCAACAAACTAATTATAAGTATTGGGTCTGTTTTTTTTTAATGCTTTTAAAATAATTGTAAATATTTTCAATCCCCTTTTGTTATAAGGATTTCCCAAAAATTAGCTAATCATAGGTTGTCCTGCATTCGTGACAGTGATTGACTGCGCGGTCACTTGGAAGTTTACATTGGCATCACTACAGGGCCGGTAAAGAAGGACTGTCAGGGACCCCCAGAGTGTGGTAAAATGCGCCAACTAATTCATAATTCATTTAATTCTCACACAATATACTAAGTTAGTGTAAGTCTACAAAAAAGCAACAAAACTTGGTGCTAAAAAAATTGAGCATAACTTTTTGAAAAATGAACCAGGTTATGCCAAATCTTACATATTTTGTGACTTTGTGATCAGTTGTCAACACAAACATTTTACTCAAATTACCAGATCGATGGATAAGCATTGAGACTTTTCCCTAAATCTCTCCAAAACATCACCGCTTATAGAAGACCACCCTCATATCCAGATCAGATTTTCTGTGAGAGATGCCCAGATTCACAATATAGTATGTATACTGGCCGTCTATGAGAAGTCCACCCCAATGGAAGTCCAGTTATTAAAGGAGATTTTACTGTTTATATAAGGGGCAGACAATGACAGTGAAGGGCCCTTAATCAGGACTTCTGATCTGGGCCCCCCACCCTCCATCAGGCACCACCTACATATACATTTCCATGTATATTTATATTAGGCACACGTATAAAATTTGCACATGCTAATACTCTATACACATTTTAACGTATGCATATACATAGTGCACACAAACATAAAATACGGACATACACATAAGATGCACATACACAGTATAGAGTCCCGGTAGTCCTCATAGTTTTAAGCATGGACCCTGGCAAATTGTAGACGGACTTTTATTGTTCATGGGCTTTAAGGGAGAGAGGCTTCCTTTGTGGAGGACACTCATGAATGCCATTCATTTGCAGTGTACACCGTGTCGTGTCATGGAAAACACTCGCCCTGGTTTGGCTTTCTTCTTCTTCAGCTAATAGCAATGAATTTGCCTGTCGATTTTCTTCTCATCAGAAGATGCTTTTGTTTAGATGTTAACTTCCATCTGACTGATAAGAAAAGCTTTGCTGATCTTCTTGTAGACTTCACATTTTTTGTAAAGAAATTATTTTCTTTCTCAGAAATGTCTTGTGACATTTCTCTTCTACGTGGTGCCACTTACCCTTCTCATCAGAGGACGCTTTTGTTTAGGTGTTAACTTCCATAGTCGGCCTGGACGTCTCTGTAAGATGGTTGCAGTTCCATCTTTGTTATAGTTTTGCATCACTTTTGCTACAGTATTCTGACTGATAAGTAAAGTTTTGCTGATCTTCTTGTAGACTTCACATTTATTGCAAAGAAATTATTTTCTTTCTCAGGTTTTGTGACATTTCCCTTCTATGTGGTGCCATTGCTGATAGCATGAAATGGGAAGGAGTTTTCTTTATTAAGTAACTTCCTTTTACAGACACCTGTCTGCTGGACATCTGTTTAATGAATAATTACACTTACCTGTGGTTCAGTTCTTGTTAATTAGAATTTTGTTGTCTAAACTTAGCTTTTCTCTTAAGACTGCTAAACACTGTATATATATATATATATATATATATATATATATATATATATATATATATATATAAAAACCTTATAAGTTTGGTATCACAGTAATCGTACTACTGACTCTGAATCATTTTGTCAGTTTGTTTTTACAACACAATACACACTGTAAAATGAAGGAACCCAAACCTGCCATTTTTTCTCATTTTTCAACACATTATATGATAAAATAAATGGTGTTGTTCAAAACTACAACACTAAGCGTCAGCACACTGTGATTTGCTGATCTGTAAGATGCGTTCTTTGTGCTGTGAAAATACACAGCTGTGATATCTCACCAAATATTCATAGTGGGAACTTAAAATTATGTTTTTCTGCCATGATTAAGGATGGTTTGGATGTATGAAACATGTTGACCTTTTATTTCTATCTTTGTGGAATTAAGGCTGCATGAATCTGTCACCAACCATTATCAGTATATGTACAAATATTAAGTGCTACTGAGTGCTGTAGGAAAAACTTAGAATAGTGAGGTGATTTGATAGTTCCGCCACAAATAATCTGTTTCTACTGCACACTTAAAATCTCTGATAGTGGGAATGAACCTGATTGCCTGCAGTAGTGCACTCCTGAGAGCTGGTGCAGCAGAGAAAATGTCTTGGACATGAGAGTGGGAGGTCCTGATTATGGAGGATGTTAATCTTAGCTCATTGGAGTGTAGATATGGTAGAGATGCAGGGCTGTGCAGCAGTGTGGAGAGGTTTGTGGATGAGTGCAATGACTGGTACAGGGTGGAGGCACCAGTGTAACTGCTGGACAGAAATATGAGACTGACTGCTGCATTAAGGATAATGAGAAATACATTTAGTGAGAAGAGCAATTAGTGAGTTACAAGTATTTGTGAATTCAAGACAAAAAGGAATCAGAGCAACAGTAACAGATTTTACTTTTTTTTAATTAATAATGGGATGAATAAAATCGTGAACATTATCAAAAGACTAAATCAAAGTCAGGAAGATAGCCGAGGTCAGATACCAGGTGATCAGTAAATGACAAGTCAGACGAGCAGTATGAATACCGCGGAGCCCGATGACAGAGGCGTTACTGAAACTTGTCCAGGTTGACCAGTCAGAAGGCCACAGGTAGATGGTGAAGGTCCTTCTATACAGCTCCAGCAGTGATGGTGGATCTGCTGGACTTCAGGGCGCTGGATGCTTAGGTGTCCCATCTTTTAGATGGTTTTAGGGCAACAGTGACAGCATGCAAATGCGCGAGCAGCCCTGGATAATCCACGCCGGCAGGATGATAAGACCCGGCGGAAGATGGAACCTATGACAAGAGAAATAAATATAATGTAAGTGATGGGACTCCATATTACATGATAATGCTGTGCATTCACTGTGGCCGGACGGCAGAGGAATATTATCATACAGAGGTCAGGGGTCATTGTCAGCAATCATACATGTGACAATCCCATCACTGACAGATGACATCTACTCCACATGAATTATTCTCACTGACATCACACAACATGGAGTTGATTCTCACACTTACCTCGTCTCTTTTTCCCATTTTTTCCATTTTCTGAGTTTTGTTGCTCCATACTCAGATTTATTGCCGATTTTCTTTCTTTATGAGATGGAAATTCTGATGAAAAATTAAAAAAAAAAATCAGTAACAATATATTCTTATAGGATCTGCTTTGTCATAATATGGATAACATAAGAGACCTATAGTATTGTATAAAACCATGTGGGAATATTTGAGCCTTGAAGTCAACATTCACATTGCTGGTGCTGTAGACATGTACATACCTGGCAATGGGGACGAGGGTGGCAAGATGGTAACAGCATCGTCTGTATTACATACAGGAACAGATACTTTCTGCCTGTTTGAAGAAGAAAAACATGTAAATCTCAAGTAAACTCCGTATAAAAGGGGTTGTCTCACTAGAAGAACACCGACTATAAGGCCTAGTAGGACATATGACTGTCATAGTGGGGAAGGTCTTCTGCTCAAGACTAGCTTTTATAGAGAGCTGAGAGGAAAACAACTACCAAGAATGGCCGGCATTTCATACTACATCTCTCCTACAGTGAGGGCAGCACTAAAAGTGCATGACCGGCCACAATTATGGGCTGTTATCTCCAACAATTCCGAAAGCTGAAAACACAATGACCCATAACCATGGGGCGGTGGATGCTGCATTTGATATTATGGTATTTATGTCCTATATTTGGTGTTGTGCACATATATCAGCCTGGAGCTCCCAGTAATGACCCCATAATCTACTCACATTTCTGAGATGTTTGTGTTGGATTCTGGTGTACACTCTGGAGGGGCCTTGGGATCCTCGTTGTTCACCATCCCGTTAGTGGTGGTAGAGTGCTAAATGTGGATAACAATAAGTTATTAAATATATATACTTTTTAATTTTATAGATCCTTTTTTTGTACATATTTTGGATTTATCGATCACATACTACTTTAGAAAGCCTCTCAGAAGATGATGATGCAAATATTCGGAAGATAAAGTTCTCATCGTCCTCACTTGTGCCCTCCTTATCCTCTGAGACTAGATGGTTGTTTTCATCAGAGTGATCTACAAGACATAGGTAAGGAAGGATTGTTAGAGGGTGTCAGTATAACACAGTCGCTATATCTCACTAGGTTAATAGATGATGCAACGTAATATACAGAATACATGAAAAAAAACTCCTGTACAAAATTAGGGAAATAGGGATACAGTACGAACCCATGGTCAACATAGCTGAGATCCATAAAATATGGATAACATAGTAGACCAGAAAAACCATGTGAAAATATTTGAGCCTTGAAGTCAACATTCACATTGTTGGTGCTGTAGACATGTACATACCTGGCAATGGGGACGAGGGTGGCAAGATGGTAACAGCATAGTCTGTATTACATCCAGGAACAGATTCTTTCTGCCTGTTTGAAGAAGAAAAACATGTAAATCGTAAGTAAGCACAGTATAAAATGGGTTGTCTCACTATAAGAACACTGACTATAAGGCCTAATAGGACATATGACTGTCATAGTGGGGAAGGTTTTCTGCTCCAAACTACCTTCCATGGATCAGAACACAACTACCAAGAATGACTGGCAAGTAATACTACAGCTCTCCTACAGAGTAGGCAGTGCTAAAAATGCATGACCTGCCACAATTATGGGCTGTTATCTTCTGCATTTTCTGAAGCCAAAAGTACAATGACCGTTAACCATGAAGCGGTGAATGCTGCATTTGATATTCTGATATTTATGTCCTATATTTGGTGTTGTGTACATAGATCAGCCTGGAACTCCCAGTAATGAAGTAATGACCCTTTATAATCTACTCACATTTCTGAGATGTTTGTGTTGGTTTCTGGTGTATACTCTGGAGGGGCATTGGGATCCTCATTGTTCACCATCCTGGTAGCGATGATACAGAGCTAAATACGGATAAAAATAAGATATAAAATAATTTTTTTATGTACTTTTAGAGTTTTTTTATTTTTTTTTACATATTTTGGATTTATTAATCACATACTTACTTTACAAAGCTTTTCAGAAGATGACGTAAAATTTTGGAAGTCAAGGCTCTCATTGTTCTCACTTGTGCCTTCCTCATCCTTTGAGACCAGATGTTTGTTTATATCAGAATGATCTACAAGAAATAGGTAATGAAGTATTATTAGAGGTTGTCAGTATAACACAGTCACTATTTATCACTAATATTAATGGGAACAGATGATCACATATTAGGGAAGATGAGACAAACAGTCGCTTAGTCTAGATGACGTCTCCTTCTACTTACTGATAAATAAGCTGGTGTCTGAGTCTGAAACAAGCTGAGGAACATACTCCAGCTCCTGGCTCAGAATGTTGTCAAAGTCCAAGTCACTCAGGAATGGATGAACCTTGATCTCAAATGCTCCTCCTAGAAAAAGAAAAACAAAAGTGATGCGGACATAGTCAGGGATGGCTCCATATCTTAACAGTTTATCGTAATCTGAACTAATGACAAAACTGAGCCGACATGAAGGAAATAAACTGAAAGTCTTAGTGTGGAGAACTAGAAATACAGTAGATGAGCTGATAGAGAAATGCTGATCTTTATGGACATGAGCGATATGTCCTTGGTCTAATAAGGGAATATTAATACTAGTATATCTGTTACCTGTCCCAAGTCTACGCACAGGATTTCTTCTGAGCAGCTCAGTGATGAGATTCTGAGCATCCAGGGGTGGAGCGCGATCACAATTCCAAATTAGTTCTCCTGTTACATAGAAAATTACAGAAAATAAAACCTCTTTACTGGACTGTAACATAAAGCAAAGGAAATAACTAAACAAATGTAACCAATCTGTAACCAATCAACGCAATGATCGGATTATTCTACTCACCAATGACAACCCTTTTATAAAGCTCAGTGAGGGAATCCGCATCAAATGGTACACATCCCAGCAGGAATTTATACAGGATGATCCCCAATGACCACCAGTCAACAGGTCTTCCATAGCCTTCTTTCAGGATGATCTCTGGGGCTATGTAACATGGGGTGCCACAGAACTGGAAACCAACAGAACATAGAGATGAGAATCGATGAAACAATAATTAAAACAAGATATCATCGTTAAAACACAATGCAGAAGATAAAATATTAGTGGAAAAGTTCTCTAGAAAGGAAGAACGTAGAGAAGAGACAATAGTGTGATGAGATTTGCAAATAACAAGCTAAGTTCTTGTAGGTGATGCTGACCTCACGGTCCTGGAACTCTCTGGAGATGTCCACTGCTAATTCCTTGTAGGTGTTGGTTTTCGGTATCATTAGACCAAGTTTTGAAATCCCAAAGTCGGTAACTTTAATATGTCCAGTAGATGTAATCAGGAGGCTGCAAAAGAGAAGATGGTTTTAGCCTCACAGACTGAATGATAATAAATGACAACTTTCCCCACTTTATTATACTACGCGGGCACTTACTTTTCCGGCTTCAGGTCTCTGTGCACCACACCGTAACTATGCAGGTATTCCACGGCAAGTACCGCCTCTGCAAAGTACAAGCGGGCCATGGGGACAGAGAAAGGACCCCTGGTGCTTAGAAGGGTCCCACAGTCTCCACCTATAGAAGAAAGGAAATATGACCGGTGAGGGGTTTACACAGAAGATAACCATGATATACCACGAGCAGATAACCATGATGTATAATGAGCAGTGAGCGGAAACATCCTGGGGAGATCACACAGATAGTGGCGTACATAGAAATCACAAGACCCCATATCAAAAGTTGTAATTGCCCCCCACCCTAAAAAATAAAAAATAAATATATTTATATCCCTGTTGAAGCAGCTTGGTGTTCTCACCAGCAATACAACTTTTATGGCCATTTTAGAGTATGATGCTCCCAAAAATGCCCACACCCACACTCAATGAGTATGGTATCCCCACAGTGAATCCTCCTAAGGAGGCCACCACTTAGAAGGAGGCCAGCCACAACCCCCTACTCGGTGTGAGGGCACCCACAGCAACCCTCCCACTCAGGATAATGGTTCCCACAGTCCCTCACACAATATAATGGTCCGCATAACTCCCCACTCAGTATGATGTCCCCACACAGAATGGGGGCCTCCATATAGATTGAGGACCCCCCACAGCACCCCACTTAATATGATGACCTCCACTCAGCATTCACAGTCCCCCCATATCTAGTCATACGGCCCCCTTTCAGTATTTTGGCCCCTACTAGCCACCTACTCAGTATTTTTGCCCCCACCAGCCCCACCTCCTTGAAGAAGCAAATTACGCTGAAATTGTGATGACAGGTGGAGGGATGCTGCCCACTGCCGAGCGTCGACAGACCCCCTCCGACTGATGAGCCCCATAGCGCCCCTGCACCAAGATCAATGAATTTACGAGCATCTTGGTAATAGATAACCTATAGTAAATGCTCTGTGGGGAAGTAACCAACAATGTCCTAATGATATGAGCAGTGATAAGATGAAAGCAGACATGGGCTGAATATAATACAATAGATGTGTCTTACCTCCTACATACTCCATGACCATACACAGGTGAGATCTAGTTGGAAAGGAGCAGAGCATGGAGACCACAAAGGGACAATCAGCAAATGTTAAGATGTCCCTCTCCAGAAAGGCCCATTCCAATCTCTGTGCAGTATTTAGGTTCCGCTTAGCCATTTTCTTCATAGCAAAGGTCTGGTGTGAGTCTTTGTGATGCACTAAGTAGACGGCCCTGGAGAGAAGGAGAATCCCATCGGTTATAATAAATCCTTATTAATAATCCATCTATAGAAATCATTATATGTTTAATACTGGTATCCAAGGGGTAACATTTCTCCTTGCGGAGAGTGACATGTTAAGCTTGTCAAGGTGCGGAGACTTTTAAGCCTCAATGATCCTCTGGGAAATATGCAAATTGTCTCTTCAGAGAGGAAGAGAACTAGAACTCTAGTGCCCCTTATAGGAAGTAGTAATCCTAAAAGTCAATATCGACCCTTTAACGAGCCTTATCACATGACATGGAATAATAGCCATAACCAAAATCTCAATTTTCGGACACTATGTTTTGAGGTACAAGCACTCATCAGTGCAAAGTGTGAGATATGGTTTGGCTGGGTGAGAGGCATCTGACCGGTATCCAAGCGGTAACTTTTCTCCTTGCGGAAAAAGCCATGTTAAGCATGTCAAGGTGAGGAGACTTTTAAGCTGCAATGCTCTTCTGGGAAATATGCAAATTGTCTCTTTTCAGAGAGGAAGAGAACTAGCACCCTAGTGCCACCTATAGGAAGTAGCAATCCTATTTCCCAGAGGAGCATTGCGGCTTAAAAGTCTCCTCATGTCCGCAAGGAGAAACGTCAACCCCTTGGATACCGGTCAGACACCTCTCACCCAGTCAAACCATATCTCACACTTTGCACTGAAGAGGGGCAGTACCCCAGAACACAGTTCCTGCAAATTGAGATTTTGGTTTTGGCTATTATCCTAAGTCATGTGACAAGGCTTGTTAAAGGGTCGATATTGACTTTTAGGATTGCTACTTCCTATAGGTGGAGTTCTAGTTTGCTTCCTCTCTGAAGAGACAATTTGCATATGTTTAATATTAGAAGTCTGGCCGCCACTATAAATCCACATCTAGAAATACATAAAATAGCACTACATAGATCACCTATTGGAGGTCTCCACAATGCCACTTCTGCCGGAGCCATCACCCAGGTCACATTATAGATACGAGAATCTATCGAAATTCTCTTTGGGCAGATTCGCTATAACTGACCAAATACAATTTAGTGCAAATAAAATTGGTCCAAAATGAATGTGCTCCAGGGCTCTCTTCTGCTGCTGAGGCCAGTGATTGGGCCCACATGGTCATGGTGGAGGGTGTAGATGTCATTGACGTCAATATGGTGTCACCCTTCATGTGACCATGTGTAGCCAACTTCTCTGATCAGCTTCATAATGGAGCCCCCCCATCAAAACAAAGATCAGAGTGGAGAGCAGAAAAGCTCAGGTGGAGGAGGCAGCATAAGAACAGATGAGGGTCTAGCACAGGCGAATGTAATAATATTATATTATTATATATTATATTATATGTAATTATATTATTTAAATCGCTTTCCTTACAGTTTGATTTGCTACAGATCATATAATTTCCCTATGATAACACTGAATGGCAGAGAGCAGGGGCAGAAGCATTGTCATAGGGAACCCTGAGAAATGTGGATTATGGCAACAGAAATCTCACCCAAAATTTCCACTGCTGATGAGTTTGGAAGTTTCATAGTCGCTCATATGCGGCTTTCTCACCGGAACCAATGAATCGATCACGCTCTATAAAAGAATAAGAAATAATACTGATTTATTGAAGATGCAGTAAAAAAAGTTAGAGATGCAAAAACTTCTCCCCCCATATTATGTGCCAGATGATTTACACTGATATGATGTTGGGAGGATACAAACCGGACGCTGGGCAGACCTGGCGCTAGCACCCAGCACACCCAGGCAAGTGCCGGGGCCCTGAGTAGGCGAGGGGCCCACTTGCTGACGGGCACCCTGGCGCTCTATGGGACCGGTGAGCAGAGGAGAGTGGTGCCAGCGCCAGCTAGTGGGCCTTGCTCCCCCCCCCCCCAATGCTTGCCCAGGACCACGGCCGGCACAATACTTACCTCTCCACAGCTGGTGAGCAGTGAGGTGAGCATTTGATTTTTTTTTTTTATGTATGGAGGTATGGGGCATTATATGGGGGGGAGAAGTGACATCCTGCATGGGGCATTATATGGGGGGGAGGTAGGGACATCCTGCGTGGGGTATTATATGGGGGGGGAGAAGTGACATCCTGCATGGGGCATTATATGGGGGGAGTGACATCCTGCATGGGGCATTATATGGGGTGAGAGGTGACATCCTACATGAGGCATTATATGGGGGGGCATCCTGCATGGGGCATTATATAGGGGGGTGACATCCTGCATGGGTCATTATATGAGGGGGAGAAGTGACATCCTGCATGGGTCATTATATGGGGGGGGAGTGACATCCAGCATAGGGCTTTATATGGGGTGAGAGGTGACATTCTGCATGGGGCATTATATGGGGGTTGACATCCTGCATGGGGCATTATATGGGGGGAGTGACATCCTGCATGGGGTATTATATGGGGGGAGAAGTGACATCCTGCATGGGGCATTATATGGGGTGAGAGGTGACATCCTGCATGGGGCAATATATGGGGTGAGAGGTGACATCCTACATGGGGCAGTATGTGTTGGGGATACATCCTGCATGGGGCATTATATGGGGGGGTGACATCCTGCATGGGGCATTATATGGGGGGTGACATCCTGTATGGGCCATTATGTGGGGTGGGACATCCTGCATGGAGCATTATGTGGGGGGGACATCCTGCATGGGGAATTATATGGGGGGTGACATCCTGCATGGGGCATTATGTGGGGGGGATATCCTGCATGGGGCATTATGTGTGGGGGACATCCTGCATGGGGCATTATGTGGGGAGGGACATCCTGCATGGGGCATTATGTGGAGGGGACATCCTGCATGGGGAATTATATGGGGGGTGACATCCTGCATGGGCCATTATGTGGGGGGGCACAGCCTGCATGGGGCATTATGTGGGGGGCACAGCCTGCATGTGGCATTATGTGGGAGGGACATTCTGCATGGGGAATTATATGGGGGGTGACATCCTGCATGGGCCATTATGTGGGAGGGGGACATCCTGCATGGGGCATTATGTGGGGGGGCACAGCCTGCATGTGGCATTATGTGGGGGGTCAAAGCCTGCATGGGGCATTATGTGGGGGTCACAGCCTGCATGGAGCATTATGTGGGGGGTCAAAGCCTGCATGGGGCATTATGTGGGGGGCACAGCCTGCATGGGGCATTATGTGTGGGGTCACAGCCTGCATGGGGCATTATATGGGGGCACAGCCTGCGTGGAGCATTTTATGGGGTCCATTATTCTATATGGAGCAATATATGGAGCTCATAATACGGTATAGAGGACTATGTGGTGCCATTATACTGTGTGGAGGACATTACTGTCCGGTCTGCACTGTGAGCTGTGAGGATTCGCCGCTTTCTGAGTTATTGTGGAATTTACAATAGATATCGCTCATGTAATGTAAGAAGTGAAATCTTCGGGCTTGTACTATATATATATATATGTATATATATATATATATATATATATATATTTATCTGCGGTATCTGTGCATCATGAATCGTGGTATGTGTTAAAGGGGCCACTGAGACTCTTTCGCCCAGGGCCCACGAAATCCTGGAGCCGCCCTGCAACGGTCATCATACATTACTATAACATTCTGGATAATGTGGGAGATCACACAGAGGAGGACTTACAGGTAATCTGTCACCAGGTGTTTGCTATGTATTCTGAAAGCACCATGATGTAGGGGCAGAGACCCTGATTCCAGTGATGTGTTACTTACTAGGCTGTGGGTGGCTGTTTCAATAAAATCAGTAGATTATCACTAGAAGACTATCTGTCTAGCCAGGTAGTCCTATTGCTCTGTACCCCTGCCTCCACCACTGATTAGCAGCTTTCTGCCTATGCACAGTGTACACAGAAAGCTGCCAATCAATGGTGTGGGCGGGGTTATACAAGACTCAGCATTCAGAGCTCTGCAGCAGAAAAAAATAGTGATTTTATCACAACTGTTCCACCGAGTAAAGTAATCAACACATGGAATCAGGGTCTCTGTCCCTGCATCATGCTTTTCTCAGACCAAATAGCATAAACCTGGTGACAGATTCCCTGTAATTCAAATGTAATTAACACCATAGGGTCATCTACACTTAGAATAGAGACGTCCCATGGTTGTATGGGGGATAATACTGGACGAGTTATTAACACCCCATGATCTGATGACACACACGCATCCCCCTCTATGATACTTACGGATTCTTGGATCTCCGGGATCTCACTAATTCCATTGTTAGGATTCGACAGCTCAGTTGTTTCTAAAATAATGATGAAGAAATGAAATGTATTAGAGGATATTATTCCTACATAGATAATACAGCAATATAACGGAGAAATGACAAGATGTCTGTAAATGGGATTAATACTCGTTATATGGGGATTCTAAATATGAGAATATACGGGGAATCCATAGATAAATGTAATGTAAATGATGGAGGAACCCCTTCATAAATAACAAAAGACTGACCATCACTTCCGAAAAGAAAATGGGTGTGAACAGGTGCATACTAAGAGTAGCCATCCAAATACATAACTAACAAAGTTGCACTCTGTAACGCTATAGCATGTAAACATGAAATAAATGAAATTTGAATTGCATTACTGCTGTAGAAAATAGGATAAAAGGAAGATACTTAGCGCATAATTTGGCCAATTCATGCATGGCCAGCAGCCACGGCAAGGCAACCTTCTTTTTCTGGGTGCATGCCAAGTAGCCACGGCAAGGTGACCTTTTTTTATGCTGGGTGCATGCCCAGCAGTCACGGCAAGACGACCTTCTTTTGCTGGGTGCATGCCCAGGAGTCACGACAAGGCGACCTTCTTTTGCTGGGTGCATGCCCAGCAGTCACAACAAGGCGACCTTCTTTTGCTGGGTGCATGCCTAGCAGCCACGGCAAGGCGACCTTCTTTTGCTCGGTGCATGCCCAGCAGTCATGACAAGGCGACCTTCTTTTGCTGGGTGCATGCCTAGTAGCCACGGCAAGGCGACCTTCTTTTGCTCGGTGCATGCCCAGCAGTCACGGCAAGGCGACCTTTTTTGCTGGGAACCTATCTCCACCCATCAGCCCGGGGTGGTTTTAATTACAACAGGATCCTACCTACCCATATAAATGTAGGCTTCAGCCTAGGAGAGGATTCACATTAGGAGAGGATTCCAACAAAAAGATCGCCTTGTCATTGGCTGCTGGGCATTCATGAATTGGCCAAATTATGTGCTCAGTATCTTAGTTTTTTCCCATTTTCTAGAGCAGTAATGCAATTTAAATTTAATTTATTTCATGTTACTTGCTATAGCACTGCAGAATGGACCCTCCATCACATGAATGAGGAAGCCCCCACCCACGCTGCACATACGAGTGATGGTAAGAGAGCTGAAACATAGGAGAGATTTGCAAATTAGCCTGGAAGTGCACTGGGGGCGTGTCACTGCACTTGGATTTCTTCTTTCACGCCCCCAGCGCACTTCCATTCTGATTTGTATATGGTGTCTACTTTACATTTCTCCTGACTGGCACATTGGATTTCTACAAACAATTATTATTAGGGGACAATGGCCTATACCGTCACACCACTACTTCTATATGTAACAATGTGCTGCCAGGTTCCCATTACACAGAGTAGAGAGTAAATCTAACATTATCCTCCGTCCTCTGTAATATCTGGACATTCCTTGTAGAAGGTCGTGTGATCGCTCACCTGTAATCAGATCGCTGTTCAGCTCCGGCTGACTCCGATTAGGGTCAGAGATTTTCGGGGTCACATTTTGCCCATATTTGGCGTCGCCTCCTGTTGTTTCCTGATAGATATAATATATATAATTAATATGTGGAAGATTTCACTAAATCACCAAATACATAAATCATGAAGGACTAAACCAACATTTACAGATGCACCAATTGTAACGATACAAATCCCGCGCCATCTTCAGACCTTTTCTCAGAAAGTCTCCTCAGATACGGTGGATTAAGATACGTCTATTAATATTGATCCTTACCGGGCGTTCCAATGAGCGTTCTAGTATAGACAGGACTTTTTCGGCCAGTTCTTTAAAGACAGCCAAATCTTCAGTCTGAGATCTTTCTTCAGCCTATAAAGAAGGAAAAATGGAAAGGAGAATTTTGAGATGAGAGCGGTCAGAATGGAGGCGGAAATTGTATGTGACATCGGTTCTCTGTCTGCAGATACAATGACTACATACTGTATTTGGGGACTCGTTGTGTTTTACCGTATTTTTTGGACTATAAGATGCCTTTTTTTCCAAAATTTTTGACCTCCCTTCTAACACTCTCGCACCCCCTCCAATCTATCCTAAACTCTGCTGTCTGACTAATCCACCTGTCCCCCCGCTATTCCCTGGCTTCTCCCCTCACTCCGCCAATCCCTTCACTGGCTCCACATTACCCAGAGACTCCAGTTCAAGACCCTAACCTTGGCATGCAAAGCCACCCACAACCTGTCTCCTCCATATATCTGTGACCTAGTCTCCCGGTACTTACCTGCACGCAACCTCCGATCCTCACAAGATCTTCTTCTCTACTCCCCTCTTATCTCCTCTTCCCACAATCGCATACAAGATTTCTCCCGTGCATCCCCCCTACTCTGGAACTCTCCACCCCAGCATATCAGACAGATTATTAATAATAATAATTGTCTGAATGTAGCTTACCAGGGGGGTGGCTGTGGTGGAGTGAGGTCACAAGAGGTAGGGTCACTGCTGTAGGAAGCCGGCAGTAGAAGTGGGGCACTGCTGCGGGCCCCGAGCTGGGAGGAGCGGGGTATCCAGGAGGTGCGAGGCTGCGGGCCCTGGGCTTCAAGGAAATGTTAGCGGTGATTTAGGAGGGGAGTCCCCGCTCAGCCCATTGAATTTCTGGCGGTGGGCTTCAGGCAAATGGCCGCTGGAGGCAGTTCATGTGCAGATTTAGATCTCGGCTCAATGAGGAGCTGAGATCTCAATCTGCTTATTGGCCATCTCCTGCAGCCTACTTCTTGAAGCCCACTGCAGAGAAATCAATAAGCAGAGCAGGGCCTCCCCTCCTGAATTACCGCTAACATTTCCTTGAAGCCCAGGGCCCGCCGCCTCGCACCTTCTGGACACCCCGCTCCTCCCAGCTTGGGGCCCGCAGCAGTGCCCCACTCCTACTGCCAACTTCCTGCAGCAGCGACTCTGCCTCCTGTGACCTCGCTCCACTGCCACCACCCCCCTCAGTAAGCAACCGAAAATTCGGACTATAAGACAGGACTATAAGACAGACCCCCATTTTATTATAATAAATGTTTTTCCTATTTACCTCCCAAAAATTTTTGGTGCGTCTTATGGTCTGCAAAATACGATATATTAGAAGAAAAAGCTTCTATCCCTCCATTATTATCTGTTAATATTGAGATGTTCTGTGCAGAGTGTCCGCCACTTACCTGGTGTAGTAATGTCCTGATGTTCTGAAGTAAATCCGTCAGATAGTCTGACGTTAGACGACGTTGTCAGTGTTTGGTCAGGCAATCCTTTACTAGCTCCATCACCAGCCGGTGAGTGAAGCTGAGGACGCCATCGGGTGGTAGAAGCACACTGTTAGGACGATTGATCATAAGGATCAACAATAGTGCTTTTACC
This sequence comes from Phyllobates terribilis, assembly GCF_046119375.1. Lineage (NCBI taxonomy): Eukaryota > Metazoa > Chordata > Amphibia > Anura > Dendrobatidae > Phyllobates > Phyllobates terribilis. Next base: position 618,450 of record NW_027362820.1, read on the forward strand.
TGAGGAATGTCCAAAACAATTCCAGCCATAGTGAAAAACTGCAAGTGCTATCAGTCACTATAGAGCCAAGAAAGGCACGGGTGAGCCTATGTGCATTGTATATATAGCGACTGTGAGCAGTGATGTCACCATCACCTGTGATGTCATCACGGAATCTTGTGATAGAATCTTCACGGAGCAGCTCTGCGCAAATAGAATGCGGCCTGGTAATATATAAAGTGAAAACACCATACAATTTACCCATGTTATCATGGCCGTTCTATTTTATATCCAATTAGAACACAACCAGGATAAAGGTGTGTTCACAAGTTGGATTTTGGCAGCATTTTATTTCTACCTCAAAAATCAAAGGAGGCAGGAAAAACGCTGCTTAAAATTCAGGTGTTTTTACTTGTGTTTTTTTTTCCATTCATTAGAATGGGTGAAAAATGCTGCAAAACCTCTGAAAGACTTGACAAGCTGCAGATTTAAAAAAAATGCAAAAAAAACAGCATGTGAATGAGATTTCAGAAATGTCATTCACTAAGATGGTACTGTAAAACAGCATTTTTGCTGCAGAAGAAAAACAGTGAATACACCCTAAAAATATCCTCAGTCATATTATGGGAAATATTGTATATTTTGCATTTATTATCTCACGTGTTTTTCTTCACCATAGAACTTTTAAGGCTGTGTGCCCACTATGCGTTTTTTAGGCGTTTCTGCAGCGTAACTTCAGCCGCGGAAACACTTAAAAAACTCTTGGTGATAGGTCTGCAATGGTCCCCAATGATAATCCGCATGTGCTGTGCACATGCTGCGGAGATTTCCGCTGCGGATTATCATTGCGGAAAAATCCGCAGCACGTCCTTTAATTTTGCAGAGTCGCTGCGATTTAGCCGCCATTGACTTGCATTGGAACGCATAACATCCGCATGACTACAAATACACATGTGGATATTATGCGACTCAATGCGTGGATGATACCCGGGTCTGGAGATGAAGAGACTCTCCTCCAGACCCGGGTATCATAGTACCTGTAGTTAAAATAGAATTAAAATAAAAAATAAACATATACTTACCTTCTGATGGCCCCTGTCTGCTCCCGGCGGTGCTGCTGGCTCTTCGGCTGCTCGCGGTGGTAAAAGGACCTTACATGACGCCATTTAGTCATGTGACAGGTCACGCGACCGCTGGCATCGGCGGTCGCGTGACCTGTCACATGACTAAATGACTTCATGGAAGGTCCTTTTACAGCACCGTGATCCGCCGAAGACACCGGACGCACCGGAGAAGGAGATCGAGGACCATCGGAAGATGAGTATAATGTTTTTTTTTTATTTTTCACCATTATTATTCTTTTTTTTCATTATTGATGCTGCAGGTTGCATGGAATTATATAGTGTGACCAAGTTGTCAAGCACTTTTCCAAGTGATGCTAAAATCACTTGGCAAAGCGCTTGACAACCCAGGGAGATGCAGAAACGCTTAGGAAAAATCCGCAGCATTTCTGCATCGTGGTCATATATCCTAACTCATTGGCGAACTGGTATACAAGGCTATATTCACACTAGACGTTTTTTTAGCGGGCTTTTTTATGCAAATTTTCAGCTGCGTTTTACAGTACCAACAAAGTCTATGAGATTTGCGAAATCTCATGCACAAAGCTTGCTTATTTGTCCTCAGTATTTTGTGCTTTCCATGGCTTTTTGCAATAGAGTATGTCACTTGTTTCAGCGTTTTTCACCCATTAAAAAAAAGGGTGGTGGAAAAAAATGCTGAAAAAAAGCCTAGTGTGAACATTTTGTGCGTTTTTAGTGAAAAAAGCAAGTATGTGACACACATTTATTCTTGTGATTTTCCCAAGTTTAAACCATCTTGTCTTGGTCACCTGAGATAGCAGCTTGGATTATTACAGTTTAATTAAATTAGTGATGCCTACAAAGTAAACATTGGTTGAGCTAGGTGTGAAATTGAACAACACGTGTGGCCCAGGGAGGTGTGAAAATGAACAATGCCTGAGCAACTCAATGGCAAACCATAATGTGAAAGTAAATAGTGTCCTACAAATTCAATGCACTGCCAGGGTCTTAGATAAACCATTCCAGACCAATTCACCCCCCACCCCCCACTGTTACATTTGTAATGTGTACTTTTGCATGAACATATGTCTTGCAATGGTGACCTGTTTTCATGTGTCTATGGTGGAAGCAAAGCTGAACTTTGGGATCCTGAAAAACGCACCAAAAATGCACCAAGAACCACTGCAAAAAAACACACCAAAACCTGCGTTTTTGACGCTACTTCTTTCCTGCCAAGAGATTATGTTTTGCTGCAGAAAAAAAACACCTAGTGTGAATATAGCCTAAGACTTACTCTGCCAGCATTAATAGTCAATATTCTGTATACAAATAGGACTCCAATCCAGGTATTCAGTTTATCATAAACATGCCTGAGTTAATCTGCCAAATACACATAGTATGCTTTCTCATAGGTGAAATATAAATCCTGTTAAAGGTCCAAGTTGCAGCAGTTAAGTAGAACAAAACAGATCTCTTCATTCTTTGTAGGTGGAAAAACTTTCGAAATTGTCAGTGTATCAAGTACTTATACTCCTGACTGTATATAGTATAATTGCCGCACTGCTACATACAGGTGCTTCTCAGAAAATTAGAATATCATCAAAAAGTGAATTTATTTCAGTTCTTAAATCCAAAAAGTGAAACTCATATATTATACAGAGTCATTACAAACAGAGTGATCTGTTTTAAGTGTTTATTTCTGCTAATGTTGATGATTATAGCTTACAGCCAATGAAAACACAAAAGTCATTATCTCAGTAAATTAGAATTAACAAGAAACACCTGCAAAGGCTTCCTAAGCATTTAAAAAGGTCCCTTAGTCAGTTTCAGTAGGCTCTACAATCATGGGCAAGACTGCTGACTTGACAGATGTCCAGAAGGCAGTCATTGACACACTCCTCAAGGAGGGTAAGCCACAAAAGGTCATTGCTAAAGAAGCAGCTGTTCACAGAGTGCTGTATCCGAGCATATTAATGGACGTGGAAGGAAAAAGTGTGGTAGAAAAAGGTGCACAAGCAACTGGGATAACCGCAGCCTTGAAAGGATTGCTAAGAAAAGGCCATTCAAAAATTTGGGGGAGATTCACAAGGAGTGGACTGCTGCTGGAGTCATTGCTTCAAGAGCCACCACACACAGACGTATCCAGGACATGGGCTACAAGTGTCGCATTGCTTGTGTCAAGCCCCTCATGACCAATAGACAACGCCAGAAGCGTCTTACCTGGGCCAAAGAGAAAAAGACCTGGACTGATGCTCAGTGGCCCAAGGTGTTGTGTTCAGATGAAAAGTAAATTTTGCATTTCATTTGGAAATCAAGGTCCCAGAGTCTGGAGGAAGAGTGGAGAGGCCACAATCCAAGCTGCTTGAGGTCTAGTGTGAAGGCTCCACAATCAGTGATGGTTTGGGGAGCCATGTCATCTGCTGGTGGAGGTCCACTGTGTTTTATCAAGACCAAAGTCAGCGCAGCCGTCTACCAGGACATTTTACAGCACTTCATGCTTCCCTCTGCCCACAAGCTTTATGGAGATGGAAATGTCATTCTCCAGCAGGACTTGGCCCCTGTCCACACTGCCAAAAGTACCAATACCTGGTTTACACACAACAGTATCACTGTGCTTGATTGGCAGCAAACTCGCCTGACCTTTACCCCATAGAGAATCTATTATAGAGAATCTATGGGGTATTGTCAAGAGGAAGATGAGACCCCAGACCCCACAATACAGATGAGCTGAAGGCTGCTATCAAAGCCACCTGGGTTTCCATAACACCTCAGCAGTGCCACAGGCTGATCCCTCCATGCCACATTGCCGCATTGATGCAGTAATTGATGCACAAGGAGCCCGAACAAGTATTGAGGGCATTTACTAAACATACATTTCAGTAGGCCAACTTTTCGGATTTTAAAAACATTTTTCAAGCTGTTGTTATGAAGTATTCTAATTTACTGAGATAATGACGTTTGTGTTTTCATTGGCTGTAAGCCATAATCATCAACATTAACAGAAATAAACACTTAAAATAGATCCCTCTGTGTGTAATGACTCTATATAATAGATCCCTCTGTGTAATGACTCTATATAATAGATCACTCTGTGTGTAATGACTCTATATAATAGATCCCTCTGTGTGTAATGACTCTATATAATAGATCCCTCTGTGTGTAATGACTCTATATAATAGATCCCTCTGTGTGTAATGACTATATAATAGAACCCTCTGTGTAATGACTCTATATAATAGATCCCTCTGTGTGTAATGACTCTATATAATAGATCCCTCTGTGTGTAATGACTCTATATAATAGATCCCTCTGTGTGTAATGACTCTATATAATAGATCCCTCTGTGTGTAATGACTCTATATAATAGATCCCTCTGTGTGTAATGACTCTATATAATAGATCCCTCTGTGTGTAATGACTCTATATAATAGATCCCTCTGTGTGTAATGACTCTATATAATAGATCACTCTGTGTGTAATGACTCTATATAATAGATCCCTCTGTGTGTAATGACTGTATATAATAGATCCCTCTGTGTGTAATGACTCTATATAATAGATCCCTCTGTGTAATGACTCTATATAATAGATCACTCTGTGTGTAATGACTCTATATAATATAGGAGTTTCACTTTTTGCATTGAAGAACTGAAATAAACTAACTTTTGATGATATTCTAATTTTGTGAGAAGCACCTGTATATAGTATGAAGCCCCACTGCCCCATATGTGTATGTATAATTTGATGCACATGACTCGCCCCCTGGGCCGTGGGGTACACGGAACCGGGCCTTCTAGTGTACGGTGCTGATGGGGGTAGTAGTGGCAACCCGATCCCGTGGCTCAGGGTGGTCAGACCAAATGGTGGCAGTCTATTTATCAGTGTTTTGAATGTCCGACTACGCCACCCGTGGATTGCGGTCAGGGATAACCGCCGCTGCGAGGCAGACTGCTGAGGCTGGTGTTGGTGTGCAGCACAGGTGTAGGATAACTCCCCACGGGAAGAGTGTAGCCTCAGGGCAGTGTAGGTGGATGTTGGGGGTGATAGTGCAGGCCGCAATAGTAAGAGTTCAGAGTCCGCTTCAAACAGTTCAGGGTCTTTATTGTAGATATTATTAATGACCCAACAGTACCGGTTAGGAATGGGCCTGGGTGTCTGAGAGCATTCGGGCGACCCCACTGGTCAGGGTGAGTGTGTAGGCCTACCGTTCTCTCTATGCTCTTTCTGACTATCCCCCTTTTCGTGGTGTAATAGCCCACGTCCCTGAGCTGGCCGTGTACTTCTCGCCTGTATGGCATGCGACTAGGGCCTTGGGTACCTGTTGCTTGCTCCTCGCTGTACTGGTCCCTCTGTGTGGCGGAGCCTCCAGGCTTCTTAGGCCAAGGGACCTGAAATCCCTCGCAGGTTGGTTCTCTGCTGCTGGGCTTGTAACCCTGACAGCCCCGGACCCCAATGCCCGGTAGATTGGTTCTCTTCCAGGACCGGCTCTCGTCACCTCTGTCCCTGGCTTGCAGTTTCTCCTCTGCCTCACGGACTCCTCAGCTACAGCTGAACTGTCCCTCCTTCTCTGGGACTAGTCTCACTCCTGAGCTAGGTCTTCCAGTTCTCTCTAACCCTGCCCCCAGTTCCAGCTTTTATAGGGGCAGCCAGCTCCCCCTGCTGGCCTGGGACAGGAGGTGCTGTATGCTAATTGTCCCTAACCAGGGGACCTCCCTCCTGCTCTCAGACACAGATTATTGTTTGTGGCATCCAGGCCTGGGGTGACACATTCTCCCCTAGTAAAATTTAGTACTCCGGACTAAACAGGAAACACAAATACAGGGTATAAATGACAACATAACATATATACAAGTATATTTTGTCCATGAGGTCACGGCGCTTCCGTGACCGGGTGTCCATGTCACCCAACAAGGTGTGAAGTTTTCCACGGTGTGGGGACCTGTTTCCATAAACCCCAAGTTCCTTGCCTTGGGCGTGGCGACAAGGCTGAGCTCTCTACTTTGGGCCACAAGGAGGCCACACCGGACAGATTTTTCTTCCGTGGCCATCTTCGAAAGAGGGCACCAAGTGCAACTATCTACAAGACAGTTCCGGTTATTCAGCGTCCATAACCTGTTAATCCATGAACTAGAAAGACTGGAAAAACATAATTAGCAACCAGGCAACAAACATAAAACATTTACAATATACAACATTTAGATCTTCCAGCGAGCTGGTATTTGCCCCCTAGTGCTCCGGGTTGACCTGCGTAACCCACTGTCTGGTGGTGGTCTAACCTGACTTTCCCCACTAGCATTCAGGGTACAGCTACTAGCTGGGTTTACAGGCAGTGCAGGCAGCTATCTGCGGGTCCTTTGGCTTACCGCAGGTATGGCAGGCTCACTGTCAGCAGAGGGTTGACTCTCCTGGGCTGCTGGCATGGGTTCTTCTGCCTCTAGGGCTGCTTGGTCTTCTGATTTCTCCTGCTCTCCTGTAGGTTCCTGCTGGGTTGGTTGAAGGAAGTGTAGGACGGGTACCAGTATTGCATCATTTATCCGAGTCCAGGACCGGGGGAACTCTCCAAGAACTGTGCTGATCATTTCTTTCTTGTCTTCTGTGGGTTCAAGGTCATCTTGATCTTCTCCTGCACTCTGTAGTTGCTTGGGGCACCTTTTTAGGTGGTCTCTGGAGACGGTGCTAGTGGTTTCTTCTCCATCCTTGGTAATTACACATACCTTCGGGTTGTTGTGGTTGGACTGCAGTACTGTGTACGGGTCGCTCTCCCACTGGTCATCTAGCTTGTGAAGCCTTCTCTTCCGCTTCAGGACCTGCTCACCAGGTTCCAGGGGACCAGCAGGGGCGTGTTGGTTGAAGAGCCTCTCTTGCTTTTCTCTCGCTTGAGCCAGACTCCTCTCCACACTCTCCTGTACCTTCTTGTACTGTAGCCGCCGTTCCGTATCCCAGTCCGCGTCTGGGGAGGTGGGGAGGACTCCCATCTCCAGGTCTATCGGCAGCTTACCTGGTCTTGCCCTCATCAGGTAAGCCGGGGTGCAATTTGTAGTGACGCACCTCCTGGGCCATATTCTTTAGGGGAATACCCGGAGCCGGATCAGATGGGGGTTGTAGTCTCCGAGTGGCTGTGACCCGGTCCGTGCCCAGGGTGTCAAGCTCAGTGTATGTGGCAGTCCTTACTGATGTTACAAAGTTCTTTATGTCGACTACGCCACCCGTTGGATTGCGGTCACTACGGCCGCCGCTGCAGCAGGGTCCGCTGAGGCTGATGGTGTTGGTGCAGCTTTAGATAGTATAACCCCCAACGGGAGGGGTATGGCCTCAGGGGGTCAGGTGCAGAGGATAGGGGTTGTGGTGGTGCAGCGTAGATGATAAGTAAAGACAGAGTCGGGTTGTGCAGTTCAGGGTGTTTACTTACTGCAGATATTCCGGTCACTCCGGCCTTGAGTGACCACCCGAGCCGTGCTGCGTCCACCAGGTCCTGGATTCAGCCAACCCCCAAGCAAGTCCGGAGCGTGTCCCTGAGCCCTCCTTCTTGTCCTTTCTTCTGGCCGTCCCCACCAGGGATCCACCTAGGTCCAGCTCCCTCGGGCCTTCTGTTGGGAGACCCTTGGCCTTGGGTTCCCTGACCCTACACGTGGTTTGCCTTCAGGGTGGATTTAGTGGGTGGCCGTGGCAGATCGATCCTGCCCACGACCTCCGGTCTCTGGCTGAGGTATGCTTTAGCCCCCACCAGTTTGGGATCCGGTACCCTGTTGCCAACTCTTCACCCTAGGGTTGTACTTGGGTTCTCAGAGTTCCTTTTTGTTTCCCCCTCTGGGTCTCTCTTTCTCTCTTCTCTCACTCTTGCTCTGGGGCTGCTCTGCTCTCTTCCTCTGACTTCTCACAGACTGACTGACTGTGGCAGACTGACCCTGATCTTAGATGGTGCCCACCTTAAATACTCCCTCTATGTGTGAGCTCAGGTGACTAGCACCCAATGAGCTCCTATCTTTACCCAGGCTGCTCCCCCTATCTGCCCCTACACTACTGGGATGTACCACCCCCCTCCCACTCCAGCCAGGAACAGACTCGGTCGTACCTGCACATTTCTAAGTGGGAGTACCGTTGGTCTGTTCCTCGGAAATGGGATGTGTGTAGTGCATGCAGCTTTCTGAGCTCAGCTCCACACTCCATCCTTACCCGGGAGTGGAATACCACACCTCTGGCTTGAGGTGTAATACCCCTGTAGCAGCCGAATCCTCAGGGTGCTACATTCCCCCCTGGTAAACCACAGCACGTCCCCGGGCTGTAAGATATAAAAACATCCAAAACATACAATTTTTGCATAAACAACATAATAAAACATCATATATATCAGCATAAACTTTTCATATAAACTTTTCATAAAAACATTCTTGTCTTCTGGTTCCTCTTGTCACGGTGCAACTTGTGACCGGGTAAAGTGCGACAGTCTTTTCTTGAAAAACTCGGCTTTCCTATAAAACCAGTAGGGGGCGCTTTAGGAAGCGCAACTATATACAAGGGGATATGGCCGCTCTCAGTCCTCGGCCAGGTAATGGGAATAGGGACACACGGGGTTAACAGTTCAGTTCTCTGGTCCCAACGGGGACTATATTAGCAGCAACGGTTCACTGTGCCCCGACGGGCAACTATATACAGTCTCTATACTACCGTACTCAACGACGGCGTCCTCCTGCTCTTTCTTTGTGATTGGTTCCAGGTTCTGGTTCAGACCCGTCCGGGTCCTCTTGCTCCTCCTCACACCGCAGCTCCTCCTCTGTCAGGCGATGCACATGGAGGGCGTAGGGTCCTTTGGCACACTTGTGCCGGGTGAAGGTGACCTCGTCCCCTATATACAGGTCACGTCCTCTGTGTCCCTCCGGTAGGTGGGACTCAACGTCTCTTCTTGTCACGAAGACGTCGCCTGGGGTGCGGTGATCTCGGATGAAGCCCCACCCGTGCTGCATATTAAACTTGATCACAGTCCCGGTGGAAGGGGGACCATGAGCTGCACGGGGACTCCTCCTGGCCCGGCTCTTCTGCTCCGCGCTCTTTGTTTGGGCTTTTTGTTCCCGGACCCGCCTCTCTCTCCGCTCCCTCTCGAAGACCTCGAGCTGCTGCCGGCAGCACTCTGCACGCTCCGCTGCAGCTGCCCGAGTCTCCTGAGTGAACCCCATGAGGTCTTCTCCGGTGGGGTCCCACTCAAACTGGGTCTCTTCTAGCGGGGGCGAGGTCCTCTTTACGGGCTTTGGAACGGGAATCAGGGGCTCGTCTAGGGGTCTCTCTTTCCGGAGTCGGGGATGGTGAAACTCCGGTGGCCATATAAAGGGCTGCCCATCCGGGCACGTATGTTGGGCGAACAGATCTTCTCCCAGATGCGGCACTCTTGGTTTTATGGGCGCGGTGGTGGTGGCGCCCGGGTTGCCCAGGCCTTGCGGCCAGGCCTGGGGCACCTGGAAAGTGAAGGGCACCGTAAGGACGGCGGCGCCCTGGGCTACTTGGCCCTGCGACCAGGCCGGTGGCTCCGCGGAGGTAGGGGGCGCTGTTGGTATTGCGGCGCCCGGGGGTACTAGGCCTTGCGACCAGGCTGGTGGTACTTCCTGCTTGGTCACGCTCGGGGTCGAGGCGTGTGACGTCACAGGGGTCGCGGCTCCCGTTTGAGGCCTAGTCTGTGGCGGTGACGCTGCGGTTACGGGCACGGCAGGGGGTACTTTGGGCTCTGCGACGGGGAGCTGGGGCAGGTGCGCGGTTTCCCGGTTTGGGGTAGAGACGTCCCCTTTACCTGCCTCCTTTCGTTCGGCTCCCTTCTCGGCGCCGTCTCCGGCCTTCAGTCCTCCTGCGCCATCCTCAGAGGCGGTCTGTCTCCTCGTCTCGGGTGGCGTGCTCCGCTGACGGGTTCTTGTCTGCTGGGCCATCTCACGGCTCCACTCCGCCAACGTCTCTCGCTGCACCCGGGCCATCCTCCGTGCGAGGCCCTCCAGCGCAGTCTGTGCACACTCCCGATCTCGGGGGAGCTGTGCCAGGACCTCCACTAAGCCTAGTGGGGTCGTTGCTTCTAGCAGGCTCCTGACCAACGGGTCGGTGCTGCTCTGCTCTCCTCTTGTTGTCTCCAGCAGGCCTTCTGGAGTGGCGACCGGCAACAGGCTACTGACCACTGGGTCGGTGCTGCCTGGAGTGGCGGCCCGCATCAGGCTCCTGACCACTGGGTCGGTGCTGCCTGGCTCTCCCTCCATCTCCGGGTAGGCTCTTTCTGGACTCTCTTCCAGACGTCTTGTCTCCGGGTGCGCTCTCTCCAGACTGCTCCAGGCGACACCCATCTTTGCTCTCTTCTTCTCAGTCCTCCCACTTCGAGGGCGGTCCCGGGGCCACTTGGTGATTGTCAGCTCCAGGGGCAGTTCTTTCACGCTGACAGACACCTCTAGCATCACAGTCTCTGTTGGTGGGGGCGGTTTCCACTTTTGGCGCCATTTTCGGTCCTGGCCCACGATGGGAGGTGGCCTCTTGCCACCCTCTGGCACGCCCATAATGGCGTCCGCTCCCCCAAGGCGGGAAATCTTCGGAAATGGCGGGAATCGTCTCCCAGTGGCGGGAAACTCTGCAGATGGCGGGAAAAAGCTGTTAATGGCGGACAACCGGCGGGAATCGATCTGTGATGGAGTCCGATGGCGGGGACCCTCCGGAACCGGCAGGAGACTTCTTTTTGAGGTAAACTCGTTCTTTTCTTCAGGCACGCAGTACCCGGGTGTTGCGGGCACGTTATCCTGCCGACTACGCCAAAGTTGACGCACCCCCTGGGCCATATTCTTTAGGGGAATACCCGGAGCCGGATCAGATGGGGGTTGTAGTCTCCGAGTGGCTGTGACCCGGTCCGTGCCCAGGGTGTCAAGCTCAGTGTATGTGGCAGTCCTTACTGATGTTACAAAGTTCTTTATGTCGACTACGCCACCCGTTGGATTGCGGTCACTACGGCCGCCGCTGCAGCAGGGTCCGCTGAGGCTGATGGTGTTGGTGCAGCTTTAGATAGTATAACCCCCAACGGGAGGGGTATGGCCTCAGGGGGTCAGGTGCAGAGGATGGGGGTTGTGGTGGTGCAGCGTAGATGATAAGTAAAGACAGAGTCGGGTTGTGCAGTTCAGGGTGTTTACTTACTGCAGATATTCCGGTCACTCCGGCCTTGAGTGACCACCCGAGCCGTGCTGCGTCCACCAGGTCCTGGATTCAGCCAACCCCCAAGCAAGTCCGGAGCGTGTCCCTGAGCCCTCCTTCTTGTCCTTTCTTCTGGCCGTCCCCACCAGGGATCCACCTAGGTCCAGCTCCCTCGGGCCTTCTGTTGGGAGACCCTTGGCCTTGGGTTCCCTGACCCTACACGTGGTTTGCCTTCAGGGTGGATTTAGTGGGTGGCCGTGGCAGATCGATCCTGCCCACGACCTCCGGTCTCTGGCTGAGGTATGCTTTAGCCCCCACCAGTTTGGGATCCGGTACCCTGTTGCCAACTCTTCACCCTAGGGTTGTACTTGGGTTCTCAGAGTTCCTTTTTGTTTCCCCCTCTGGGTCTCTCTTTCTCTCTTCTCTCACTCTTGCTCTGGGGCTGCTCTGCTCTCTTCCTCTGACTTCTCACAGACTGACTGACTGTGGCAGACTGACCCTGATCTTAGATGGTGCCCACCTTAAATACTCCCTCTATGTGTGAGCTCAGGTGACCAGCACCCAATGAGCTCCTATCTTTACCCAGGCTGCTCCCCCTATCTGCCCCTACACTACTGGGATGTACCACCCCCCTCCCACTCCAGCCAGGAACAGACTCGGTCGTACCTGCACATTTCTAAGTGGGAGTACCGTTGGTCTGTTCCTCGGAAATGGGATGTGTGTAGTGCATGCAGCTTTCTGAGCTCAGCTCCACACTCCATCCTTACCCGGGAGTGGAATACCACACCTCTGGCTTGAGGTGTAATACCCCTGTAGCAGCCGAATCCTCAGGGTGCTACAGTAGCATTCACCGGGATATGGTTGTATAAGTCTATCAGGTCTGGCAGCTTCTCCGGCCACAGGCTGCGTTCTTCCAGGGGCAACGTTTTGAGGAGATCAATGACGATATTATTCATTTTCTCACATAGCCCGTTGGTTTGTGGGTGGTAAGACGTTGTCCGAATCTTCTTACAGCCGTAGAGGTTGCAGAACTCCTGGAAGATTTCAGCCTCAAACGCTGGACCTTGATCTGTCAAGACCTGTTCCGGATACCCGTGTGGATGGCAGAAGTGTTGTTGGAAGGCTCTGGCCGCTGTTTGGGCTGTCAAGTCTTTAGCAGGAACCACCACCAGGAACCGGGAATAGTGGTCCACTATTGTCAGGGCATAGACGTAGCCCGACCGGCTTGGAGCCAGTTTCACATGGTCCAGAGCTACCAGCTCAAGAGGCTGCCTGGTGACGATGGGCATCAAGGGCTTCTTCTGGCTGGTACCGTCCTTCCTTCTGAGGTTACATGGGCCGCAGTCCCTGCACCACTTCTCTATGGCCCCTCTCATTCCGACCCAGTAGAACCGCTCTCTCAGTAGGAACTCCAGTTTCTTCCACCCGAAGTGTCCCGCTCTGTCATGGTAGGCCTCCAGGACCATTGCTGCATCTCGTCTCGGGACCACTACCTGCCAGGTCAGCTCGTGCGTCCGGTGGTTGACAAGCCTTCTGCACAGCTTACCTTCGTAGAGGAATAGCCTGCTTTTCTCATTCCATAACTGCTTGGCTTCCTCTGGAGCGTCCGAGCCAGGGCTAGCGTCTGCCTGGGTCAACAGGTCTTTCACCAGGCGAATTGCAGGGTCACTATCTTGCGTTTCAGCCCAGCCATGGTGAGGTAAGGGATTGAACATGACAGTGGTCAAGTCTTTGTCTCTTACACGGTGGGAGTACTGAGTGGCCCCGTACCGGTGGAATGCAGGGAGCTCTATTTCCTCCAACTCATCTGGATCTTCTCCCTCATCGGGCAAGTGGGGCATTCTCGATAGGGCATCTGCATTGGCATTGGCTCGGCCTGCCCGGTACTTGATGGTGAAGTCATAGTTTGCCATCCACCGCTGCTCTAGGGCACCAAGTCTCGCATTGTCCAGATGTGTCTACGGATTGTTGTCCGTGTACACAGTGAACTTCACAGAGGCCACGTAATGCTTGAAACGTTCTGTTACGGCCCACACCACTGCCAAGGACTCCAGCTTAAAGGAGCTGTAATTCTCCGGGTTTCTCTCGGTGGGCCTCAGCTTCCGGCTGGCGTACGCGATCACCCTTTCTCTGCCCTGTTGGTGCTGTGACAGTACGGCTCCCAGCCCCACATTACTGGCGCCTGTGTGGAGGATAAAAGGCTGGCCATAATCAGGGTAGGCCAGGATCTCATCCCCCGTGAGGGCCATCTTCAGCTGGCGGAAGGACTCCTCTTCCGGCTTGTCCCACTTGAAGGGTGGCTTTTGGCTTCTGGTCTTAGATTGTCCTATAAGGAGGTCCTGCATAGGGGCTGCCATCTTGGTGAACCTGGGGATGAACCTTCGGTAGTAGCCTACCAACCCGACGAACTGCCTCACTTCTTTTATGTTAGAGGGGCTTGGCCAGTTCTTTATTGCCAGTTCTTTATTTATGATTTTATCAGGATCGGGGGCTACTCCTTCTGCACTCACCACGTGTCCCAGGTACTGTACCTTCGGCTTTAACAGATGGCACTTGGAGGGTTTCACTTTCATGCCAAAGCCTGCCAGGGCCTCGAACACCTCGGCCAGGTGCTTTAGATGGTCCTCGTAAGTCTTCGAATAGACAATCACATCGTCCAGGTAAAGTAGGACCGTCTCAAAGTTTCGGTGCCCTAGACAGCATTCCATCAGCCTCTGGAAGGTCCCGGGTGCGTTGCAGAGCCCGAACGGCATATAGTTGAATTCACTTAATCCCATCGGGGTGGTGAAGGCGGTCTTCTCCTTATCAGCCTCTGCCACAGGAACCTGCCAGTACCCACTAGTAAGGTCCAAAGTAGAGAAGAAATTAGCTGATTTTAGTGCGACCAAAGACTCCTCCATTCTAGGCAACGGGTATGCGTCTTTATGGGTGATACGATTGACTTCTCTAAAGTCCACGCACATTCTCATAGTACAGTCTTTCTTTTTTACCAGAACCAAGGGGGCTGCCCAGGGGCTACAACTGTCTCTAATGACCCCGGCTTCCTTCATTTCTCTCAGCATGCCCTTTGCGTTCTGATAGTGTGCGGGGTGGTACAGGTCTGTATCTTTCTTTTATTGGTGGGTGGCTCCCCGTGGGGATGTGGTGTTCTACCCCTTTCACTCTGCCGAAGTCTAGCGGGTGCTTACTAAAGATTCTCTCGTACTCTTGAACCACCCGGTAGACTCCTTGTTTTTGGTGCAAGGGAGTGGAGTCAGCACCCACGTGGAGTTTCTGGCACCAGTCCTCCTTGGGTTTCTGGGAACCATTACCCTCCGCCTGGGGAGATGGAGGCAAGGGTTCCATGGCCCTGACAGCATTGTGTTCAACAGTATACAATTTGGCTAGTGTAGCGTACCGGGGCAAGTGTACTTCCCTTTCCCCAATGTTTAAGATCCGGACGGGCACCCTTCCATGGCGGACATCGACCACCCCCCGGGCAGTCAAAATGGTGGGCCTGCTGTCTGAGTACACGGTTTCTACGATGGCTTGGTAGTCTCTCCCTCTTAACCCGATTGCAGTCCGACACCAGATCATTTCACTTTTGGGGGGCATGGCAATGGGGAACGGGTCGCTCATCCTCACGCTACCGATCTCACCACCAGACAGTTCTACCTGTTGCCATCTCATCAGGGCTCTTATCTCCTTCTGGAGGACCCTCTGTTGGCTGGAGCTCGCGTTCATCGCCACCTGCTGCAAAATTACAATTGCTTCTGAAAGACAATTTTCAATCACATTAGTACCCAAGGTTATTTTAGGGTGACTTTCTCGACGGTCAATGTCCACAATGATCACTCCCTGTGCCGGCAGTTCAAGTTTACCAATCTTAATGGTCATCTCTCTGAACCCCACCTGCGGCACGGGTTGACCATTGCTGGCGATGATGCTCAAGTCATCGTCTGGATAACGAGTTATATCAGTGTCACTCCAGTACTGCTTGAAAAGTACATAGGGGATGGTAGTCACTTGGGACCCGGTGTCCAGCAGTGCACTCATGGGGATACCGTCCAGCACTATGGGTAAAATCGGGCGTCCCCCTACATACTTATCACGCCAATTAGATGGGCCTGATGACCTTATGCCTGGGGGTTGGCCCTTTGCCCCAGGTCGGACCCATTTAAAGTACAGTACCTGGCTACGCTCCGGGGATATAGGCAGGGGTGGATTAAGAGTAGCAAGGGCCCCGGGCAGTTTAGAAGGCGCGGGCCCCCTCCACACACCTGATTTATCACGTGACATGTCACATGATCCCCTGTGATAGATCATGTGATAGTTCACGGGAAATTAATTTGGCATAATATTAATTGTGCTGCCTCATCTGAGAGCAGCACAATATTGGGGCAGATACCCAGATTCCAGTGATGTGTCACTTTTTCAGCTGCTTGTTGTCATTTTGAGAAAATCACCGTTTTATCTGCTGCAGATCTAGCAGCTCTCTGAATGCTGCGCTCTGTATAGCCCCACCCACACCACTGATTGGCAGCTTTCTGCCCATGCTCAGTGTACACAGAAATCTACTGATCAGTGATGGGGGTGGGGTCCTACAGAACTTACTAGTCATCTAGTGATAATTACCTTCTGACAAATCAATGATTTTATCAAAGCAACACTAAGCAGCCCAGTAAGTGACACATTACTGGAATCAGTGCCTCTAACCCTACATTATGCTGCTCTCAGATTAGGTGGCAAAAACCTGATGACAGATTCCCTTTAAAGGAGCTGTAAAGACAAAACAGTTTGTATTAAAAAAAATACAAGCCATTTGTTAAATTAACTTTTTTTCATTGTTAATTCACATTAGACTGTATCTTCAACACTTTTGTCAGCAGGTCTTATTACAGACTCTGAATAGGGCAGCTCTCTCCCTCTCCCTCAGCAGAAAGTCACAGCATGGTTAAAAAACTGGATCTTTTATGATTTTCTCATAATAAATAAAAAAGGACATGCAAGTCCTCCAAACTATTTTCCGTTTCTCTATAGGCGAGGTCCTAAATCTTTCTTGTTCTTTAGTTGATCACATGTCAAAAATGCAAAGCATTTACTATGAACTCGCCTAAAAAAATATACACTTGGAGAGTAATATCATCATCTGCATGTAAATATTCCTTGACTCTAAGGGCTCGCTCACACTGTCGTATAACACGGCCGACTGCTATGTGATGTTTTATCGGATAGGACTCGGCCCTATGTTATACTATGGGACAGTGCGATTATTGGCATGAGAAAATAATCTCATTCGATATTCGGACCATGTGCACCCATACAAGTCTATGGGTGCACGTAAAACATTGGACTGCACTCGGATGTCATCCAAGTGCAGTCCGATGAACACTCACAGAGACTATGGAGAAGATGGAGAAATTAAGTTCTCCATCTTCTCCATATCTGTGCTGCGAGAGAATCGGATCACACTCAGTTGAAGCTCTGACAGAGTTTGAGCCCAGTGTCATTAGTATAATTGGCCCTATTCTCTTGCATGAGAGAATATATGGCTTAGTGAGTGGACCCTAAAACTGAATAGTAATGACGGACAGGCACCTCACAAGCGGGATCCATGTAGCTCTCAGATGTCATGTAGGTAGGGCTTCATTCCATGGGGTAGGGCTTAATTTCAAGGTATATAAAAAAAAATGGACTACAAATAAAAATTAAATGAACACAAAAAGCACTAATTAAATTATTTTTTTCGTATTTATGTTTGCAGCCCCTTTAAAAACCCTTTGAGGACCAAGGCACATATATGTCCCATAGTTTTAAACTGGAAAAAAATTTGATTGAATAAAATTTAAGGTCCTCAAAGGTTTAAGTAGGTCATAAATTCATATGAATACTTGCTCATACAATTGCACATGCCAAAAGATGAAGAAGAACAGAATCAAAAATATGACATTAAGTGGAGCACTTACAGGTATTCAAGGTGAAAGAGACCAGCAAAGGCATCGTCTCGAATGACAGTAAATGAGTTAGAATTCAGCAAGCTGAAAATGAAGACAGCAGGTTAGAAGCGAACCAGACTTTATGGTGCTCAGAATTAGTCAAGCAGAATTTATTGACTGCTCTTGCAAAGCACTGAGACTCCCGCTGTGTATAGATGGCGCCGTGCGGCCTCCCGCTGTGTATAGATGGCGCCGTGCGGCCTCCCGCTGTGTATAGGTGGCGCCGTGCGGCCTCCCGCTGTGTATAGATGGCACCGTATAGATGGCTACATGCGGCCTCCTGCTGAGTATACGTGTATAGATGGCTACGTGCGGCCTCCTGCTGAGTATAGATGCCGCACGGCACTTCCCCAGAGATAGCAGGAGGCCGCACAGCGCCATCTATACTCAGCGGGAGACCGCACGTAGCCATCTATACACAGCAGGAGGCCGCACGGCGACATCTATACTCAGCGGGGGGCGGCACGAAGCCATCTATACACAGCAGGAGGCCGCACGGCGACATCTATACTCAGCGGGGGGCCGCACGAAGCCATCTATACACAGCGGGGGGCGCACGTAGCCATCTATACACAGCGGGGGGCCGCACGGCGCCGTCTATAAACAGCGGCGGGCCGCACGTAGCCATCTATACACAGCGGGGAGCCGCACGTAGCCATCTATACACAGCAGGAGGCCGCACGCAGTCATACACACACACAAACATATACAGACACGCATAAACACATTTGAAACACAAAAATAGATACAAAGAGACATCACACAATGACATCTGCCCACACACACACACACACACACACAAACAGACAGACATCACACACACACCTGCCCACACACACACACCTGCCCACACACACATTTGTGTGTGTGTATGTATAGTGTGTGTGTGTATAATGTGTGTGTATGTATAGTGTGTGTGTATGTATAGTGTGTGTGTGTGTATAATGTGTGTGTATGTATAGTGTGTATGTATAGTGTGTGTGTGTGTGTATAATTTGTGTGTGTATTTTTTTTTTAAGTTAAAAACAAGTAAAATGCTTGTGGCATCAATATTAAGATGGGGGATTCCCTGTTAAGAGGAACAGAGGCCGCTATCTGCAGACCAGACATAACCTCAAGAGAAATGTGCTGTCTTCCAGGAGCAAAAATTAAAGATGTGTCTGACAGGATATCAAGACTCTTCAGACCTACAGATCACTACCCATTCCTGCTAATACATGTGGGGACAAATGACACCGCAAGAAAGGACCTGGAAACCATCTGCAGTGACTTTGAAGACTTAGGCAAGAAAGTGAAAGAATTGGGAGCGCAGGTGGTCTTCTCATCCATCCTCCCAGTGGATGGCCATGGAACAATGAGGTGGAATAAGATTCTACAGGTGAACAACTGGCTACGTCGATGGTGCCGTCAACAAGGATTTGGATTTCTGGATCACGGGATGAATTACCTATACGATGGACTACTTGCTAGAGATGGGGTGCACCTTACGAAGACTGGAAAACATGTATTTGGAAGTTGCCTTGCTACACTCATCAGGAGAGCTTTAAACTAGAACAATGTGGGAAGGGAAGCAAAAGGCCAGAAAAAGCCATACAGCTGACAAATACTATTGAGATCTCTGCTACTGGAAGTGGAAAGAAAGAACAAAGACAAAAAAATCTAAATAAAAATATGGGAGGAAGAGAAACCAATCACAAACTAAAATGTTTTTATACAAATGCACAAAGCATGGGCAACAAACAAGGAGAATTGGAACTACTAATGCAGGAAAAGAAATATGATGTCATTGGAATCACTGAAACTTGGTGGGACGATACACATGATTGGAATAAAAGGCTAAAAGGATACAACTTATTTGCAAGAAACAGAATTGATAAACGAGGAGGAGGTGTTGCATTGTATGTTAGAAAAGCGTATATCTGCACAGAGATTGAAGCTTCAGAGACTGGGAGTTCTGTGGAAACTGTTTGGGTAAGAATACATGGAGAGAACAACGGAAAGGACACCATTGTAGGCATTTACTACAGGCCACCTGGGCAAGCTGAAGATATGGATGAACTCTTTATGTATCAAATGACCAAGTTCTCCAAAAAATATGACGTAGTGGTCATGGGAGATTTCAACTATCCAGACATTTGTTGGGAATCTCTCTCAAGTAAAACTAACAGGTCAAGCAAATTCTTATCCTCTCTTGCTGACAACTTTATCTTCCAAAAGGTAGGGGAGAAAACAAGGGGATCTGCTACTTTGGATCTAATCCTTATAAACAGGGAGGAAATGGTTGAGGAGGTAAAGGTGGCTGGGACCCTAGGAGGCAGCGATCATGCTATTATAGAATTTTGGATAACTAGAGGAGGAAGACATGTGAAGATTCAAACTTCAAGGTTAGATTTTAGAAAGGCAGATTTTAAGAGACTCAGAAAGAGAATAGGAGGGATCCAATGGCTGGATGTCCTTAAGGACAAAAATGTCCAGGAAGGATGGGAAATTTTTAAAAATGAGATCCTCAAAGCACAATCGTTAACAATCCCGAAAAGTAGGAAGAATGGGAAGCATTTAAGGAAACCAGGATGGATGAACACAGAACTTAAACACATGCTAAAAAGAAAGAAAGAAATGTTTATTAAATGGAAAGAGGGAGGCATATCTAAAGAAGATTATAATGCAGTCTGCAGATCCTGCAGGGCAAGTATCAGGTTAGCTAAAGCTAAAAATGAATTAAGGCTTGCAAGAGATGTCAAAAGCAATAAAAAAGGATTTTGGGGGTATGTCAAAAGTAAAAGAAAAGTCAAAGATGCTATAGGATTTTTACAGGATGAAAATGGAGAAATGGTAAGAGAGGATGTTGAGAAGGCCGAACTTTTTAATTCCTATTTTGCATCTGTTTTCTCTCAGAAAGAAAATGTAACATCAACTGATCTTCACTGTCCTTTTAAAGGAATAGAAGAATCCAAGTTATCTGTAAACAGAAAGATTGTGAGGGAATATTTAGCTAACATAAATGAGTTCAAGTCTCCAGGTCCAGATGAATTACACCCCAGAGTACTGAAGGAGATCGTAGAAGAAATTTTAGAACCACTCTCCATAATCTTTGAAAATTCTTGGAGAACAGGAGAAGTCCCAGAAGACTGGAGAAGAGCAAATGTTGTTCCTATCTTCAAAAAGGGGAAGAAGGTGGACCCAGGGAACTATAGGCCGGTGAGTCTGACTTCTATACCAGGAAAGATCTTTGAACAAATTATTAAACATCATGTATGTAAGTACCTGGATAAGAATGAAGTGATTAACCAGAGTCAGCATGGGTTTGTAACTAACAAGTCATGTCAGACTAACTTAATTTCCTTCTATGACAGAATCACTGACTGGGTGGATCAGGGAAATGCTGTAGATATAGTATATCTTGACTTCAGCAAAGCATTTGACAAAGTATCTCACACCATCCTTATTGAAAAAATGACCAAGTATGCAATGGACCAGGCAACTGTTAGGTGGATTCATAACTGGCTTAGTGATCGGACTCAAAGGGTGGTTGTAAATGGCTTCACATCCAGCTGGATGAATGTCTCAAGTGGGATACCACAGGGCTCTGTCCTGGGACCTGTATTATTCAACATCTTCATCAATGAAGGAATTGACGGTAAACTGATTAAATTTGCTGATGACACAAAGCTAGGAGGGATAGCTAATACTAGAGAAGAGAGAGAGAGGATTCAAAAAGACCTAAATAAACTGGAGCAGTGGGCAGCAACCAACAGAATGGTTTTTAACAGGGAAAAATGCAAAGTACTACATCTGGGCAATAAAAATGAAAAAAGCATATACAGAATGGGAGGAATAGAGCTAAGCAACAGTACATGTGAAAAAGACTTAGGTATACTAATAGATCATAGACTGAACATGAGTCAACAGTGTGATGCAGCAGCAAAAAAGGCAAATACAATTCTGGGATGTATTAACAGAAGCATACAGTCTAGATCACGTGAAGTCATTATCGGTCTTTACTCCTCTTTGGTCAGACCTCATCTGGAATACTGTGTACAGTTTTGGGCACCACATTTTAAAAAAGACATAGACAAACTGGAACAAGTTCAG
Organism: Phyllobates terribilis; assembly: GCF_046119375.1. Classification (NCBI taxonomy): domain Eukaryota; kingdom Metazoa; phylum Chordata; class Amphibia; order Anura; family Dendrobatidae; genus Phyllobates; species Phyllobates terribilis. Next base: position 639,718 of record NW_027362820.1, read on the forward strand.
AGAAGAGCGACCAGAATGGTGACTGGTCTGCAAACCATGTCCTATGAGGAACGGTTGCAGGATTTGGGAATGTTTAGCTTGCAAAAAAGAAGACTGAGAGGAGACTTAATAGCTGTCTACAAATATGTCAAGGGCTGTCACATTGTAGAAGGATCATCTTTATTCTCATTTGCACAGGGAAAGACTAGAAGCAACGGGATGAAACTAAATGGAAGGAGACACAGATTAGATATTAGAAAAAACTTTTTGACAGTTAGGGTGATTAATGAGTGGAACAGGCTGCCACGAGAGGTGGTGAGTTCCCCTTCAATGGACGTCTTCAAACAGAGGCTGGACAGACATCTGTCTGAGATGATTTAGTGAATCCTGCTTTGAGCAGGGGGTTGGACCAGATGACCCAGGAGGTCCCTTCCAACTCTACCATTCTATGATTCTATGATTCTATGAAGACTCCAGATATAAGGGCCTATTCACACTGAATTTTGCAATGCATTCATCTCCTCTTTCCAGGCTTCTATCTAAATCCCTGAAAAATGGCATTCAGATGTGCCTTGACATAGCCATTGATTTGAACAAAGGCAAACCGAGGCTAAAGTCTGAATCTTTAGGCTCCATTTTCTCTGCTTTCAGATGTCTCATTTCAGACAGCACAATCCTGAATTTCAGGCATTCAGTTGTAAGCCTTGTGTAAAGACCTGAATGCAGCGCTGAATGTAGTGTGAATAGGTCCTTACATCCTACACCACCTCAGGGGATTGTTGTTATGGAGTATTGCCCCTGGGTGGCCGCAGTTATGACCACCACCAGGGCTCGCGGTCACCCACCCTAACTTTGGTATTCTGGGGAGCTGGTATAATGAATATCTGAGAAGAGCCCTAGAGAAGCAAGAACATTGGACAACCAAGAGGTGGTGGCCTCAAGTCAGGTGTAGTGTTCAACAAGGCAAGACTTTCTAACCTGCCCACACCCACCCACACATGTACACATACACACACCTGCCCACACAGACACACACACACACCTGCCCCCCCCCCACACACACACACACCTGCCCACACACATACACACCTGCCCACACACACACACACCTGCCTACACACACACACACCTGCCCACACACAAACACACCTGCCCACACACACACACCTGCCCACACACACATACACACCTGCCCACACACACATACACACCTGCCCACACACACACACAAACACCTGCCCACACACACACACACCTGCCCACACACACACACCTGCACAAACACACACACACACACCTGCCCACACACACACACACACCTGCCCACACAGACACCTGCCCACAAACACACACACACACCCATATACACACACCTGCCCACACACACACCTGCCCACACACACACACCTGCCCACACACACACACACCTGCCCACACAGACACCTGCCCACACAGACACCTGCCCACACACACACACACATATACACACACACACACATATACACACACACCTGCCCACACAGACACCTGCCCCCACAGACACCTGCCCACAAACACACACACACCTGCCCACACACACACACACACACACACACACACATACACACACACATATACACACACACACACACCTGCCCACACAGACACCTGCCCCCACAGACACCTGCCCACAAACACACACACACCTGCCCACACACACACACACATATACACACACATATACACACACACACACACACACACACCTGCCCACACAGACACCTGCCCCCACAGACACCTGCCCACAAACACACACACATGTCCCCACACACCTCTGCCCACACACACACACACTCACCATCCCCCGGCTCAATTCCTCCTGCCTGCTCTCTCTCTTTTCCGGTGCAGCACTGCAGGCCGGGGCGCACTGCGTGACGTCACAGCTAGGAGACACAGCCGCGCACAGGGCCAAGTCTCCTAGCAGTGACGCGGCCGGGCCAGCACAGGGAAGTTAACTGCTGCAGTGCTGGCCCGGCCGATGAAGAAGTAGCGGCGGCCGCTGCTGGGGGAGCAGTCCGGGCCTACCTTCTGGCGATCCTCTTCTGTAGGCCGCGGCTCCGCTCGCGATGCTCTGGGCGAGGACCTTGCGTTGCTCGGTGATGACGTCGGCATCCGCTGGATCTCCTTCCAGGACCTTGCGCAGCGTCTCAGCGTAGGGCGGGGCTTCAGGTCTCGCGCGTTTTTGGACGTCCACGCCCCTCTTCTTCCCGCGCGGCATCCCGAAGATGGCGCCCGATGGCGGGAAACGGCTCCGATTGGCGGGAAATGGCCCCGAATGGCGGGAAACTTCACTCAGATATGTATAGAGTCTTTTCCAGGCACGCAATACCCGTTTGTGGAGGGTTGGTCACAATTCTGCCGACTACGCCAAAGCTGACTCGCCCCCTGGGCCGTGGGGTACACGGAACCGGGCCTTCTAGTGTATGGTGCTGATGGGGGTAGTAGTGGCAACCCGATCCCGTGGCTCAGGATGGTCAGACCAAATGGTGGCAGTCTATTTATCAGTGTTTTGAATGTCCGACTACGCCACCCGTGGATTGCGGTTGCAGATAACCGCCGCTGCAAGGCAGACCGCTGAGGCTGGTGTTGGTGTGCAGCACAGGGGTAGGATAACTCCCCACGGGAAGAGTGTAGCCTCAGGGCAGTGTAGGTGGATGTTGGGGGTGATAGTGCAGGCCGCAATAGTAAGAGTTCAGAGTCCGCTTCAAACAGTTCAGGGTCTTTATTGTTGATATTATTAATGACCCAACAGTACCGGTTAGGAATGGGCCTGGGTGTATGAGAGCATTCGGGCGAGCCCCACTGGTCAGGGTGAGTGTGTAGGCCTACCGTTCTCTCTATGCTCTTTCTGACTATCCCCCTTTTCGTGGTGTAATAGCCCACGTCCCTGAGCTGGCCGTGTACTTCTCTCCTGTATGGCTTGCGACTCAGGCCTTGGGTACCTGTTGCTTGCTCCTCGATGTACTGGTCCCTCTGTGTGGTGGAGCCTCCAGTCTTCTTAGGCCAAGGGACCTGAAATCCCTCGCAGGTTGGTTCTCTGCTGCTGGGCTTGTAACCCTGACAGCCCCGGACCCCAATGCCCGGTAGATTGGTTCTCTTCCAGGACCGGCTCTCGTCGCCTCTGTCCCTGGCTTGCAGTTTCTCCTCTGCCTCACAGACTCCTCAGCTACAGCTGAACTGTCCCTCCTTCTCTGGGACTAGTCTCACTCAAGAGCTGGGTCGTCCAGTTCTCTCTAACCCTGCCCCCAGTTCCAGCTTTTATAGGGGCAGCCAGCTCCCCCTGCTGGCCTGGGACAGGAGGTGCTGTATGCTAATTGTCCCTAACCAGGGGACCTCCCTCCTGCTTTCAGAAACAGATTATTGTTTGTGGCATCCAGGCCTGGGGTGACACACACACACTGCTCTATATTTAGTATGATACCCCCACTCCTCCATATATATAGCATGATGGTCCCACTGCTCCATATACAGGTGCATCTCACTAAATTAGAATAGCATCAAAAAGTTAATTTATTTCAGTTCTTCAATACAAAAAGCTGTCTTTCAGCTCATTTGCATTGTTGGGTCTGGTGTCTCTCATCTTCCTCTTGACAAAACCCCATAGATTCTCTATAATAGATTCTTTATGCGGTTAAGGTCAGGCGAGTTTGCTGCCAATCAAGCACATTGATACTGTTGTGTGTAAACCAGGTATTGGTACTTTTGGCCGTGTGGACAGGGGCCAAGTCCTGCTGGAGAATGCCATTTCCATCTCCAAAAAGCTTGTCGGCAGAGGGAAGCATGAAGTGCTGTAAAATGTCCTGGTAGACGGCTGTGCTGACTTTGGTCTTGATAAAACACAGTGGACCTACACCAGCAGATGACATGGCCCCCCAAACCATCACTGATTGTGGAGCCTTCACACTAGACCTCAAGCAGCTTGGATTGTGGACTCTCCACTCTTCCTCCAGACTCTGGGACCTTGATTTCCAAATGAAAATTGGAACTCTAGGACCTTGTGGAGTGTGTCAATGACTGCCTTCTGGACATCTGTCAAGTCAGCAGTCTTCCTCATGATTGTGGAGCATACTGAAACAGTATTGAAGAACTGAAATAAATTAACTTTTTGAAGATATTCTAATTTAGTGAGATGCACCTGTATATACTATGATGGTCCCACTGCCCCACATACATATAGTATAATGGCCCCACTACTCCATATGTAGTATGATGGACCCACTACTCCAGATATATAGTAGGATGGTTCCACTGCCCGATTATTTAAAAAAATAAAGTTTATTCTCACTTAATCCTGATTCCCTACATCACGGCCTCTGTCTCCTCTTCCATGGCGGGACTGCAGAGCAGAGCGATGCAATGATGTCATCGAGCCACCTGCGTGAGTATGCTGACATCTCGTTAACCGCAGGCCTATGGCGATCTGTGGCATATGAAAGAGATAGTGATAGGGCAGGGAGCTTGTGTCCCACTGCTTTATCATGCGACGCCTCTGCATAAGAGACATTAGGGCTATATTAGCTACGTCACAGAAGACACTGGAGCTGGAGTATATAGAATAGGAGACACTGGGGCTGGCGTATATTCATCACAGGATACATTGGGGCTAGAGCATATACATCACAGAAGAAGCTGGAGTATATAGAATAGAAGACACTGAGGCTGGAGTATACAGAATAGGAGACACTGGAGCTGGAGTATACAGAATAGGAGACACTGGGGCTGGCGTATATTCATCACGGGATACATTGGGGCTAGAGCATATACATCACAGAAGAAGCTGGAGTATATAGAATAGGAGACACTGGGGCTGGAGTATATAGAATAGGAGACACTGGGGCTGGCGCATATACAGTTCTGCTCAAAAGTTTACATACCCCGGCAGAATTTTTGCTTTCTTGGCCTTGTTTCAGAGAAAATGAATGATAACAAAAACACTTTTTCTCCACTCATGGTTATTGGTTGGGTGAAGCCATTTACTGTCACATTTCTGTGTTTTCTCTTTTTAAATCTTAATGACAACTAGTGATGAGCGAGCATGCTCGCTACTGCTCGGTGCTTGCCCGAGTATCTCACTGCTCGAGATGCTCTGCGCTCACCGAGTATTTCCGGGTTGGTCGGGCGGGAAGTCGGGTCCCCTCCCTGCATGTTTGGCGCTCTTTACAGAGCCAATGAACATGCAGGGATTGCCTGCCATGCACTGTAATGCCATAGCCATGTTGGTTGTGTGCATTACAGTGATTGGCTGGCCGCACAGCGTCATCAGGTCTATATCTGACCTGGTGCCGCCATGCTCATCACAGTCACTCCGGATCAGACAGTGTAGGGAGAGCTGCTGCTGCGTTAGGGAGAGATTTGATCGTGCATTAGGTAGTGTAGGGAGAAAAACCGCACATTACACATATCCATCTCAACAAACAGTCCTTTTGAGGACTAATCCATGTGCAGAGATATCAGGCAGGCAGTGTATATAGGCAGGCAGGCAGTGTATATAGCAGACTGCAGTGCATATAGCACAAGAGGCTCCATTCCAATTCTGCCTTCTGCTGCTGTTAGATATTTCTATACAAAGGCCCAGGTCTCAGGGGCCAGGAATACTTTTCTTTGGATCTTAATCCTCATTATTTGCTTATAAAGCAATCCAGAGAACACCGTTTTTCTGCGCCATTTGCTTGTTGGCACTGCAGAATACAGCCAGGTCCTTTCCATATTAGAGCGCTAGAAATCCAGCTATTTAAAACTGTGTTTTCTCCGTCACACGGATCAAATATATTTTTTGTCAGAAAATACTGCCATTTCTGGCCTCCATTTTTTCAGTGTGTCAGTGAAGCAATTCACAGTAGTTTGCTGTTCACACTACTTACCTACAGGCCAGGTATTTAAAACTCTGTTTTCTCCATCACACCGATCACATATAACTTCGCTTCAAACTCAGTCTTTTATAGTGAGCGTGGAAGATACTATCCTCCATTTAAAATGGCCAAGGCACGTGGCAAGGGACGCGGAACTGGACGTGATGGTAATGGTACATGCAGAGGCCGAGGACAAGGCCGTGGGCAAGCCGAAATTGTACCACAACAAACACCCACATCTTCTCGCCTGACCTTCCTGTCCCAATTTCTAGGGGACCACAGCACACCACTATTGAACCCAGATCAGTGTCAAAAGGTTGTTGGTTGGATAGCGGATAATGCTTCCAGTCACTTAGCCACCACCACCACCACCACCCTGTCTTCCACACGGTCAAGTCTCAGTAGCCGTGAGTCTGGACCGCATATTCCTCACCCTGATCCTCCTTCCTCCCACCATGCCGAGTACCCAGAGACAACTGATCCCACACTTGGACAATCTGAAGAGCTGTTCACTTTTCCATTTATAGATTCGGGCCTCTCGCCCAGTCCACTTGAAGCGGGGCAAGAGGAGATCACGTGTAGCGATGCCCAAATATTTGAGCATCCACGGTCACACGAAGGCGACGGTGGGAAACTGTCACAAGAGGTGGACGATGATAAGACACAATTGGCAGAAAGTCAGGAATAGTACCAGGGTGCAGAAGTGGGAGACGAGGTGGTGGATGATATAGTAACTGACCCAACCTGGCAGGAGGACATGCAGAGCAAGGACAGCAGCACACAGGGGGAGGGAGGCAGAGCACCCCAACAGGCAGGAAGAAGCAGTGTGGTGGCCGCAGACAGAAGGCAGGCTACCGTTTCCCGTAACACCAACACGAAGGAAGTTGCCACTACAACTGTTAGGTCTTCCCGAGTCTGGTTGTTTTTTAAAGACTCTGCCGATAGCTCCAAAAAGGCCATTTGCATCACGAGCCAGACCAGCATCAGCGGGGTGGCAAAACGACCAGCCTGACCACCACCAGCATGATCAGGCACATGGCAGCAAAGCACTCTACTTTGTGGGCCGAACACCAGGGTCCAGGAACAGTGTCTACAGGTGGCATCATTGCTTCTTCTGCTGTTGTGCATGCAAGCCAATCCCCTGTCCATAGTGCATGCAAAGATGCCTCCTGCCCTGCACCTGTCATTGCACACTCTCAAGTAGCAGCATCAGGAAGCACGTACATGTCCTTGTGCCAGCGCAGCATTCAGTTGTTCATACTCCAGTCCTTGGAATGCAAGCGCAAATATGCAGCCAACGTCCCACAGGCCACACTACTAAATTCTCACAATTCACGACTGCTTGGCTCAAAATGTTGCCTTTTAGGCTTGTGGAGACAGAAGCATTCCGCAACCTGATGGTGGCGGCCGTCCCTCGGTACTCTGTCCCCAGCCGCCACTATTTCTCCCAGTGTGCCGTCCCCACATTACACAAGCACGTGTCCCAAAACATTAGCCGTGCCCTCAACAACGCAGTTACCGGTAAAGTCCACCTAACCACGGACACGTGGACAAGTGCTTGTGGGCAGGGACGGTACATCTCGCTGATGGCACACTGGGTTAACATAGTGGAAGCCGGGACCCAGTCGGACCTTGGGACGGAACACGTCCTCCCGATGCCAAGGATTGCAGGCCTTAGATCAATCAGGGTTGCCCCCACGGTCTACAGCTCCTGCACCTCATGCTCCTCAGCCTCCTCCTCAGCCTCCATCTCCGAAATGACCACATCAGTCTCAATCTGGAAGCACTGCAGCACTGCCTCGGCCAAGCGGCAACAGGCTGTGCTGAAGCTAATATGCTTAGGTGAAAAACGACACAATGCTGAAGAGTTATGGACAGCTCTGAAAGAGCAGGCAGATCTGTGGCTCAAACCGCTGAACCTACAGCCAGGCATGGTCGTGTGTGACAATGGCCGGAACCTGGTGGCGGCTCTGAGGCGAGGCGAGCTCACACACGTACCATGCCTGGCCCATGTGCTTAACCTCGTGGTTTAGCGGTTACTCAAATCCTACCCGGAGCTGCCGGATCTGCTTGTTAAAGTATGCCGCCTGTGTGCCCATTTTAGAAAGTCAGCTACAGCTTCCGCCGCCCTTGCAGTGTTTCAGCAGCGTTTGCAGCTTCTGGCTCACAGACTGGTGTGTGATGTCCCCACACGTTAGAACTCTACATTGCAGATGTTGGGAAGGATTTGTGAGCAGAAGAGGGCAGTTGTTGAGTATCAGCATCAAAAAGGCTATCGGTATTCAGTTCAGACTCCACACATAAGACCTCAGTAGTGGACGTGGATGTCAGACATATGTACCATCCTCCAAAACTTTGAGGACTCCACCAAGATGGTGAGCGGCGATGACGCCATAATTAGCCTCACCATCCCGCTTCTCTGTCTTCTGAAACGCTCTCTGCTCACAATCAAAGATGATGCATTGCAGGCGAAGCACGATAAGATGGAGCAATTAACCATACAGGGTGATTACACACAGCCCAGCCTCATCTCATCCCAACGTGGATTGGGTGACAATGAGGAAGAGGAGGAGGAGGAAGGACAGTAACTAGTTTCATGCACTATAGACGGTGCTATCTGCACAGCTGTCATACCGTCTGTTCAGCGTGGATGGCCAGAGGACAGAGAGGAGGAGGAGGAGAGCATGGTCAGTCATCCTCTTGGTGAGGACACGGAAGTCTTGCCTGTTAGTAGTCTGGCACGCATGACTGAGTTTATGTTATGCTGCCTTTCCCATGACCCTCGCATTCTCAAAATTTTAGGTGATTACTGGTTGGTGACACTTCTAGACCCACTCTACAAGGAGAACTTTATATCTCTTATTCCTGAGGCGGACAGGTGTACAAAAATGAGGCAGTACCAGAAGGCCCTTGTTGCGGAACTATTAAAAAAATTCCCATCTGAAAACGCTGGAGGCAGAGGGCACACTTCGTTCGACAACCAAGGAGTACAGGCGAGAGAGACACAACTTCAATCCAGCAGAGGCAGGGGAACACTGTCAAAGTTCTGGGAGAGTTTTCTCAGACCCTCCCGTCGCACAGGCCCTGAGGCGACCAGTGCAAAGTTTGAGAAGATGCTGAGGGAGTACCTTGCCGTACCGTACCAACGTCCTCCGTGATTCCTCTGTGCCTTATAAATATTGGGTATCCAAGCTAGATATGTGGAATGAACTGGCTCTCTATGCCTTGGAGGTCCTGGCCTGCCCTGCCGCCAGCGTTTTATCAGATCGGGTTTTTAGTGCCGTTGGTGGAATTATAACTGATAAGCGCATCCTCCTGTCAACTGAAAATGCTGACAGGCTGACTCTTATAAAAATGAACAAGGGCTGGATTGGGCCAGACTTCTCAACACCACCGAATGATAGCAGCGTAACATAAACTCAAATCCAGTGTCTTTTCTTGGGAGGTGTATTCTCATGCACCTTTTCACACCCACACATGGGTATACGCTTCCTGATTTTGGCTCTTTGCTCTTGTCCTCCTCCTTCTCCTCATCCTCCACCACCATATCACCAGGGTGACCGTGGTCCATGATGCAACACCCACATAATTTTTTAAAGGGTGTTTGACTGGCCCCTGGGTCGTGGGGGACTCGGAGCCAGGCAATAGGGAGACGGTGGGGGTAGTAGTGGCGACCCGGTTCCGTGGCTCAGGGTGGTCAGACCAGTGGTAGTCCTTTAGCAGTCCTAAGTGATGTCCGACTACGCCACCCGTGGATTGCGGTTATTATGAACCGCCGCTGCAAGGCAGACCGCTGGGGCTGATGATGTATGCAGCTGAGGTAGTGTGACTCCCCACGGGAAGAGTGCAGCCCCAGGGCAGTGTAGTGGATGGTGGGGGTGATGGTGCAGAGAGTCCCAGTGCCGTTAGTGCTGGAGGAGCGAAAGAGTACACAGACAACGTACTGCACTCCAATGTCTTTTACTCACAGTTCATGTACTCCGGGTCACTTCTGTCAGCAATGACCGCCCAAGCCATGCTGCGTCCACCAGGTGAGGGGCTCGGTCAACCCCAGGCAGTTCAGGAGCATGGCACAGGACCCCCTTCAATCCTTTCTCTGGCCTGCCTCACCAGTGACCCACTTTTGTCCAGCTGCCGCGGACTTGTGCGTTCCCCCTGTCCTATATGGTGCCTTCCTAGCAGGTTTGATGAGGTGTCGCACCAATAAATGATCACGACCTCCGGTCTTTGGCTGAGGGCTGTTTCTCCTCCACCAACTTGGGATCCGGTACCCTTAATCTGCCTGACCCTTCACCCTGTATTCTCGTGGGTTCTTAGGGTCCCTTCTGCCGTCTTGTTCCTGAGCCCTTCTGTTTCTCTCTCTCTCTTTCTTTTCTGTTCCTTTCTGTTCTTGTTCCTTTCTGTTCTTGTTCCTTTCTGTTCTTGTTCCTTTCTGTTCCTGGCCTTCACCCTAGGCCTGACTCGTGGAGCTGGGCCCAGACTGAGCCACAGCTCCCTGTCAGCCCTCTCTGGCTGAACTCCTTCTCTTACTCCACTCACTGAACTTCTCTTTTTCTCTTCTTTCTGTGCTGGCTGGGCCTCAGAGGCTAGGCCCGCCTATGGAGCAGAGCCCCGTGCAGAGGCTTTCACTCCGTCACTTCTTCTCTCTGACTGAACACTGTTCTAAGATGGTGCCCACCTTTTATACCTCCCTCTAGAATATGAGCCCAGGTGACCAGCAACCATTGGGCTCCTATCTACGCTCAGGAACCAACCCCTATCTGCTCCTACATCACTGGGTATTCCTACCCCCTCCCCACTCCAGCCATGGACATGGTCTGTCGTGCCTGCATTTCTGTCTAATGGGAGCACCGTTGAGCTGTCCCTCGGAAATGGGGTGAGTGTGCTGTATGCAGCTAACTGAACCCTGGTCCATACTCCATCCTTACCCGGGAGTGGAATATCACACCTCTGGCAGAGGTGCAATACCCCTGTAGCGGCCGAGCCCTCGGGGTGCTACATTTTTATGATGCCCGTAAAAAAAATTTTTTATACAGTATGTTCATGTATACCCCCCAGGAGTAAATGTTTGTCAGCCCATACACTTAGTGCATGGCGTTACAAGTATAGGAGGCCCGCTCCTTTCTAATGGTAAAAATTTTTTATGATGCGCTCCTCCACGTCTCTTCCAAGGGCCATTGAAGTGCCTCCAAATTTTTGGCAGCCCTTGCAGTCACTGCATAGTCCAACACTATGGGAGACTCTCTCCTTTCTAATGGGAATTTGTCATTACTGTGGCCTGGTCTATGTGTCTTTAAATTCTTAGTGGGTTTTTTCCTAAACTTGGTCAGCCGTTGGACTCACTGCATACCCTATAACTGTATAGCAGACCCTCTCCTTTCTAATGGGAACATGTCATATCTTGTTACTGTGGCCCTGCTCTGTGTGTCTTTAAATTCTTAGTGGGGATTTTCCTAAAATCTGTCAGCCATTGGACTCACTGCATACCCTATAACAGTATAGCCGACCCTATCATTTCTAATGGGAATTTGTCGTTACTGTGGCCCTGCTCTATGTGTCTTTAAATTCTTAGTGGTTTTTTTCCTAAAATTGGTCAGCCGTTGGACTCACTGCATACCCTATAACTGTATAGCAGACCCTCTCCTTTCTAATGGGAGCATGTCGTACCTTGTTACTGTGGCCCTGCTCTGTGTGTCTTTAAATTCTTATTGGGGTTTTTCATTAAAATTTGTCAGCCGTTGGATTCACTGCATACCCTATAACTGTATAGCAGACCCTCTACTTTCTAATGGGAACATGTCGTACCTTGTTACTGTGGCCCTGCTCTGTGTGTCCTTAAATTCTTAGTGGGGTTTTTCCTAAAATTTGTCAGCCGTTGGATTCACTGCATACCCTATAACTGTATAGCAGACCCTCTCCTTTCTAATGGGAACATGTCGTACCTTGTTACTGTGGCCATGCTCTTTGTGTCTTTAAATTGTTAGTGTTTTTTTTCAAAAAGTTTGGCCACCCTTGCAGTCACAGCATGGGCATTACCACTATAGAAAACCCGCTCCTTTATAATGGGAACATTTTTTTTACTGAGACCCTCCTCTATGTCTCTTCAAAGGGGTATTAGGTTAACAATAGGATCTTTCTTTAGTACAAAAAACAGCATCAACAATTTAACATCAATGTAATCACATTGTTCAGCTCATGCACCTCCTCCTCCATCTCCGAAATGACCACATCAGTCACAAGCTGACAGCACTGCAGCACTGCCTTGGCCAAACAGCAACAGGCTGTGCTGAAGATAACATGCTTAATGCTTAATTGACAAACCGCCCAGCGCTGCAGAGTTGTTAAAAGCTGTAACACAGCAGCTTGATCTGTGGCTCTCACCGCTGAACATAAAGCCAGGCATGGTCGTGTGTTACAATGGGTGGAACCTGGTGACGGAGAAATGACAACCGGGGTAGATACGGTTTCCCTCTATGCCAGTCCTTTCACAGAGCTAAAGAATATGGCTGTGGTGAAATACAACTCCCACTGAGGAGCTGTTTCAGATTGAAAAACATTGTGCCCACCAGAGGATTTGTTTCTGAGGGCTAACCTTTCTCACCCGCTCAAGAGCCCCATAGCAGCTGCAAAGTTAGCGCTATCATGAACTCTCCTGAGGTAGAAGCCAAGGCACACCAGAGAATTCTCTGGTGAGACTGTCCAACCCTGCCGAGAAGCAGTCCTGGCTAAGAAAAGTGTGTGGGAAGATTCCAGGACTCTCTATTTTTACTGAGGAGGAAACACACGCAAACATGGGGAGAACATACAAATTTCTTGCAGATGTTGTCCTTGCTGGGATTTGAACCCAGGATCCCAGTGCTGCAAGACTTCAGTGCTAACCACTGATCCAATGTGCTGCCGTTCACCCTCTAATATCTAACAGGCTGGAGAAACTTGAACCTACTGCCACTCTATCATCAGCTCCTTTGTGAGAAAATGTATTTGGGCAGCCACTCAGTCTACCAAATAAAATTCCAGAGAAGGAAATTGAGGATGGCTTTGCTACTGGTACTGGGGGCAGTGCTAATACCATGGTGTTGTACCATAGTTTGCTGGAAATATTCCAGGCTTTTAGGAGGCAAGAAAATTCCCACAGAAAAGTACCAGCAGTAATGTTCAGGCCACATTTCAAGTGCAAGCAGCTTTAGAGGACTTCCTGGGAGAAATGACACGCAGGGTAGATACGGTTTCCCTCTATGCCAGTCCTTTCACTGAGCTAAATACAACTCTTATCAAAAAAAGTTGTGGACTGGCTCCGTACCGTCCCTGGCCACATTCACCTGTCCACGTGTTTGTGGTTAGGCAGTCCTTCTTAGTAAGTGCACTGGGTAGGGCATGGGTAATGTTGTGGGACCCGTGCTTGTGGAAGGCGAAGGCGATACCGGGAAAAATACTGGCGGCTGGGGACCGAGTATGGACACCCGGCCGCCGCCTGCATGAGGTTGTGAAAAGCTTCCACCTCCACAAGCTTAAAAGGCCATATTTCAAGTGCAAAGAGCTGCCCAGAAATCTGTCAGTTTAGTGTTGCGGCCTGTGGGTGGGTGAGTGGCTGGCTGCATACTTGCAATTGCATTCCAAGTAACAGAAAACTAAGCAGATGATGGCCTCTATCATCATCATGGCCTCACCTCGGCACTATGAACTCTCCTGAAGGAGAAGCCAGGGCCCACCGGAGGAGACTCCGGTTCTCTGGTGGGCACGTCCAACCCTGCCGAAAAGCAGCCCTGGCTAAGAAAAGTGTGGGGGAAGGTTCCCGGACACTCTATGGCTGCTTTTTTAATGCGGATCAACCATGCTTATGCATGTTATTTCTCAAAACGCATTACGGATCAGGCCATTTTCCAACTCTGTATTCAAGAAATTAAATGTGCAAAGAAAGATGTGTGTGTGTCAAAGCACCACCGACAAGTGCGAGTTGATGTTGGATGGGCTGCCATTGCTTCTGCAACAAGCTCAATTACAGGATTTTCTGGGAGAAATGACACGCAGGGTAGATACGGTTTCCCTCTATGCCAGTCCTTTCACCGAGCTAAATACAACTCTTAGCAAAAAAAGTTGTGGACTGGCTCCATACCGTCCCTGGCCACATTCACCTGTCCACGTGTTTGTGGTTAGGCGGTCCTTCCCAGTAAGTGCACTGGGGAGGGCACGGGTAATGTTATGGGACCCGTGCTTGTGGAAGGCGGAGGCGATACCGGGAAATATAGTGGCGGCTGGGGACCGAGTATGGACACCCGGCCGCCGCCGGCATGAGGTTATGAAAAGCTTCCGCCTCCACGAGCCTAAAAGGCCACATTTCAAGTGCAAGCAGCTGTCAAAAATTTGGCAGTATAGTATTGCAGCCTGTGGGTGGGTGGCTGCCGGCATTCTTGTGCTTGCATTCCAAGGAATGGGGTAGGGACAACTGAACACTGCAGTGGGACAAGGACGTGGACGGTGATTGTTGCAAGTCTGCAACGACAGGTGCATGGCGGGAGGCATCTTCGCATGTGCCAAGGATCACTTATGATGGGCACACATTTAGGCAGTGACCTGGGAGTCAGAGATGTTTCCAGAGGTCTTCCCCTTGCTGTTCCCATGTCTTTTCAGCACTGTATGCATGTGTCTGATGATGTGTCACACACCACATGGCCAGATAAGGTTGTAAAATGTTAAAATGACATTTCCTCGTGAATGCATTTGTCTTGGTTGAAAGCAATGCAAAAGTGCAAAAACGTGTCAAAAATGCTACGTGTAAACATAGCCCAAGGTGTGTAGGGGTATTTTTGTTTTTGTTTATTTATTTTGCCTTATATACAAGTCATCACCCTGGAAAGGATGTTCCTTACGCCGTAAAAGTGGCGTAATACTCTGACGACGTTGTTGACAGCAGTGATCTGGGAGTCAGAGAAGCTTCCAGGGGTCTTCCCCATGCTGTTCCCATGTCAATTGAGCACAGTTCCCACCGATTTGGGCAATTTTTAGGCCCTCTGCAGGCCGCCGTGGGGAGCCACCTGAAAAATGCTCAAGTTTCCCCTAGACTTATATTGGGCTCATTGCTCGGGTTGAGCACCCGAGTATTTCAATTTGCTCGACCCGAGCAACGAGTACTCGAGCATTTTAGTGCTCGCTCATCACTAATGACAACCAAAAACATCCAAATAATCCTGATCAAAAAGTTCACATACCCTGGTGATTTTGGCCTGATAACATGCACAGAATTTGACACAAATGGGTTTGAATGGCTACTAAAGGTAACATCCTCACCTATGACCTGTTTGCTTGTAATTAGTGTGTGTGCATAAAGCTGAGTGAGTTTCTGGGATCTAGCTACTGACGTTTCTGGATTTTGAGATGGGGAAAGCAAAAGAATTATCAACGGATCTACGGGAAAAGGTAGTTGAACTGTATAACACAGGAAAGGGAGGCAAAAAGAGTATAACACAGGCAAGGGATACAAAAAGATATCCCAGGAATTGATAATGCCAGTCTGCAGTGTTCAAACTGTGATTAACAAATGGAAAATCAGATGCTCTGTAAAAACCAAACCACAGTCAGGTAGACCAACATAAATTTCAGCCACAACTGCCAAGAAAATTGTTCGGGATGCAAAGAAAAACCAACAAATAACATCAGCTGAGAACACACTTAGGGGTGTACTCACTTTTGTTGCCAGCGGTTTAGACATTAATGGCTGTGTTTTGAGTTATTTTGCAGGCACACCAAATTTACAGTTAAACAAGCTGTACACTGACTACTGTACATTGTATCAAAGTGTCGCATCTTCAGTGTTGTCCCATCAAAAATATATATATGTATTCCGGCCCATTTTTGGAGTTTTGTGTGAAATTATGTCCAATTTGCCTTTTTTTTCTCAGTTTTTTTGTGTTGTTCCAATAAACACAAAGGAAATAAACATGCGTGTAATAAAACATGTGTAATTTTCTGAAACAATTTCAAGGGTGCCAGCACTTTCCGCCATGACTGTATATGCAGGTAGAGTCCTTAACCCCTTTACAACCCAAAGTGGTTTGCACGTTGATGAGAAGGCCAATTTTTACAATTCTGACCACTGTCACTTTATGAGGTAATTACTCTGGAACGCTTCAACGGATCCCCCTGGTTCTGAGAATATTTTTTCATGACATATTGTACTTTATGATTGTGGTAAAATTTCTTCGATATCACTTGTGTTTATTTGTGAAAAAAACAAATATTTGGCGAAAATGTTTAAAATTTTGCAATTTTCAAAATTTGAATTTTTATGCCCTTAAATCGGAGATATATGTCACACAAAAAAAGTTAATAAATAACATTTCCCATATGTCTACTTTACATCAGCACAATTTTGGAACCCAAATTTATTTTTATTAGGGAGCTATAAGGGTTAAAATTGACCAGCGATTTCTCATTTTTCCAACAAAATTTACAAAACCATTTTATTAGGGACCGCATCACATTTGAAGTCACTTTGAGGGGTCTTTATGACTGAAAATACCCAAAAGTGACACCATTCTTAAAACTGCACCCCTCAGTGAATCGGGTCATCATGGCAACATCCGGGAAGCCGCGGCACACATTGCTGGACGCCGGCAGGAGAGGTGACTATCCCGATCACCTCCCCTTGCCCCCGCAATGCTACGAACGACTTCGATCGCAGCATTGCGGGGGTTAATGTGCGGGACCTCTCCCAGCACATAGCACCGGGTGTCAGCTGTGACAATCAGTTGACACCCGGCGGCGATCACGCCCGCACAGCCTGTGTGCGGGCGCGATCGCAAAGATGTACTAATACGTATCAGGCTCTTAAGTCCCAGCGCGCAGATACGTATCAGTACGTCTTGGGCTTTAAAGAAGTTAAAATTATGGGAAAATGGGAAAAGTCACAAAACTTTGCAACTTTTCAGGAGCTTTATGCCAGTTTTCTGGCAAAAACACTGGTGAATCGGGTTCATAATCTCTAATCCTTTCAGCTCCCTTTAATTAGACTACTTTCAACAAACTAATTATAAGTATTGGGTCTGGTTTTTTTTTTAATGCTTTTAAAATAATTGTAAATATTTTCAATCCCCTTTTGTTATAAGGATTTCCCAAAAATTAGCTAATCATAGGTTGTCCTGCATTCGTGACAGTGATTGACTGCGCGGTCACTTGGAAGTTTACATTGGCATCACTACAGGGCCGGTAAAGAAGGACTGTCAGGGACCCCCAGAGTGTGGTAAAATGCGCCAACTAATTCATAATTCATTTAATTCTCACACAATATACTAAGTTAGTGTAAGTCTACAAAAAAGCAACAAAACTTGGTGCTAAAAAAATTGAGCATAACTTTTTGAAAAATGAACCAGGTTATGCCAAATCTTACATATTTTGTGACTTTGTGATCAGTTATCAACACAAATATTTTACTCAAATTACCAGATCGATGGATAAGCATTGGGACTTTTCCCTAAATCTCTCCAAAACATCACCGCTTATAGAAGACCACCCTCATATCCAGATCAGATTTTCTGTGAGAGATGCCCAGATTCACAATATAGTATGCATACTGGCCGTCTATGAGAAGTCCACCCCAATGGAAGTCCAGTTATTAAAGAGGATTTTACTGTTTATATAAGGGGCAGACAATGACAGTGAAGGGCCCTTAATCAGGACTTCTGATCTGGGCCCCCCACCCTCCATCAGGCACCACCTACATATACATTTCCATGTATATTTATATTAGGCACACATATAAAATTTGCACATGCTAATACTCTATACACATTTTAACGTATGCATATACATAGTGCACACAAACATAAAATACGGACATACACATAAGATGCACATACACAGTATAGAGTCCCGGTAGTCCTCATAGTTTTAAGCATGGACCCTGGCAAATTGTAGACGGACTTTTATTGTTCATGGGCTTTAAGGGAGAGAGGCTTCCTTTGTGGAGGACACTCATGAATGCCATTCATTTGCAGTGTACACCGTGTCGTGTCATGGAAAACACTCACCCTGGTTTGGCTTTCTACTTCTTCAGATAATAGCAATGAATTTGCCTGTCGATTTTCTTCTCATCACAAGATGCTTTTGTTTAGATGTTAACATCCATCTGACTGATAAGAAAAGCTTTGCTGATCTTCTTGTAGACTTCACATTTTTTGTAAATAAATTATTTTCTTTCTCAGAAATGTCTTGTGACATTTCTCTTCTATGTGGTGCCACTTACCCTTCTCATCAGAGGACGCTTTTGTTTAGGTGTTAACTTCCATAGTCGGCCTGGACGTCTCTGTAAGATGGTTGCAGTTCCATCTTTGTTATAGTTTTGCATCACTTTTGCTACAGTATTCTGACTGATAAGTAAAGTTTTGCTGATCTTCTTGTAGACTTCACATTTATTGCAAAGAAATTATTTTCTTTCTCAGGTTTTGTGACATTTCCCTTCTATGTGGTGCCATTGCTGATAGCATGAAATGGGAAGGAGTTTTCTTTATTAAGTAACTTCCTTTTACAGACACCTGTCTGCTGGACATCTGTTTAATGAATAATTACACTTACCTGTGGTTCAGTTCTTGTTAATTAGAATTTTGTTGTCTAAACTTAGCTTTTCTCTTAAGACTGTTACTGGGATGTTCTCATTTTTGAAACATGATCTTGAATGAGTTTGTTAAGAAAATTACTTTTTTGGGGTCTGCAAAATACCAAATCTTGTTTGCATTCAATGGCTCAAATTTGCGAGAGTATTTTGTAGTATGGTATCCCATATAAAATGATGATTCTGAAAGGAAACTACAGGTTTGCTGACAAATCTATTTGGGTGTACTGATTTATGCTAAAAACTGTGTATATATATATATATATATATATATATATATATATATATAAACCTTATAAGTTTGGTATCACAGTAATCGTACTACTGACTCTGAATCATTTTGTCAGTTTGTTTTTACAACACAATACACACTGTAAAATGAAGGAACCCAAACCTGGCATTTTTTCTCATTTTTCAACACATTATATGATAAAATGAATGGTGTTGTTCAAAACTACAACACTAAGCGTCAGCACACTGTGATTTGCTGATCTGTAAGATGCGTTCTTTGTGCTGTGAAAATACACAGCTGTGATATCTCACCAAATATTCATAGTGGGAACTTAAAATTATGTTTTTCTGCCATGATTAAGGATGGTTTGGATGTATGAAACATGTTGACCTTTTATTTCTATCTTTGTGGAATTAAGGCTGCATGAACCAGTCACCAACCATTATCTGTATATGTACAAATATTAAGTGCTACTGAGTGCTGTAGGAAAAACTTAGAATAGTGAGGTGATTTGATAGCCCTGCCACAAATAATCTGTTTCTACTGCACACTTAAAATCTCTGATAGTGGGAATGAACCTGATTGCCTGCAGTAGTGCACTCCTGAGAGCTGGTGCAGCAGAGAAAATGTCTTGGACATGAGAGTGGGAGGTCCTGATTATGGAGGATGTTAATCTTAGCTCATTGGAGTGTAGATATGGTAGAGATGCAGGACTGTGCAGCAGTGTGGAGAGGTTTGTGGATGAGTGTAATGACTGGTACAGGGTGGAGGCACCAGTGTAACTGCTGGACAGAAATATGAGACTGACTGCTGCATTAAGGATAATGAGAAATACATTTAGTGAGAAGAAGAGCAATTAGTGATTTACAAGTATTTGTGAATTCAAGACAAAAAGGAATCAGAGCAACAGTAACAGATTTTACTTTTTTTTAATTAATAATGGGATGAATAAAATCGTGAACATTATCAAAAGACTAAATCAAAGTCAGGAAGATAGCCGAGGTCAGATACCAGGTGATCAGTAAATGACAAGTCAGACGAGCAGTATGAATACCGCGGAGCCCGATGACAGAGGCGTTACTGAAACTTGTCCAGGTTGACCAGTCAGAAGGCCACAGGTAGATGGTGAAGGTCCTTCTATACAGCTCCAGCAGTGATGATGGATCTGCTGGACTTCAGGGCGCTAGATGCTTAGGTGTCCCGTCTTTTAGATGGTTTTAGGTCAACAGTGACAGCATGCAAATGCGCGAGCAGCCCTGGATAATCCACGCCGGCAGGATGATAAGATCCGGCGGAAGATGGAACCTATGACAAGAGAAATAACTATAATGTAAGTGATGGGACTCCATATTACATGATAATGCTGTGCATTCACTGTGGCCGGACGGCAGAGGAATATTATCATACAGAGGTCAGGGGTCATTGTCAGCAATCATACATGTGACAATCCCATCACTGACAGATGACATCTACTCCACATGAATTATTCTCACTGACATCACACAACATGGAGTTGATTCTCACACTTACCTCGTCTCTTTTTCCCATTTTTTCCATTTTCTGAGTTTTGTTGCTCCATACTCAGATTTATTGCCGATTTTCTTTCTTCATGAGATGGAAATTCTGATGAAAAATTTTAAAAAAAAATCAGTAACAATATATTCTTATAGGATCTGCTTTGTCATAATATGGATAACATAAGAGACCTATAGTATTGTATAAAACCATGTGGGAATATTTGAGCCTTGAAGTCAACATTCACATTGCTGGTGCTGTAGACATGTACATACCTGGCAATGGGGACGAGGGTGGCAAGATGGTAACAGCATCGTCTGTATTACATACAGGAACAGATACTTTCTGCCTGTTTGAAGAAGAAAAACATGTAAATCTCAAGTAAACTCCATATAAAAGGGGTTGTCTCACTAGAAGAACACTGACTATAAGGCCTAGTAGGACATATGACTGTCATAGTGGGGAAGGTCTTCTGAACAAGACTACCTTTTATAGAGAGCTGAGAGGAAAACAGCTACCAAGAATGGCCGGCATTTCATACTACATCTCTCCTACAGTGAGGGCAGCACTAAAAGTGCATGACCGGCCACAATTATGGGCTGTTATCTCCAACAATTCCGAAAGCTGAAAGCACAATGACCCATAACCATGGGGCGGTGGATGCTGCATTTGATATTATGGTATTTATGTCCTATATTTGGTGTTGTGCACATATATCAGCCTGGAGCTCCCAGTAATGACCCCATAATCTACTCACATTTCTGAGATGTTTGTGTTGGATTCTGGTGTACACTCTGGAGGGGCCTTGGGATCCTCGTTGTTCACCATCCCGTTAGTGGTGGTAGAGTGCTAAATGTGGATAACAATAAGTTATTAAATATACATACTTTTTAATTTTATAGATCCTTTTTTTGTACATATTTTGGATTTATCGATCACATACTTACTTTAGAAAGCCTCTCAGAAGATGATGATGCAAATATTCGGAAGATAAAGTTCTCATCGTCCTCACTTGTGCCCTCCTTATCCTCTGAGACCAGATGGTTGTTTTCATCAGAGTGATCTACAAGACATAGGTAAGGAAGGATTGTTAGAGGGTGTCAGTATAACACAGTCGCTATATCTCACTAGGTTACTAGATGATACAACTTAATATACAGAATACATGAAAAAAAAAAATGTACAAAATTAGGGAAATAGGGATACAGTGCGAACCCATGGTCAACATAGCTGAGATCCATGAAACATGGATAACATAGTAGACCAGAAAAAACATGTGGAAATATTTGAGCCTTGAAGTCAACATTCACATTGTTGGTGCTATAGACATGTACATACCTGGCAATGGGGACGAGGGTGGCAAGATGGTAACAGCATAGTCTGTATTACATACAGGAACAGATTCTTTCTGCCTGTTTGAAGAAGAAAAACATGTAAATTGTAAGTAAACACAGTATAAAATGGGTTGTCTCACTATAAGAACACTGACTATAAGGCCTAATAGGACATATGACTGTCATAGTGGGGAAGGTTTTCTGCTCAAAACTACCTTCCATGGATCAGAACACAACTACCAAGAATGGCTGGCAAGTAATACTACAGCTCTCCTACAGAGTGTTAAAAATGCATGACCTGCCACAATTATGGGCTGTTATCTTCTGCATTTTCTGAAGCCAAAAGTACAATGACCGTTAACCATGAAGCGGTGAATGCTGCATTTGATATTCTGATATTTATGTCCTATATTTGGTGTTGTGTACATAGATCAGCCTGGAACTCCCAGTAATGAAGTAATGACCATTTATAATCTACTCACATTTCTGAGATGTTTGTGTTGGTTTCTGGTGTATACTCTGGAGGGGCATTGGGATCCTCATTGTTCACCATCCTGGTAGCGATGATACAGAGCTAAATACGGATAAAAATAAGATATAAAATATATTTTTTATGTACTTTTAGAGTTTTTTTAATTTTTTTTTACATATTTTGGATTTATTAATCACATACTTACTTTACAAAGCTTTTCAGAAGATGACGTAAAATTTTGGAAGTCAAGGCTCTCATTGTTCTCACTTGTGCCTTCCTCATCCTTTGAGACCAGATGTTTGTTTATATCAGAATGATCTACAAGAAATAGGTAATGAAGTATTATTAGAGGTTGTCAGTATAACACAGTCACTATTTATCACTAATATTAATGGGAACAGATGATCACATATTAGGGAAGATGAGACAAACAGTCGCTTAGTCTAGATGACGTCTCCTTCTACTTACTGATAAATAAGCTGGTGTCTGCGTCTGAAACAAGCTGAGGAACATACTCCAGCTCCTGGCTCAGAATGTTGTCAAAGTCCAAGTCACTCAGGAATGGATGAACCTTGATCTCAAATGCTCCTCCTAGAAAAAGAAAAACAAAAGTGATGCGAACATAGTCAGGGATGGCTCCATATCTGAACAGTTTATCGTAATCTGAACTAATGACAAAACTGAGCCGACATGAAGGAAATAAACTGAAAGTCTTAGTGTGGAGAACTAGAAATACAGTAGATGAGCTGATAGAGAAATGCTGATCTTCATGGACATGAGCGATATGTCCTTGGTCTAATAAGGGAATATTAATACTAGTATATCTGTTACCTGTCCCAAGTCTACGCACAGGATTTCTTCTGAGCAGCTCAGTGATGAGATTCTGAGCATCCAGGGGTGGAGCGCGATCACAATTCCAAATTAGTTCTCCTGTTACATAGAAAATTACAGAAAATAAAACCTCTTTACTGGACTGTAACATAAAGCAAAGGAAATAACTAAACAAATGTAACCAATCAACGCAATGATCGGATTATTCTACTCACCAATGACAACCCTTTTATAAAGCTCAGTGAGGGAATCAGCATCAAATGGTACACATCCCAGCAGGAATTTATACAGGATGATCCCCAATGACCACCAGTCAACAGGTCTTCCATAGCCTTCTTTCAGAATGATCTCTGGGGCTATGTAACATGGGGTGCCACAGAACTGGAAACCAACAGAACATAGAGATGAGAATCGATGAAACAATTATTATGACAAGATATCATCGTTAAAACACAATGCAGAAGATAAAATATTAGTGGAAAAGTTCTCTAGAAAGGAAGAACGTAGAGAAGAGACAATAGTGTGATGAGATTTGCAAATAACAAGCTAAGTTCTTGTAGGTGATGCTGACCTCACGGTCCTGGAACTCTCTGGAGATGTCCACTGCTAATTCCTTGTAGGTGTTGGTTTTCGGTATCATTAGACCAAGTTTTGAAATCCCAAAATCGGTAACTTTAATATGTCCAGTAGATGTAATCAGGAGGCTGCAAAAGAGAAGATGGTTTTAGCCTCACAGACTGAATGATAATAAATGACAACTTTCCCCACTTTATTATACTACGGGGGCACTTACTTTTCCGGCTTCAGGTCTCTGTGCACCACACCGTAACTATGCAGGTATTCCACGGCAAGTACCGCCTCTGCAAAGTACAAGCGGGCCATGGGGACAGAGAAAGGACCCCTGGTGCTTAGAAGGGTCCCACAGTCTCCACCTATAGAAGAAAGGAAATATGACCGGTGAGGGGTTTATACAGAAGATAACCATGATATACCACGAGCAGATAACCATGATGTATAATGAGCAGTGAGCGGAAACATCCTGGGGAGATCACACAGATAGTGGCGTACATAGAAATCACAAGACCCCATATCAAAAGTTGTAATTGCCCCCCACCCTAAAAAATAAAAAAGAAATATATTTATATCCCTGTTGAAGCAGCTTGGTGTTCTCACCAGCAATACAACTTTTATGGCCATTTTAGAGTATGATGCTCCCAAAAATGCCCACACCCACACTCAATGAGTATGGTATCCCCACAGTGAATCCTCCTAAGGAGGCCACCACTTAGAAGGAGGCCAGCCACAACCCCCTACTCGGTGTGTTGGCACCCACAGCAACCCTCCCACTCAGGATAATGGTTCCCACAGTCCCTCACACAATATAATGGTCCGCATAACTCCCCACTCAGTATGATGTCCCCACACAGAATGGGGGCCTCCATACAGAGTGAGGACCCCCACAGCACCCCACTTAATATGATGACCTCCACTCAGCATTCACAGTCCCCCCATATCTAGTCATACGGCCCCCTTTCAGTATTTTGGTCCCTACTAGCCACCTACTCAGTATTTTTGCCCCCACCAGCCCCACCTCCTTGAAGAAGCAAATACCGCTGAAATTGTGATGACAGGTGGAGGGATGCTGCCCACTGCCGAGCGTCGACAGACCCCCTCCGACTGATGAGCCCCATAGCGCCCCTGCACCAAGATCAATGAATTTACGAGCATCTTGGTAATAGATAACCTATAGTAAATGCTCTGTGGGGATGTAACCAACAATGTCCTAATGATATGAGCAGTGATAAGATGAAAGCAGACATGGGCTGAATATAATACAATAGATGTGTCTTACCTCCTACATACTCCATGACCATACACAGGTGAGATCTAGTTGGAAAGGAGCAGAGCATGGAGACCACAAAGGGACAATCAGCAAATGTTAAGATGTCCCTCTCCAGAAAGGCCCATTCCAATCTCTGTGCAGTATTTAGGTTCCGCTTAGCCATTTTCTTCATAGCAAAGGTCTGGTGTGAGTCTTTATGATGCACTAAGTAGACGGCCCTGGAGAGGAGAATCCATCGGTTATAATAAATCCTTATTAATAATCCATCTATAGAAATCATTATATGTTTAATACTGGTATCCAAGGGGTAACATTTCTCCTTGCGGAGAGTGACATGTTAAGCTTGTCAAGGTGAGGAGACTTTTAAGCCTCAATGATCCTCTGGGAAATATGCAAATTGTCTCTTCAGAGAGGAAGAGAACTAGAACTCTAGTGCCACCTATAGGAAGTAGTAATCCTAAAAGTCAATATCGACCCTTTAACGAGCCTTATCACATGACATGGAATAATAGCCATAACCAAAATCTCAATTTTCGGACACTATGTTTTGGGGTACAAGCACTCATCAGTGCAAAGTGTGAGATATGGTTTGGCTGGGTGAGAGGCATCTGACCGGGATCCAAGCGGTAACGTTCCTCCTTGCGGAAAAAGCCATGTTAAGCATGTCAAGGTGAGGAGACTTTTAAGCTGCAATGCTCTTCTGGGAAATATGCAAATTGTCTCTTTTCAGAGAGGAAGAGAACTAGCACCCTAGTGCCACCTATAGGAAGTAGCAATCCTATTTCCCAGAGGAGCATTGCGGCTTAAAATCTCCTCATATCCGCAAGGAGAAACGTCAACCCCTTGGATACCGGTCAGACACCTCTCACCCAGTCAAACCATATCTCACACTTTGCACTGAAGAGGGGCAGTACCCCAGAACACAGTTCCTGCAAATTGAGATTTTGGCTTTGGCTATTATCCTAAGTCATGTGACAAGGCTTGTTAAAGGGTCGATATTGACTTTCAGGATTGCTACTTCCTATAGGTGGAGTTCTAGTTTGCTTCCTCTCTGAAGAGACAATTTGCATATGTTTAATACTAGAAGTCTGGCCGCCACTATAAATCCACATCTAGAAATACATAAAATAGCACTACATAGATCACCTATGGGTGGTCTCCACAATGCCACTTCT
Organism: Phyllobates terribilis; assembly: GCF_046119375.1. Classification (NCBI taxonomy): domain Eukaryota; kingdom Metazoa; phylum Chordata; class Amphibia; order Anura; family Dendrobatidae; genus Phyllobates; species Phyllobates terribilis. The sequence goes on from NW_027362820.1 coordinate 665,591, forward strand.
GCCGGAGCCATCACCCAGGTCACATTATAGATACGAGAATCTATCGAAATTCTCTTTGGGCAGATTCGCTATAACTGACCAAATACAATTTAGTGCAAATAAAATTGGTCCAAAATGAATGTGCTCCAGGGCTCTCTTCTGCTGCTGAGGCCAGTGATTGGGCCCACATGGTCATGGTGGAGGGTGTAGGTGTCATTGACGTCAATATGGTGTCACCCTTCATGTGACCATGTGTAGCCACCTTCTCTGATCAGCTTCATAATGGAGCCCCCCCATCAAAACAAAGATCAGAGTGGAGAGCAGAAAAGCTCAGGTGGAGGAGGCAGCATAAGAACAGATGAGGGTCTAGCACAGGCGAATGTAATAATATTATATTATTATATATTATATTATATGTAATTATATTATTTAAACCGCTTTCCTTACAGTTTGATTTGCTACAGATCATATAATTTCCCTATGATAACACTGAATGGCAGAGTGCAGGGGCAGAAGCATTGTCATAGGGAACCCTGAGAAATGTGGATTATGGCAACAGAAATCTCACCCAAAATTTCCACTGCTGATGAGTTTGGAAGTTTCATAGTCGCTCATGTGCGGCTTTCTCGCCGGAACCAATGAATCGATCACGCTATATAAAAGAATAAGAAATAATACTGATTTATTGAAGATGAAGGAAAAAAGTTACAGATGCAAAAACTTCTCCCCCCATATTATGTCCCAGATGATTTACACTGATATGATGTTGGGAGGATACAAACCGGACGCTGGGCAGACCTGGCGCTAGCACCCAGCACACCCAGGCAAGTGCCGGGGCCCTGAGTAGGCGAGGGGCCCACTTGCTGTCGGGCACCCTGGCGCACTATGGGACCGGTGAGCAGAGGAGAGTGGTGCCAGCGCCAGCTAGTGGGCCTTGCTCCCCCCCAATGCTTGCCCAGGACCACGGCCGGCACAATACTTACCTCTCCACAGCTGGTGAGCAGTGAGGTGAGCATTTGATTTTTTTTTTTATGTATGGAGGTATGGGGCATTATATGGGGGGAGAAGTGACATCCTGCATGGGGCATTATATGGGGGGGAGGTAGGGACATCCTGCATGGGGTATTATATGGGGGGGGGAGAAGTGACATCCTGCATGGGGCATTATATGGGGGGGAGTGACATTCTGCATGGGGCATTATATGGGGTGAGAGGTGACATCCTACATGAGGCATTATATGGGGGGGACATCCTGCATGGGGCATTATATAGGGGGGTGACATCCTGCATGGGGTATTATATGAGGGGGAGAAGTGACATCCTGCATGGGTCATTATATGGGGGGGGGAGTGACATCCAGCATAGGGCTTTATATGGGGTGAGAGGTGACATTCTGCATGGGGCATTATATGGCGGGTGACATCCTGCATGGGGCATTATATGGGGGGAGTGACATCCTGCATGGGGTATTATATGGGGGGAGAAGTGACATCCTGCATGGGGCATTATATGGGTTGAGAGGTGACATCCTGCATGGGGCAATATATGGGGTGAGAGGTGACATCCTACATGGGGCAGTATGTGTTGGGGGGACATCCTGCATGGGGCATTATATGGGGGGGTGACATCCTGCATGGGGCATTATATGGGGGGTGACATCCTGTATGGGCCATTATGTGGGGTGGGACATCCTGCATGGAGCATTATGTGGGGGGGACATCCTGCATGGGGAATTATATGGGGGGTGACATCCTGCATGGGGCATTATGTGGGGGGGATATCCTGCATGGGGCATTATGTGTGGGGGACATCCTGCATGGGGCATTATGTGGGATGGGACATCCTGCATGGGGCATTATGTGGAGGGGACATCCTGCATGGGCCATTATGTGGGGGGGGCACAGCCTGCATGGGCCATTATGTGGGGGGCACAGCCTGCATGGGGCATTATGTGGGAGAAACATTCTGCATGGGGAATTATATGGGGGGTGACATCCTGCATGGGCCATTATGTGGGGGGGCACAGCCTGCATGGGGCATTATGTGGGGGGCACAGCCTGCATGGGGCATTATGTGGGAGGGACATTCTGCATGGGGAATTATATGGGGGGGTGACATCCTGCATGGGCCATTATGTGGGAGGGGGACATCCTGCATGGGGCATTATGTGGGGGGGGCACAGCCTGCATGTGGCATTATGTGGGGGGTCAAAGCCTGCATGGGGCATTATGTGGGGGTCACAGCCTGCATGGAGCATTATGTGGGGGGTCAAAGCCTGCATGGGGCATTATGTGTCGGGCACAGCCTGCATGGGGCATTATGTGTGGGGTCACAGCCTGCATGGGGCATTATATGGGAGCACAGCCTGCGTGGAGCATTTTATGGGGTCCATTATTCTATATGGAGCAATATATGGAGCTCATAATACGGTATAGAGGACTATGTGGTGCCATTATACTGTGTGGAGGACATTACTGTCCGGTCTGCACTGTGAGCTGTGAGGATTCGCCGCTTTCTGAGTTATTGTGGAATTTACAATAGATATCGCTCATGTAATGTAAGAAGTGAAATCTTCGGGCTTGTACTATATATATATATATATATATATATATATATATATATATATATATTTATCTGCGGTATCTGTGCATCATGAATCGTGGTATGTGTTAAAGGGGCCACTGAGACTCTTTCGCCCAGGGCCCACGAAATCCTGGAGCCGCCCTGCAACGGTCATCATACATTACTATAACATTCTGGATAATGTGGGAGATCACACAGAGGAGGACTTACAGGTAATCTGTCACCAGGTGTTTGCTATGTATTCTGAAAGCACCATGATGTAGGGGCAGAGACCCTGATTCCAGTGATGTGTTACTTACTAGGCTGTGTGTGGCTGTTTCAATAAAATCAGTAGATTATCACTAGAAGACTATCTGTCTAGCCAGGTAGTCCTATTGCTCTGTACCCCTGCCTCCACCACTGATTAGCAGCTTTCTGCCTATGCACAGTGTACACAGAAAGCTGCCAATCAATGGTGTGGGCGGGGTTATACAAGACTCAGCATTCAGAGCTCTGCAGCAGAAAAAAATAGTGATTTTATCACAACTGCTCCACCGAGTAAAGTAATCAACACATGGAATCAGGGTCTCTGTCCCTGCATCATGCTTCTCTCAGACCAAATAGCATAAACCTGGTGACAGATTCCCTGTAATTCAAATGTAATTAACACCATAGAGTCATCTACACTTAGAATAGAGACGTCCCATGGTTGTATGGGGGATAATACTGGACGAGTCATTCACACCCCATGATCTGATGACACACACGCATCCCCCTCTATGATACTTACAGATTCTTGGATCTCCGGGATCTCACTAATTCCATTGTTAGGATTCGACAGCTCAGTTGTTTCTAAAATAATGATGAAGAAATGAAATGTATTAGAGGATATTATTCCTACATAGATAATACAGCAATATAACGGAGAAATGACAAGATGTCTGTAAATGGGATTAATACTCGTTATATGGGGATTCTAAATATGAGAATATACGGGGAATCCATAGATAAATGTAATGTAAATGATGGAGGAACCCCTTCATAAATAACAAAAGACTGACCATCACTTCCGAAAAGAAAATGGGTGTGAACAGGTGCATACTAAGAGTAGCCATCCAAATACATAACTAACAAAGTTGCACTCTGTAACGCTGTAGCATGTAAACATGAAATAAATGAAATTTGAATTGCATTACTGCTGTAGAAAATAGGATAAAAGGAAGATACTTAGCGCATAATTTGGCCAATTCATGCAAGGCCAGCAGTCACGGCAAGACGACCTTCTTTTGCTGGGTGCATGCCCAGCAGTCACGACAAGGCGACCTTCTTTTGCTGGGTGCATGCCCAGCAGTCACGACAAGGCGACCTTCTTTTGCTGGGTGCATGCCTAGCAGCCACGGCAAGGCGACCTTCTTTTGCTCGGTGCATGCCCAGCAGTCACGGCAAGGCGACCTTTTTTACTGGGAACCTATCTCCACCCATCAGCCCGGGGTGGTTTTAATTACAACAGGATCCTACCTACCCATATAAATGTAGGCTTCAGCCTAGGAGAGGATTCACATTAGGAGAGGATTCCAACAAAAAGATCGCCTTGTCATTGGCTGCTGGGCATTCATGAATTGGCCAAATTATGTGCTCAGTATCTTAGTTTTTTCCCATTTTCTTGAGCAGTAATGCAATTTAAATTTAATTTATTTCATGTTACTTGCTATAGCACTGCAGAATGGACCCTCCATCACATGAATGAGGAACCCCCCACCCACGCTGCACATATGAGTGATGGTAAGAGAGCTGAAACATAGGAGAGATTTGCAAATTAGTCTGGAAGTGCACTGGGGGCGTGTCACTGCACTTGGATTTCTTCTTTCACGCCCCCAGTGCACTTCCATTCTGATTTGTATATGGTGTCTACTTTACATTTCTCCTGACTGGCACATTGGATTTCTACAAACAATTATTATTAGGGGACAATGGCCTATACCGTCATACCACTACTTCTATATGTAACAATGTGCTGCCAGGTTCCCATTACACAGAGTAGAGAGTAAATCTAACATTATCCTCCGTCCTCTGTAATATCTGGACATTCCTTGTAGAAGGTCGGGTGATCGCTCACCTGTAATCAGATCGCTGTTCAGCTCCGGATGACTCCTATTAGGGTCAGGGATTTTCGGGGTCACATTTTGCCCATATTTGGCATCGCCTCCTGTTGTTTCCTGATAGATATAATATATATAATTAATATGTGGAAGATTTCACTAAATCACCAAATACATAAATCATGAAGGACTAAACCAACATTTACAGATGCACCAATTGTAACGATACAAATCCCGCGCCATCTTCAGACCTTTTCTCAGAAAGTCTCCTCAGATACGGTGGATTAAGATACGTCTATTAATATTGATCCTTACCGGGCATTCCAATGAGCGTTCTAGTATAGACAGGACTTTTTCGGCCAGTTCTTTAAAGACAGCCAAATCTTCAGTCTGAGATCTTTCTTCAGCCTATAAAAAAGGAAAAATGGAAAGGAGAATTTTGAGATGAGAGCGGTCAGCGGTCTATCCTAAACTCTGCTGTCTGACTAATCCACCTGTCCCCCCGCTATTCCCTGGCTTCTCCCCTCGCTCCGCCAATCCCTTCACTGGCTCCACATTACCCAGAGACTCCAGTTCAAGACCCTAACCTTGGCATGCAAAGCCACCCACAACCTGTCTCCTCCATATATCTGTGACCTAGTCTCCCGGTACTTACCTGCACGCAACCTCCGATCCTCACAAGATCTTCTTCTCTACTCCCCTCTTAACTCCTCTTCCCACAATCGCATACAAGATTTCTCCCGTGCATCCCCCCTACTCTGGAACTCTCCACCCCAGCATATCAGACAGATTATTAATAATAATAATTGTCTGAATGTAGCTTACCAGGGGGGTGGCTGTGGTGGAGTGAGGTCACAGGAGGTAGGGTCACTGCTGTAGGAAGCCGGCAGTAGAAGTGGGGCGCTGCTGCGGGCCCCGAGCTGGGAGGAGCGGGGTATCCAGGAGGTGCGAGGCTGCGGGCCCTGGGCTTCAAGGAAATGTTAGCGGTGATTTAGGAGTGGAGTCCCCGCTCTGCCCATTGATTTTCTGGCGGTGGGCTTCAGGCAAATGGCCGCTGGAGGCAGTGCATGTGCAGATTTAGATCTCGGCTCAATGACGAGCTGAGATCTCAATTTGCGTATTGTCCATCTCCAGCAGCCTACTTCTTGAAGCCCACTGCAGAGAAATCAATAAGCAGAGCAGGGCCTCCCCTCCTGAATTACCGCTAACATTTCCTTGAAGCCCAGGGCCCGCAGCCTCGCACCTTCTGGACACCCCGCTCCTCCCAGCTTGGGGCCCACAGCAGCGCCCCACTCCTACTGCCGACTTCCTGCAGCAGCGACTCTGCCTCCTGTGACCTCGCTCCACTGCCACCACCCCCCTCAGTAAGCAACCGAAAATTCGGACTATAAGACAGACCCCCATTTTATTATAATAAATGTTTTTCCTATTTACCTCCCAAAAATTTTTGGTGCGTCTTATGGTCTGCAAAATACGATATATTAGAAGAAAAAGCTTCTATCCCTCCATTATTATCTATTAATATTGAGATGTTCTGTGCAGAGTGTCCGCCACTTACCTGGTGTAGTAATGTCCTGATGTTCTGAAGTAAATCCGTCAGATAGTCTGACGTTAGACGACGTTGTCGGTGTTTGGTCAGGCAATCCTTTACTAGCTCCATCACCAGCCGGTGAGTGAAGCTGAGGACGCCATCGGGTGGTAGAAGCACACTGTTAGGACGATTGATCATAAGGATCAACAATAGTGCTTTTACCTGAGGAATGTCCAAAACAATTCCAGCCATAGTGAAAAACTGCAAGTGCTATTAGTCACTATAGAGCCAAGAAAGGCACGGGTGAGCCTATGTGCATTGTATATGTGGCACCCCAGGGGTCTGGTTTCCACAGTAATGTAATGTTATGTCTGAGAGCAGGTGGGAGGTCCTTTGGTCAGGGATCCTGTGCATGCCACACCTCCTGCCCAGTCTTGGGAGGGGAAGAACTTCCCCTATATAAACCCGGGGCTGAGGCAGGGTTAGGAGTAGAGAAGAAGCAGAGACAAGAAACAGTCATAGGAAGAAACAGCAGAAGCTCAGTGGGAGCAATACTACTACGAGTCAGGGGCTGGCAGCTGCAGAGCTCGCCCTGACTGAGAAGCTTTCTTACCGGACCCGGCGTCCGAGGCTGTGGGGACTAACTCTTACCCAGCAGCAGAAGCCGACCGGCAGGGGATTTCAGGTCCTCAGGCCCAGAAACCCGAAGGCAAGGTCACACGCGTGGGACCAGCACCGCCATCGTGGAGCGGAAGCCATTAGAAGGCCCCAAGTCACCGGCCATACGGGTGAGCACCACACGGCACACTCAGGGACGTGGGCTACTTATATCCGCTTCTAGCAAGGTAGCCAGAAGAGTACAGTCAGTTTGGGAGGCCTACAACTCCGCCTGGCCAGGGGAGATCCCATCTGCTCAAGGACTGACCAGGCCCCGTTCGCTAGCAAGTACTCCGGGAGGGTCTATCGTTGATACCAGTAAAGACCCTGAATTACACCGCACCGTCTCTGAGTGGTTCCTGCTACCCCCATCTTCCACGTCGGCTGCCCTGAGGCCATACCCCTCCCGTTGGGGGTTATACTATCACGCTGCACAATTCTACATCGGCCTCAGCGGTCTGCCCTGCAGCGGCAGCTCCATAGCTGCAAATCAACGGGTGGAGTAGTTGACACTCAAATAACACCTATCAAGACTGCCACACACTGAGTTTGACTCCCTGGGCATGGACCGGGTCCCCGCCACTCGGAGACTACAACCCTCATCTGATCCGGTTCCGGGTAAGCCCCCGAGCGCGAGACGCTGCGCGACACAGCAGGCCCAGGGGCGCGTCAACTTTGGCGTAGTCGGCAGGATTTCGTGCCCGCAACCACCGGGTACTGCGTGCCTGAAAAAGAGACTTTCAAACTCACCTGTGGTGAAGATTCCCGCCACCCGGCGCCATCTTCATCCTTCTTCCCGCCATCCGTGGAGTTTTCCCGCCGTTGGACGCCATCTTGAGGACGCCGCGCGGGAAGAAGAGGGGCGTGGACTCCGAAAAGCCCGCGAGAACTGAAGCCCCGCCTCACGTCCGGACGTTGCGTAAGGTCCTGGAAGGAGCCCAGCAGACGCCGACGTCACCGGAGCGCGACGGAAGGTCCTCAACCCTGACGATCCACTGCGGAGCCGCGGCCTACGGAAGAGGATCATCGCAAGGTAGGCCACGGTCCACTAGGGGGGAGAAGGATGTCGGATACGGAGGAGAGCTTCACCGCTTCAACCCCCGCCAGCGCCACCGCTGTCGCGGTCATGCCTTTCACCATGCCCTATATCCCGGGGGCAGCCTGGCTACCCCAGTACTCAGGGGAGTCACATACCCTGCAGGACTTTAGAGAAAGGCTGGATAGCCTCTTACAGGTGTACCCCCTCACAGAAGAGCAAAAAGTGAGCATCCTGGTGGCCCAATTAACCGGAGCAGCCCGAAGGGAGGTAAAGTCCTGGCCACCTGGGGGGAGGACTGTCGCAGGGATACTAACCCGGCTGAGGGACACCTTTGATACCCGCACCTCAGCCGAGATCAAGCTTAGATTCTACGGGTGCAAACAGCGGGCCCATGAGAGTATAAGGGACTATGCCCTGAACCTACAAGAGGCCCTGAGAGCCGTTAAGCAGACCGACCCTGACGGCGTGGGAGACGAGGACAGGCTGTTGACTGAACAATTTATAGAGGGTTTATATTGCAATGCCCACCGAACCCAGTTGCGGGCAATGGCCCTACAGGACCCTCATCTGGGATTTGCACAGTTCAAGGACAGAGCCATCCGGGTGCTCCGAGAACCGGCACCGGATGGCGTTGTGACCCACAGGCGCCCAGCTATCACTTACCACCAGGAGGCGGCGCCCTTGTCGGCAGGGCCTGTAGGGGCTGATGCGCAGGCTTTGAACAATGACCCGGCTCCAGACCTGCACCATCAGGTCCAAGAGCTAGCTAAAAGCGTTGCTGCGTTAACCCGAACTGTGCAGTCTTTAAAGGCTTCCACTCCAGGGAAGATCCAGCTGGCATCCGGACCGGAGAACATCCCGTGGCGTCGACCAAGGAGGACCCCACCGGCCAGAGGAAGACCCAGTGACCGGTACAACGAGGACGGACGACCCATCTGCCGCCGCTGCAATCAACCCGGACATATGGCAAGGTACTGTCCTTTAAACTGGCACAACCTGGGGGCAGAGGGCCAACCCCCAGGAAAAAGACCACCAGGCCCATCGAACTGGCGCGACAAATATGTCGGAGGGCGTCCAGTCTTGCCTGTGGTACTGGATGGCATCCCTATGAGTGCCCTACTGGACACCGGGTCACAGGTCACCACCATCCCGTACGTGCTCTTCAAGCAGTACTGGAATGACTCGGATATAACCCGCTACCCTGACGACGACTTGAGTATCATCGCCAGCAATGGTCAGCCCGTGCCACAGATCGGATTTAAAGAGGCGACCATTAAAATTGGTAGAGTCGAACTGGCAGCACAGGGACTGATTATTGTAGACATTGACAAACACGACAGTCACCCAAAGATAACGCTAGGAACTAATGTAATTGAAAATTGTCTTGCAGAGGTGATTTTCCTTTTACAACAGGTTGCCAAGAACGCCAGCTCCGGCGAGCAGCGAGTGCTCCAGAAAGAGATCCGGGCACTGATGCGACGGCAACAGGTGGAACTCTCCGGCGGTGAGATTGGTAGCGTAAGAATGTGTGACCCTTTCCCTATTGCCATGCCCCCAAAAAGTGAAATGATGATTTGGTGCCGGGCAGCTATTGGTCCGAGAGGTAGGGATTACCAGGCAATGGTAGAACCAGTTTACTCAGACAGTAGGCCCACCATTTTGACAGCACGGGGGGTGGTTCATGTACGCCATGGGAGGGTGCCCGTTCGCCTAATAAATATCGGGAAGAGGGAAGTATACCTACCCCGGTATGCCACGCTAGCCAAATTATATACCATCAACCAAAACTCTATACAGTCTGTGGAACCCTTGCCTCCATCTCACCCGGAGGAAGGTAACGGCTCTAAGAAAGTAATGGAGGATTGGTGTCAGCAACTACACTTGGGAACTGACTCCACTCCCTCCCACCAGAAACAGGGAGTCTACCGGGTGGTTCAAGAGTATGAGAGAGTGTTTAGTAAACACCCGTTAGACTTCGGGCGAGTTAAGGGGGTAGAACACCGCATCCCCACGGGAGATCATCCTCCCATAAAAGAGAGGTATCGACCCGTACCCCCTGCACATTACCAACACGCCAAGGGGATGCTTAGAGACATGAAGGAGGCTGAGGTAATCCGGGATAGCTGTAGCCCCTGGGCAGCCCCACTAGTTTTAGTCAAAAAGAAAGACAACACTATGAGGATGTGTGTAGATTACCGGAAAATCAATCGTATCACACACAAGGATGCGTACCCTTTACCAAGGATAGAGGAGTCTTTGGCTGCTTTAAGATCTGCTAACTTCTTCTCTACCTTGGATCTCACTAGCGGGTACTGGCAGGTTCCTGTAGCAGAGGCGGACCGGGAGAAGACCGCATTCACCACCCCGATGGGACTTAGCGAGTTTACCTGTATGCCGTTTGGACTTTGTAACGCACCCGGAACCTTCCAACGATTAATGGAGTGCTGTCTGGGACACAAAAACTTCGAGACGGTCCTGTTGTACCTGGACGATGTCATCGTATATTCCAAGACTTATGAGGACCACCTGAAACATCTGGCGGAAGTGTTCGAAGCCCTGGCAAGTTACGGCCTGAAGGTGAAATCCTCTAAGTGTCACCTCCTGAAGCCAAAGGTGCAGTACCTGGGACACGTGGTGAGCGCTGATGGAGTGGCTCCCGACCCTGATAAGATCACCGCAATTAAGGAATGGCCAAGTCCCTCCAGTATAAAGGAAGTGCGGCAGTTCCTTGGGTTGGTAGGCTATTACCGCAGATTCATCCCCGGTTTCACCAAAAAGGCAGCTCCCATGCAGGACCTCCTGATAGGCCAGTCCCGGAAGGCCAAGAACCAGAAGCCGCCCTTCAGATGGGAGAAGTTAGAAGAAGAGTCCTTCCGCCAGCTGAAGATGGCCCTCACGGGGGATGAAATCCTGGCGTACCCCGATTACAGCCAGCCCTTTATCCTCTACACTGACGCAAGTAACATCGGGCTAGGAGCTGTGCTGTCCCAGATCCAGCAGGGGAAAGAACGAGTAATCGCTTACGCCAGCCGAAAACTGCGACCCACCGAGAGAAACCCGGAGAATTACAGCTCCTTTAAGCTAGAGTTCCTGGCAGTGGTGTGGGCAGTCACCGAACGCTTTAAGCACTACCTCGCTTCTTCCCGGTTCATCGTGTACACGGATAACAACCCGTTGACACACCTGGACACAGCAAGACTCGGTGCCCTAGAGCAGAGATGGATGGCTCGTCTGTCCAACTACGAGTTCACAATCAAATACCGGGCAGGACGCTCCAATACCAACGCGGACGCCCTGTCCAGGATGCCAAATCTACCGGACGTAGGAGAAGATCCAGAGGAACTGGAAGAAGTCGAACTCCCTGCGTTCCACCGTCATGGGACTATCCAGTGTTCCCACCGGGTAGGGAGTAAGCAAGCCGCTACGTTTAACCCCTTGCCTCACTACAACTGGGCGGAAACGCAAGACAGCGACCCTGACGTCCGGCTGGTAAAGGAGATGCTGACTCGGCCAGAGGCTCGCCTTGACCCAGACGCTCCGGAGGAAGCCAAGCAACTGTGGGCAGAAAAAAGTAGACTGTTCCTTTACAAGGGGAAGTTGTGCCGCAGAATGGTTAACTCCCGGACGCATGAACTAATCTGGCAAGTAGTGGTGCCACGAAGAGACGCAGCCATGGTGATGGAGGCATACCACGACGGGGCTGGACACTTCGGATGGAAGAAGCTGGAGTTCCTGCTGCGCGAGCGGTTCCACTGGGTAGGCATGAGGGGAACCATCGAGAGGTGGTGCAGAGACTGTGGCCCGTGCAACCTAAGAAGGAAGGACCGTGCCAGCCAGAAGACTCCCCTGCAGTCCATCGTCACCCGGCAGCCGTTGGAACTGGTAGCCTTGGATCATGTAAAACTGACCCCAAGCAGAAGTGGCTACATCTACGCACTAACCATCGTGGATCACTACTCCCGGTTCTTGGTTGTCGTCCCCGTCAAGGACTTAACAGCTCGAACAGCAGCTAGAGCCTTCCAGCAGCATTTCTGCCGTCCACACGGGTACCCGGACCAAGTGTTGACAGACCAGGGACCTGCCTTTGAAGCGGAGGTCTTCCAAGAATTCTGCACTCTGTATGGCTGCCGGAAGATAAGGACGACACCCTATCATCCGCAAACTAATGGACTTTGTGAGAAAATGAACCAGGTGGTAATGGATCTTCTGAAAACGTTGCCCCTGGAAGAACGCGGTCTGTGGCCTGAGAAGCTGCCCGATCTGGTGGACCTATACAACCACATCCCGGTAGGTTCCACCAACTGTACCCCGGCTTACCTAATGAGGGCGAGACCTGGTAAGTTACCTGTTGACCTGGAAATGGGAGTCCTGACACCCGAGGACACTTCACCAGAAGCAGACTGGGACACAGAGAGGCAGCAGCAGTACCGGAGAGTACAGGAGAGCGTGGAGCGAAGTCTCTGTCAGGCTAGGGAAAGACAAGAGAAAACTTACAACCAGTATGCTCCCGCTGTTCCCCTGGTACCCGGAGAGCAGGTCTTGAAGAGAAAAAGACGGCTCCACAAGTTGGACGACCATTGGGAGAAGGACCCGTACACCGTACTGCCCTCAAGCCACGACAACCCAAAGGTCTGTACCATCAGTAAAGACGGAGGGGAAACCACAACCATTGTATCCCGGGATCACCTGAAGAAGTGTCCCGAACAGCTACGGAACCCTGAAGAGGAACAAGAAGACCCTCGACCCGTAGAGGAAAGGGAAGACATGGTTAGTACTGTGCTCGGAGACTTCCCTCGGTCTTGGACTCAAGTCAATGGCGCAGTTGTGGTACCCGTACTCACCTTCCTCCAACCCGCATCCCAAGCACCTACGGAGCGACAGGTAGAGCTGGAAGAGCAGCCGGTCCAGGAGGCAGAAGACTCCACACAAGCAGAACAGGAGGATCAACCCTCTGCTTATAGTGAGCCTGCCATATCCCTAGTGAGCCAAAGAGCCGGTAGACAGCTGCCCAGTTTACCCTTGACAGCTCCTACACCCTGTAGTTCAGGGCTAGACAGTCAGCTCCGTAGGTCCACTAGGGCCACTAGAGGCCAGTTACCCGCACGTTGGAGGATTTGAAATGTATAAGTTGTTTTATTTGTGGTTACCTGTTTTTCTTATTGCTTGTGTATAATTATGTGTTTCTAGTTGTTTATAGGAGTCTTTGGTGGATTTACCGGGAATCCTTGTACATAGTTGGAGCGTAACCCAGGACGGACTAAAGACTGTTAAAGACTCGGGGCAGAACAGACCCCTACCTGGTTACGTCTCCCTGTTTTGGTGAAATGGACACCTTGCTTTCTTCAAAGACTGCACCCGGTTACGGATATCCGTGACCACCTTTATGTGTTTCTTCTTATTGTACTATTATTGTTGTTATATCTTGTTATGTTTTTCTAAAATATGTTTAGTCCCGGAGTACTAAATTTCACTAGGGGGGAATGTGGCACCCCAGGGGTCTGGTTTCCACAGTAATGTAATGTTATGTCTGAGAGCAGGTGGGAGGTCCTTTGGTCAGGGATCCTGTGCATGCCACACCTCCTGCCCAGTCTTGGGAGGGGAAGAACTTCCCCTATATAAACCCGGGGCTGAGGCAGGGTTAGGAGTAAAGAAGAAGCAGAGACAAGAAACAGTCATAGGAAGAAACAGCAGAAGCTCAGTGGGAGCAATACTACTACGAGTCAGGGGCTGGCAGCTGCAGAGCTCGCCCTGACTGAGAAGCTTTCTTACCGGACCCGGCGCCCGAGGCTGTGGGGACTAACTCTTACCCAGCAGCAGAAGCCGACCGGCAGGGGATTTCAGGTCCTCAGGCCCAGAAACCCGAAGGCAAGGTCACACGCGTGGGACCAGCACCGCCATCGTGGAGCGGAAGCCATTAGAAGGCCCCGAGTCACCGGCCATACGGGTGAGCACCACACGGCACACTCAGGGACGTGGGCTACTTATATCCGCTTCTAGCAAGGTAGCCAGAAGAGTACAGTCAGTTTGGGAGGCCTACAACTCCGCCTGGCCAGGGGAGATCCCATCTGCTCAAGGACTGACCAGGCCCCGTTCACTAGCAAGTACTCCGGGAGGGTCTATCGTTGTTACCAGTAAAGACCCTGAATTACACCGCACCGTCTCTGAGTGGTTCCTGCTACCCCCATCTTCCACGTCGGCTGCCCTGAGGCCATACCCCTCCCGTTGGGGGTTATACTATCACGCTGCACAATTCTACATCGGCCTCAGCGGTCTGCCCTGCAGCGGCAGCTCCATAGCTGCAAATCAACGGGTGGCGTAGTCGACACTCAAATAACACCTATCAAGACTGCCACACACTGAGTTTGACTCCTTGGGCACGGACCGGGTCCCCGCCACTCGGAGACTACAACCCTCATCTGATCCGGTTCCGGGTAAGCCCCCGAGCGCGAGACGCTGCGCGACACAGCAGGCCCAGGGGCGCGTCATATATATAGCGACTGTGAGCAGTGATGTCACCATCACCTGTGATGTCATCACGGAATCTTGTGATAGAATCTTCACGGAGCAGCTCTGCGCAAATAGAATGCGGCCTGGTATTATATAAAGTGAAAACACCATACAATTAACTACCCATGTTATCATGGCCGTTCTATTTTATATCCAATTAGAACACAACCAGGATAAAGGTGTGTTGACAAGTTGGATTTTGGCAGGATTTTTTTTCTACCTCAAAAATCAAAGGAGGCAGGAAAAACGCTGCTTAAAATTCAGGTGTTTTTACTTGTGTTTTTTTTTCCATTCATTTGAATGGGTGAAAAATGCTGCAAAACCTCTGAAAGACTTGACAAGCTGCAGATTTAAAAAAAATGCAAAAAAACAGCATGTGAATGAGATTTCAGAAATGTCATTCACTAAGATGGTACTGTAAAACACAGCATTTTTGCTGCAGAAGAAAAAACAGTGAATACACCCTAAAGATATCCTCAGTCATATTATGGGAAATATTGTATATTTAGTATTTATTATCTCACGTGTTTTTCTTCACCATAGAACTTTTAAGGCTGTGTGCCCACTATGCGTTTTTTAGGCGTTTCTGCAGCGTAACTTCCGCCGCGGAAACACTTAAAAAACGCTTGGTGATAGGTCTGCAATGATCCCCAATGATAATCCGCATGTGCTGTGCACATGCTGCAGAGATTTCCAATGCGGATTATCATTGCGGAAAAATCCGCAGCACGTCCTTTAATTTTGCAGAGTCGCTGCGATTTAGCCGCCATTGACTAGCATTGGAACGCATAACATCCGCATGACTACACATACACATGTGGATATTATGCGACTCAATTCGTGGATGGTACCCGGGTCTGGAGATGAAGAGACTCTCCTCCAGACCCGGGTACCATAGTACCTGTAGTTAAAATAGAATTAAAATAAAAAATAAACATATACTTACCTTCTGATGGCCCCTGTCTGCTCCCGGCGGTGCTGCTGGCTCTTCGGCTGCTCGTGGTGGTAAAATGACCTTCCATGACGCCATTTAGTCATGTGACAGGTCACGCGACCGCTGACATCGGCGATCGCGTGACCTGTCACATGACTAAATGACGTCATGGAAGGTCCTTTTACAGCACCGTGATCCGCCGAAGACACCGGACGCACCGGAGAAGGAGATCGAGGACCATCGGAAGATAAGTATAATGGGTTTTTTTTATTTTTCACCATTATTATTCTTTTTTTTTATTATTGATGCTGCATTTGCAGCATTGTAACTTGGTCACACTATATAAACCCATTCCGGTTGCATGGAATTATATAGTGTGACCAAGTTGTCAAGCACTTTTCCAAGTGATGCTAAAATCACTTGGCAAAGCGCTTGACAACCCAGGGAGATGCAGAAACGCTTAGGAAAAATCCACAGCATTTCTGCATCGTGGTCATATATCCTAACTCATTGGCGAACTGTTATACAAGGCTATATTCACACTAGACGTTTTATTAGTGGGCTTTTTTATGCAAATTTTCAGCTGCGTTTTACAGTACCAAGAAAGTCTATGAGATTTCCGAAATCTCATGCACACAGCTTGCTTATTTGTCCTCAGTATTTTGTGCTTTCCATGGCTTTTTGCAATAGAGTATGTCACTTGTTTCAGCGTTTTTCACCCATTAAAAAAAGGGTGGTGGAAAAAAATGCTGAAAAAAAGCCTAGTGTGAACATTTTGCTGCGTTTTTAGTGAAAAAAGCAAGTATGTGACACACATTTACTTTTGTGATTTTCCCAAGTTTAAACCATCTTGTCTTGGTCACCTGAGATAGCAGCTTGGATTATTACAGTTTAATTAAATTAGTGATGCCTACAAAGTAAACATTAGTTGAGCTAGGTGTGAGATTGAACAACACGTGTGGCCCAGGGAGGTGTGAAAATGAACAATGCCTGAGCAACTCAATGGCAAACCATAATGTGAAAGTAAATAGTGTCCTACAAATTCAATGCACTGCCAGGGTCTTAGATAAACCATTCCAGACCAATTCACCCCCCCCCCTGTTACATTTGTAATGTGTACTTTTTCATGAACATATGTCTTGCAATGGTGACCTGTTTTCATGTGTCTATGGTGGAAGCAAAGCTGAACTTTGGGATCCTGAAAAACGCACCAAAAATGCACCAAGAACCACTGCAAAAAAACACACCAAAACCTGCGTTTTTGACGCTACTTCTTTCCTGCCAAGAGATTATGTTTTGCTGCAGAAAAAAAAACACCTAGTGTGAATATAGCCTAAGACTTACTCTGCCAGCATTAATAGTCAATATTCTGTCTACAAATAGGACTCCAATCCAGGTATTCAGTTTATCATAAACATGCCTGAGTTAATCTGCCAAATACACATAGTATGCTTTCTCATAGGTGAAATATAAATCCTGTTAAAGGTCCAAGTTGCAGCAGTTAAGTAGAACAAAACAGACCTCTTCATTCTTTGTAGGTGGAAAAACTTTCGAAATTGTCAGTGTATCAAGTACTTATACTCCTGACTGTATATAGTATAATTGCCGCACTGCTACATACAGGTGCTTCTCAGAAAATTAGAATATCATCAAAAAGTAAATTTATTTCAGTTCTTAAATCCAAAAAGTGAAACTCATATATTATACAGAGTCATTACAAACAGAGTGATCTGTTTTAAGTGTTTATTTCTGCTAATGTTGATGATTATGGCTTACAGCCAATGAAAACACAAAAGTCATTATCTCAGTAAATTAGAATTAACAAGAAACACCTGCAAAGGCTTCCTAAGCATTTAAAAAGGTCCCTTAGTCAGTTTCAGTAGGCTCCACAATCATGGGCAAGACTGCTGACTTGACAGATGTCCAGAAGGCAGTCATTGACACACTCCTCAAGGAGGGTAAGCCACAAAAGGTCATTGCTAAAGAAGCAGCTGTTCACAGAGTGCTGTATCCGAGCATATTAATGGACGTGGAAGGAAAAAGTGTGGTAGAAAAAGGTGCACAAACAACTGGGATAACCGCAGCCTTGAAAGGATTGCTAAGAAAAGGCCATTCAAAAATTTGGGGGAGATTCACAAGGAGTGGACTGCTGCTGGAGTCATTGCTTCAAGAGCCACCACACACAGACGTATCCAGGACATGGGCTACAAGTGTCGCATTGCTTGTGTCAAGCCCCTCATGACCAATAGACAACGCCAGAAGCGTCTTACCTGGGCCAAAGAGAAAAAGACCTGGACTGATGCTCAGTGGCCCAAGGTGTTGTTTTCAGATGAAAAGTAAATTTTGCATTTCATTTGGAAATCAAGGTCCCAGAGTCTGAAGGAAGAGCGGAGAGGCCACAATCCAAGCTGCTGGAGGTCTAGTGTGAAGTCTCCACAATCAGTGATGGTTTGGGGGGCCATGTCATCTGCTGGTGGAGGTCCACTGTGTTTTATCAAGACCAAAGTCAGCGCAGCCGTCTACCAGGACATTTTACAGCACTTCATGCTTCCCTCTGCCCACAAGCTTTATGGAGATGGAAATGTCATTCTCCAGCAGGACTTGGCCCCTGTCCACACGGCCAAAAGTACCAATACCTGGTTTACACACAACAGTATCACTGTGCTTGATTGGCAGCAAACTCGCCTGACCTTAACCCCATAGAGAATCTATTATAGAGAATCTATGGGGTATTGTCAAGAGGAAGATGAGACCCCAGACCCCACAATACAGATGAGCTGAAGGCTGCTATCAAAGCCACCTGGGTTTCCATAACACCTCAGCAGTGCCACAGGCTGATCCCTCCATGCCACATTGCCGCATTGATGCAGTAATTGATGCACAAGGAGCCCGAACAAGTATTGAGGGCATTTACTAAACATACATTTCAGTAGGCCAACTTTTCGGATTTTAAAAACATTTTTCAAGCTGTTGTTATGAAGTATTCTAATTTACTGAGATAATGACGTTTGTGTTTTCATTGGCTGTAAGCCATAATCATCAACATTAACAGAAATAAACACTTAAAATAGATCCCTCTGTGTGTAATGACTCTATATAATAGATCCCTCTGTGTGTAATGACTGTATATAATAGATCCCTCTGTGTGTAATGACTGTATATAATAGATCCCTCTGTGTGTAATGACTCTATATAATAGATCCCTCTGTGTGTAATGACTGTATATAATAGATCCCTCTGTGTGTAATGACTCTATATAATAGATCCCTCTGTGTGTAATGACTCTATATAATAGATCCCTCTGTGTGTAATGACTCTATATAATAGATCCCTCTGTGTGTAATGACTGTATATAATAGATCCCTCTGTGTGTAATGACTCTATATAATAGATCCCTCTGTGTGTAATGACTCTATATAATAGATCCCTCTGTGTAATGACCCTATATAATAGATCCCTCTGTGTAATGACTCTATATAATAGATCCCTCTGTGTGTAATGACTCTATATAAGAGATCCCTCTGTGTGTAATGACTCTATATAATAGATCCCTCTGTGTGTAATGACTCTATATAATAGATCCCTCTGTGTGTAATGACTCTATATAATAGATCCCTCTGTGTTTAATGACTCTATATAATAGATCCCTCTGTGTGTAATGACTGTATATAATAGATCCCTCTGTGTGTAGTGACTCTATATAATAGATCCCTCTGTGTAATGACTCTATATAATAGATCCCTCTGTGTGTAATGACTCTATATAATATAGGAGTTTCACTTTTTGAATTGAAGAACTGAAATAAACTAACTTTTGATAATATTCTAATTTTGTGAGAAGTACCTGTATATAGTATGAAGCCCCACAGCCCCATATGTGTATGTATAATTTGATGCACATGACTCGCCCCCTGGGCCGTGGGGTACACGGAACCGGGCCTTCTAGTGTACGGTGCTGATGGGGGTAGTAGTGGCAACCCGATCCCGTGGCTCAGGGTGGTCAGACCAAATGGTGGCAGTCTATTTATCAGTGTTTTGAATGTCCGACTACGCCACCCGTGGATTGCGGTCAGGGATAACCGCCGCTGCGAGGCAGACTGCTGTGGCTGGTGTTGGTGTGCAGCACAGGTGTAGGATAACTCCCCACGGGAATAGTGTAGCCTCAGGGCAGTGTAGGTGGATTTTGGGAGTGATAGTGCAGGCCGCAATAGTAAGAGTTCAGAGTCCGCTTCAAACAGTTCAGGGTCTTTATTGTAGATATTATTAATGACCCAACAGTACCGGTTAGGAATGGGCCTGGGTGTCTGAGAGCATTCGGGCGAGCCCCACTGGTCAGGGTGAGTGTGTAGGCCTACCGTTCTCTCTATGCTCTTTCTGACTATCCCCCTTTTCGTGGTGTAATAGCCCATGTCCCTGAGCTGGCCGTGTACTTCTCGCCTGTATGGCATGCGACTAGAGCCTTGGGTACCTGTTGCTTGCTCCTCGCTGTACTGGTCCCTCTGTGTGGCGGAGCCTCCAGGCTTCTTAGGCCAACGGACCTGAAATCCCTCGCAGGTTGGTTCTCTGCTGCTGGGCTTGTAACCCTGACAGCCCCGGACCCCAATGCCCGGTAGATTGGTTCTCTTCCAGGACCGGCTCTCGTCGCCTCTGTCCCTGGCTTGCAGTTTCTCCTCTGCCTCACGGACTCCTCAGCTACAGCTGAACTGTCCCTCCTTCTCTGGGACTAGTCTCACTCCTGAGCTAGGTCTTCCAGTTCTCTCTAACCCTGCCCCCAGTTCCAGCTTTTATAGGGGCAGCCAGCTTCCCCTGCTGGCCTGGGACAGGAGGTGCTGTATGCTAATTGTCCCTAACCAGGGGACCTCCCTCCTGCTCTCAGACACAGATTATTGTTTGTGGCATCCAGGCCTGGGGTGACACATTCTCCCCTAGTAAAATTTAGTACTTCAGACTAAACAGGAAACACAAATACAGGGTATAAATGACAACATAACATATATACAAGTATATTTTGTCCTTGAGGTCACGGCGCTTCCGTGACCGGGTGTCCATGTCACCCAACAAGGTGTGAAGTTTTCCACGGTGTGGGGACCTGTTTCCATAAACCCCAAGTTCCTGGCCTTGGGCGTGGCGACAAGGCTGAGCTCTCTACTTTGGGCCACAAGGAGGCCACACCGGACAGATTTTTCTTCCGTGGCCATCTTCGAAAGAGGGCACCAAGTGCAACTATCTACAAGACAGTTCCGGTTATTCAGCGTCCATAACCTGTTAGTCCATGAACTAGAAAGACTGGAAAAACATAATTAGCAACCAGGCAACAAACATAAAACATTTACAATATACAGCATTTAGATCTTCCAGCGAGCTGGTATTTGCCCCCTAGTGCTCCGGGTTGACCTGCGTAACCCACTGTCTGGTGGTGGTCTAACCTGACTTTCCCCACTAGCATTCAGGGTACAGCTACTAGCTGGGTTTACAGGCAGTGCAGGCAGCTATCTGCGGGTCCTTTGGCTTACCGCAGGTATGGCAGGCTCACTGTCAGCAGAGGGTTGACTCTCCTGGGCTGCTGGCATGGGTTCTTCTGCCTCTAGGGCTGCTTGGTCTTCTAATTCCTCCGGCTCTCCTGTAGGTTCCTGCTGGGTTGGTTGAAGGAAGTGTAGGACGGGTACCACTATTGCATCATTTATCCGAGTCCAGGACCGGGGGAACTCTCCAAGAACTGTGCTGATCATTTCTTTCTTGTCTTCTGCGGGTTCAAGGTCATCTTGATCTTCTCCTGCACTCTGTAGTTGCTTGGGGCACCTTTTTAGGTGGTCTCTGGAGACGGTGCTAGTGGTTTCTCCTCCATCCTTGGTAATTACACATACCTTCGGGTTGTTGTGGTTGGACTGCAGTACTGTGTACGGGTCGCTCTCCCACTGGTCATCTAGCTTGTGAAGCCTTCTCTTCCGCTTCAGGACCTGCTCACCAGGTTCCAGGGGACCAGCAGGGGCGTGTTGGTTGAAGAGCCTCTCTTGCTTTTTTCTCGCTTGAGCCAGACTCCTCTCCACACTTTCCTGTACCTTCTTGTACTGTAGCCTCCGTTCCGTATCCCAGTCCGCGTCTGGGGAGGTGTCCTCGGGGGTCAGGACTCCCATCTCCAGGTCTATCGGCAGCTTACCTGGTCTTGCCCTCATCAGGTAAGCCGGGGTGCAATTTGTAGCATTCACTGGGATATGGTTGTATAAGTCTATCAGGTCTGGCAGCTTCTCCGGCCACAGGCTGCGTTCTTCCAGGGGCAACGTTTTGAGGAGATCAGTGACGATATTATTCATTTTCTCACATAGCCCGTTGGTTTGTGGGTGGTAAGACGTTGTCCGAATCTTCTTACAGCCGTAGAGATTGCAGAACTCGTGGAAGATTTCAGCCTCAAACGCTGGACCTTGATCTGTCAAGACCTGTTCCGGATACCCGTGTGGACGGCAGAAGTGTTGTTGGAAGGCTCTGGCCGCTGTTTGGGCTGTCAAGTCTTTAACAGGAACCACCACCAGGAGCCGGGAATAGTGGTCCACTATTGTCAGGGCATAGACGTAGCCCGACCGGCTTGGAGCCAGTTTCACATGGTCCAGAGCTACCAGCTCAAGAGGCTGCCTGGTGACGATGGGCATCAAGGGCGTCTTCTGGCTGGTACCGTCCTTCCTTCTGAGGTTAGATGGGCCGCAGTCCCTGCACCACTTCTCTATGGCCCCTCTCATTCCGACCCAGTAGAACCGCTCTCTCAGTAGGAACTCCAGTTTCTTCCACTCGAAGTGTCCCGCTCTGTCATGGTAGGCCTCCAGGACCATTGCTGCATCTCGTCTCGGGACCACTACCTGCCAGGTCAGCTCGTGCGTCCGGTGGTTGACAAGCCTTCTGCACAGCTTACCTTCGTAGAGGAATACCCTGCTTTTCTCCTTCCATAACTGCTTGGCTTCCTCTGGAGCGTCCGAGCCAGGGCTAGCGTCTGCCTGGGTCAACAGGTCTTTCACCAGGCGAATTGCAAGGTCACTATCTTGCGTTTCAGCCCAGCCATGGTGAGGTAAGGGATTGAACATGACAGTGGTCAAGTCTTTGTCTCTTACACGGTGGGAGTACTGAGTGGCCCCGTACCGGTGGAATGCAGGGAGCTCTATTTCCTCCAACTCGTCTGGATCTTCTCCCTCATCGGGCAAGTGGGGCATTCTCGATAGGGCATCTGCATTGGCATTGGCTCGGCCTGCCCAATACTTGATGGTGAACTCATAGTTTGCTAGCCGGGCTATCCACCGCTGCTCTAGGGCACCAAGTCTCGCATTGTCCAGATGTGTCTACGGATTGTTGTCCGTGTACACAGTGAACTTCACAGAGGCCAGGTAATGCTTGAAACGTTCTGTTACGGCCCACACCACTGCCAAGGACTCCAGCTTAAAGGAGCTGTAATTCTCCGGGTTTCTCTCGGTGGGCCTCAGCTTCCGGCTGGCGTACGCGATCACCCTTTCTCTGCCCTGTTGGTTCTGTGACAGTACGGCTCCCAGCCCCACATTACTGGCGTCTGTGTGGAGGATAAAAGGCTGGCCATAATCAGGGTAGGCCAGGATCTCATCCCCCGTGAGGGCCATCTTCAGCTGGCGGAAGGACTCCTCTTCCGGCTTGTCTCACTTGAAGGGTGGCTTTTGGCTTCTGGTCTTAGATTGTCCTATAAGGAGGTCCTACATAGGGGCTGCCATCTTGGTGAACCTGGGGATGCACCTTCGGTAGTAGCCTACCAACCCGAGGAACTGCCTCACTTCTTTTATGTTAGAGGGGCTTGGCCAGTTCTTTATTGCTGTGATTTTGTCAGGGTCGGGGGCTACTCCTTCTGCACTCACCACGTGTCCCAGGTACTGTGCCTTCGGCTTTAACAGATGGCACTTGGAGGGTTTCACTTTCATGCCAAAGCCTGCCAGGGCCTCGAACACCTCGGCCAGGTGCTTTAGATGGTCCTCGTAAGTGTTCGAATAGACAATCACGTCGTCCAGGTAAAGTAGGACCGTCTCAAAGTTTCGGTGCCCTAGACAGCATTCCATCAGCCTCTGGAAGGTCCCGGGTGCGTTGCAGAGCCCGAACGGCATATAGTTGAATTCACTTAATTCCATCGGGGTGGTGAAGGCGGTCTTCTCCTTATCAGCCTCTGCCACAGGAACCTGCCAGTACCCACTAGTAAGGTCCAAAGTAGAGAAGAAATTAGCTGATTTTAGTGCGACCAAAGACTCCTCTATTCTAGGCAATGGGTATGCGTCTTTATGGGTGATACGATTGACTTCTCTATAGTCCACGCACATTCTCATAGTACAGTCTTTCTTTTTTACCAGAACCAAGGGGGCTGCCCAGGGGCATTTCTCTCAGCATGCCCTTTGCGTTCTGATAGTGTGCGGGGTGGTACAGGTCTGTATCTTTCTTTTATTGGTGGGTGGCTCCCCGTGGCGATGTGGTGTTCTACCCCTTTCACTCTGCCGAAGTCTAGCGGGTGCTTACTAAAGATTCTCTCGTACTCTTGAACCACCCGGTAGACTCCTTGTTTTTGGTGCAAGGGAGTGGAGTCAGCACCCACGTGGAGTTTCTGGCACCAGTCCTCCTTGGGTTTCTGGGAACCATTACCCTCCGCCTGGGGAGATGGAGGCAAGGGTTCCATGGCCCTGACAGCATTATGTTCAACAGTATACAATTTGGCTAGTGTAGCGTACCGGCGCAAGTGTACTTCCCTTTCCCCAATGTTTAAGATCCGCACGGGCACCCTTCCATGGCGGACATCGACCACCCCCCGGGCTGTCAAAATGGTGGGCCTGCTGTCTGAGTACACGGGTTCTACCATGGCTTGGTAGTCTCTCCCTCTTAACCCGATTGCAGTCCGACACCAGATCATTTCACTTTTGGGGGGCATGGCAATGGGGAACGGGTCGCTCATCCTCATGCTACCGATCTCACCACCAGACAGTTCTACCTGTTGCCATCTCATCAGGGCTCTTATCTCCTTCTGGAGGACCCTCTGTTGGCTGGAGCTCGCATTCATCGCCACCTGCTGCAAAATTACAATTACTTCTGAAAGACAATTTTCAATCACATTAGTACCCAAGGTTATTTTAGGGTGACTTTCTTGACGGTCAATGTCCACAATGATCACTCCCTGTGCCGGCAGTTCAACTTTACCAATCTTAATGGTCATCTCTCTGAACCCCACCTGCGGCACGGGTTGACCATTGCTGGCGATGATGCTCAAGTCATCGTCAGGATAACGAGTTATATCAGTGTCACTCCAGTACTGCTTGAAAAGTACATAGGGGATGGTAGTCACTTGGGACCCGGTGTTCAGCAGTGCACTCATGGGGATACCGTCCAGCACTACAGGTAAAACCGGGCGTCCCCCTACGTACTTATCACGCCAATTAGATGGGCCTGATGACCTTATGCCTGGGGGTTGTCCCTTTGCCCCAGGTCGGACCCATTTAAAGTACAGTACCTGGCTACGTATCCTGGCTGGCTGCAACGGCGGCAAATCGGCTGTCCATCCTCAGTGTAATGATCGGCGGGTATCCCTCTGAACGACGGGATCCTCCTCCGTCGACGCCACGGGACATCCTCCGGACTGGAAGCCAGCTTGATTGGTCCTGACGGGTCCATCTGTAACGACTGTACGGTCCTGGTCAATGCAGCAACACTCTTTGTTAGTTCTTGGACCTGATGGTGCAGGTTTGCAGGCGGGGATGGATTTAGGGCCTGCGCATCAGCCCCCACAAGGTCTTCGGGATAGGGCGCCGCCCCCTGGTGGTAAGGGATGGCAGGGCGCCGGGAAGCTACAGCGCCACCCGGTGCAGGTTCTCGGAGCACCTGGATGGCCCTATCTTTGAACTGTGCAAAAGTCAAATCGGGGTTCTGTAGGGCCATGAGGCGCAGCTGGGTTCTGTGGGCGCTGGACAGCAGACCTTCTATGAACTGGTCAGTCAATAGTTTATCTGTATCCTGCACGCTGCCAGGGTCAGCTTGCTTAATTGCCCCCAAGGCTTCCTGTAAATTTAGGGCATAATCTCGGATGCTATCTTGAGCTCGCTGCTTACAACCATAGAACCGCATTTTGATTTCTGCTGAGGTACGGGTATCAAAGGTGTCCCGTAGACGGGTCAGAACCCCCCTTACAGTCCTTTTCTCCTCAGCTGTCCAAGACTTTACCTCCCGCTGGGCCGCACCAGTTAACTGCCCTATCAGTATGCTTACTTTCTGTTCTTCTGTCAGGGGATAAACTTTGAACAGTCTATACAGCCTTTCTTTAAAGTCGCCCAAGGTATGCGACTCGCCGGCATACTGGGGCAGCCAGGCCGCTCCGGGGATATAGGCAGGGGTGGATTAAGAGTAGCAAGGGCCCCGGGCAGTTTAGAAGGCGCGGGCCCCCTCCACACACCTGATTTATCACGTGACATGTCACATGATCCCCTGTGATAGATCATGTGATAGTTCACGGGAAATTAATTTGGCATAATATTAATTGTGCTGCCTCATCTGAGAGCAGCACAATATTGGGGCAGATACCCTGATTCCAGCGATGTGTCACTTTTTCAGCTGCTTGTTGTCATTTTGAGAAAATCACCGTTTTATCTGCTGCAGATCTAGCAGCTCTCTGAATGCTGCGCTCTGCATAGCCCCACCCACACCACTGATTGGCAGCTTTCTGCCCATGCTCAGTGTACACAGAAATCTACTGATCAGTGATGGGGGTGGGGTCCTACAGAACTTACTAGTCATCTAGTGATAATTACCTTCTGACAAATCAATGATTTTATCAAAACAACACTAAGCAGCCCAGTAAGTGACACATTACTGGAATCAGTGCCTCTAACCCTACATTATGCTGCTCTCAGATTAGGTGGCAAAAACCTGATGACAGATTCCCTTTAAAGGAGCTGTAAAGACAAAAAAGTTTGTATTAAAAAAAATACAAGCCATTTGTTAAATTAACTTTTTTTCATTGTTAATTTACATTAGACTGTATCTTCAACACTTTTGTCAGCAGGTCTTATTACAGACTCTGAATAGGGCAGCTCTCTCCCTCTCCCTCAGCAGAAAGTCACAGCATGGTTAAAAAACGGGATCTTTTATGATTTTCTCATAATAAATAAAAAAGGACATGCAAGTCCTCCAAACTATTTTCCGTTTCTCTATAGGGGAGGTCCTAAATCTTTCTTGTTCTTTAGTTGATCACATGTCAAAAATGCAAAGCATTTACTATGAACTCGCCTAAAAAAATATACACTTGGAGAGTAATATCATCATCTGCATGTAAATATTCCTTGACTCTAAGGGCTCGCTCACACTGTCGTATAACACGGCCGAATGCTATGTGATGTTTTATCGGATAGGACTCGGCCCTATGTTATACTATGGGACAGTGCGATTATTGGCATGAGAAAATAATCTCATTCGATATTCGGACCATGTGCACCCATACAAGTCTATGGGTGCACGTAAAACATTGGACTGCACTCGGATGTCATCCAAGTGCAGTCCGATGAACACTCACAGAGACTATGGAGAAGATGGAGAAATTAAGTTCTCCATCTTCTCCATATCTGTGCTGCGAGAGAATCGGATCACACTCAGTTGAAGCTCTGACAGAGTTTGAGCCCAGTGTCATTAGCATAATTGGCCCTATTCTCTTGCATGAGAGAATATATGGCTTAATGAGTGGACCCTAAAACTGAATAGTAGTGACGGACAGGCACCTCACAAGCGGGATCCATGTAGCTCTCAGATGTCATGTAGGTAGGGCTTCATTCCATGGGGTAGGGCTTAATTTCAAGGTATATAAAAAAAATGGACTTCAAATAAAAATTAAATGAACACAAAAAGCACTAATTGTATTTTTTTTTCGTATTTATGTTTGCAGCCCCTTTAAAAACCCTTTGAGGACCAAGGCACATATATGTCCCATAGTTTTAAACTGGAAAAAAATTTGATTGAATAAAATTTAAGGTCCTCAAAGGTTTAAGTAGGTCATAAATTCATATGAATACTTGCTCATACAATTGCACATGCCAAAAGATGAAGAAGAGCAGAATCAAAAATATGACATTAAGTGGAGCACTTACAGGTATTCAAGGTGAAAGAGACCAGCAAAGGCATCGTCTCGAATGACAGTAAATGAGTTAGAATTCAGCAAGCTGAAAATGAAGACAGCAGGTTAGAAGCGAACCAGACTTTATGGTGCTCAGAATTAGTCAAGCAGAATTTATTGACTGCTCTTACAAAGCACTGAGACTCCCGCTGTGTATAGATGGCGCCGTGCGGCCTCCCGCTGTGTATAGATGGCGCCGTGCGGCCTCCCGCTGTGTATAGATGGCACCGTATAGATGGCTACGTGCGGCCTCCTGCTGAGTATACGTGTATAGATGGCTACGTGCGGCCTCCTGCTGAGTATAGATGCCGCACGGCGCTCTCCCCAGACACAGCAGGAGGCCGCACAGCGCCATCTATACTCAGCGGGAGACCGCACGTAGTCATCTATACACAGCAGGAGGCCGCACGGCGACATCTATACTCAGCGGGGGGCCGCACGTAGCCATCTATACACAGCGGGGGGCGCACATAGCCATCTATACACAGCGGGGGGCCGCACGGCGCCGTCTATAATGCACGGAGCCCCCCCAGAGACATCAGGAGGCCGCACGGCGCCAACTATACTCAGCAGTAGGCCGCATGCAGTCATACACACACACAAACATATACAGACACGCATAAACACATTTGAAACACAAAAATACAAACAAACAGACATCACACAATGACATCTGCCCACACACACACACAAACAGACAGACATCACACACACACACACCTGCCCACACACACACACACCTGCCCACACACACACACCTGCCCACATACACATCTGTGTGTGTGTATGTATAGTGTGTGTGTGTATAATGTGTGTGTATGTATACTGTGTGTGTATGTATAGTGTGTGTGTGTATAATGTGTGTGTATGTATACTGTGTGTGTATGTATAGTGTGTGTGTGTATAATGTGTGTGTATGTATACTGTGTGTGTATGTATAGTGTGTGTGTGTATAATGTGTGTGTATGTATACTGTGTGTGTATGTATAGTGTGTGTGTGTATAATGTGTGTGTATGTATACTGTGTGTGTATGTATAGTGTGTGTGTATGTATAGTGTGTGTGTGTGTGTGTATAATTTGTGTGTGTGTATTTTTTTTTTAGTTAAAAACAAGTAAAATGCTTGTGGCATCAATATCAAGACTCCAGATATAAGGGCCTATTCACACTGAATTTTGCAATGCATTCATCTCCTCTTTCCAGGCTTCTATCTAAATCCCTGAAAAATGGCATTCAGATGTGCCTTGACATAGCCATTGATTTGAACAAAGGCAAACCGAGGCTAAAGTCTGAATCTTTAGGCTCCATTTTCTCTGCTTTCAGATGTCTCATTCCAGACAGCACAATCCTGAATTTCAGGGATTCAGTTGTAAGCCTTGTGTAAAGACCTGAATGCAGCGCTGAATGTAGTGTGAATAGGTCCTTACATCCTACACCACCTCAGGGGATTGTTGTTATGGAGTATTGCCCCTGGGTGGCCGCAGTTATGACCACCACCAGGGCTCGCGGTCACCCACCCTAACTTTGGTATTCTGGGGAGCTGGTATAATGAATATCTGAGAAGAGCCCTAGAGAAGCAAGAACATTGGACAACCAAGAGGTGGTGGCCTCAAGTCAGGTGTAGTGTTCAACAGGGCAAGACTTTCTAACCTGCCCACACACACACACACACACATATACACACACACACACCTGCCCACACAGACACACACACACACCTGCCCACACAGACACACACACACCTGCCCACACACACACACACACACACACACCTGCCCACACACATACACACCTGCCCACACACACACACACACACCTGCCCACACACACAAACACCTGCCCACACACAAACACACCTGCCCACACACAAACACACCTGCCCACACACACACACCTGCCCACACACACACACACACCTGCCCACACACATACACACCTGCCCACACACACACACAAACACCTGCCCACACACACACACCTGCCCACACACACACACACCTGCCCCCACACACACACACCTGCCCACACACACATCTGCCCACACAGACACCTGCCCGCAAACACACACACACACCCATATACACACCTGCCCACACACACACACCTGCCCACACACACCCACACCTGCCCACACAGACACCTGCCCACACACATACACACACACACACATATACACACACACATATACACACACACACACACACCTGCCCACACAGACACACACACATATACACACACACATATACACACACAGACACACACCTGCCCACACAGACACCTGCCCCCACAGACACCTGCCAACAAACACACACACACCTGCCCACACACACATCTGCCCACACACACACACACTCACCATCCCCCGGCTCAATTCCTCCTGCCTGCTCTCTCTCTTTTCCGGTGCAGCACTGCAGGCCGGGGCGCACTGTGTGATGTCACAGCTAGGAGACACAGCCGCGCACAGGGCCATGTCTCCTAGCAGTGACGCGGCCGGGCCAGCACAGGGAAGTTAACTGCTGCAGTGCTGGCCCGGCCGATGAAGAAGTAGCGTCGCCCCCTGCTGGGGGAGCGGTCCGGGCCCCCCCCTCCCGCCACTGCTACCGCTATGTGCCGCGGCGGGCCGCACATATAATGAGGGCATTCCGGCATTAGACACCCCGCCTGGAGCCGCGGGCCCCCTGCAGGCTCGGGGCCCTGGGCGGTCGCCCGGATTGCCCTCATTATAATCCGCCTATGGATATAGGGCATGGAAAACGGCATCACAGCTGCAGCGGCTACGCTGGTGGTAGAGGGTCCCTCCGCGTCCGACATCTTCCTCCCCCCTAGTTAACCGTGGCCTACCTTCTGGCGATCCTCTTCTGTAGGCCGCGGCTCCGCTCGCGATGCTCTGGGCGAGGACCTTGCGTTGCTCGGTGATGACGTCGGCATCCGCTGGATCTCCTTCCAGGACCTTGAGCAGCGTCTCAGCGTAGGGTGGGGCTTCAGGTCTCACGCGTTTTTGGACGTCCACGCCCCTCTTCTTCTCGCGTGGCGTCCCGAAGATGGCGCCCGATGGCGGGAAACGGCTCCGATTGGCGGGAAATGGCCCCGAATGGCGGGAAACTTCACTCAGATATGTATAGAGTCTTTTCCAGGCAAGCAATACCCGTTTGTGGCGGGTTGGTCACAATTCTGCCGACTGCGCCAAAGCTGACTCGCCCCCTCGGCCGTGGGGTACCCGGAACCGGGCCTTCTAGTGTACGGTGCTGATGGGGGTAGTAGTGGCAACCCGATCCCGTGGCTCAGGGTGGTCAGACCAAATGGTGGCAGTCTATTTATCAGTGTTTTGAATGTCCGACTACGCCACCCGTGGATTGCGGTTGGAGATAACCGCCGCTGCAAGGCAGACCGCTGAGGCTGGTGTTGGTGTGCAGCACAGGGGTAGGATAACTCCCCACGGGAAGAGTGTAGCCTCAGGGCAGTGTAGGTGGATGTTGGGGGTGAAAGTGCAGGCCGCAATAGTAACAGTTCAGAGTCCGCTTCAAACAGTTCAGGGTCTTTATTGTAGATATTATTAATGACCCAACAGTACCGGTTAGGAATGGGCCTGGGTGTCTGAGAGCATTCGGGCGAGCCCCACTGGTCAGGGTGAGTGTGTAGGCCTACCGTTCTCTCTATGCTCTTTCTGACTATCCCCCTTTTCATGGTGTAATAGCCCACGTCCCTGAGCTGGCCGTGTACTTCTCTCCTGTATGGCTTGCGACTCAGGCCTTGGGTACCTGTTGCTTGCTCCTCAATGTACAGGTCCCTCTGTGTGGCGGAGCCTCCAGGCTTCTTAGGCCAAGGGACCTGAAATCCCTCGCAGGTTGGTTCTCTGCTGCTGGGCTTGTAACCCTGACAGCCTCGGACCCCAATGTCCGGTAGATTGGTTCTCTGCCAGGACCGGCTCTCGTCGCCTCTGTCCCTGGCTTGCAGTTTCTCCTCTGCCTCACGGACTCCTCAGCTACAGCTGAACTGTCCCTCCTTCTCTGGGACTAGTCTCACTCCTGAGCTAGGTCTTCCAGTTCTCTCTAACCCTGCCCCCAGTTCCAGCTTTTATAGGGGCAGCCAGCTCCCCCTGCTGGCCTGGGACAGGAGGTGCTGTATGCTAATTGTCCCTAACCAGGGGACCTCCCTCCTGCTTTCAGAAACAGATTATTGTTTGTGGCATCCAGGCCTGGGGTGACACACACACACTGCTCTATATTTAGTATGATGCCCCCACTCCTCCATATATATAGCATGATGGTCCCACTGCTCCATATACAGGTGCATCTCACTAAATTAGAATAGCATCAAAAAGTTAATTTATTTCAGTTCTTCAATACAAAAAGCTGTCTTTCAGCTCATCTGCATTGTTGGGTCTGGTGTCTCTCATCTTTCTCTTGACAATACCCCATAAATTCTCTATAATAGATTCTCTATGGGGTTAAGGTCAGGCGAGTTTGCTGCCAATCAAGCACAGTGATACTGTTGTGTGTAAACCAGGTATTGGTACTTTTGGCCGTGTGGACAGGGGCCAAGTCCTGCTGGAGAATGACATTTCCATCTCCAAAAAGCTTGTCGGCAGAGGGAAGCATGAAGTGCTGTAAAATGTCCTGGTAGACGGCTGTGCTGACTTTGGTCTTGATAAAACACAGTGGACCTACACCAGCAGATGACATGGCCCCCCAAACCATCACTGATTGTGGAGCCTTCACACTAGACCTCAAGCAGCTTGGATTGTGGACTCTCCACTCTTCCTCCAGACTCTGGGACCTTGATTTCCAAATGAAAATTGGAACTCTAGGACCTTGTGGAGTGTGTCAATGACTGCCTTCTGGACATCTGTCAAGTCAGCAGTCTTCCTCATGATTGTGGAGCATACTGAAACAGTATTGAAGAACTGGAATAAATTAACTTTTTGAAGATATTCTAATTTAGTGAGATGCACCTGTGTATACTATGATGGTCCCACTGCCCCACATACATATAGTATAATGGCCCCACTACTCCATATGTAGTATGATGGACCCACTACTCCAGATATATAGTAGGATGGCTCCACTGCCCGATCATTTAAGAAAATAAAGTTTATTCTCACTTAATCCTGATTCCCTACATCACGGCCTCAGTCTCCTCTTCCATGGCGGGACTGCAGAGCAGAGCGATGCAATGATGTCACCGAGCCACCTGCGTGAGTATGCTGATGACGCGCCCCTGGGCCTGTGTCGCGCTGCGTTGCGCATGCGGGAGCTTACCCGGAGCCGGATCTGTTGAGGGTTGTAGTCTCGTGGCGGTGACCCGGTCCGTGCCCAGGGAGTCAGACTAAGTGGCGCTGTATCAGCGGTAGATGTAGGACGACTACGCCACCCGTTGAATGCAGCTATGGAGCTGCCGCTGCAGGGCAGACCGCTGAGGCCGGTGGTAGGATAGTGCAGCGTAGATGGTATAACCCCCAACGGGAGGGGTATGGCCTCAGGGCAGCCGACGTGGATGATGGGGGTAGCAGGAACCACTCAGAGACGATGCGGTGTAGTTCAGGGTCTTTACTGGTGACAAAGATAGACCCTCCCGGAGTACTGGCTAGCGATTGGGGCCTGGTCAGTCCTTGAGCAGATGGGATCTCCCCTGGCCAGGCGGAGTTGTAGGCCTCCCAAACTGACTGTACTCTTCTGGCTACCTTACTAGAAGCGAGTATAAGTAGCCCACGTCCCTGAGTGTACCGTGTGGTGCTCACCCGTATGGCCGGTGACTCGGGGCCTTCTAGTAGCTTCCGCTCCACGACGGCGGTGCTGGTCCCATGCGTGTGACCGTGCCTTCGGGTTTCTTGGCCAGAGGACCTGAAATCCCCTGCCTGACGGATTCTGCTGCTGGGTAGGAGTTAGTCCCCACAGCCTCGGACTCCGGGTCCGGTAAGAAATCTTCTCAGTCAGGGCGAGCTCTGCAGCTGCCAGCCCCTGACTCTTTGTAACACTGCTCCCACAGAGCTCCTGTTGTTTCTTCCTATATTTGCTTCTTTTCTCTGTCTCTACTTCTTCTCTACTCACTAACCCTGCCTCAGCCCTAGGTTTATATAGGGGAAGTTCTTCCCCTCCCAGGACTGGGCAGGAGGTGTGGCATGCATAGGATCCCTGACCAAGAGACCTCCCACCTGCTCTCAGACGTAATATCTCTATCACTGTGGCAACCAGACCCCTGGGGTGTCACATTCCCCCCTAGTGAAATTTAGTACTCCGGGACTAAACATATTTTTGGAAAAACATAACAAGGTATAACAATAACAATACAATAAAGAAACACATAAAGGTGGTCACGGCATGTCCGTAACCGGGTGCAGTCTTTGAAGAAAGCAAGGTGTCCATTTCACCAAAACAGGGAGACGTAACCAGGTAGGGGTCTGTTCTGCCCCGAGTCCTTAACAGTCTTTAGTCCGTCCTGGGTTACGCTCCAACTATGTACACAGGATTCCCGGTAAATCCACCAAAGACTCCTATAAACAACTAGAAACACATAATTATACACAAGCAACAAGAAAAACAGGTAACCACAAATAAAACAACTTATACATTTCAAATCCTCCAACGTGCGGGTAACTGGCCTCTAGTGGCCCTAGTGGACCTACGGAGCTGACTGTCTAGCCCTGAACTACAGGGTGTAGGAGCTGTCAAGGGTAAACTGGGCAGCTGTCTACCGGCTCTTTGGCTCACTAGGGGTACGGCAGGCTCACTATAAGCAGAGGGTTGATCCTCCTGTTCTGCTTGTGTGGAGTCTTCTGCCTCCTGGACCGGCTGCTCTTCCAGCTCTACCTGTCGCTCCGTAGGTGCTTGGGATGCTGGTTGGAGGAAGGTGAGTACGGGTACCACAACTGCGCCATTGACTTGAGTCCAAGACCGAGGGAAGTCTCCGAGCACAGTACTAACCATGTCTTCCCTTTCCTCTACGGGTCGAGGGTCTTCTTGTTCCTCTTCAGGGTTCCGTAGCTGTTCGGGACACTTCTTCAGGTGATCCCGGGATACAATGGTTGTGGTTTCACCTCCGTCTTTACTGATGGTACAGACCTTTGGGTTGTCGTGGCTTGAGGGCAGTACGGTGTACGGGTCCTTCTCCCACTGGTCGTCCAACTTGTGGAGCCGTCTTTTTCTCTTCAAGACCTGCTCTCCGGGTACCAGGGGAACAGCGGGAGCATACTGGTTGTAAGTTTTCTCTTGTCTTTCCCTAGCCTGACAGAGACTTCGCTCCACGCTCTCCTGTACTCTCCGGTACTGCTGCTGCCTCTCTGTGTCCCAGTCTGCTTCTGCTGAAGTGTCCTCGGGTGTCAGGACTCCCATTTCCAGGTCAACAGGTAACTTACCAGGTCTCGCCCTCATTAGGTAAGCCGGGGTACAGTTGGTGGAACCTACCGGGATGTGGTTGTATAGGTCCACCAGATCGGGCAGCTTCTCAGGCCACAGACCGCGTTCTTCCAGGGGCAACGTTTTCAGAAGATCCATTACCACCTGGTTCATTTTCTCACAAAGTCCATTAGTTTGCGGATGATAGGGTGTCGTCCTTATCTTCCGGCAGCCATACAGAGTGCAGAATTCTTGGAAGACCTCCGATTCAAAGGCAGGTCCCTGGTCTGTCAACACTTGGTCCGGGTACCCGTGTGGACGGCAGAAATGCTGCTGGAAGGCTCTAGCTGCTGTTCGAGCTGTTAAGTCCTTGACGGGGACGACAACCAAGAACCGGGAGTAGTGATCCACGATGGTTAGTGCGTAGACGTAGCCACTTCTGCTTGGGGTCGGTTTTACATGATCCAAGGCTACCAGTTCCAACGGCTGCCGGGTGACGATGGACTGCAGGGGAGTCTTCTGGCTGGCACGGTCCTTCCTTCTTAGGTTGCACGGGCCACAGTCTCTGCACCACCTCTCGATGGTTCCCCTCATGCCTACCCAGTGGAACCGCTCGCGCAGCAGGAACTCCAGCTTCTTCCATCCGAAGTGTCCAGCCCCGTCGTGGTATGCCTCCATCACCATGGCTGCGTCTCTTCGTGGCACCACTACTTGCCAGATTAGTTCATGCGTCCGGGAGTTAACCATTCTGCGGCACAACTTCCCCTTGTAAAGGAACAGTCTACTCTTTTCTGCCCACAGTTGCTTGGCTTCCTCCGGAGCGTCTGGGTCAAGGCGAGCCTCTGGCCGAGTCAGCATCTCCTTCACCAGCCGGACGGCAGGGTCACTGTCCTGCGTTTCCGCCCAGTTGTAGTGAGGTAAGGGGTTAAGCGTAGCGCCTTGCTTGCTCCTTACCCGATGGGAATACTGGATAGTCCCATGACGGTGAAACGCGGGGAGTTCGACTTCTTCCAGTCCCTCTGGATCTTCTCCTACGTCCGGTAGGTTTGGCATCCTGGACAGGGCGTCCGCGTTGGTATTGGAGCGTCCTGCCCGGTATTTGATGGTGAACTCCTAGTTGGACAGGCGGGCCATCCATCTCTGCTCTAGGGCACCGAGTCTTGCCGTGTCCAGGTGTGTCAACGGGTTGTTATCCGTGTACACGACGAACCGGGAAGAAGCGAGGTAGTGCTTAAAGCGTTCGGTGACTGCCCACACCACTGCCAGGAACTCTAGCTTAAATGAGCTGTAATTCTCAGGGTTTCTTTCGGTGGGTCGCAGTTTTCGGCTGGCGTAAGCGATTACTCGCTCTTTCCCCTGCTGGATCTGGGACAGCACGGCTCCTAGCCCGATGTTACTTGCGTCGGTGTAGAGGATAAAGGGCTGGCTGTAATCCGGGTATGCCAGGATTTCATCCCCCGTGAGGGCCATCTTCAGCTGGCGGAAGGACTCTTCTTCCAGCTTCTCCCATCTGAAGGGTGGCTTCTGGTTCTTGGCCTTCCTGGACTGGCCTATCAGGAGGTCCTGCATAGGAGCTGCCTTTTTGGTGAAACCGGGTATGAACCTTCGGTAGTAGCCTACCAACCCGAGGAACTGCCTCACTTCCTTTACGCTGGAGGGGCTTGGCCATTCCTTAATTGCGGTGATCTTATCAGGGTCGGGAGCCACTCCGTCAGCACTCACCACGTGTCCCAGGTACTGCACCTTTGGCTTCAGGAGGTGACACTTGGAGGGTTTCACCTTTAGGCCGTAACTTGCCAGAGCTTCGAACACTTCCGCCAGGTGTTTCAGGTGGTCCTCGTAGGTCTTGGAATAGACGATGACATCGTCCAGGTATAACAGGACCGTCTCAAAGTTTCGGTGTCCCAGACAGCATTCCATCAATCGCTGGAAGGTTCCTGGTGCGTTGCAGAGTCCGAACGGCATGCAGGTAAACTCGCTAAGTCCCATCGGGGTGGTGAATGCGGTCTTCTCCCGGTCCGCCTCTGCTACAGGAACCTGCCAGTACCCGCTAGTGAGATCCAAGGTGGAGAAGAAGTTAGCAGATTTTAAAGCAGCCAAAGACTCCTCTATTCTTGGTAAGGGGTACGCATCTTTGTGTGTGATACGGTTAATTTTCCGGTAATCAACACACATTCTCATGGTGTTATCTTTCTTTTTGACCAAGACTAGTGGAGCTGCCCAGGGGCTACAGCTATCCCTGATTACCCCAGCCTCCTTCATGTCTCTAAGCATCCCCTTGGCGTGTTGGTAGTGTGCAGGGGGTACGGGTCGATACCTCTGTTTTATGGGAGGATGGTCTCCCGTGGGGATGTGGTGTTCTACCCCCTTGACTCGCCCGAAGTCTAACGGGTGTTTACTAAACACTCTCTCGTACTCTCGAACCACCCGGTAGACTCCCTGTTTCTGGTGGGAGGGAGTGGAGTCAGTACCCAAATGTAGTTGCTGACACCAATCCTCCATTATTTTCGTAGAGCCGTTACCTTCCTCCGGGTGAGATGGAGGCAAGGGTTCCACAGACTGTATAGAATTTTGGTTGATAGTATATAATTTGGCTAGCGTAGCATACCGGGGCAGGTATACTTCCCTTTTCCCGATATTTATTATACGAACGGGCACCCTCCCATGGCGTACATCAACTACCCCCCGTGCTGTCAAAATGGTGGGCCTACTGTCTGAGTAGACTGGTTCTACCATGGCCTGGTAATCCCTACCTCTCAGACCAATAGCTGCCCGGCACCAAATCATCATTTCACTTTTCGGGGGCATGGCAATAGGGAAAGGGTCACACATTCTTACGCTACCAATCTCACCACCGGAGAGTTCCACCTGTTGCCGTCGCATCAGCGCCCGGATCTCTTTCTGGAGCACTCGCTGCTGGCCGGCGCTGGCGTTCTTGGCAACCTGCTGTAAAATGAAAATCACCTCTGCAAGACAATTTTCAATCACATTAGTTCCTAGAGTTATCTTTGGGTGACTCTCGCGCTTGTCAATGTCTACAATGATCAGTCCCTGTGCTGCCAGTTCGACTCTACCGATTTTAATGGTCATTTCTTTAAATCCGATCTGTGGCACGGGCTGACCATTACTGGCGATGATACTCAAGTCGTCGTCTGGATAGCGGGTGATATCCGAGTCATTCCAGTACTGCTTGAAGAGCACGTACGGGATGGTGGTGACGTGTGACCCGGTGTCCAGTAGGGCACTCATAGGGATGCCATCCAGTACCACAGGCAAGACTGGACGTCCTCCCACATATTTGTCGCGCCAGTTCGATGGGCCTGGTGATCTTTTTCCTGGGGGTTGGCCCTCTACCCCAGGTTGTGCCAGTTTAAAGGACAGTACCTTGCCATATGTCCGGGTTGATTGCAGCGGCGGCAGATGGGTTGTTCGTCCTCGTTGTATCGGTCGCTGGGTCTTCCTCTGGCCGGTGGGGTCCTCCTTGGTCGACGCCACGGGATGTCCTCCGGTCCGGATGCCAGCTGGATCTTCCCTGGAGTGGAAACCTGTAAAGACTGCACAGTTCGGGTTAGCGCAGCAACGCTTTTAGCTAGCTCTTGGACCTGATGGTGCAGGTCCGGAGCCGGGTCATTGTTCAAAGCCTGCGCGTCAGCCCCCACAGGCCCTGCCGACAAGGGCGCCGCCTCCTGGTGGTAAGCGGTAGTAGGGCGCCTGTGGGTCACAACGCCACCCGGTGCCGGTTCTCGGAGCACCCGGATGGCTCTGTCCTTGAACTGTGCAAATCCCAGATGAGGGTCCTGTAAGGCCATTGCCCGCAACTGGGTTCGGTGGGCATTGCAATATAAACCCTCTATAAATTGTTCAGTTAACAGCCTGTCCTCGTCTCCCACGCCGTCAGGGTCGGTCTGCTTAATGGCTCTCAGGGCTTCTTGTAGGTTTAATGCATAGTCCCTTATACTCTCATGTGCCCGCTGTTTGCACCCGTAGAATCTGAGCTTGATCTCGGCTGAGGTGCGGGTATCAAAGGTGTCCCTCAGCCGGGTTAGTATCCCTGCGACAGTCCTCCCCCCAGGTGGCCAGGACTTTACCTCCCTTTGGGCTGCCCCGGTTAATTGGGCCACCAGGATGCTCACTTTTTGCTCTTCTGTGAGGGGGTACACCTGGAAGAGGCTATCCAGTTTTTCTCTAAAGTCCTGCAGGGTATGTGACTCCCCTGAGTACTGGGGTAGCCAGGCTGCCCCCGGGATATAGGGCATGGTGAAAGGCATGACCGCAACAGCGGTGGCGCTGGCGGGGGTTGGAGCGGTGAAGCTCTCCTCCGTATCCGACATCCTTCTCCCCCCTAGTGGACCGTGGTCTACCTTGCGATGATCCTCTTCCGTAGGCCGCGGCTCCGCAGTGGATCGTCAGGGTTGAGGACCTTCCGTCGCGCTCCTGTGACGTCGGCGTCTGCTGGGCTCCTTCCAGGACCTTACGCAGCGTCCGGACGTGAGGCGGGGCTTCAGTTCTCGCGCGCTTTCGGAGTCCACGCCCCTCTTCTTCCCGCGCGGCGTCTTCAAGATGGCGGCCAACGGCGGGAAAACTCCACGGATGGCGAGAAGAAGGCTGAAGATGGCGCCGGATGGCGGGAAAACCTCACGGATGGCGGGAAGAAGGCTGAAGATGGCGCCGGACGGCGGGAATCTTCACGGATGGCGGGAAGAAGGCTGAAGATGGCGCCGGATGGCGGGAAAACTTCACGGATGGTAAGTTTTTAAAAGTCTCTTTTTCAGGCACGCATTACCCGGTGGTTGCGGGCACGAAATCCTGCCGACTACGCCAAAAGTTGACGCGCCCCTGGGCCTGTGTCGCGCTGCGTTGCGCATGCGGGAGCTTACCCGGAGCCGGATCTGTTGAGGGTTGTAGTCTCGTGGCGGTGACCCGGTCCGTGCCCAGGGAGTCAGACTAAGTGGCGCTGTATCAGCGGTAGATGTAGGACGACTACACCACCCGTTGAATGCAGCTATGGAGCTGCCGCTGCAGGGCAGACCGCTGAGGCCGGTGGTAGGATAGTGCAGCGTAGATGGTATAACCCCCAACGGGAGGGGTATGGCCTCAGGGCAGCCGACGTGGATGATGGGGGTAGCAGGAACCACTCAGAGACGATGCGGTGTAGTTCAGGGTCTTTACTGGTGACAAAGATAGACCCTCCCGGAGTACTGGCTAGCGATTGGGGCCTGGTCAGTCCTTGAGCAGATGGGATCTCCCCTGGCCAGGCGGAGTTGTAGGCCTCCCAAACTGACTGTACTCTTCTGGCTACCTTGCTAGAAGCGAGTATAAGTAGCCCACGTCCCTGAGTGTACCGTGTGGTGCTCACCCGTATGGCCGGTGACTCGGGGCCTTCTAGTAGCTTCCG
Source organism: Phyllobates terribilis (assembly GCF_046119375.1). Taxonomy (NCBI): domain Eukaryota; kingdom Metazoa; phylum Chordata; class Amphibia; order Anura; family Dendrobatidae; genus Phyllobates; species Phyllobates terribilis. Next base: position 705,759 of record NW_027362820.1, read on the forward strand.
CTCCACGACGGCGGTGCTGGTCCCATGCGTGTGACCGTGCCTTCGGGTTTCTTGGCCAGAGGACCTGAAATCCCCTGCCTGACGGATTCTGCTGCTGGGTAGGAGTTAGTCCCCACAGCCTCGGACTCCGGGTCCGGTAAGAAATCTTCTCAGTCAGGGCGAGCTCTGCAGCTGCCAGCCCCTGACTCTTTGTAACACTGCTCCCACAGAGCTCCTGTTGTTTCTTCCTATATTTGCTTCTTTTCTCTGTCTCTACTTCTTCTCTACTCACTAACCCTGCCTCAGCCCTAGGTTTATATAGGGGAAGTTCTTCCCCTCCCAGGACTGGGCAGGAGGTGTGGCATGCATAGGATCCCTGACCAAGAGACCTCCCACCTGCTCTCAGATGTAATATCTCTATCACTGTGGCAACCAGACCCCTGGGGTGTCACACTGACATCTCGTTAACCGCAGGCCTATGGCGATCTGTGGCATATGAAAGAGATAGTGAGAGGGCAGGGAGCTTGTGTCTCACTGCTTTATCATGCGACGCCTCTGCATAAAAGACATTAGGGCTACATTAGCTACGTCACAGAAGACACTGGAGCTGGAGTATATAGAATAGGAGACACTGGAGCTGGAGTATATAGAATAGGAGACACTGGGGCTGGCGTATATTCATCACGGGATACATTGGGGCTAGAGCATATGACGCGCCCCTGGGCCTGTGTCGCGCTGCGTTGCGCACGCGGGAGCCTACCCGGAGCCGGATCAGTGGAGGGTTGTAGTCTCGTGGCGGTGACCCGGTCCGTGCCCAGGGAGTCAAACTAGATGGCAGTCTATTAGTAGTAAATAGTTGATGACTACGCCACCAGTTGAGTGCAGCCAGGAAGCTGCTGCTGCAGGGCAGACCGCTGAGGCCGGTGGTAGGATTGTGCAGCGTGATAGTATAACCCCCAACGGGAGAGGTATGGCCTCAGGGCAGCCGACGTGGATGATGGGGGTAGCAGGAACCACTCAGAGACGGTACGGTGTAGTTCAGGGTCTTTACTGGTAACAACGACAGACCCTCCCGGAGTACTTGCTAGCAAACGGGGCCTGGTCAGTCTTTGAGCAGATGGGATCTCCCCTGGCCAGGCGTAGTTGTAGGCCTCCCAAACTGACTGTACTCTTCTGGCTACCTTGCTAGAAGCTGATGTAAGTAGCCCACGTCCCTGAGTGTACCGTGTGGTGCTCACCCGTATGGCCGGTGACTCGGGGCCTTCTAATGGCTTCCGCTCCACGATGGCGGTGCTGGTCCCACGCGTGTGACCGTGCCTTCGGGCTTCTGGGCCAGAGGACCTGAAATCCCCTGCCTGACGGATTCTGCTGCTGGGTAGGAGTTAGTCCCCACAGCCTCGGACTCCGGGTCCGGTAAAGAATCTTCTTAGTCAGGGCGAGCTCTGCAGCTGCCAGCCCCTGACTCCTTGTAACTCTGCTGTTTCCTATGCTGCTTCTTGTCTCCACTCTCCTTGTCTGACTCACCCTGCCTCAGCCCCGGGTTTATACAGGGGAAGTTCTTCCCCTCCCAAGACTGGGCAGGAGGTGTGGCATGCACAGGATCCCTGACCAAAGGACCTCCCACCTGCTCTCAGACATAACATTACATTACTGTGGAAAACCAGACCCCTGGGGTGCCACATTCCCCCCTAGTGAAATTTAGTACTCCGGGACTAAACACATTTAGAAAAACATAACAAAGTATAACAATAACAATACTATAAGAAAAACACATAAGATGGTTACGGCGTGTCCGCAACCGGATGCAGTCTTTGAAGAAAAGCAAAGGTGTCCATTTCACCAACACAGGGAGACGTAACCAGGTAGGGGTCTGTCCTACCCCGAGTCCTTAACAGTCTCTAGTCCATCCTGGGTTACGCTCCAACTATATACAAGGATTCCCGGTAAATCCACCAAGGTTTCCTAAAAACAACTGGAAACACAAAATTATACACAAGCAACAATACACAGATAAACATAAATAAAACTATTTTTACACTTCAAATTCTCCAGCGTGCGGGTAACTGGCCTCTAGTGGCCCTAGTGGACCTACGGAGCTGACTGTCTGGCCCTGAACTACAGGGTGTAGGAGCTGTCAAGGGTAAACTGGGCAGCTGTCTACCGGCTCTTTGTCTCACTAGGGGTACGGCAGGCTCACTATAAGCAGAGGGTTGATTCTCCTGTTCTACTCGTGTGGAGTCTTCTGCCTCCTGGACCGGCTGTTCTTCCAGCTCTACCCGTTGCTCCGTAGGTTCTTGGGATGATGGTTGGAGGAAGGTGAGTACGGGTACCACAACTGCACCATTGACTTGAGTCCAAGACCGAGGGAAGTCCCCGAGCACGGTACTAACCATATCTTCCCTTTCTCCCACGGGTCGATGGTCTTCTTGTTCCTCTTCAGGGTTCCTCAGTTGTTCGGGACACTTCTTCAGGTGGTCCCGGGATACAATGGCTGTGGTTTCCCCTCCGTCTTTACTGATGGTACAGACCTTCGGGCTCTCGTGGCTTGAGGGCAGTACGGTGTACGGGTCCTTCTCCCACTGGTCATCCAACTTGTGGAGCCGTCTTTTCCTCTTCAAGACCTGCTCTCCGGGTACCAGGGGAACAGCGGGAGCATACTGGTTGTAAGTCTTCTCTTGTCTTTCCCTAGCCTGACAGAGACTTCGCTCCACGCTCTCTTGTACTCTCCGGTACTGCTGCTGCCTCTCTGTGTCCCAGTCTGTTTCTGGTGAAGTGTCCTCAGGTGTCAGGACTCCCATTTCCAGGTCAACAGGTAACTTACCAGGTCTCGCCCTCATTAGGTAAGCCGGGGTACAGTTGGTGGAACCTACCGGGATGTGGTTGTATAGGTCCACCAGATCGGGCAACTTCTCAGGCCACAGACTGCGTTCTTCCAGGGGCAATGTTTTTAGAAGATCCATTACCACCTGGTTCATTTTTTCACAAAGTCCATTAGTTTGCGGATGGTAGGGTGTCGTCCTTATCTTCCGGCAGCCATACAGATTGCAGAATTCCTGGAAGACCTCCGCTTCAAAGGCAGGTCCCTGGTCTGTCAGCACTTGGTCCGGGTACCCGTGTGGACGGCAGAAGTGCTGCTGGAAGGCTCTAGCTGCTGTTTGAGCCGTTAAGTCCTTGACGGGGACGACAACCAAGAACCGGGAGTAATGATCCACGATGGTTAACGCGTAGATGTAGCCACTTCTGCTTGGGGTCAGTTTTACATGATCCAAGGCTACCAGTTCCAACGGTTGCCGGGTGACGATGGACTGCAGGGGAGTCTTCTGGCTGGCCCGGTCCTTCCTTCTCAGATTGCACGGGCCACAGTCTCTGCACCACTTCTCGATGGTTCCCCTCATGCCTACCCAGTGGAACCGCTCGCGCAGCAGGAACTCCAGCTTTTTCCACGAGAAGTGTCCAGCTCCGTCGTGGTATGCCTCCATCACCATGGCTGCGTCTCTTTGTGGCACCACTACTTGCCAGAGTAGTTCATGCGTCCGGGAGTTGACCAATCTGCGGCACAACTTCCCCTTGTAAAGGAATAGTCGACTCTTCTCCGCCCATAGTTGTTTGGCTTCCTCCGGAGCGTCTGGTTCAAGGCGAGCCTCCGGCCGAGTCAGCATCTCCTTCACCAGTCGGACGGCAGGGTCGCTGTCTTGCGTTTCCGCCCAGTTGTAGTGGGGTAAGGGGTTCAACGTAGCAGCCTGCTTATCCCTTACCCGGTGGGAATATTGGATAGTCCCATGACGGTGGAACGCAGGGAGTTCAACTTCTTCCAGTCCCTCCGGATCTTCTCCTTCGTCCGGCAGGTTGGGCATCCTGGACAGGGCATCCGCGTTAGTATTGGAGCGTCCTGCCCGGTATTTGATTGTGAACTCGTAGTTGGACAGACGGGCCATCCACCTCTGCTCCAGGGCACCGAGTCTTGCCGTGTCCAGGTGTGTCAACGGGTTGTTATCCGTGTATACGGTGAACCGGGAAGAAGCGAGGTAATGCCTAAAGCGCTCGGTGACTGCCCATACCACGGCCAGGAACTCTAGCTTAAATGAGCTGTAATTCTCGGGGTTCCTTTCGGTGGGTCGCAGTTTTCGGCTGGCATAGGAGATTACTCGTTCTCTCCCCTGCTGAATCTGGGACAATACGGCTCCTAGCCCGATGTTACTGGCGTCGGTGTAGAGGATGAAGGGCTGGCTATAGTCCGGGTACGCCAAGATTTCATCCCCCGTGAGGGCCATCTTCAGCTGGCGGAAGGACTCTTCTTCTAGCTCTTCCCATTTGAAGGGCGGCTTCTGGTTCTTGGCCTTTCGGGACTGGCCTATCAGGAGGTCCTGCATAGGCGCTGCCTTTTTGGTGAAACCGGGAATAAACCTTCGGTAGTAGCCTACCAACCCTAGGAACTGCCGCACTTCTTTTACGCTGGAGGGGCTTGGCCATCCCTTAATTGCGGTGATCTTATCGGGGTCGGGAGCCACTCCGTCAGCGCTCACCACGTGTCCCAGGTATTGCACCTTTGGTTTCAGGAGGTGACACTTGGAGGGTTTCACCTTTAGGCCGTAACTCGCCAGAGCTTCGAACACCTCCGCCAGGTGTTTCAGGTGGTCCTCATAAGTTTTGGAGTATACGATGACATCGTCCAGGTACAACAGGACCGTCTCGAAGTTTCTGTGGCCCAGACAGCACTCCATTAATCGTTGGAAGGTTCCTGGGGCGTTGCAGAGTCCGAACGGCATGCAGGTGAACTCGCTAAGTCCCATCGGGGTGGTGAATGCGGTCTTCTCCCGGTCCGCCTCTGCTACAGGAACCTGCCAGTACCCGCTAGTGAGATCCAAGGTAGAGAAGAAGTTAGCAGATCTTAAAGCAGCCAATGACTCCTCTATCCTTGGTAAGGGGTACGCATCCTTGTGTGTGATACGGTTGATTTTCCGGTAATCTACACACATCCTCATGGTGTTGTCTTTCTTTTTGACTAAAACTAGTGGGGCTGCCCAGGGGCTACAGCTATCCCGGATTACCCCAGCCTCCTTCATGTCTCTAAGCATCCCCTTGGCGTGTTGGTAATGTGCAGGGGGTACGGGTCGATACCTCTCTTTTATGGGAGGATGATCTCCCGTGGGGATGCGGTGTTCTACCCCCTTGACTCGCCCGAAGTCTAACGGGTGTTTACTAAACACTCTCTCATACTCTTGAACCACCCGATAGACTCCTTGTTTCTGATGTGAGGGAGTGGAATCAGTACCCAAATGTAGTTGCTGACACCAGTCCTCCATGTCTTTCTTAGAGCCGTTACCTTCCTCCGGGTGAGATGGAGGCAAGGGTTCCACAGATTGTATAGAATTTTGATTAGTGGTATATAATTTGGCTAGCGTGGCATACCGGGGCAGGTACACTTCCCTCTCCCCGATATTTATTATGCGAATGGGCACCCTCCCATGGCGTACATTGACCACCCCCCGTGCTGTCAAAATGGTGGGCCTACTGTCTGAGTAAACTGGTTCTACCATTGCCTGGTAATCTCTACCTCTCAGACCAATAGCTGCCCGGCACCAAATCATCATTTCACTTTTTGGGGGCATGGCAATAGGAAAAGGGTCACACATTCTTACGCTACCAATCTCACCGCCGGAGAGTTCCACTTGTTGCCGTTGCATCAGTGCCCGGATCTCTTTCTGGAGCACCCGCTGCTCGCCGGAGCTGGCGTTCTTGGCAACCTGCTGTAAAAGGAAAATCACCTCTGCAAGACAATTTTCAATTACGTTAGTTCCTAGAGTTATTTTTGGGTGACTCTCATGTTTATCAATATCTACAATGATCAGTCCCTGTGCGGCCAGTTCGACTCTACCGATTTTGAGGGTCACCTCTTTAAATCCGATCTGTGGCACGGGCTGGCCATTGCTGGCGATGATACTCAAGTCGTCGTCAGGGTAGCGGGTAATATCCGAGTCATTCCAGTACTGCTTGAAGAGCACGTACGGGATGGTGGTGACCTGTGACCCGGTATCCAGTAGGGCACTCATGGGAATGCCATCCAGTACCACAGGCAAGACTGGACGTCCTCCCACATATCTGTCGCGCCAGTTCGATGGGCCTGGTGATCTTTTTCCTGGGGGTTGGCCCTCTACCCCAGGTTGTGCCCGTTTAAAGAACAGTACCTTTCCATATGTCCGGGTTGATTGCAGCGGCGGCAGATGGGTCGTCCGTCCTCGCTGTATCGGTCGCTGGGTCTTCCTCTGGCCGGTGGGGTCCTCCTTGGTCGACGCCACGGGATGTCCTCCGGTCCGGATGCCAGCTGGATCTTCCCTGGGGTGGAAACCTGTAAAGACTGCACAGTTCGGGTTAGCGCAGCAACGCTCTTAGCTAGCTCTTGGACCTGATGGCGTAGGTCTGGAGCCGGGTCATTGTCCAAAGCCTGCGCATCAGCTCCCACAGGCCCTGCCGACAAGGGCGCCGCCTCCTGGTGGTAAGTGATAGCTGGGCGCCTGTGGGTCACAACGCCACCCGGTGCCGGTTCTCGGAGCACCCGGATGGCTCTGTCCTTGAACTGTGCAAAGTCCAGATGGGGATCCTGTAAGGCCATTGCCCGCAACTGGGTTCGGTGGGCATTGCAATATAAACCCTCTATAAATTGTTCAGTCAACAGCCTGTCCTCGTTTCCCACCCCATCAGGGTCGGTCTGCTTTATGGCCCTCAGGGCCTCTTGTAGGTTTAGTGCATAGTCCCTTATACTCTCATGCGCTCGCTGCTTGCACCCGTAGAATCTAAGCTTAATCTCGGCTGAGGTGCGGGTATCAAAGGTGTCCTTCAGCCGGGTTAGTATCCCTGCGACAGTCTTCCTCCCAGGTGGCCAGGACTTTACTTCCCTTTTGGCTGCCCCGGTTAGTTGGGCCACCAGGATGCTCACTTTTTGCTCTTCTGTGAGGGGGTACACCTGGAAGAGGCTATCCAGCTTTTCTCTAAAGTCATGCAGGGTATGTGACTCCCCTGAGTACTGGGGTAGCCAAGCTGCTCCCGGGATATAGGGCATGGTGAAGGGCATAACTGCAGCAGCGGTAGCGCTGGCGGGGGTTGAGGCAGTGAAGCTCTCCTCCGTATCCGACATCTTCCTCCCCCCTAGTGGACCGTGGCCTACCTTGCGATGATCCTGTTCCGTAGGCCGCGGCTCCGCAGTGGATCGTCAGGGTTGAGGACCTTCCGTCGCGCTCCTGTGACGTCGGCGTCTGCTGGGCTCCTTCCAGGACCTTACGCAACGTCCGGACGTGAGGCGGGGCTTCAGTTCTCGCGCGCTTTCGGAGTCCACGCCCCTCTTCTTCCCGCGCGGCGTCCTCAAGATGGCGTCCAATGGCGGGAAAACTCCACGGATGGCGGGAAGAAGGTCGAAGATGGCGCCGGATGGCGGGAAAACTTCGCGGATGGCGGGAAGAAGGTAGAAGATGGCGCCGGATGGCGGGAAACCTCCACGGATAGCGGGAATCTTCACCACTGGTAAGTTTGAACAGTCTTTGCTTTTCAGGCACGCAGTACCCGGTGGTTGCGGGCACGAAATCCTGCCGACTACGCCAAAGTTGACGCGCCCCTGGGCCTGTGTCGCGCTGCGTTGCACACGCGGGAGCCTACCCGGAGCCGGATCAGTGGAGGGTTGTAGTCTCGTGGCGGTGACCCGGTCCGTGCCCAGGGAGTCAAACTAGATGGCAGTCTATTAGTAGTAAATAGTTGATGACTACGCCACCCGTTGAGTGCAGCCAGGAAGCTGCTGCTGCAGGGCAGACCGCTGAGGCCGGTGGTAGGATTGTGCAGCGTGATAGTATAACCCCCAACGGGAGAGGTATGGCCTCAGGGCAGCCGACGTGGATGATGGGGGTAGCAGGAACCACTCAGAGACGGTACGGTGTAGTTCAGGGTCTTTACTGGTAACAACGACAGACCCTCCCGGAGTACTTGCTAGCAAACGGGGCCTGGTCAGTCTTTGAGCAGATGGGATCTCCCCTGGCCAGGCGTAGTTGTAGGCCTCCCAAACTGACTGTACTCTTCTGGCTACCTTGCTAGAAGCTGATGTAAGTAGCCCACGTCCCTGAGTGTACCGTGTGGTGCTCACCCGTATGGCCGGTGACTCGGGGCCTTCTAATGGCTTCCGCTCCACGATGGCGGTGCTGGTCCCACGCGTGTGACCGTGCCTTCGGGCTTCTGGGCCAGAGGACCTGAAATCCCCTGCCTGACGGATTCTGCTGCTGGGTAGGAGTTAGTCCCCACAGCCTCGGACTCCGGGTCCGGTAAAGAATCTTCTTAGTCAGGGCGAGCTCTGCAGCTGCCAGCCCCTGACTCCTTGTAACTCTGCTGTTTCCTATGCTGCTTCTTGTCTCCACTCTCCTTGTCTGACTCACCCTGCCTCAGCCCCGGGTTTATACAGGGGAAGTTCTTCCCCTCCCAAGACTGGGCAGGAGGTGTGGCATGCACAGGATCCCTGACCAAAGGACCTCCCACCTGCTCTCAGACATAACATTACATTACTGTGGAAAACCAGACCCCTGGGGTGCCACACATATACATCACAGAAGAAGCTGGAGTATATAGAATAGGAGACACTGGGGCTGGAGTATATAGAATAGGAGACACTGGGGCTGGCGCATATACAGTTCTGCTCAAAAGTTTACATACCCCGGCAGAATTTTTCCTTTCTTGGCCTTGTTTCAGAGAAAATGAATGATAACAAAAACACTTTTTCTCCACTCATGGTTATTGGTTGGGGAAGCTATTTACTGTCACATTTCTGTGTTTTCTCTTTTTAAATCTTAATGACAACTAGTGATGAGCGAGCATGCTCGCTACTGCTCGGTGCTCGCCTGAGTATCTCACTGCTCGAGATGCTCTGCGCTCACCGAGTATTTCCGGGTTGGTCGGGCGGGAAGTCGGGTCCCCTCCCTGCATGTTTGCCGCTCTTTACAGAGCCAATGAACATGCAGGTATTGCCTGCCATGCACTGTAATGCCATAGCCATGTTGGTTGTGGGCATTACAGTGATTGGCTGGCCGCACAGCGTCATCAGGTGTATATCTGACCTGGCGCCGCCATGCTCATCACAGTCACTCCGGATCAGACAGTGTAGGGAGAGCTGCTGCTGCGTTAGGGAGAGATTTGATCGTGCATTAGGTAGTGTAGTGAGAAAAACCGCACATTACACATATCCATCTCAACAAACAGTCCTTCTGAGGACTAATCCATCTGCAGAGATATCAGGCAGGCAGTGTATATAGGCAGGCAGGCAGTGTATATAGCAGACTGCAGTGCATATAGCACAAGAGGCTCCATTCCAATTCTGCCTTCTGCTGCTGTTAGATATTTCTATACAAAGGCCCAGGTCTCAGGGGCGAGGAATACTTTTCTTTGGATCTTAATCCTCATTATTTGCTTATAAAGCAATCCAGAGAACACCGTTTTTCTGCGCCATTTGCTTGTTGGCACTGCAGAATACAGCCAGGTCCTTTCCATATTAGAGCGCTAGAAATCCAGCTATTTAAAACTGTGTTTTCTCTGTCACACGGATCACATATACGTTGTCAGAAAATACTGCCATTTCTGGCCTCCATTTTTTCAGTATGTCAGTGAAGCAATTCACAGCAGTTTGCTGTTCACACTACTTACCTACAGGCCAGGTATTTAAAACTCTGTTTTCTCCATCACACCGATCACATATAACTTCGCTTCAAACTCAGTCATTTGTAGTGAGCGTGGAAGATACTATCCTCCATTTAAAATGGGCAAGGCACATGGCAAGGGACGTGGAACTGGACGTGATGGTAATGGTGCAGGCAGAGGCCGAGGACAAGACCGTGGGCAAGCCGAAATTGTGCCACAACAAACACCCACATCTTCTCGCCTGACCTTCCTGTCCCAATTTCTAGGGGACCGCAGCACACCACTATTGAACCCAGATCAGTGTCAAAAGGTTGTTGGTTGGATAGCGGATAATGATTCCAGTCACTTAGCCACCACCACCACCACCCTGTCTTCCACACGGTCAAGTCTCAGTAGCCATGAGTCTGGACCTCATATTCCTCACCCTGATCCTCCTTCCTCCCACCATGCCGAGTACCCAGATACAACTGATCCCACACTTGGACAATCTGAAGAGCTGTTCACTTTTCCATTTATAGATTCGGGCCTCTCGCCCGGTCCACTTGAAGCGGGGCAAGAGGAGATCACGTGTAGCGATGCCCAAATATTTGAGCAGCCACGGTCACACGAAGGCGACGGTAGGAAACTGTCACAAGAGGTGGACGATGATGAGACACAATTGGCAGAAAGTCAGGAATAGTACCAGGGTGCAGAAGTGGGAGACGAGGTGGTGGATGATATAGTAACTGACCCAACCTGGCAGGAGGACATGCAGAGCAAGGACAGCAGCACACAGGGGGAGGGAGGCAGAGCACCCCAACAGGCAGGAAGAAGCAGTGTGGTGGCCACAGACAGAAGGCAGGCTACCGTTTCCCGTAACACCAACACGAAGGAAGTTGCCACTACAACTGTTAGGTCTTCCAAAGTCTAGTTGTTTTTTAAAGACTCTGCCGATAACTCCAAAAAGGCCATTTGCATCACGAGCCCGACCAGCATCAGCAGGGGTGGCAAAACGACCAGCCTGACCACCACCAGCATGATCAGGCACATGGCAGCAAAGCACTCGACTTTGTGGGCCGAACACCAGGGTCCAGGAACAGTGTCTACAGGTGGCACCATTGCTTCTTCTGCTGTTGTGCATGCAAGTCAATCCCCTGTCCATAGTGCATGCAAAGATGCCTCCAGCCCTGCACCTGTCATTGCACACTCTCAAGTAACAGCATCAGGAAGCACGTCCATGTCCTTGTCCCAGCGCAGCGTTCAGTTATTCATACTCCAGTCCTTGGAATGCAAGCTCAAATATGCAGCCAACGTCCCATAGGCCACACTACTAAATTCTCACAATTCATGACTGCTTGGCTCGAAATGTTGCCTTTTAGGCTTGTGGAGACAGAAGCATTCCGCAACCTGATGGCGGCGGTCGTCCCTCGGTACTCGGTCCCCAGCCGCCACTATTTCTCCCAGTGTGCCGTCCCCACATTACACAAGCACGTGTCCCAAAACATTAGCCGTGCCCTCAACAACGCAGTTACCGGTAAAGTCCACCTAACCACGGACACGTGGACAAGTGCTTGTGGGCAGGGACGGTACATCTCGCTAATGGCACTCTGGGTTAACAAAGTGGAAGCCGGGACCCAGTCAGACCTTGGGACGGAACACGTCCTCCCGACACCAAGGATTGCAGGCCCTAGGTCAATCAGGGTTGCCCCCACGATCTACAGCTCCTGAACCTCATGCTCCTCAGCCTCCTCCTCCTCAGCCTCCATCTCCGAAATGACCACATCAGTCACAAGCTGAAAGCACTGCAGCACTGCCTCGGCCAAGCGGCAACAGGCTGTGCTGAAGCTAATATGCTTAGGTGAAAAAACACACAATGCTGAAGAGTTATGGACAGCTCTGAAAGAGCAGGCAGATCTGTGGCTCAAACCGCTGAACCTACAGCCAGGCATGGTCGTGTGTGACAATGGCCGGAACCTGGTGGCGGCTCTGAGGCGAGGCGAGCTCACACACGTACCATGCCTGGCCCATGTGCTTAACCTCGTTGTTCAGCGGTTACTCAAATCCTACCCGGAGCTGCCGGATCTGCTTGTTAAAGTATGCCGCCTGTGTGCCCATTTTAGAAAGTCAGCTACAGCTTCCGCCGCCCTTGCAGTATTTCAGCAGCGTTTGCAGCTTCTGGCTCACAGACTGGTGTGTGATGTCCCCACACGTTGGAACTCTACATTGCTGATGTTGGGAAGGATTTGTGAGCAGAAGAGGGCAGTTGTTGAGTACCAACATCAAAAAGGCTATCGGTATTCAGTTCAGACTCCACACATAAGACCTCAGTAGTGGACGTGGATGTCAGACATATGTACCATCCTCCAAAACTTTGAGGACTCCACCAAGATGGTGAGCGGCGATGATGCCATAATTAGCCTCACCATCCCGCTTCTCTGTCTTCTGAAACACTCTCTGCTCACAATCAAAGATGATGCATTGCAGGCGGAGCACGATAAGATGGAGCAATTAACCATACAGGGTGATTACACACAGCCAAGCCTCATCTCATCCCAACGTGGATTGGGTGACAATGAGGAAGAGGAGGAGGAGGAAGGACAGGAACTAGCTTCATGCACTATAGATGGTGCTATCTGCACAGCTGTCATACCGTCTGTTCAGCGTGGATGGCCAGAGGACAGAGAGGAGGAGGAGGAGAGCATGGTCAGTCATCCTCTTGGTGAGGACACGGAAGTCTTGCCTGTTAGTATTCTGGCACGCATGGCTGAGTTTATGTTATGCTGCCTTTCCCATGACCCTCGCATTCTCAAAATTTTAGATCATTACTGGTTGGTGACACTTCTAGACCCACTCTACAAGGAAAACTTTATATCTCTTATTCCTGAGGCGGACAGGTGTACAAAAATGAGGCAGTACCAGAAGGCCCTTGTTGCGGAACTATTAAAAAAATTCCCATCTGAAAACGCTGGAGGCAGAGGGCACACTTCGTTCAACAACCAAGGAGTACAGGCTAGAGAGACACAACTTCAATCCAGCAGAGGCAGGGGAACACTGTCAAAGTTCTGGGAGAGTTTTCTCAGACCCTCCCATCGCACAGGCCCTGAGGCGCAGGGTACTCTCACAAGGAGTGCAAAGTTTGGGAAGATGCTGAGGGAGTACCTTGCCGTACCGTACCAATGTCCTCCGTGATTCCTCTGTGCCTTATAAATATTGGGTATCCAAGCTAGATATGTGGAATGAACTGGCTCTCTATGCCTTGGAGGTCCTGGCCTGCCCTGCCGCCAGCGTTTTATCAGATCGGGTTTTTAGTGCCGGTGGTGGAATTATAACTGATAAGCGCATCCTCCTGTCAACTGAAAATGCTGACAGGCTGACTCTTATAAAAATGAACAAGGGCTGGATTGGGCCAGACTTCTCAACACCACCGAATAATAGCAGCGTAACATAAACTCAAATCCAGTGTCTTTTCTTGGGAGGTGTATTCCCATGCACCTTTTCACACCCACACATGGGTATACGCTTCCTGATTTTGGCTATTTGCTCTTGTCCTCCTCCTTCTCCTCATCCTCCACCACCATATCACCAGGGTGACCGTGGTCCATGATGCAACACCCACATAATTTTTTTAAAGGGTGTTTGACTCGCCCCTGGGCCGTGGGGCACTCGGAGCCGGGCAATAGGGAGACGGTGGGGGTACTAGTGGCGACCCGGTTCCGTGGCTCAGGGTGGTCAGACCAGTGGTAGTCCTTTAGCAGTCCTAAGTGATGTCCGACTACGCCACCCGTGGATTGCGGTTATTATGAACCGCGCTGCAAGGCAGACCGCTGGGGCTGATGATGTATGCAGCTGAGGTAGTGTGACTCCCCACGGGAAGAGTGCAGCACCAGGGCAGTGTAGTGGATGGTGGGGGTGATGGTGCAGAGAGTCCCAGTGCCGTTAGTGCTGGAGGAGCGAAAGAGTACACAGACAACGTACTGCAGTCCAATGTCTTTTACTCACAGTTCATGTACTCCGGGTCACTTCTGTCAGCAATGACCGCCCGAGCCATGCTGCGTCCACCAGGTGAGGGGCTCGGTCAACCCCAGGCAGTTCAGGAGCATGGCACAGGACCCCTTCAATCCTTTCTCTGGCCTGCCTCACCAGTGACCCACTTTTGTCCAGCTGCCGTGGACTTGTGCGGGTAAACGTGGTTCCCGTTCCCCGCTGTCCTATATGGTGCCTTTCTAGCAGGTTTGATGAGGTGTCTCACCAATAAATGATCACGACCTCCGGTCTTTGGCTGAGGGCTGTTTCTCCTCCGCCAACTTGGGATCCGGTATCCTTAATCTGCCTGACCCTTCACCCTGTATTCTCGTGGGTTCTTAGGGTCCCTTCTGCCGTCTTGTTCCTGAGCCCTTCTGTTTCTCTCTTTCTCTTTCTCTTCTGTTCCTTTCTGTTCTTGTTCCTTTCTGTTCTTGTTCCTTTCTGTTCCTGGCCTTCACCCTAGGCCTGCCTCGTGGAACTGGGCCCAGACTGAGCCACAGCTCCCTGTCAGCCCTCTCTGGCTGAACTCCTTCTCTTACTCCACTCACTGAACTTCTCTTCTTCTCTTCTCTCTGTGCTGGCTGGGCCTCAGAGGCTAGGGCCGCCTACGGAGCAGAGCCACTTGCAGAGGCCTCCACTCTGTCACTTCTTCTCTCTGACTGAACACTGTTCTAAGATGGTGCCCACCTTTTATACCTCCCTCTAGAACATGAGCCCAGGTGACCAGCAAACAATGGGCTCCTATCTACGCTCAGGAACCAACCCCTATCTGCTCCTACATCACTGGGTATTCCTACCCCCTCCCCACTCCAGCCAGGGACACGGTCTGTCGTGCCTGCATTTCTGTCTAATGGGAGCACCGTTGAGCTGTCCCTCGGAAATGGGGTGAGTGTGCTGTATGCAGCTAACTGTACCCTGGTCCATACTCCATCCTTACCCGAGAGTGGAATATCACACCTCTGGCAGAGGTGCAATACCCCTGTAGCGGCCGAGCCCTCGGGGCGCTACATTTTTATGATGCCTGTAAAAAAAATTTTTTATACAGTATGTTCATGTATACCCCCCAGGAGTAAATGTTTGTCAGCCCATACAGTTAGTGCATGGCATTACAAGTATAGGAGGCCCGCTCCTTTCTAATGGTAAAAATTTTTTCCAAGGGCCATTGAAGTGCTTCCAAATTTTTGGCAGCCCTTGAAGTCACTGCATAGTCCAACACTATGGGAGACTCTCTCCTTTCTAATGGGAATTTGTCATTACTGTGGCCTGGTCTATGTGTCTTTAAATTCTTAGTGGGTTTTTTCCTAAACTTGGTCAGCCGTTGGACTCACTGCATACCCTATAACTGTATAGCAGACCCTCTCCTTTCTAATGGGAACATGTCATATCTTGTTACTGTGGCCCTGCTCTGTGTGTCTTTAAATTCTTAGTGGGGATTTTCCTAAAATCTGTCAGCCGTTGGACTCACTGCATACCCTATAACAGTATAGCCGACCCTATCATTTCTAATGGGAATTTGTCGTTACTGTGGCCCTGCTCTATGTGTCTTTAAATTCTTAGTGGGTTTTTTCCTAAAATTGGTCAGCCGTTGGACTCACTGCATACCCTATAACTGTATAGCAGACCCTGTCCTTTCTAATGGGAGCATGTCGTACCTTGTTACTGTGGCCCTGCTCTGTGTGTCTTTAAATTCTTATTGGGGTTTTTCATTAAAATTTGTCAGCCGTTGAATTCACTGCATACCCTATAACTGTATAGCAGACCCTCTAGTTTCTAATGGGAACATGTCGTACCTTGTTACTGTGGCCCTGCTCTGTGTGTCCTTAAATTCTTAGTGGGGTTTTTCCTAAAATTTGTCAGCCGTTGGATTCACTGCATACCCTATAACTGTATAGCAGACCCTCTCCTTTCTAATGGGAACATGTCGTACCTTGTTACTGTGGCCATGCTCTTTGTGTCTTTAAATTGTTAGTGTTTTTTTTCAAAAATTTTGGCCACCCTTGCAGTCACAGCATGGGCATTACCACTATAGAAGACCCGCTCCTTTATAATGGGAACATTTTTTTACTGAGACCCTCCTCTATGTCTCTTCAAAGGGGTATTAGGTTGCGCCCAAATTTTTGACAACCCTTGCAGTCACTGGATGCGCAATAACAGTATAGGAGACCCACTTGTTAATAATGGGAACAACAAAGCATAGCCCTCTGATGGCTCTCTAACAATAGCTAGGGCCGACTGCTGGCCTTTTAAGAATAGTAAGGGCCATCTGATGTTCCTATAAAAATAGGCTTTATGACTTTCAGAGTCCCTCCATCATAAATAAAACAGGATGTGTCTGATGACACCACATTGCCAGATGAGGTTGTAAAATGTTAAAATGACATTTCCCGGTGAATGCATTTGTCATAAAAAATAACATAAAAAAACATAACAATAAGATCTTTCTTTAGTCTAAAAAACAGCATCACCAATTTAACCTCAATGTAATCACATTGTTCAGCTCATCCACCTCCTCCTCCATCTCTGAAATGACCACATCAGTCACAAGCTGACAGCACTGCAGCACTGCCTTGGCCAAACAGCAACAGGCTGTGCTGAAGATAACATGCTTAATGCTTAATTGACAAACCGCCCAGCGCTGCATAGTTGTTGAAAGCTGTAACACAGCAGCTTGATCTGTGGCTCTCACCGCTGAACATACAGCCAGGCATGGTCGTGTGTTACAATGGGCGGAACCTGGTGACGGAGAAATGACAACCGGGGTAGATAAGGTTTCCCTCTATGCCAGTCCTTTCACAGAGCTAAAGAATATGGCTGTGGTGAAATACAACTCCCACTGAGAAGCTGTTTCAGATTGAAAAACATTGTGCCCACCAGAGGATTTGTTTCTGAGGGCTAACCTTTCTCACCGGCTCAAGAGCCCCATAGCAGCTGCAAAGTTAGCGCTATCATGAACTCTCCTGAGGTAGAAGCCAAGGCACACCAGAGAATTCTCTGGTGGGACTGTCCAACCCTGCCGAGAAGCAGTCCCGGCTAAGAAAAGTTTGTGGGAAGATTCCAGGACACTCTATTTTTACTGAGGAGGAAACACATGCAAACATGGGGAGAACATACAAATTTCTTGCAGATGTTGTCCTTGCTGGGATTTGAACCCAGGATCCCAGTGCTGCAAGACTTCAGTGCTAACCACTGATCCAATGTGCTGCCGTTCACCCTCTAATATCTAACAGGTTGGAGAAACTTGAACCTACTCCCACTCTATCATCAGCTCCTTTGTGAGAAAATGTATTTGGGCAGCCACTCAGTCTTCCAAATAAAATTCCAGAGAAGGAAATTGAGGATGGCTTCGCTACTGGTACTGGGGGCAGTGTTAATACAATATTGTTGTACCATAGTTTGCTGGAAATATTCCAGGCTGGTAGGAGGCAAGAAAATTCCCACAGAAAAGTACCAGCAGTAATGTTCAGGCCACATTTCAAGTGCAAGCAGCTTTAGAGGACTTCCTGGGAGAAATGACACGCAGGGTACATACGGTTTCCCTCTATGCCAGTCCTTTCACCGAGCTAAATACAACTCTTAGCAAAAAAAGTTATGGACTGGCTCCGTACCGTCCCTGGCCACATTCACCTGTCCACGTGTTTGTGGTTAGGCGGTCCTTCCCAGTAAGTGCACTGAGGAGGGCACGGGTAATGTTATGGGACCCGTGCTTGTGGAAGGCGGAGGCGATACCGGGAAATATAGTGGCGGCTGGGGACCGAGTATGGACACCCGGCCGCCGCCGGCATGAGGTTATGAAAAGCTTCCGCCTCCACGAGCCTAAAAGGCCACATTTCAAGTGCAAGCAGCTGTCAAAAAATTGGCAGTATAGTATTGCAGCCTGTGGGTGGGTGGCTGCCGGCATTCTTGTGCTTGCATTCCAAGGAATGGGGTAGGGACAACTGAACACTGCAGTGGGACAAGGACGTGGACGGTGATTGTTGCAAGTCTGCAACGACAGGTGCATGGCGGGAGGCATCTTCGCATGTGCCAAGGATCACTTATGATGGGCACACATTTAGGCAGTGACCTGGGAGTCAGAGATGTTTCCAGAGGTCTTCCCCTTGCTGTTCCCATGTCTTTTCAGCACTGTATGCATGTGTCTGATGATGTGTCACACACCACATGGCCAGATAAGGTTGTAAAATGTTAAAATGACATTTCCTGGTGAATGCATTTGTCTTGGTTGAAAGCAATGCAAAAGTGCAAAAACGTGTCAAAAATGCTACGTGTGAACATAGCCCAAGGTGTGTAGGAGTATTTTTGTTTTTGTTTATTTATTTTGCCTTATATACAAGTCATCACCCTGGAAAGGATGTTCCTTACGCCGTAAAAGTGGCGTAATACTCTGACGACGTTGTTGACAGCAGTGATCTGGGAGTCAGAGATTCTTCCAGGGGTCTTCCCCATGCTGTTCCCATGTCATTTGAGCACAGTTCCCATCGATTTGGGCAATTTTTAGGCCCTCTGCAGAGCGCTGTGGGGAGCCACCTGAAAAATGCTCAAGTTTCCCCTAGACTTATATTGGGCTCATTGCTCGGGTTGAGCACCCGAGTATTTCAATTTGCTCGACCCGAGCAACGAGTACTCGAGCATTTTAGTGCTCGCTCATCACTAATGACAACCAAAAACATCCAAATAATCCTGATCAAAAAGTTCACATACCCTGGTGATTTTGGCCTGATAACATGCACAGAATTTGACACAAATGGGTTTGAATGGCTACTAAAGGTAACATCCTCACCTATGACCTGTTTGCTTGTAATCAGTGTGTGTGCATAAAGCTGAGTGAGTTTCTGGGATCCAGCCACTGACGTTTCTGGATTTTGAGATGGGGAAAGCCAAATAATTATCAACGGATCTACGGTAAAAGGTAGTTGAACTGTATAACAGAGGAAAGGGAGGCAAAAAGATATCCCAGGAATTGATAATGCCAGTCTGCAGTGTTCAAACTGTGATTAACAAATGGAAAATCAGATGCTCTGTAAAAACCAAACCACAGTCAGGTAGACCATCAAAAATTTCAGCCACAACTGCCAAGAAAATTGTTCGGGATGCAAAGAAAAACCAACAAATAACATCAGCTGAGAACACACTTAGGGGTGTACTCACTTTTGTTGCCAGCGGTTTAGACATTAATGGCTGTGTGTTGAGTTATTTTGCAGGCACACCAAATTTACAGTTAAACAAGCTGTACACTGACTACTGTACATTGTATCAAAGTGTCGCATCTTCAGTGTTGTCCCATCAAAAATATATATATGTATTCCGGCCCATTTTTGGAGTTTTGTGTGAAATTATGTCCAATTTGCCTTTTTTTCTCAGTTTTTTCATGACATATTGTACTTTATGATTGTGGTAAAATTTATTCGATATCACTTGTGTTTATTTGTGAAAAAAACAGATATTTGGTGAAAATTTTGAAAATTTTGCAATTTTCAAAATTTGAATTTCTATGCCCTTAAATCGGAGAGATATGTCACACAAAAAAAGTTAATAAATAACATTTCCCATATGTCTACTTTACATCAGCACAATTTTGGAACCCAAATTTATTTTTATTAGGGAGCTATAAGGGTTAAAATTGACCAGCGATTTCACATTTTTCCAACAAAATTTACAAAACCATTTTATTAGGGACCGCATCACATTTGAAGTCACTTTGAGGGGTCTTTATGACTGAAAATACCCAAAAGTGACACCATTCTTAAAACTGCACCCCTCAGTGAATCGGGTCATCATGGCAACATCCGGGAAGCCGCGGCACACATTGCTGGATGCCGGCAGGAGAGGTGACTCTCCCGATCACCTCCCCTTGCCCCCGCAATGCTGCGAACGACTTCGATCGCAGCATTGCAGGGGTTAATGTGCGGGACCTCTCCCAGCACATAGCACCGGGTGTCAGCTGTGACAATCAGTTGACACCCGGCGGCGATCACGCCCGCACAGCCTGTGTGCGGGCGTGATCGCAAAGATGTACTAATACATATCAGGCTCTTAACTCCCAGGGCGCAGATACGTATCAGTACGTCTTGGGCTTTAAAGAAGTTAAAATTATGTGAAAATGGGAAAAGTCACAAAACTTTGCAACTTTTCAAGAGCTTTATGCCAGTTTTCTGGCAAAAACACTGGTGAATCGGGTTCATAATCTCTAATCCTTTCAGCTCCCTTTAATTAGACTACTTTCAACAAACTAATTATAAGTATTGGGTCTGTTTTTTTTTAATGCTTTTAAAATAATTGTATATATTTTCAATCCCCTTTTGTTATAAGGATTTCCCAAAAATTAGCTAATCATAGGTTGTCCTGCATTCGTGACAGTGATTGACTGCGCGGTCACTTGGAAGTTTACATTGGCATCACTACAGGGCCGGTAAAGAAAGACTGTCAGGGACCCCCAGAGTGTGGTAAAATGCGCCAACTAATTCATAATTCATTTAATTCTCACACAATATACTAAGTTAGTGTAAGTCTACAAAAAAGCAACAAAACTTGGTGCTAAAAAAATTGAGCATAACTTTTTGAAAAATGAACCAGGTTATGCCAAATCTTACATATTTTGTGACTTTGTGATCAGTTATCAACACAAATATTTTACTCAAATTACCAGATCGATGGATAAGCATTGGGACTTTTCCCTAAATCTCTCCAAAACATCACCGCTTACAGAAGACCACCCTCATATCCAGATCAGATTTTCTGTGAGAGATGCCCAGATTCACAATATAGTATGCGTACTGGCCATCTATGAGAAGTCCACCCCAATGGAAGTCCAGTTATTAAAGAGGATTTTACTGTTTATATAAGGGGCAGACAATGACAGTGAAGGGCCCTTAATCAGGACTTCTGATCTGGGCCCCCCATCCTTCATCAGGCACCACCTACATATACATTTCCATGTATATTTATATTAGGCACACATATAAAATTTGCACATGCTAATACTCTATACACATTTTAACGTATGCATATACATAGTGCACACAAACATAAAATACGGACATACACATAAGATGCACATACACAGTATAGAGTCCCGGTAGTCCTCATAGTTTTAAGCATGGACCCTGGCAAATTGTAGACGGACTTTTATTGTTCATGGGCTTTAAGGGAGAGAGGCTTCCTTTGTGTAGGACACTCATGAATGCCATTCATTTGCAGTGTACACCGTGTCGTGTCATGGAAAACACTCACCCTAGTTTGGCTTTCTACTTCTTCAGCTAATAGCAATGAATTTGCCTGTCGATTTTCTTCTCATCACAAGATGCTTTTGTTTAGATGTTAACTTCCATCTGACTGATAAGAAAAGCTTTGCTGATCTTCTTGTAGACTTCACATTTTTTGTAAAGAAATTATTTTCTTTCTCAGAAATGTCTTGTGACATTTCTCTTCTATGTGGTGCCACTTACCCTTCTCATCAGAGGACGCTTTTGTTTAGGTGTTAACTTCCATAGTCGGCCTGGACGTCTCTGTAAGATGGTTGCAGTTCCATCTTTGTTATAGTTTTGCATCACTTTTGCTACAGTATTCTGACTGATAAGTAAAGTTTTGCTGATCTTCTTGTAGACTTCACATTTATTGCAAAGAAATTATTTTCTTTCTCAGGTTTTGTGACATTTCCCTTCTATGTGGTGCCATTGCTGATAGCATGAAATGGGAAGGAGTTTTCTTTATTAAGTAACTTCCTTTTACAGACACCTGTCTGCTGGACATCTGTTTAATGAATAATTACACTTACCTGTGGTTCAGTTCTTGTTAATTAGAATTTTGTTGTCTAAACTTAGCTTTTCTCTTAAGACTGTTACTGGGATGTTCTCATTTTTGAAACATGATCTTGAATGAGTTTGTTAAGAAAATTACTTTTTTGGGGTCTTCAAAATACCAAATCTTGTTTGCATTCAATGGCTCAAATTTGCGAGAGTATTTTGTAGTATGGTATCCCATATAAAATGATGATTCTGAAAGGAAACTACAGGTTTGCTGACAAATCTATTTGGGTGTACTGATTTATGCTAAACACTGTATATATATATATATATATATATATATATATATATATATATATATAAACCTTATAAGTTTGGTATCACAGTAATCGTACTACTGACTCTGAATCATTTTGTCAGTTTGTTTTTACAACACAATACACACTGTAAAATGAAGGAACCCAAACCTGGCATTTTTTCTCATTTTTCAACACATTATATGATAAAATGAATGGTGTTGTTCAAAACTACAACACTAAGCGTCAGCACACTGTGATTTGCTGATCTGTAAGATGCGTTCTTTGTGCTGTGAAAATACACAGCTGTGATATCTCACCAAATATTCATAGTGGGAACTTAAAATTATGTTTTTCTGCCATGATTAAGGATGGTTTGGATGTATGAAACATGTTGACCTTTTATTTCTATCTTTGTGGAATTAAGGCTGCATGAACCAGTCACCAACCATTATCTGTATATGTACAAATATTAAGTGCTACTGAGTGCTGTAGGAAAAACTTAGAATAGTGAGGTGATTTGATAGTCCTGCCACAAATAATCTGTTTCTACTGCACACTTAAAATCTCTGATAGTGGGAATGAACCTGATTGCCTGCAGTAGTCCACTCCTGAGAGCTGGTGCAGCAGATAAAATGTCTTGGACATGAGAGTGGGAGGTCCTGATTATGGAGGATGTTAATCTTAGCTCATTGGAGTGTAGATATGGTAGAGATGCAGGACTGTGCAGCAGTGTGGAGAGGTTTGTGGATGAGTGTAATGACTGGTACAGGGTGGAGGCACCAGTGTAACTGCTGGACAGAAATATGAGACTGACTGCTGCATTAAGGATAATGAGAAATACATTTAGTGGGAAGAAGAGCAATTAGTGAGTTACAAGTATTTGTGAATTCAAGACAAAAAGGAATCAGAGCAACAGTAACAGATTTTACTTTTTTTTAATTAATAATGGGATGAATAAAATCGTGAACATTATCAATAGACTAAATCAAAGTCAGGAAGATAGCCGGGGTCAGATACCAGGTGATCAGTAAATGACAAGTCAGACGAGCAGTATGAATACCGCGGAGCCCGATGACAGAGGCGTTACTGAAACTTGTCCAGGTTGACCAGTCAGAAGGCCACAGGTAGATGGTGAAGGTCCTTCTATACAGCTCCAGCAGTGATGATGGATCTGCTGGACTTCAGGGCGCTGGATGCTTAGGTGCCCCGTCTTTTAGATGGTTTTAGGGCAACAGTGACAGCATGCAAATGCTCGAGCAGCCCTGGATAATCCACGCCGGCAGGATGATAAGATCCGGCGGAAGATGAAACCTATGAGAAGAGAAATAAATATAATGTAAGTGATGGGACTCCATATTACATGATAATGCTGTGCAGTCACTGTGGCCGGACGGCAGAGGAATATTATCATACAGAGGTCAGGGGTCATTGTCAGCAATCATACATGTGACAATCCCATCACTGACAGATGACATCTACTCCACATGAATTATTCTCACTGACATCACACAAAATGGAGCTGATTCTCACACTTACCTCGTCTCTTTTTCCCATTTTTTCCATTTTCTGAGTTTTGTTGCTCCATACTCAGATTTATTGCCGATTTTCTTTCTTCATGAGATGGAAATTCTGATGAAAAATTAAAAAAAAAAAATCAGTAACAATATATTCTTATAGGATCTGCTTTGTCATAATATGGATAACATAAGAGACCTATAGTATTGTATAAAACCATGTGGGAATATTTGAGCCTTGAAGTCAACATTCACATTGCTGGTGCTGTAGACATGTACATACCTGGCAATGGGGACGAGGGTGGCAAGATGGTAACAGCATCGTCTGTATTACATACAGGAACAGATACTTTCTGCCTGTTTGAAGAAGAAAAACATGTAAATCTCAAGTAAACTCCGTATAAAAGGGGTTGTCCCACTAGAAGAACACCGACTATAAGGCCTAGTAGGACATATGACTGTCATAGTGGGGAAGGTCTTCTGCTCAAGACTACCTTTTATAGAGAGCTGAGAGGAAAACCACTACCAAGAATGGCCGGCATTTCATACTACATCTCTCCTACAGTGAGGGCAGCACTAAAAGTGCATGACCGGCCACAATTATGGGCTGTTATCTCCAACAATTCCGAAAGCTGAAAGCACAATGACCCATAACCATGGGGCGGTGGATGCTGCATTTGATATTATGGTATTTATGTCCTATATTTGGTGTTGTGCACATATATCAGCCTGGAGCTCCCAGTAATGACCCCATAATCTACTCACATTTCTGAGATGTTTGTGTTGGATTCTGGTGTACACTCTGGAGGGGCCTTGGGATCCTCGTTGTTCACCATCCCGTTAGTGGTGGTAGAGTGCTAAATGTGGATAACAATAAGTTATTAAATATACATACTTTTTAATTTTATAGATCCTTTTTTTGTACATATTTTGGATTTATCGATCACATACTTACTTTAGAAAGCCTCTCAGAAGATGATGATGCAAATATACGGAAGATAAAGTTCTCATCGTCCTCACTTGTGCCCTCCTTATCCTCTGAGACCAGATGGTTGTTTTCATCAGAGTGATCTACAAGACATAGGTAAGGAAGGATTGTTAGAGGGTGTCAGTATAACACAGTCGCTATATCTCACTAGGTTACTAGATAATACAACGTAATATACAGAAAACATGAAAAAAAACTCCTGTACAAAATTAGAGAAATAGGGATATAGTACGAAACCATGGTCAACATAGCTGAGATCCATGAAACATGGATAACATAGTAGACCAGAAAAACCATGTGTAAATATTTGAGCCTTGAAGTCAACATTCACATTGTTGGTGCTGTAGACATGTACATACCTGGCAATGGGGACGAGGGTGGCAAGATGGTAACAGCATCGTCTGTATTACATACAGGAACAGATTCTTTCTGCCTGTTTGAAGAAGAAAAACATGTAAATCGTAAGTAAACACAGTATAAAATGGGTTGTCTCACTATAAGAACACTGACTATAAGGCCTAATAGGACATATGACTGTCATAGTGGGGAAGGTTTTCTGCTCAAAACTACCTTCCATGGATCAGAACACAACTACCAAGAATGTCTGGCAAGTAATACTACAGCTCTCCTACAGAGTAGGCAGTGCTAAAAATGCATGACCTGCCACAATTATGGGCTGTTATCTTCTGCATTTTCTGAAGCCAAAAGTACAATGACCGTTAACCATGAAGCGGTGAATGCTGCATTTGATATTCTGTTATTTATGTCCTATATTTGGTGTTGTGTACATAGATCAGCCTGGAACTCCCAGTAATGACCCTTTCTAATCTACTCACATTTCTGAGATGTTTGTGTTGGTTTCTTGTGTATACTCTGGAGGGGCATTGGGATCCTCATTGTTCACCATCCTGGTAGCGATGGTACAGAGCTAAATACGGATAAAAATAAGATATAAAATATTTTTTTTATGTACTTTTAGAGTTTTTTTTTATTTTTTTTACATATTTTGGATTTATTAATCACATACTTACTTTACAAAGCTTTTCAGAAGATGACGTAAAATTTTGGAAGTCAAGGCTCTCATTGTTCTCACTTGTGCCTTCCTCATCCTTTGAGACCAGATGCTTGTTTATATCAGAATGATCTACAAGAAATAGGTAATGAAGTATTATTAGAGGTTGTCAGTATAACACAGTGACTATTTATCACTAATATTAATGGGAACAGATGATCACATATTAGGGAAGATGAGACAAACAGTCGCTTAGTCTAGATGACGTCTCCTTCTACTTACTGATAAATAAGCTGGTGTCTGAGTCTGAAACAAGCTGAGGAACATACTCCAGCTCCTGGCTCAGAATGTTGTCAAAGTCCAAGTCACTCAGGAATGGATGAACCTTGATCTCAAATGCTCCTCCTAGAAAAAGAAAAACAAAAGTGATGCGGACATAGTCAGGGATGGCTCCATATCTGAACAGTTTATCGTAATCTGAACTAATGACAAAACTGAGCCGACATGAAGGAAATAAACTGAAAGTCTTAGTGTGGAGAACTAGAAATACAGTAGATGAGCTGATAGAGAAATGCTGATCTTCATGGACATGAGCGATATGTCCTTGGTCTAATAAGGGAATATTAATACTAGTATATCTGTTACCTGTCCCAAGTCTACGCACAGGATTTCTTCTGAGCAGCTCAGTGATGAGATTCTGAGCATCCAGGGGTGGAGCGCGATCACAATTCCAAATTAGTTCTCCTGTTACATAGAAAATTACAGAAAATAAAACCTCTTTACTGGACTGTAACATAAAGCAAAGGAAATAACTAAACAAATGTAACCAATCAACGCAATGATCGGATTATTCTACTCACCAATGACAACCCTTTTATAAAGCTCAGTGAGGGAATCAGCATCAAATGGTACACATCCCAGCAGGAATTTATACAGGATGATCCCCAATGACCACCAGTCAACAGGTCTTCCATAGCCTTCTTTCAGGATGATCTCTGGGGCTATGTAACATGGGGTGCCACAGAACTGGAAACCAACAGAACATAGAGATGAGAATCGATGAAACAATTATTATGACAAGATATCATTGTTAAAACACAATGCAGAAGATAAAATATTAGTGGAAAAGTTCTCTAGAAAGGAAGAACGTAGAGAAGAGACAATAGTGTGATGAGATTTGCAAATAACAAGCTAAGTTCTTGTAGGTGATGCTGACCTCACGGTCCTGGAACTCTCTGGAGATGTCCACTGCTAATTCCTTGTAGGTGTTGGTTTTCGGTATCATTAGACCAAGTTTTGAAATCCCAAAATCGGTAACTTTAATATGTCCAGTAGATGTAATCAGGAGGCTGCAAAAGAGAAGATGGTTTTAGCCTCACAGACTGAATGATAATAAATGACAACTTTCCCCACTTTATTATACTACGGGGGCACTTACTTTTCCGGCTTCAGGTCTCTGTGCACCACACCGTAACTATGCAGGTATTCCACGGCAAGTACCGCCTCTGCAAAGTACAAGCGGGCCATGGGGACAGAGAAAGGACCCCTGGTGCTTAGAAGTGTCCCACAGTCTCCACCTATAGAAGAAAGGAAATATGACCGGTGAGGGGTTTATACAGAAGATAACCATGATATACCACGAGCAGATAACCATGATGTATAATGAGCAGTGAGCTGAAACATCCTGGGGAGATCACACAGATAGTGGCGTACATAGAAATCACAAGACCCCATATCAAAAGTTGTAATTGCCCCCCACCCTAAAAAATAAAAAAGAAATATATTTATATCCCTGTTGAAGCAGCTTGGTGTTCTCACCAGCAATACAACTTTTATGGCCATTTTAGAGTATGATGCTCCCAAAAATGCCCACACCCACACTCAATGAGTATGGTATCCCCACAGTGAATCCTCCTAAGGAGGTCACCACTTAGAAGGAGGCCAGCCACAACCCCCTACTCGGTGTGATGGCACCCACAGCAACCCTCCCACTCAGGATAATGGTTCCCACAGTCCCTCACACAATATAATGGTCCGCATAACTCCCCACTCAGTATGATGTCCCCACACAGAATGGGGGCCTCCATACAGAGTGAGGACCCCCACAGCACCCCACTTAATATGATGACCTCCACTCAGCATTCACAGTCGCCCCATATCTAGTCATACGGCCCCCTTTCAGTATTTTGGCCCCTACTAGCCACCTACTCAGTATTTTTGCCCCCACCAGCCCCACCTCCTTGAAGAAGCAAATACCGCTGAAATTGTGATGACAGGTGGAGGGATGCTGCCCACTGCCGAGCGTCAACAGACCCCCTCCGACTGATGAGCCCCATAGCGCCCCTGCACCAAGATCAATGAATTTACGAGCATCTTGGTAATAGATAACCTATATTAAATGCTCTGTGGGGATGTAACCAACAATGTCCTAATGATATGAGCAGTGATAAGATGAAAGCAGACATGGGCTGAATATAATACAATAGATGTGTCTTACCTCCTACATACTCCATGACCATACACAGGTGAGATCTAGTTGGAAAGGAGCAGAGCATGGAGACCACAAAGGGACAATCAGCAAATGTTAAGATGTCCCTCTCCAGAAAGGCCCATTCCAATCTCTGTGCAGTATTTAGGTTCCGCTTAGCCATTTTCTTCATAGCAAAGGTCTGGTGTGAGTCTTTATGATGCACTAAGTAGACGGCCCTGGAGAGAAGGAGAATCCATCGGTTATAATAAATCCTTATTAATAATCCATCTATAGAAATCATTATATGTTTAATACTGGTATCCAAGGGGTAACATTTCTCCTTGCGGAGAGTGACATGTTAAGCTTGTCAAGGTGAGGAGACTTTTAAGCCTCAATGATCCTCTGGGAAATATGCAAATTGTCTCTTCAGAGAGGAAGAGAACTAGAACTCTAGTGCCACCTATAGGAAGTAGTAATCCTAAAAGTCAATATCGACCCTTTAACGAGCCTTATCACATGACATGGAATAATAGCCATAACCAAAATCTCAATTTTCGGACACTATGTTTTGGGGTACAAGCACTCATCAGTGCAAAGTGTGAGATATGGTTTGGCTGGGTGAGAGGCATCTGACCGGGATCCAAGCGGTAACGTTTGTCCTTGCGGAAAAAGCCATGGTAAGCAAGTCAAGGTGAGGAGACTTTTAAGCTGCAATGCTCTTCTGGGAAATATGCAAATTGTCTCTTTTCAGAGAGGAAGAGAACTAGCACCCTAGTGCCACCTATAGGAAGTAGCAATCCTATTTCCCAGAGGAGCATTGCGGCTTAAAAGTCTCCTCATGTCCGCAAGGAGAAACGTCAACCCCTTGGATACGGGTCAGACACCTCTCACCCAGTCAAACCATATCTCACACTTTGCACTGAAGAGGGGCAGTACCTCAGAACACAGTTCCTGCAAATTGAGATTTTGGTTTTGGCTATTATCCTAAGTCATGTGACAAGGCTTGTTAAAGGGTCGATATTGACTTTTAGGATTGCTACTTCCTATAGGTGGAGTTCTAGTTAGCTTCCTCTCTGAAGAGACAATTTGCATATGTTTAATACTAGAAGTCTGGCCGCCACTATAAATCCACATCTAGAAATGCATAAAATAGCACTACATAGATCACCTATGGGAGGTCTCCACAATGCCACTTCTGCCGGAGCCATCACCCAGGTCACATTATAGATACGAGAATCTATCGAAATTCTCTTTGGGCAGATTCGCTATAACTGACCAAATACAATTTAGTGCAAATAAAATTGGTCCAAAATGAATGTGCTCCAGGGCTCTCTTCTGCTGCTGAGGCCAGTGATTGGGCCCACATGGTCATGGTGGAGGGTGTAGATGTCATTGACGTCAATATGGTGTCACCCTTCATGTGACCATGTGTAGCCAACTTCTCTGATCAGCTTCATAATGGAGCCCCCCCATCAAAACAAAGATCAGAGTGGAGAGCAGAAAAGCTCAGGTGGAGGAGGCAGCATAAGAGCAGATGAGGGTCTAGCACAGGCGAATGTAATAATATTATATTATTATATATTATATTATATGTAATTATATTATTTAAATCGCTTTCCTTACAGTTTGATTTGCTACAGATCATATAATTTCCCTGTGATAACACTGAATGGCAGAGTGCAGGGGCAGAAGCATTGTCATAGGGAACCCTGAGAAATGTGGATTATGGCAACAGAAATCTCACCCAAAATTTCCACTGCTGATGAGTTTGGTAGTTTCATAGTCGCTCATATGCGGCTTTCTCGCCGGAACCAATGAATCGATCACGCTCTATAAAAGAATAAGAAACAATACTGATTTATTGAAGATGCAGGAAAAAAGTTACAGATGCAAAAACTTCTCCCCCCATATTATGTCCCAGATGATTTACACTGATATGATGTTGGGAGGATACAAACCAGATGCTCGGCAGACCCGGCGCTAGCACCCAGCACACCCAGGCAAGTGCCGGGGCCCTGAGTAGGCGAGGGGCCCACTTGCTGTCGGGCACCCTGGCGTGCTATGGGACCGGTGAGCAGAGGAGAGCGGTGCCAGCGCCAGCTAGTGGGCCTTGCTCCCCCTCCCAATGCTTGCCCAGGACCACGGCCGGCACAATACTTACCTCTCCACAGCTGGTGAGCAGTGAGGTGAGCATTTGATTTTTTTTTTTTTTATGTATGGAGGTATGGGGCATTATATGGGGGGGAGAAGTGACATCCTGCATGGGGCATTATATGGGGGGGAGGTAGGGACATCCTGCGTGGGGTATTATATGGGGGGGGAGTGACATCCTGCATGGGGCATTATATGGGGGGGAGTGACATCCTGCATGGGGCATTATATGGGGTGAGAGGTGACATCCTACATGAGGCATTATATGGGGGGGACATCCTGCATGGGGCATTATATAGGGGGTATGACATCCTGCATGGGGTATTATATGAGGGGGAGAAGTGACATCCTGCATGGGTCATTATATGGGGGGGAAGTGACATCCAGCATAGGGCTTTATATGGGGTGAGAGGTGACATTCTGCATGGGGCATTATATGGGGGGTGACATCCTGCATGGGGCATTATATGGGGGGGTGACATCCTGCATGGGGTATTATATGGGGGGAGAAGTGACATCCTGCTTGGGGCATTATATGGGGTGAGAGGTGACATCCTGCATGGGGCAATATATGGGGTGAAAGGTGACATCCTACATGGGGCAGTATGTGTTGGGGGGACATCCTGCATGGGGCATTATATGGGGGGTGACATCCTGTATGGGCCATTATGTGGGGTGGGACATCCTGCATGGAGCATTATGTGGGGGGGACATCCTGCATGGGGAATTATATGGGGGGTGACATCCTGCATGGGGCATTATGTGGGGGGCATATCCTGCATGGGGCATTATGTGGGGGGGGACATCTTGCATGGGGCATTATGTGGGGTGGGACATCCTGCATGGTGCATTATGTGGAGGGGACATCCTGTATGGGGAATTATATGGGGGGTGACATCCTGCATGGGCCATTATGTGGTGGGCACAGCCTGCATGGGGCATTATGTGGGGGGCACAGCCTGCATGGGGCATTATGTGGGAGGGACATTCTGCATGGGGAATTATATGGGAGGTGACATCCTGCATGGGCCATTATGTGGGAGGGGGACATCCTGCATGGGGCATTATGTGGGGGGGGGCACAGTCTGCATGGGGCATTATGTTGGGGGTCAAAGCCTGCATGGGGCATTATGTTGGGGTCACAGCCTGCATGGAGCATTATGTGGGGGGTCAAAGCCTGCATGGGGCATTATGTGGGGGGCACAGCCTGCATGGGGCATTATGTGGGGGGTCACAGCCTGCATGGGGCATTATATGGGGTGAGAGGTGACATCCTACATGAGGCATTATATGGGGGGGACATCCTGCATGGGGCATTATATAGGGGGGTGACATCCTGCATGGGGTATTATATGAGGGGGAGAAGTGACATCCTGCATGGGTCATTATATGGGGGGGAAGTGACATCCAGCATAGGGCTTTATATGGGGTGAGAGGTGACATTCTGCATGGGGCATTATATGGGGGGTGACATCCTGCATGGGGCATTATATGGGGGGAGTGACATCCTTCATGGGGTATTATATGGGGGGAGAAGTGACATCCTGCATGGGGCATTATATGGGGTGAGAGGTGACATCCTGCATGGGGCAATATATGGGGTGAGAGGTGACATCCTACATGGTGCCATATGTGTTGGGGGGACATCCTGCATGGGGCATTATATGGGGGGGTGACATCCTGCATGGGGCATTATATGGGGGGTGACATCCTGTATGGGCCATTATGTGGGGTGGGACATCCTGCATGGAGCATTATGTGGGGGGGACATCCTGCATGGGGAATTATATGGGGGGTGACATCCTGCATGGGGCATTATGTGGGGGGGATATCCTGCATGGGGCATTATGTGTTGGGGACATCCTGCATGGGGCAGTATGTGGGGTGGGACATCCTGCATGGGGCATTATGTGGAGGGGACATCCTGCATGGGGAATTATATGGGGGGTGACATCCTGCATGGGCCATTATGTGGGGGGGCACAGCCTGCATGGGGCATTATGTGGGGGGCACAGCCTGCATGGGGCATTATGTGGGAGGGACATTCTGCATGGGGAATTATATGGGGGGTGACATCCTGCATGGGCCATTATGTGGGAGGGGGACATCCTGCATGGGGCATTATGTCGGGGGGGCACAGCCTGCATGGGGCATTATTTGGGGGGTCAAAGCCTGCATGGGGCATTATGTGGGGGTCACAGCCTGCATGGAGCATTATGTGGGGGGTCAAAGCCTGCATGGGGCATTATGTGGGGGGCACAGCCTGCATGGGGCATTATGTGTGGTGTCACAGCCTGCATG
Source organism: Phyllobates terribilis (assembly GCF_046119375.1). Lineage (NCBI taxonomy): Eukaryota > Metazoa > Chordata > Amphibia > Anura > Dendrobatidae > Phyllobates > Phyllobates terribilis. The sequence continues at coordinate 737,877 of NW_027362820.1, forward strand.
GGGCATTATATGGGGGCACAGCCTGCGTGGAGCATTTTATGGGGTCCATTATTCTATATGGAGCAATATATGGAGCTCATAATACGGTATAGAGGACTATGTGGTGCCATTATACTGTGTGGAGGACATTACTGTCTGGTCTGCACTGTGAGCTGTGAGGATTCGCCGCTTTCTGAGTTATTGTGGAATTTACAATAGATATCGCTCATGTAATGTAAGAAGTGAAATCTTCGGGCTTGTACTATATATATATATATATATATATATATATATTTATCTGCGGTATCTGTGCATCATGAATCGTGGTATGTGTTAAAGGGGCCACTGAGACTCTTTCGCCCAGGGCCCACGAAATCCTGGAGCCACCCTGCAACGGTCATCATACATTACTATAACATTCTGGATAATGTGGGAGATCACAGAGAGGAGGACATACAGGTAATCTGTCACCAGGTGTTTGCTATGTATTCTGAAAGCACCATGATGTAGGGGCAGAGACCCTGATTCCAGTGATGTGTTACTTACTAGGCTGTGTGTGGCTGTTTCAATAAAATCAGTAGATTATCACTAGAAGACTATCTGTCTAGCCAGGTAGTCCTATTGCTCTGTACCCCTGCCTCCACCACTGATTAGCAGCTTTCTGCCTATGCACAGTGTACACAGAAAGCTGCCAATCAAGACTCAGCATTCAGAGCTCTGCAGCAGAAAAAAATAGTGATTTTATCACAACTGCTCCACCGAGTAAAGTAATCAACACATGGAATCAGGGTCTCTGTCCCTGCATCATGCTTCTCTCAGACCAAATAGCATAAACCTGGTGACAGATTCCCTGTAATTCAAATGTAATTAACACCATAGAGTCATCTACACTTAGAATAGAGACGTCCCATGGTTGTATGGGGGATAATACTGGACGAGTTATTAACACCCCATGATCTGATGACACACACGCATCCCCCTCTATGATACTTACAGATTCTTGGATCTCCGGGATCTCACTAATTCCATTGTTAGGATTCGACAGCTCAGTTGTTTCTAAAATAATGATGAAGAAATGAAATGTATTAGAGGATATTATTCCTACATAGATAATACAGCAATATAACGGAGAAATGACAAGATGTCTGTAAATGGGATTAATACTCGTTATATGGGGATTCTAAATATGAGAATATACGGGGAATCCATAGATAAATGTAATGTAAATGATGGAGGAACCCCTTCATAAATAACAAAAGACTGACCATCACTTCCGAAAAGAAAATGGGTGTGAACAGGTGCATACTAAGAGTAGCCATCCAAATACATAACTAACAAATTTGCACTCTGTAACGCTATAGCATGTAAACATGAAATAAATGAAATTTGAATTGCATTACTGCTGTAGAAAATAGGATAAAAGGAAGATACTTAGCGCATAATTTGGCCAATTCATGCATGGCCAGCAGCAACTGCAAGGGAACCTTCTTTTTCTGGGTGCATGCCAAGTAGCCACGGCAAGGTGACCTTTTTTTTTTGCTGGGTGCATGCCCAGCAGTCACGGCAAGACAACCTTCTTTTGCTGGGTGCATGCCCAGCAGTCACGACAAGGCGACCTTCTTTTGCTGGGTGCATGCTCAGCAGTCACGACAAGGCGACCTTCTTTTGCTGGGTGCATGCCTAGCAGCCACGGCAAGGCGACCTTCTTTTGCTCGGTGCATGCCCAGCAGTCACGGCAAGGCGACCTTTTTTGCTGGGAACCTATCTCCACCCATCAGCCCGGGGTGGTTTTAATTACAACAGGATCCTACCTACCCATATAAATGTAGGCTTCAGCCTAGGAGAGGATTCACATTAGGAGAGGATTCCAACAAAAAGATCGCCTTGTCATTGGCTGCTGGGCATTCATGAATTGGCCAAATTATGTGCTCAGTATCTTAGTTTTTTCCCATTTTCTAGAGCAGTAATGCAATTTAAATTTAATTTATTTCATGTTACTTGCTATAGCACTGCAGAATGGACCCTCCATCACATGAATGAGGAAGCCCCCACCCACGCTGCACATACGAGTGATGGTAAGAGAGCTGAAACATAGGAGAGATTTGCAAATTAGCCTGGAAGTGCACTGGGGGCGTGTCACTGCACTTGGATTTCTTCTTTCACGCCCCCAGCGCACTTCCATTCTGATTTGTATATGGTGTCTACTTTACATTTCTCCTGACTGGCACATTGGATTTCTACAAACAATTATTATTAGGGGACAATGGCCTATACCGTCACACCACTACTTCTATATGTAACAATGTGCTGCCAGGTTCCCATTACACAGAGTAGAGAGTAAATCTAACATTATCCTCCGTCCTCTGTAATATCTGGACATTCCATGTAGAAGGTCGGGTGATCGCTCACCTGTAATCAGATCGCTGTTCAGCTCCGGCTGACTCCTATTAGGGTCAGGGATTTTCGGGGTCACATTTTGCCCATATTTGGCGTCGCCTCCTGTTGTTTCCTGATAGATATAATATATATAATTAATATGTGGAAGATTTCACTAAATCACCAAATACATAAATCATGAAGGACTAAACCAACATTTACAGATGCACCAATTGTAACGATACAAATCCCGCGCCATCTTCAGATCTTTTCTCAGAAAGTCTCCTCAGATACGGTGGATTAAGATACGTCTATTAATATTGATCCTTACCGGGCGTTCCAATGAGCGTTCTAGTATAGACAGGACTTTTTCGGCCAGTTCTTTAAAGACAGCCAAATCTTCAGTCTGAGATCTTTCTTCAGCCTATAAAGAAGGAAAAATGGAAAGGAGAATTTTGAGATGAGAGCGGTCAGAATGGAGGCGGAAATTGTATGTGACATCGGTTCTCTGTCTGCAGATACAATGACTACATACTGTATTTGGGGACTCGTTGTGTTTTACCGTATTTTTTGGACTATAAGATGCCTTTTTTTCCAAAATTTTTGACCTCCCTTCTAACACTCTCGCACCCCTCCAATCTATCCTAAACTCTGCTGTCTGACTAATCCACCTGTCCCCCCGCTATTCCCTGGCTTCTCCCCTCGCTCCGCCAATCCCTTCACTGGCTACACATTACCCAGAGACTCCAGTTCAAGACCTTAACCTTGGCATGCAAAGCCACCCACAACCTGTCTCCTCCATATATCTGTGACCTAGTCTCCCGGTACTTACCTGCACGCAACCTCCGATCCTCACAAGATCTTCTTCTCTACTCCCCTCTTATCTCCTCTTCCCACAATCGCATACAAGATTTCTCCCGTGCATCCCCCCTACTCTGGAACTCTCCACCCCACCATATCAGACAGATTATTAATAATAATAATTGTCTGAATGTAGCTTACCAGGGGGGTGGCTGTGGTGGAGTGAGGTCACAGGAGGTAGGGTCACTGCTGTAGGAAGCCGGCAGTAGAAGTGGGGCGCTGCTGCGGGCCCCGAGCTGGGAGGAGCGGGGTATCCAGGAGGTGCGAGGCTGCGGGCCCTGGGCTTCAAGGAAATGTTAGCGGTGATTTAGGAGGGGAGTCCCCGCTCAGCCCATTGAATTTCTGGCGGTGGGCTTCAGGCAAATGGCCGCTGGAGGCAGTTCATGTGCAGATTTAGATCTCGGCTCAATGAGGAGCTGAGATCTCAATCTGCGTATTGGCCATCTCCAGCAGCCTACTTCTTGAAGCCCACTGCAGAGAAATCAATAAGCAGAGAAGGGCCTCCCCTCCTGAATTACCGCTAACATTTCCTTGAAGCCCAGGGCCCGCAGCCTCGCACCTTCTGGACACCCCGCTCCTCCCAGCTTGGGGCCCGCAGCAGTGCCCCACTCCTACTGCCGACTTCCTGCAGCAGCGACTCTGCCTCCTGTGACCTCGCTCCACTGCCACCACCCCCTCAGTAAGCAACCGACTATAAGACAGGACTATAAGACAGACCCCCATTTTATTATAATAAATGTTTTTCCTATTTACCTCCCAAAAATTTTTGGTGCGTCTTATGGTCTGCAAAATACGATATATTAGAAGAAAAAGCTTCTATCCCTCCATTATTATCTGTTAATATTGAGATGTTCTGTGCAGAGTGTCCGCCACTTACCTGGTGTAGTAATGTCCTGATGTTCTTAAGTAAATCCGTCAGATAGTCTGACGTTAGACGACGTTGTCGGTGTTTGGTCAAGCAATCCTTTAATAGCTCCATCACCAGCCGGTGAGTGAAGCTGAGGACGCCATCGGGTGGTAGAAGCACACTGTTAGGACGATTGATCATAAGGATCAACAATAGTGCTTTTACCTGAGGAATGTCCAAAACAATTCCAGCCATAGTGAAAAACTGCAAGTGCTATCAGTCACTATAGAGCCAAGAAAGGCACGGGTGAGCCTATGTGCATTGTATATATAGCGCCTGTGAGCAGTGATGTCACCATCACCTGTGATGTCATCACGGAATCTTGTGATAGAATCTTCACGGAGCAGCTCTGCGCAAATAGAATGCGGTCTGGTAATATATAAAGTGAAAACACCATACAATTAACTACCCATGTTATCATGGCCGTTCTATTTTATATCCAATTAGAACACATCCAGGATAAAGGTGTGTTCACAAGTTGGATTTTGGCAGTATTTTTTTTCTACCTCAAAAATCAAAGGAGGCAGGAAAAACGCTGCTTAAAATTCAGGTGTTTTTACTTGTGTTTTTTTTTCCATTCATTTGAATGGGTGAAAAATGCTGCAAAACCTCTGAAAGACTTGACAAGCTGCAGATTTAAAAAAAAGGAAAAAAACAGCATGTGAATGAGATTTCAGAAATGTCATTCACTAAGATGGTACTGTAAAACACAGCATTTTTGCTGCAGAAGAAAAACAGTGAATACACCCTAAAGATATCCTCAGTCATATTATGGGAAAAATTGTATATTTCGTATTTATTATCTCACGTGTTTTTCTTCACCATAGAACTTTTAAGGCTGTGTGCCCACTATGCGTTTTTTAGGCGTTTCTGCAGCGTAACTTCAGCCGCGGAAACACTTAAAAAACGCTTGGTGATAGGTCTGCAATGGTCCCCAATGATAATCCGCATGTGCTGTGCACATGCCGCGGAGATTTCCGCTGCGGATTATCATTGCGGAAAAATCCGCAGCACGTCCTTTAATTTTGCAGAGTCGCTGCGATTTAGCCGCCATTGACTTGCATTGGAACGCATAACATCCGCATGACTACAAATACACATGTGGATATTATGCGACTCAATGCGTGGATGGTACCCGGGTCTGGAGATGAAGAGACTCTCCTCCAGACCCGGGTACCATAGTACCTGTAGTTAAAATAGAATTAAAATAAAAAATAAACATATACTTACCTTCTGATGGCCCCTGTCTGCTCCCGGCGGTGCTGCAGGCTCTTCGGCTGCTCGCGGTGGTAAAAGGACCTTCCATGACGCCATTTAGTCATGTGACAGGTCACGCGACCGCTGACATCGGCGGTCGCGTGACCTGTCACATGACTAAATGACGTCATGGAAGGTCCTTTTACAGCACCGTGATCCGCCGAAGACACCGGACGCACCGGAGAAGGAGATCGAGGACCATCGGAAGATGAGTATAATGTTTTTTTTTTATTTTTCACCATTATTATTCTTTTTTCTATTATTGATGCTGCATTTGCAGCATTGTAACTTGGTCACACTATATAAATCCATGCCGGTTGCATGGAATTATATAGTGTGACCAAGTTGTCAAGCACTTTTCCAAGTGATGCTAAAATCACTTGGCAAAGCGCTTGACAACCCAGGGAGATGCAGAAACGCTTAGGAAAAATCTGCAGCATTTCTGCATCGTGGTCATATATCCTAACTCATTGGCGAACTGTTATACAAGGCTATATTCACACTAGACGTTTTTTTAGCGGGCTTTTTTATGCAAATTTTCAGCTGCGTTTTACAGTACCAACAAAGTCTATGAGATTTCCGAAATCTCATGCACAAAGCTTGCTTATTTGTCCTCAGTATTTTGTGCTTTCCATGGCTTTTTGCAATAGAGTATGTCACTTGTTTCAGCGTTTTTCACCCATTAAAAAAAAGGGTGGTGGAAAAAAATGCTGAAAAAAAGCCTAGTGTGAACATTTTGCTGCGTTTTTAGTGAAAAAAGCAAGTATGTGACACACATTTATTCTTGTGATTTTCCCAAGTATAAACCATCTTGTCTTGGTCACCTGAGATAGCAGCTTGGATTATTACAGTTTAATTAAATTAGTGATGCCTACAAAGTAAACATTGGTTGAGCTAGGTGTGAGATTGAACAACACATGTGGCCCAGGGAGGTGTGAAAATGAACAATGCCTGAGCAACTCAATGGCAAACCATAATGTGAAAGTAAATAGTGTCCTACAAATTCAGTGCACTGCCAGGGTCTTAGATAAACCATTCCAGACCAATTCACCCCCCACCCCCCCTGTTACATTTGTAATGTGTACTTTTTCATGAACATATGTCTTGCAATGGTAACCTGTTTTCATGTGTCTATGGTGGAAGCAAAGCTGAAATTTGGGATCCTGAAAAACGCACCAAAAATGCACCAAGAACCACTGCAAAAAAACACACCAAAACCTGCGTTTTTGACGCTACTTCTTTCCTGCCAAGAGATTATGTTTTGCTGCAGAAAAAAACACCTAGTGTGAATATAGACTAAGACTTACTCTGCCAGCATTAATAGTCAATATTCTGTATACAAATAGGACTCCAATCCAGGTATTCAGTTTATCATAAAAATGCCTGAGTTAATCTGCCAAATACACATAGTATGCTTTCTCATAGGTGAAATATAAATCCTGTTAAAGGTCCAAGTTGCAGCAGTTAAGTAGAACAAAACAGACCTCTTCATTCTTTGTAGGTGGAAAAACTTTCGAAATTGTCAGTGTATCAAGTACTTATACTCCTGACTGTATATAGTATAATTGCTGCACTGCTACATATAGGTGCTTCTCAGAAAATTAGAATATCATCAAAAAGTGAATTTATTTCAGTTCTTAAATCCAAAAAGTGAAACTCATATATTATACAGAGTCATTACAAACAGAGTGATCTGTTTTAAGTGTTTATTTCTGCTAATGTTGATGATTATGGCTTACAGCCAATGAAAACACAAAAGTCATTATCTCAGTAAATTAGAATTAACAAGAAACACCTGCAAAGGCTTCCTAAGCATTTAAAAAGGTCCCTTAGTCAGTTTCAGTAGGCTCCACAATCATGGGCAAGACTGCTGACTTGACAGATGTCCAGAAGGCAGTCATTGACACACTCCTCAAGGAGGGTAAGCCACAAAAGGTCATTGCTAAAGAAGCAGCTGTTCACAGAGTGCTGTATCCAAGCATATTAATGGACATGGAAGGAAAAAGTGTGGTAGAAAAAGGTGCACAAGCAACTGGGATAACCGCAGCCTTGAAAGGATTGCTAAGAAAAGGCCATTCAAAAATTTGGGGGAGATTCACAAGGAGTGGACTGCTGCTGGAGTCACTGCTTCAAGAGCCACCACACACAGACGTATCCAGGACATGGGCTACAAGTGTCGCATTGCTTGTGTCAAGCCCCTCATGACCAATAGACAACGCCAGAAGCGTCTTACCTGGGCCAAAAAGAAAAAGACCTGGACTGATGCTCAGTGGCCCAAGGTGTTGTGTTCAGATGAAAAGTAAATTTTGCATTTCATTTGGAAATCAAGGTCCCAGAGTCTGGAGGAAGAGTGGAGAGGCCACAATCCAAGCTGCTGGAGGTCTAGTGTGAAGTCTCCACAATCAGTGATGGTTTGGGGGGGCCATGTCATCTGCTGGTGTAGGTCCACTGTGTTTTATCAAGACCAAAGTCAGCGCAGCCGTCTACCAGGACATTTTACAGCACTTCATGCTTCCCTCTGCCCACAAGCTTTATGGAGATGGAAATGTCATTCTCCAGCAGGACTTGGCCCCTGTCCACACTGCCAAAAGTACCAATACCTGGTTTACACACAACAGTATCACTGTGCTTGATTGGCAGCAAACTCGCCTGACCTTTACCCCATAGAGAATCTATTATAGAGAATCTATGGGGTATTGTCAAGAGGAAGATGAGACCCCAGACCCCACAATACAGATGAGCTGAAGGCTGCTATCAAAGCCACCTGGGCTTCCATAACACCTCAGCAGTGCCACAGGCTGATTCCTCCATGCCACATTGCCGCATTGATGCAGTAATTGATGCATGAGGAGCCCGAACAAGTATTGAGGGCATTTACTAAACATACATTTCAGTAGGACAACTTTTCGGATTTTAAAAACATTTTTCAAGCTGTTGTTATGAAGTATTCTAATTTACTGAGATAATGACGTTTGTGTTTTCATTGGCTGTAAGCCATAATCATCAACATTAACAGAAATAAACACTTAAAATAGATCCCTCTGTGTGTAATGACTCTATATAATAGATCCCTCTGTGTGTAATGACTCTATATAATAGATCCCTCTGTGTGTAATGACTCTATATAATAGATCCCTCTGTGTGTAATGACTCTATATAATAGATCCCTCTGTGTGTAATGACTGTATATAATAGATCCCTCTGTGTGTAATGACTCTATATAATAGAACCCTCTGTGTAATGACTCTATATAATAGATCACTCTGTGTGTAATGACTCTATATAATAGATCCCTCTGTGTGTAATGACTCTATATAATAGATCCCTCTGTGTGTAATGACTCTATATAATAGATCCCTCTGTGTGTAATGACTCTATATAATAGATCCCTCTGTGTAATGACTCTATATAATAGATCACTCTGTGTGTAATGACTCTATATAATAGATCCCTCTGTGTGTAATGACTCTATATAATAGATCCCTCTGTGTGTAATTACTCTATATAATAGATCCCTCTGTGTAATGACTCTATATAATAGATCTCTCTGTGTGTAATGACTCTATATAATAGATCCCTCTGTGTGTAATGACTGTATATAATAGATTACTCTGTGTGTAATGACTCTATATAATAGATCCCTCTGTGTAATGACTCTATATAATAGATCACTCTGTGTGTAATGACTATATAATATAGGAGTTTCACTTTTTGCATTGAAGAACTGAAATAAACTAACTTTTGATGATATTGTAATTTTGTGAGAAGCACCTGTATATAGTATGAAGCCCCACTGCCCCATATGTGTATGTATAATTTGATGCACATGACTCGCCCCCTGGGCCGTGGGGTACACGGAACCGGGCCTTCTAGTGTACGGTGCTGATGGGGGTAGTAGTGGCAACCCGATCCCGTGGCTCAGGGTGGTCAGACCAAATGGTGGCAGTCTATTTATCAGTGTTTTGAAAGTCAGACTACGCCACCCGTGGATTGCGGTCAGGGATAACCGCCGCTGCGAGGCAGACTGCTGAGGCTGGTGTTGGTGTGCAGCACAGGTGTAGAATAACTCCCCACGGGAAGAGTGTAGCCTCAGGGCAGTGTAGATGGATGTTGGGGGTGATAGTGCAGGCCGCAATAGTAAGAGTTCAGAGTCCGCTTCAAACAGTTCAGGGTCTTTATTGTAGATATTATTAATGACCCAACAGTACCGGTTAGGAATGGGCCTGGGTGTCTGAGAGCATTCGGGCGAGCCCCACTGGTCAGGGTGAGTGTGTAGGCCTACCGTTCTCTCTATGCTCTTTCTGACTATCCCCCTTTTCGTGGTGTAATAGCCCACGTCCCTGAGCTGGCCGTGTACTTCTCGCCTGTATGGCATGCGACTAGGGCCTTGGGTACCTGTTGCTTGCTCCTCGCTGTACTGGTCCCTCTGTGTGGCGGAGACTCCAGGATTCTTAGGCCAAGGGACCTGAAATCCCTCGCAGGTTGGTTCTCTGCTGCTGGGCTTGTAACCCTGACAGCCCCGGACCCCAATGCCCGGTAGATTGGTTCTCTGCCAGGACCGGCTCTCGTCGCCTCTGTCCCTGGCTTGCAGTTTCTCCTCTGCCTCACGTGCTCCTCAGCTACAGCTGAACTGTCCCTCCTTCTCTGGGACTAGTCTCACTCCTGAGCTAGGTCTTCCAGTTCTCTCTAACCCTGCCCCCAGTTCCAGCTTTTATAAGGGCAGCCAGCTCCCCCTGCTGGCCTGGGACAGGAGGTGCTGTATGCTAATTGTCCCTAACCAGGGGACCTCCCTCCTGCTCTCAGACACAGATTATTGCTTGTGGCATCCAGGCCTGGGGTGACACATTCTCCCCTAGTAAAATTTAGTACTTTGGACTAAACAGGAAACACAAATACAGGGTATAAATGACAACATAACATATATACAAGTATATTTTGTCCTTGAGGTCACGGCGCTTCCGTGACCGGGTGTCCATGTCACCCAACAAGGTGAAGTTTTCCACGGTGTGGGGACCTGTTTCCATAAACCCCAAGTTCCTGGCCTTGGGCGTGGCGACAAGGCTGAGCTCTCTACTTTGGGCCACAAGGAGGCCACACCGGACAGATTTTTCTTCCGTGGCCATCTTCGTAAGAGGGCACCAAGTGCAGCTATCTACAAGACAGTTCCGGTTATTCAGCGTCCATAACCTGTTAGTCCATGAACTAGAAAGACTGGAAAAACATAATTAGCAACCAGGCAACAAACATAAAACATTTACAATATACAGCATTTAGATCTTCCAGCGAGCTGGTATTTGCCCCCTAGTGCTCCGGGTTGACCTGCGTAACCCACTGTCTGGTGGTGGTCTAACCTGACTTTCCCCACTATCATTCAGGGTACAGCTACTAGCTGGGTTTACAGGCAGTGCAGGCAGCTATCTGCGGGTCCTTTGGCTTACCGCAGGTATGGCAGGCTCACTGTCAGCAGAGGGTTGACTCTCCTGGGCTGCTGGCATGGGTTCTTCTGCCTCTAGGGCTGCTTGGTCTTCTAATTCCTCCTGCTCTCCTGTAGGTTCCTGCTGGGTTGGTTGAAGGAAGTGTAGGACGGGTACCACTATTGCATCATTTATCCGAGTCCAGGACCGGGGGAACTCTCCAAGAACTGTGCTGATCATTTCTTTCTTGTCTTCTGCGGGTTCAAGGTCATCTTGATCTTCTCCTGCACTCTGTAGTTGCTTGGGGCACCTTTTTAGGAGGGCTCTGGAGACGGTGCTAGTGGTTTCTCCTCCATCCTTGGTAATTACACATACCTTCGGGTTGTTGTGGTTGGACTGCAGTACTGTGTACAGGTCACTCTCCCACTGGTCATCTAGCTTGTGAAGCTTTCTCTTCCGCTTCAGGACCTGCTCACCAGGTTCCAGGGGACCAGCAGGGGCGTGTTGGTTGAAGAGCCTCTCTTGCTTTTCTCTCGCTTGAGCCAGACTCCTCTCCACACTCTCCTGTACCTTCTTGTACTGTAGCCGCCGTTCCGTATCCCAGTCTGCGTCTGGGGAGGTGTCCTCGGGGGTCAGGACTCCCATCTCCAGGTCTATCGGCAGCTTACCTGGTCTTGCCCTCATCAGGTAAGCCGGGGTGCAATTTGCAGCATTCACCGGGATATGGTTGTATAAGTCTATCAGGTCTGGCAGCTTCTCCGGCCACAGGCTGCATTCTTCCAGGGGCAACGTTTTGAGGAGATCAATGACGATATTATTCATTTTCTCACATAGCCCGTTGGTTTGTGGGTGGTAAGACGTTGTCCGAATCTTCTTACAGCCGTAGAGGTTGCAGAACTCCTGGAAGATTTCAGCCTCAAACCCTGGACCTTGATCTGTCAAGACCTGTTCCGGATACCCGTGTGGACGGCAGAAGTGTTGTTGGAAGGCTCTGGCCGCTGTTTGGGCTGTCAAGTCTTTAACAGGAACCACCACCAGGAACCGGGAATAGTGGTCCACTATTGTCAGGGCATAGACGTAGCCCGACCGGCTTGGAGCCAGTTTCACATGGTCCAGAGCTACCAGCTCAAGAGGCTGCCTGGTGATGATGGGCATCAAGGGCGTCTTCTGGCTGGTACTGTCCTTCCTTCTGAGGTTACATGGGCCGCAGTCCCTGCACCACTTCTCTATGGCCCCTCTCATTCCGACCCAGTAGAACCGCTCTCTCAGTAGGAACTCCAGTTTCTTCCACCCGAAGTGTCCCGCTCTGTCATGGTAGGCCTCCAGGACCATTGCTGCATCTCGTCTCGGGACCACTACCTGCCAGGTCAGCTCGTGCGTCCGGTGGTTGACAAGCCTTCTGCACAGCTTACCTTCGTAGAGGAATAGCCTGCTTTTCTCCTTCCATAACTGCTTGGCTTCCTCTGGAGCGTCCGAGCCAGGGCTAGCGTCTGCCTGGGTCAACAGGTCTTTCACCAGGCGAATTGCAGGGTCACTATCTTGCGTTTCAGCCCAGCCGTGGTGAGGTAAGGGATTGAACATGACAGTGGTCAAGTCTTTGTCTCTTACACGGTGGGAGTACTGAGTGGCCCTGTACCGGTGGAATGCAGGGAGCTCTATTTCCTCCAACTCATCTGGATCTTCTCCCTCATCAGGCAAGTGGGGCATTCTCGATAGGGCATCTGCATTGGCATTGGCTCGGCCTGCCCGGTACTTGATGGTGAAGTCATAGTTTGCTAGCTGGGCCATCCACCGCTGCTCTAGGGCACCAAGTCTCGCATTGTCCAGATGTGTCTACGGATTGTTGTCCGTGTACACAGTGAACTTCACAGAGGCCAGGTAATGCTTGAAACTTTCTGTTACGGCCCACACCACTGCCAAGGACTCCAGCTTAAAGGAGCTGTAATTCTCTCGGTGGGCCTCAGCTTCCGGCTGGCGTACGCGATCACCCTTTCTCTGCCCTGTTAGTTCTGTGACAGTACGGCTCCCAGCCCCACATTACTGACGTCTGTGTGGAGGATAAAAGGCTGGCCATAATCAGGGTAACCAGGGGAGGAGTCCTGAGGAGATAATTTGCATATTCCCACTGCATTTTGGGGTAAGTGAAGAGTCTCCGTGAGCTCAAAGAACACTGGATTTTGGCTGTTGGAGCTGAAAAGAGGACATTGGTAAACCAGGGGAGGAGTCCTGAGGAGATAATTTGCATATTCCCACTGCATTTTGGGGTAAGTGAAGAGTCTCCGCGAGCTCAAAGAACACTGGATTTTGGCTGTTGGAGCTGAAAAGAGGACATCGGTAAACCGCGCGCCGGTAGGCATTTTGAAGCTTTTTTTTTAAGCTTTTTTCACTGTTTTCAGAACATTAACAATAAGAACATGGAAGAGTCCAGGAGCCATTTGGTGAGCTGCATATCCTGCTACATGTTCACAGACTTGCCAGTGGAAAAGCCAAACTTCACATGCCAGAAATGCAAGCTTGGTTCCCTGTTGGAGGAAAAGTTGCGAAATCTAGAAGAGAGGTTAACTACCTTGAAAATCATTAAGGAAGGTGAAGAGTTCTTAGACAGAGCAGAATTATCTCTTCATGATTCAGAAAGAGAAGAAATTCGAACTGCACCTGACGAAACAGAGGAATGGAAGCATGTGACCCACAGAAGCAGGAGGATCGAGAGGCAGTCAGCACCCATACTGCTCAGGAACCAGTACCAGGCTCTCACGCAGGAGAACCATGAAGAAATACAGCAAAATAAGACTTTGCCAGCAATGAATAACCTTGTAAGCCCTCAGAATCCTCCTGGATGGAGAAAGAAGAATGTTGTGAAGAAAAAACGGAGAGTGGTGGTCATGGGGGATTCCCTGTTAAGAGGAACAGAGGCCGCTATCTGCAGACCAGACATAACCTCAAGAGAAATGTGCTGTCTTCCAGGAGCAAAAATTAAAGATGTGTCTGACAGGATATCAAGACTCTTCAGACCTACAGATCACTACCCATTCCTGCTAATACATGTGGGGACAAATGACACCGCAAGAAAGGACCTGGAAACCATCTGCAGTGACTTTGAAGACTTAGGCAAGAAAGTGAAAGAATTGGGAGCGCAGGTGGTCTTCTCATCCATCCTCCCAGTGGATGGCCATGGAACAATGAGGTGGAATAAAATTCTACAGGTGAACAACTGGCTACGTCGATGGTGCCGTCAACAAGGATTTGGATTTCTGGATCACGGAATGAATTACCTATACGATGGACTACTTGCTAGAGATGGGTTGCACCTTACGAAGACTGGAAAACATGTATTTGGAAGTCGCCTTGCTACACTCATCAGAAGAGCTTTAAACTAGAACAATGTGGGAAGGGAAGCAAAAGGCCAGAAAAAGCCATACAGCTGACAAATACTATTGAGATCTCTGCTACTGGAAATGGAAAAGAAGAACAAAGACAAAAAAATCTAAATAATAAAAATATGGGAGGAAGAGAAACCAATCACAAACTAAAATGTTTTTATACAAATGCACAAAGCATGGGCAACAAACAAGGAGAATTGGAACTACTAACGCAGGAAAAGAAATATGATGTCATTGGAATCACTGAAACTTGGTGGGACGATACACATGATTGGAATAAAAGGCTAAAAGGATACAACTTATTTGCAAGAAACAGACTTGATAAACGAGGAGGAGGTGTTGCATTGTATGTTAGAAAAGCGTATATCTGCACAGAGATTGAAGCTTCAGAGACTGGGAGTTCTGTGGAAACTGTTTGGGTAAGAATACAAGGAGAGAACAACGGAAAGGACACCATTGTAAGCATTTACTACAGGCCACCTGGGCAAGCTGAAGATATGGATGAACTCTTTATGTATCAAATGACCAAGTTCTCCAAAAAATATGACGTAGTGGTCATGGGAGATTTCAACTATCCAGACATTTGTTTGGAATCTCTCTCAAGTAAAACTAACAGGTCAAGCAAATTCTTATCCTCTCTTGCTGACAACTTTATCTTCCAAAAGGTAGGGGAGAAAACAAGGGGATCTGCTACTTTGGATCTAATCCTTATAAACAGGGAGGAAATGGTTGAGGAGGTAAAGGTGGCTGGGACCATAGGAGGTAGCGATCATGCTATTATAGAATTTTGGATAACTAGAGGAGGAAGACATGTGAAGACTCAAACTTCAAGGTTAGATTTTAGAAAGGCAGATTTTAAGAGACTCAGAAAGAGAATAGGAGGGATCCAATG
Organism: Phyllobates terribilis; assembly: GCF_046119375.1. Classification (NCBI taxonomy): domain Eukaryota; kingdom Metazoa; phylum Chordata; class Amphibia; order Anura; family Dendrobatidae; genus Phyllobates; species Phyllobates terribilis. The sequence goes on from NW_027362820.1 coordinate 752,943, forward strand.
GCTGGATGTCCTTAAGGACAAAAATGTCCAGGAAGGATGGGAAATTTTTAAAAATGAGATTCTCAAAGCACAATCGTTAACAATCCCGAAAAGTAGGAAGAATGGGAAGCATTTAAGGAAACCAGGATGGATGAACACAGAACTTAAACACATGCTAAAAAGAAAGAAAGAAATGTTTATTAAATGGAAAGAGGGAGGCATATCTAAAGAGGATTATAATGCAGTCTGCAGATCCTGCAGGGCACGTATCAGGTTAGCTAAAGCTGACAATGAATTAAGGCTTGCAAGAGATGTCAAAAGCAATAAAAAAGGATTTTGGGGGTATGTCAAAAGTAAAAGAAAAGTCAAAGATGCTATAGGATTTTTACAGGATGAAAATGGAGAAATGGTAAGAGAGGATGTTGAGAAGGCCAAACTTTTTAATTCCTATTTTGCATCTGTTTTCTCTCAGAAAGAAAATGTAACATCAACTGATCTTCACTGTCCTTTTAAAGGAATAGAGGAATCCAAGTTATCTGTAAACAGAAAGATTGTGAGGGAATATTTAGCTAACATAAATGAGTTCAAGTCTCCAGGTCCAGATGAATTACACCCCAGAGTACTGAAGGAGATCGTAGAAGAAATTTTAGAACCACTCTCCATAATCTTTGAAAATTCTTGGAGAACAGGAGAAGTCCCAGAAGACTGGAGAAGAGCAAATGTTGTTCCTATCTTCAAAAAGGGGAAGAAGGTGGACCCAGGGAACTATAGGCCGGTGAGTCTGACTTCTATACCAGGAAAGATCTTTGAAAAAATTATTAAACAACATGTATGTAAGTACATGGATAAGAATGAAGTGATTAACCAGAGTCAGCATGGGTTTGTAACTAACAAGTCATGTCAGACTAACTTAATTTCCTTCTATGACAGAATCACTGACTGGGTGGATCAGGGAAATGCTGTAGATATAGTATATCTTGACTTCAGCAAAGCATTTGACAAAGTATCTCACACCATCCTTATTGAAAAAATGACCAAGTATGCAATGGACTAGGCAACTGTTAAGTGGATTCATAACTGGCTTAGTGATCGGACTCAAAGGGTGGTTGTAAATGGCTTCACATCCAGCTGGATGAATGTCTCAAGTGGGGTACCACAGGGCTCCGTCCTGGGACCTGTATTGTTCAACATCTTTATCAATGATTTAAATGAAGGAATTGAGGGTAAACTGATTAAATTTGCTGATGACACAAAGCTGGGAGGGATAGCTAATACTAGAGAAGAGAGAGAGAGGATTCAAAAAGACCTAAATAAACTGGAGCAGTGGGCAGCAACCAACAGAATGGTTTTTAACAGGGAAAAATGCAAAGTACTACATCTGGGCAGTAAAAATGAAAAAAGCATATACAGAATGGGAGGAATAGAGCTAAGCAACAGTACATGTGAAAAAGACTTAGGTATACTAATAGATCATAGACTGAACATGAGTCAACAGTGTGATGCAGCAGTAAAAAAGGCAAATACAATTCTGGGATGTATTAACAGAAGCATACAGTCTAGATCACGTGAAGTCATTATCGGTCTGTACTCCTCTTTGGTCAGACCTCATCTGGAATACTGTGTACAGTTTTGGGCACCACATTTTAAAAAAGACATAGACAAACTGGAGCAAGTTCAGAGAAGAGCAAACCATGTCCTATGAGGAACGGTTGCAGGATTTGGGAATGTTTAGCTTGCAAAAAAGAAGACTGAGAGGAGACTTAATAGCTGTCTACAAATATGTCAAGGGCTGTCACATTGTAGAAGGATCATCTTTATTCTCATTTGCACAAGGAAAGACTAGAAGCAATGGGATGAAACTAAATGGGAGGAGACACAGATTAGATATTAGAAAAAACTTTTTGACAGTTAGGGTGATTAATGAGTGGAACAGGCTGCCACGAGAGGTGGTGAGTTCCCCTTCAATGGACGTCTTCAAACAGAGGCTGGACAGACATCTGTCTGAGATGATCTAGTGAATCCTGCTTTGAGCAGGGGGTTGGACCAGATGACCCAGGAGGTCCCTTCCAACTCTACCATTCTATGATTCTATGATTCTATGATAAGTAGCAGCATCAGGAAGCACGTCCATGTCCTTGTCCCAGCGCAGCGTTCAGTTGTTCATACTCCAGTCCTTGGAATGCAAGCGCAAATATGCAGCCAACGTCCCACAGGCCACACTACTAAATTCTCACAATTCACGACTGCTTGGCTCGAAATGTTGCCTTTTAGGCTTCTGGAGACAGAAGCATTCCGCAACCTGATGGCGGCGGCCATCCCTCGGTACTCTGTCCCCAGCCGCCACTATTTCTCCCAGTGTGCCGTCCCCACATTACACAAGCATGTGTCCCAAAACATTAGCCGTGCCTTCAACAACGCAGTTACCAGTAAAGTCCACCTAACCACAGCCACGTGAACAAGTGCTTGTGGGCAGGGATGGTACATCTCGCTGATGGCACACTGGGTTAACATAGTGGAAGCCGGGACCCAATCCGACCTTGGGACGGAACACGTCCTCCCGACGTCAAGGATTGCAGGCCCTAGGTCAGTCAGGGTTGCCCCCACGGTCTACAGCTCCTGAACCTCATGCTCCTCAGCCTCCTCCTCCTCCTCAGCCTCCATCTCCGAAATGACCACATCAGTCACAAGCTGGAAGCACTGCAGCACTGCCTCGGCCAAGCGGCAACAGGCTGTGCTGAAGCTAATATGCTTAAGTGAAAAAACACACAATGCTGAAGAGTTATGGACAGCTCTGAAAGAGCAGGCAGATCTGTGGCTCAAACCGCTGAACCTACAGCCAGGCATGGTCGTGTGTGACAATGGCCGGAACCTGGTGGCGGCTCTGAGGCGAGGCGAGCTCACACACGTACCATGCATGGCCCATGTGCTTAACCTCGTGGTTCAGCGGTTACTCAAATCCTACCCGGGGCTGCCGGATCTGCTTGTTAAAGTATGCCGCCTGTGTGCCCATTTTAGAAAGTCAGCTACAGCTTCCGCCGCCCTTGCAGTGTTTCAGCAGCGTTTGCAGCTTCTGGCTCACAGACTGGTGTATGATGTCCCCACACGTTGGAACTCTACATTGCAGATATTGGGAAGGATTTGTGAGCAGAAGAGGGCAGTTGTTGAGTACCAGCATCAAAAAGGCTATCGGTATTCAGTTCAGACTCCACACATAAGACCTCAGTAGTGGACGTGGATGTCAGACATATGTACCATCCTCCAAAACTTTGAGGACTCCACCAAGATGGTGAGCGGCGATGACGCCATAATTAGCCTCACCATCCCGCTTCTCTGTCTTCTGAAACGCTCTCTGCTCACAATCAAAGATGATGCATTGCAGGCGGAGCACGATAAGATGAAGCAATTAACCATACAGGGTGATTACACACAGCCAAGCCTCATCTCATCCCAACGTGGATTGGGTGACAATGAGGAAGAGGAGGAGGAGGAAGGACAGGAACTAGTTTCATGCACTATAGACGGTGCTATCTGCACAGCTGTCATACCGTCTGTTCAGCGTGGATGGCCAGAGGACAGAGAGGAGGAGGAGGAGAGCATGGTCAGTCATCCTCTTGGTGAGGACACGGAAGTCTTGCCTGTTAGTAGTCTGGCACGCATGGCTGAGTTTATGTTATGCTGCCTTTCCCATGACCCTCGCATTCTCAAAATTTTAGGTCATTACTGGTTGGTGACACTTCTAGACCCACTCTACAAGGAGAACTTTATATCTCTTATTCCTGAGGCGGACAGGTGTACAAAAATGAGGCAGTACCAGAAGGCCCTTGTTGCGGAACTATTAAAAAAATTCCCATCTAAAAACACTGGAGGCAGAGGGCACACTTCGTTCGACAACCAAGGCCCCCACTCTGTCACTTCTTCTCTCTGACTGAACACTGTTCTAAGATGGTGCCCACCTTTTATACCTCCCTCTAGAACATGAGCCCAGGTGACCAGCAAACAATGGGCTCCTATCTACGCTCAGGAACCAACCCCTATCTGCTCCTACATCACTGGGTATTCCTACCCCCTCCCCACTCCAGCCAGGGACATGGTCTGTCGTGCCTGCATTTCTGTCTAATGGGAGCACCGTTGAGCTGTCCCTCGGAAATGGGGTGAGTGTGCTGTATGCAGCTAACTGAACCCTGGTCCATACTCCATCCTTACCCGGGAGTGGAATATCACACCTCTGGCAGAGGTGCAATACCCCTGTAGCGTCCGAGCCCTCGGGGCGCTACAGTTTTATGATGCCTGTAAAAAAATTTTTTTATACAGTATGTTCATGTATACCCCCCCAGGAGTAAATGTTTGGCAGCCCATACACTTAGTGCATGGCATTACAAGTATAGGAGGCCCGCTCCTTTCTAATGGTAAAAAAATTTTATGATGCGCTCCTCCACGTCTCTTCCAAGGGCCATTGAAGTGCCTCCAAATTTTTGGCAGCCCTTGCAGTCACTGCATAGTCCAACACTATGGGAGACTCTCTCCTTTCTAATGGGAATTTGTCATTACTGTGGCCTGGTCTATATGTCTTTAAATTCTTAGTGCGTTTTTTCCTAAACTTGGTCAGCCGTTGGACTCACTGCATACCCTATAACTGTATAGCAGACCCTCTCCTTTCTAATGGGAACATGTCATATCTTGTTACTGTGGCCCTGCTCTGTGTGTCTTTAAATTCTTAGTGGGGATTTTCCTAAAATCTGTCAGCCGTTGGACTCACTGCATACCCTATAACAGTATAGCCGACCCTATCATTTCTAATGGGAATTTGTCGTTACTGTGGCCCTGCTCTATGTGTCTTTAAATTCTTAGTGGGTTTTTTCCTAAAATTGGTCAGCCGTTGGACTCACTGCATACCCTATAACTGTATAGCAGACCCTGTCCTTTCTAATGGGAGCATGTCGTACCTTGTTACTGTGGCCCTGCTCTGTGTGTCCTTAAATTCTTAGTGGGGTTTTTCCTAAAATTTGTCAGCCGTTGGATTCACTGCATACCCTATAACTGTATAGCAGACCCTCTCCTTTCTAACGGGAACATGTCGTACCTTGTTACTGTGGCCATGCTCTTTGTGTCTTTAAATTGTTAGTGTTTTTTTTCAAAAATTTTGGCCACCCTTGCAGTCACAGCATGGGCATTACCACTATAGAAGACCCGCTCCTTTATAATGGGAACATTTTTTTTACTGAGACCCTCCTCTATGTCTCTTCAAAGGGGTATTAGGTTGCGTCCAAATTTTTGACAACCCTTGCAGTCACTGGATGCGCAATAACAGTATAGGAGACCCACTTGTTAATAATGGGAAAAACAAAGCATAGCCCTCTGATGGCTCTCTAACAATAGCTAGGGCCGACTGCTGGCCTTTTAAGAATAGTAAGGGCCGTCTGATGTCCCTATAAAAATAGGCTTTATGACTTTCAGAGTCCCTCCATCATAAATAAAACAGGATGTGTCTGATGACACCACATTGCCAGATGAGGTTGTAAAATGTTAAAATGACATTTCCCGGTGAATGCATTTGTCATAAAAAATAACATAAAAAAACATAACAATAGGATCTTTCTTTAGTATAAAAAACAGCATCACCAATTTAACCTCAATGTAATCACATTGTTCAGCTCATGCACCTCCTCCTCCATCTCCGAAATGACCACATCAGTCACAAGCTGACAGCACTGCAGCACTGCCTTGGCCAAACAGCAACAGGCTGTGCTGAAGATAACATGCTTAATGCTTAATTGACAAACCGCCCAGCGCTGCATAGTTGTTGAAAGCTGTAACACAGCAGCTTGATCTGTGGCTCTCACCGCTGAACATACAGCCAGGCATGGTCGGGTGTTACAATGGGCGGAACCTGGTGACGGAGAAATGACAACCGGGGTAGATACTGTTTCCCTCTATGCCAGTCCTTTCACAGAATATGGCTGTGGTGAAATACAACTCCCACTGAGAAGCTGTTTCAGATTGAAAAACATTGTGCCCACCAGAGGATTTGTTTCTGAGGGCTAACCTTTCTCACCCGCTCAAGAGCCCCATAGCAGCTGCAAAGTTAGCGCTATCATGAACTCTCCTGAGGTAGAAGCCAAGGAACACCAGAGAATTCTCTGGTGGGACTGTCCAACCCTGCCGAGAAGCAGTCCTGGCTAAGAAAAGTGTGTGGGAAGATTCCAGGACACTCTATTTTTACTGAGGAGGAAACACATGCAAACATGGGGAGAACATACAAATTTCTTGCAGATGTTGTCCTTGCTGGGATTTGAACCCAGGATCCCAGTGCTGTAAGACTTCAGTGCTAACCACTGATCCAATGTGCTGCTGTTCACCCTCTAATATCTAACAGGCTGGAGAAACTTGAACCTACTGCCACTCTATCATCAGCTCCTTTGTGAGAAAATGTATTTGGGCAGCCACTCACTCTACCAAATAAAATTCCAGAGAAGGAAATTGAGGATGGCTTCGCTACTGGTACTGGGGGCAGTGTTAATACCATAGTGTTGTACCATAGTTTGCTGGAAATATTCCAGGCTGGTAGGAGGCAAGTAAATTCCCACAGAAAAGTACCAGCAGTAATGTTCAGGCCACATTTCAAGTGCAAGCAGCTTTAGAGGACTTCCTGGGAGAAATGACACGCAGGGTAGATACGGTTTCCCTCTATGCCAGTCCTTTCACTGAGCTAAATACAACTCTTATCAAAAAAAGTTGTGGACTGGCTCCGTACCGTCCCTGGCCACATTCACCTGTCCACGTGTTTGTGGTTAGGCAGTCCTTCTTAGTAAGTGCACTGGGTAGGGCATGGGTAATGTTGTAGGACCCGTGCTTGTGGAAGGCGAAGGCGATACCGGGAAAAATACTGGCGGCTGGGGACCGAGTATGGACACCCGACCGCCGCCTGCATGAGGTTGTGAAAAGCTTCCATCTCCACAAGCTTAAAAGGCCATATTTCAAGTGCAAAGAGCTGCCCAGAAATCTGTCAGTTTAGTGTTGCGGCCTGTGGGTGGGTGGGTGGCTGGCTGCATACTTGCAATTGCAATCCAAGTAACAGAAAACTAAGCAGATGATGGCCTCTATCATCATCATGGCCTCACCTCGGCACTATGAACTCTCCTGAAGGAGAAGCCAGGGCCCGCCGGAGGAGTCTCCGGTTCTCTGGTGGGCCCGTCCAACCCTGCCGAAAAGCAGCCCTGGCTAAGAAAAGTGTGGGGGAAGGTTCCTAGACACTCTATGGCTGCTTTTTTAATGCGGATCGGCCATGCTTATGCATGTTATTTCTCAAAACGCATTACGGATCAGGCCATTTTCCAACTCTGTATTCAAGAAATTAAATGCGCAAAGAAAGATGTGTGTGTGTGTCAAAGCACCATTGACAAGTGCGAGTTGATGTTGGATGGGCTGCCATTGCTTCTGCAACAAGCTCAATTACAGGATTTTCTGGGAGAAATGACATGCAGGGTAGATACGGTTTCCCTCTATGCCAGTCCTTTCACCGAGCTAAATACAACTCTTAGCAAAAAAAGTTGTGGACTGGCTCCGTACCATCCCTGGCCACATTCACCTGTCCACGTGTTTGTGGTTAGGCGGTCCTTCCCAGTAAGTGCACTGGGGAGGGCACGGGTAATGTTATGGGACCCGTGCTTGTGGAAAGCGGAGGCGATACCGGGAAATATAGTGGCGGCTGGGGACCGAGTATGGACACCCGGCCGCCGCCGGCATGAGGTTATGAAAAGCTTCCGCCTCCACGAGCCTAAAAGGCCACATTTCAAGTGCAAGCAGCTGTCAAAAATTTGGCAGTATAGTATTGCAGCCTTTGGGTGGGTGGCTGCCGGCATTCTTGTGCTTGCATTCCAAGGAATGGGGTAGGGACAACTGAACACTGCAGTGGGACAAGGACGTGGACGGTGATTGTTGCAAGTCTGCAACGACAGGTGCATGGCGGGAATCATCTTCGCATGTGTCAAGGATCACTTATGATGGGCACACATTTAGGCAGTGACCTGGGAGTCAGAGATGTTTCCAGAGGTCTTCCCCTTGCTGTTCCCATGTGTTTTCAGCACTGTATGCATGTGTCTGATGATGTGTCACACACCACATGGCAAGATAAGGTTGTAAAATGTTAAAATGACATTTCCTGGTGAATGCATTTGTCTTAGTTGAAAGCAATGCAAAAGTGCAAAAACGTGTCAAAAATGCTACGTGTGAACATAGCCCAAGGTGTGTAGGAGTATTTTTGTTTTTGTTTATTTATTTTGCCTTATATACAAGTCATCACCCTGGAAAGGATGTTCCTTACGCCGTAAAAGTGGCGTAATACTCTGACGACGTTGTTGACAGCAGTGATCTGGGAGTCAGAGATGCTTCCAGGGGTCTTCCCCATGCTGTTCACATGTCATTTGAGCACAGTTCCCATCGATTTGGGCAATTTTTAGGCCCTCTGCAGACCGCCGTGGGTTGCTACCTGAAAAATGCTCAAGTTTCCCCTAGACTTATATTGGGCTCATTGCTCGGGTTGAGCACCCGAGTATTTCAATTTGCTCGACCCGAGCAACGAGTACTCGAGCATTTTAGTGCTCGCTCATCACTAATGACAACCAAAAACATCCAAATAATCCTGATCAAAAAGTTCACATACCCTGGTGATTTTGGCCTGATAACATGCACAGAATTTGACACAAATGGGTTTGAATGGCTACTAAAGGTAACATCCTCACCTATGACCTGTTTGCTTGTAATTAGTGTATGTGCATAAAGCTGAGTGAGTTTCTGGGATCCAGCCACTGACGTTTCTGGATTTTGAGATGGGGAAAGCAAAAGAATTATCAACGGATCTACGGGAAAAGGTAGTTGAACTGTATAACAGAGGAAAGGGAGGCAAAAAGAGTATAACACAGGAAAGGGATACAAAAAGATATCCCAGGAATTGATAATGCCAGTCTGCAGTGTTCAAACTGTGATTAACAAATGGAAAATCAGATGCTCTGTAAAAACCAAACCACAGTCAGGTAGACCAACAAAAATTTCAGCCACAACTGCCAAGAAAATTGTTCGGGATGCAAAGAAAAACCAACAAATAACATCAGCTGAGAACACACTTAGGGGTGTACTCACTTTTATTGCCAGCGGTTTAGACATTAATGGCTGTGTGTTGAGTTATTTTGCAGGCACACCAAATTTACAGTTAAACAAGCTGTACACTGACTACTGTACATTGTATCAAAGTGTCGCATCTTCAGTGTTGTCCCATCAAAAATATATATATGTATTCCGGCCCATTTTTGGAGTTTTGTGTGAAATTATGTCCAATTTGCCTTTTTTTTCTCAGTTTTTTTGTGTTGTTCCAATAAACACAACGGAAATAAACATGCGTGTAATAAAACATGTGTAATTTTCTGAAACAATTTCAAGGGTGCCAGCACTTTCCGCCATGACTGTATATGCAGGTAGAGTCCTTAACCCCTTTACAACCCAAAGTGGTTTGCACGTTAATGAGAAGGCCAATTTTTACAATTCTGACCACTGTCACTTTATGAGGTAATTACTCTGGAACGCTTCAACGGATCCCCCTGGTTCTGAGAATATTTTTTCATGACATATTGTACTTTATGATTGTGGTAAAATTTCTTCGATATCACTTGTGTTTATTTGTGAAAAAAACAGATATTTGGCGAAAATTTTTAAAATTTAGCAATTTTCAAAATTTGAATTTTTCTGCCCTTAAATCGGAGAGATATGTCACACAAAAAAAGTTAATAAATAACATTTCCCATATGTCTACTTTACATCAGCACAATTTTGGAACCCAAATTTATTTTTATTAGGGAGCTATAAGGGTTAAAATTGACCAGCGATTTCTCATTTTTCCAACAAAATTTACAAAACCATTTTATTAGGGACCGCATCACATTTGAAGTCACTTTGAGGGGTCTTTATGACTGAAAATACCCAAAAGTGACACCATTCTTAAAACTGCACCCCTCAGTGAATCAGGTCATCATGGCAACATCCGGGAAGCCGCGGCACACATTGCTGGACGCCGGCAGGAGAGGTGACTATCCCGATCACCTCCCCTTGCCCCCGCAATGCTGTGAACGACTTCGATCGCAGCATTGCGGGGGTTAATGTGCGGGATCTCTCCCAGCACATAGCACCGGGTGTCAGCTGTGACAATCAGTTGACACCCGGAGCCGATCACGCCCGCACAGCCTGTGTGCGCGATCGCAAAGATGTACTAATACGTATCAGGCTCTTAAGTCCCAGGGCGCAGATACGTATCAGTACGTCTTGGGCTTTAAAGAAGTTAAAATTATGTGAAAATGGGAAAAGTCACAAAACTTTGCAACTTTTCAAGAGCTTTATGCCAGTTTTCTGGCAAAAACACTGGTGAATCGGGTTCATAATCTCTAATCCTTTCAGCTCCCTTTAATTAGACTACTTTCAACAAACTAATTATAAGTATTGGGTCTGTTTTTTTTTAATGCTTTTAAAATAATTGTAAATATTTTCAATCCCCTTTTGTTATAAGGATTTCCCAAAAATTAGCTAATCATAGGTTGTCCTGCATTCGTGACAGTGATTGACTGCGCGGTCACTTGGAAGTTTACATTGGCATCACTACAGGGCCGGTAAAGAAGGACTGTCAGGGACCCCCAGAGTGTGGTAAAATGCGCCAACTAATTCATAATTCATTTAATTCTCACACAATATACTAAGTTAGTGTAAGTCTACAAAAAAGCAACAAAACTTGGTGCTAAAAAAATTGAGCATAACTTTTTGAAAAATGAACCAGGTTATGCCAAATCTTACATATTTTGTGACTTTGTGATCAGTTATCAACACAAATATTTTACTCAAATTACCAGATCGATGGATAAGAATTGGGACTTTTCCCTACATCTCTCCAAAACATCACCGCTTATAGAAGACCACCCTCATATCCAGATCAGATTTTCTGTGAGAGATGCCCAGATTCACAATATAGTATGCCTACTGGCCATCTATGAGAAGTCCACCCCAATGGAAGTCCAGTTATTAACCACTTCGCGCCAGAGCCTGTTTTTGCCTTCGTGACCGGGCCAATTTTTTCAATTCTGACCACTGTCACTTTATGAGGTAATTACTCTGGAACGCTTCAACGGATCCCCCTGATTCTGAGATTGTTTTTTTGTGACATATTGTACTTCATGATAGTGGTAAAATTTCTTTGATATCACTTGCGTTTGATTGTGAAAAAATCAGAAATTTGGCAAAAATTTAGAAAATTTTGCAATTTTCAAACTTTGAATTTTCATGCCCTTTAATCAGAGAGATATATCACACAAAATAGTTAATAAATAACATTGCCCACATGTCTACTTCACATCAGCACAATTTTGGAACCAAAATTTTTTTTTGTTAGGAAGCTATAAGGGTTAAAAGTTGACCAGCGATTTCTCATTTTTACAACAAAATTTACAAAAACATTTTTTTTAGGGACCACATCTTATTTGAAGTGACTTTGAGGAGCCTTTGTGACAGAAAATATCCAAAAGTGAAACCATTCTAAAAACTGCACCCCTCAAGGTGCTCAAAACCACATTCAAGAAGTTTATTAACCCTTCAGGTGCTTCACAGGAATTTTTGGAATGTGGAAGAAAACAATGAACATTTAACTTTTTTTCACAAAACTGCTACTTTAACCTCAAATTTTTAATTTTCACAAGGGTGGCCAGAAAAAATGGACCCCAAAATGTGTTGTGTAATTTCTCCTGAGCACGCTGATACCCCATATGTGGTGCAAAGCCACTGTTTGGGTGCACGGCATGGCTTGGAAGGTAAGGAGCGCCATTTGACTTTTGGAATGGAAATTTGACTGGAATGGATAGCGGACGCCATGTTGCATTTGGAGAGCCCCAGAGGTGTCTAAACAGAGGAAACCCCCAATAAGTGACCCCATTTTGGAAACTAGACCCCTCAAGGAACTTATCTAGATGTGTGGTGAGCACCTTGAACCCCCAGGGGCTTCACAGAATTTTATAATGTTGAAGTGTGAAAATAAAAAAACACATTTTTAACACAAAACTGCTACTTTAGCCTCAAATTTTTAATTTTCACAAGGGCAGCCAGAAAAAATGGACCCCAAAATGTGTTGTGCAATTTCTCCTGAGCACGCTGATACCCCATATGTGGTGCAAAGCCACTGTTTGGGCGCACGGCATGGCTTGGAAGGTAAGGAGCGCCATTTGACTTTTGGAATGGAAATTTGACTGGAATGGATAGCGGACGCCATGTTGCATTTGGAGAGCCCCAGAGGTGTCTAAACAGAGGAAACCCCCAACAAGTGACCCCATTTTGGAAACTAGACCCCTCAAGGAACTTATCTAGATGTGTGGTGAGCACCTTGAACCCCCAGGGGCTTCACAGAATTTTATAATGTTGAAGTGTGAAAATAAAAAAACACATTTTTAACACAAAACTGCTACTTTAGCCTCAAATTTTTAATTTTCACAAGGGCAGCCAGAAAAAAATGGACCCCAAAATGTGTTGTGTAATTTCTCCTGAGCACGCTGATACCCCATATGTGGTGCAAAGCCACTGTTTGGGTGCACGGCATGGCTTGGAAGGTAAGGAGCGCCATTTGACTTTTGGAATGGAAATTTGACTGGAATGGATAGCGGACGCCATGTTGCATTTGGAGAGCCCCAGAGGTGTCTAAACAGAGGAAACCCCCAACAAGTGACCCCATTTTGGAAACTAGACCCCTCAAGGAACTTATCTAGATGTGTGGTGAGCACCTTGAACCCCCAGGGGCTTCACAGAATTTTATAATGTTGAAGTGTGAAAATAAAAAAACACATTTTTAACACAAAACTGCTACTTTAGCCTCAAATTTTTAATTTTCACAAGGGCAGCCAGAAAAAAATGGACCCCAAAATGTGTTGTGCAATTTCTCCTGAGCACGCTGATACCCCATATGTGGTGCAAAGCCACTGTTTGGGCGCACGGCATGGCTTGGAAGGTAAGGAGCGCCATTTGACTTTTGGAATGGAAATTTGACTGGAATGGATAGCGGACGCCATGTTGCATTTGGAGAGCCCCAGAGGTGTCTAAACAGAGGAAACCCCCAACAAGTGACCCCATTTTGGAAACTAGACCCCTCAAGGAACTTATCTAGATGTGTGGTGAGCACCTTGAACCCCCAGGGGCTTCACAGAATTTTATAATGTTGAAGTGTGAAAATAAAAAAACACATTTTTAACACAAAACTGCTACTTTAGCCTCAAATTTTTAATTTTCACAAGGGCAGCCAGAAAAAATGGACCCCAAAATGTGTTGTGCAATTTCTCCTGAGCACGCTGATACCCCATATGTGGTGCAAAGCCACTGTTTGGGCGCACGGCATGGCTTGGAAGGTAAGGAGCGCCATTTGACTTTTGGAATGGAAATTTGACTGGAATGGATAGCGGACGCCATGTTGCATTTGGAGAGCCCCTGAGGTGCCTAAACAGAGGAAACCCCCAACAAGTGACCCCATTTTGGAAACTAGACCCCGCAAGGAACTTATCTAGATGTGTGGTGAGCACCTTGAACCCCCAGGGGCTTCACAGAATTTTGTAATGTTGAAGTGTGAAAATAAAAAAACACATTTTTAACACAAAACTGCTACTTTAGCCTCAAATTTTTAATTTTCACAAGGGCAGCCAGAAAAAATGGACCCCAAAATGTGTTGTGCAATTTCTCCTGAGCACGCTGATACCCAATATGTGGTGCAAAGCCACTGTTTGGGCGCACGGCATGGCTTGGAAGGTAAGGAGCGCCATTTGACTTTTGGAATGGAAATTTGACTGGAATGGATAGCGGACGCCATGTTGCATTTGGAGAGCCCCAGAGGTGTCTAAACAGAGGAAACCCCCAACAAGTGACCCCATTTTGGAAACTAGACCCCTCAAGGAACTTATCTAGATGTGTGGTGAGCACCTTGAACCCCCAGGGGCTTCACAGAATTTTATAATGTTGAAGTGTGAAAATTAAAAAACACATTTTTAACACAAAACTGCTACTTTTGCCTCAAATTTTTAATTTTCACAAGGGCAGCCAGAAAAAATGGACCCCAAAATGTGTTGTGCAATTTCTCCTGAGCACGCTGATACCCCATATGTGGTGCAAAGCCACTGTTTGGGCGCACGGCATGGCTTGGAAGGTAAGGAGCGCCATTTGACTTTTGGAATGGAAATTTGACTGGAATGGATAGCGGACGCCATGTTGCATTTGGAGAGCCCCTGAGGTGCCTAAACAGAGGAAACCCCCAACAAGTGACCCCATTTTGGAAACTAGACCCCTCAAGGAACTTATCTAGATGTGTGGTGAGCACCTTGAACCCCCAGGGGCTTCACAGAATTTTATAATGTTGAAGTGTGAAAATAAAAAAACACATTTTTAACACAAAACTGCTACTTTTGCCTCAAATTTTTAATTTTCACAAGGGCAGCCAGAAAAAATGGACCCCAAAATGTGTTGTGCAATTTCTCCTGAGCACGCTGATACCCCATATGTGGTGCAAAGCCACTGTTTGGGCGCACGGCATGGCTTGGAAGGTAAGGAGCGCCATTTGACTTTTGGAATGGAAATTTGACTGGAATGGATAGCGGACGCCATGTTGCATTTGGAGAGCCCCTGAGGTGCCTAAACAGAGGAAACCCCCAACAAGTGACCCCATTTTGGAAACTAGACCCCTCAAGGAACTTATCTAGATGTGTGGTGAGCACCTTGAACCCCCAGGGGCTTCACAGAATTTTATAATGTTGAAGTGTGAAAATAAAAAAACACATTTTTAACACAAAACTGCTACTTTAGCCTCAAATTTTTAATTTTCACAAGGGCAGCCAGAAAAAATGGACCCCAAAATGTGTTGTGCAATTTCTCCTGAGCACGCTGATACCCCATATGTGGTGCAAAGCCACTGTTTGGGCGCACGGCATGGCTTGGAAGGTAAGGAGCGCCATTTGACTTTTGGAATGGAAATTTGACTGGAATGGATAGCGGACGCCATGTTGCATTTGGAGAGCCCCTGAGGTGCCTAAACAGAGGAAACCCACAACAAGTGACCGAATTTTACAATCTACTCCTCTGTATAAATTAATCTAGTGGTGGGAAAATAAGTAGATAGGTAAATGGTCACTAAACCCATAGATGAATTCCCACAGAGGTGTCATTTCTATAATGGGGTCACTTCAGGGGGGATTATGCTGTTCTGGCACTTTTCAGAGTACCAGAGCTAAAGAATCCCCCCTGAAGTGACCCCATTTTGGAAATGAAACCCCTCTGGGAATTCATCTATGGGTTTAGTGACCATTTTAACTCAATGGATGATTTCCAGAAACAAGCACGCAATGGAAGGTTTAGATTCTGGAGAACCCCCCCTGGAAATTAAGTGAGCTCTACTCGAATGTGTCATTCACTAAATGAACCAAATGTTTGAATGACAAATTGGGATACATTTTTACAGTTTAAAAACGTGGTTCTGTGTGGAAGATTTTAAAGCAGTCAGTGACGCATAAGGCTGGCAATGATGGGCATTGTGGGCAATAGTAGCGGGTATCATGCCTCATTCCTCTCTTAGTACATACACGACATCTTTTCTGGGGGTTCCTTCTTGTTTCCGTTGCTGGAATAAGTGCAATAAAATGTCGCTCAGTGAGTCTTTTCACATCCTCAGATTCCAATGGATGAGCGGGGCTAACACTTTGAAAGACAAGATTTTCAATTACCTTTTCTTGATAATCAAGAAAAGGATCTGAATTTCCTGCTTTTTTGTACAACACAAAAGAATTGTATGTGGCCACCTGAAACAAATAAATAACCAACTTTTTATACCAGGTATAGGACTTTCTTGATACCTGGTATGGCTGTAGAACCTGGTCTGCAAGGTCCACACCCCCCATGTGTTTGTTGTAGTCAATGACTGACACAGGTTTTTGCTTCGGAGTGGTGGATCCTAGTTCTACAGTGGCCCTTGTGGCATCTGTGTGGATCGAGCTGAGGACAAAAATATCCCTCTTATCCCTATATTTCAGGGCAAGCAGCTCTCCGTTGCGTACAGCCCCTGACTGCCCCTTTTGAAACTTTTGGTTGACCAATGGTTGTGGAAACCCCTGACGGTTTTTACGGATGGTCCCACAAGCCCCGATGTTGTGTTCAACCAGACTTTTAAATAGGGGTATGCTGGTGTAATAATTGTCCACATATAGATTGTAGCCTTTTTGAAAAAATGGACTTATCAGCTCCCAAACAATTTTTCCAGATGTCCCCAGATAAGTAGGGCATCCTGGTGGGTTTAGTTGGCTATCTTTCCCCTCATATATGCGAAAAGCGGATGTGTATCCGGTTGAACTTTCGCACATTTTATAGAGCTTTATTCCAAACCTTGCCCTTTTTGATGGGATAAATTGCTTGAGGTGCAGTCTTCCTTTGAATTTTACAAGGGACTCGTCTATAGAAATATTTTGTGTTGGGGTGTAGAGGCTTAAGAATTTTTCTGACAAATTTTCAATGATGGGTCTAATTTTATATAACCTGTCATGTTCTGGGGCATTTCTGGGCAGGCATTGACTATTGTCGTTAAAATGCCAAAACCGCATGAGCATTTCATAACGGGTCCTAGGCAGAATGACTGAAAACATAGGGGTGGCTTGAACAGGGTGGTTGGACCAGTAGGATCGAATGCTCGGTTTTTTAACAAGCCCCATGGCAAATGTAAGTCCTAAAAATTTTTTTATTTCCGGGACATTAGTTGGTGTCCATAAATTTGCCCTAGCATAGTAAGATCGGGGATTCTGTCTTATGAATTGGGACGCGTATAAATTTGTTTGCACGACAATATGCTCTAGCAAGCTGTCTGTAAAACACAAATTAAAAAAATGAATTGGTCCAAAATCTTCCACCTCCACATTTATACCAGGAATGGCGTTGAAATCAGGGCTGAATGGAGCAGCCGAATCTGAAGCCTCCCATCTGGGAAATGCTAGATCATGTGGCAACGCCCCTTGTACACTGGCGTGCGCCAATTCACTAGTAGCAGGGACAGCGCTTGTACTGGGCAGTGTTCCCTGATTTGGAGACGTTTCTCCAGTAGCGCTATTTGCCCCTATTGCTGTACTGGTCCTTGGGCTTGAGGATGGACCAGAATCACTGCTCATTTCTGGGCTCTCAGTGTCGCCGCTACTAAAGCCCTCAAAATCCATATCTCCATCTGAGATTGCGCTGTCATCAGTGTCAGAACACAGCAGGGCATACACCTCCTCTGCGGTATAAGTCTGACGGGCCATTTTATTTTTATATTTTTTGACTGGACTGAACGGACCGGAATGAAAGGACGGGACCGGACTGGACTGACCGGACTGATCTGACAGGACTGACTGACTGATCTGACAGGACTGACTGACTGATGTGACAGGACTGACTGACTGATCTGACAGGACTGACTTACTGACTGACTGACAGATCTGACTGACTGACAGATCTGACAGGACTGACTGACTGACAGATCTGACAGGACTGACAGATCTGACAGGACTGACTGACTGACAGATCTGACTGACTGACAGATCTGACAGGACTGACTGACTGACAGATCTGACAGGACTGACAGATCTGACAGATCTGACAGGACTGACTGACTGACAGATCTGACAGGACTGACTGACTGACAGATCTGACAGGACTGACTGACTGACAGATCTGACAGGACTGACTGACTGACAGATCTGACAGGACTGACTGACTGACAGGACTGACTGACAGATCTGACAGGACTGACAGATCTGACTGACAGATCTGACAGGACTGACAGATCTGACAGGACTGACAGATCTGACTGGACTGACAGATCTGACTGGACTGATCTGACAGGACTGACTGATCTGACAGACTCACTAACCCTAACTCTTACTTTCTTTTTTATTTTTTTTTTTTTTTACTTTCACAGTGGCAAGGCTGACAGCTCTTGTCACACTGTTTCTCCTCTGCTCTCTCACTGAGATCGGAGGAGAAACTGCATTTATCAGGCAGATCGCCCGGGAAAGTTTGTTGCTAAAACAAACTTCCCTGGTGATCTCTCTGATTGGCTGGTGTGACGCTGACATCATCGAGACCTGAGCCAATCAGGTCTCGATGATGTCAGAGGTCACAGCACCGGGATCCCCGCCGCTGACAGGTATGTGGGGGGTCCCGATCGCCGACCACCGGCTGTCCCTATCTTTTAAATGCCGCGATCGCTATGGATCGCGGCATCTAGAAGATAGGAACAGGTTAACATCATGGGGACCTGATCCAATCAGGTCCCCATGATGCCACATGTCAGAGCTATCGTTCTGAACCGGTACCGCAGCGCTAGCAGGACCCTGGGGGTCCTGAGCGCTGCGGGACCACCCACCGTTTTTAAACGTCGGCGCTGCACAGAGCCCAGGCAGCGCCGACGTTTATGTACAGTGGGCGGTCCTGAACCGGTTAAAGAGGATTTTACTGTTTATATAAGGGGCAGACAATGACAGTGAAGGGCCCTTAATCAGGACTTCTGATCTGGGCCCCCCATCCTTCATCAGGCACCACCTACATATACATTTCCATGTATATTTATATTAGGCACACATATAAAATTTGCACATGCTAATACTCTATACACATTTTAACGTATGCATATACATAGTGCACACAAACATAAAATACGGACATACACATAAGATGCACATACACAGTATAGAGTCCCGGTAGTCCTCATAGTTTTAAGCATGGACCCTGGCAAATTGTAGACAGACTTTTATTGTTCATGGGCTTTAAGGGAGAGAGGCTTCCTTTGTGGAGGACACTCATAAATGCCATTCATTTGCAGTGTACACCGTGTCGTGTCATGGAAAACACTCACCCTAGTTTGGCTTTCTACTTCTTCAGCTAATAGCAATGAATTTGCCTGTCGATTTTCTTCTCATCAGAAGATGCTTTTGTTTAGATGTTATCTTCCATCTGACTGATAAGAAAAGCTTTGCTGATCTTCTTGTAGACTTCACATTTTTTGTAAAGAAATTATTTTCTTTCTCAGAAATGTCTTGTGACATTTCTCTTCTATGTGGTGCCACTTACCCTTCTCATCAGAGGACGCTTTTGTTTAGGTGTTAACTTCCATAGTCGGCCTGGACGTCTCTGTAAGATGGTTGCAGTTCCATCTTTGTTATAGTTTTGCATCACTTTTGCTACAGTATTCTGACTGATAAGTAAAGTTTTGCTGATCTTCTTGTAGACTTCACATTTATTGCAAAGAAATTATTTTCTTTCTCAGGTTTTGTGACATTTCCCTTCTATGTGGTGCCATTGCTGATAGCATGAAATGGGAAGGAGTTTTCTTTATTAAGTAACTTCCTTTTACAGACACCTGTCTGCTGGACATCTGTTTAATGAATAATTACACTTACCTGTGGTTCAGTTCTTGTTAATTAGAATTTTGTTGTCTAAACTTAGCTTTTCTCTTAAGACTGTTACTGGGATGTTCTCATTTTTGAAACATGATCTTGAATGAGTTTGTTAAGAAAATTACTTTTTTGGGGTCTGCAAAATACCAAATCTTGTTTGCATTCAATGGCTCAAATTTGCGAGAGTATTTTGTAGTATGGTATCCCATATAAAATGATGATTCTGAAAGGAAACTACAGGTTTGCTGACAAATCTATTTGGGTGTACTGATTTACGCTAAACACTGTATATATATATATATATATATATATATATATATATATATATATGTATAAACCTTATAAGTTTGGTATCACAGTAATCGTACTACTGACTCTGAATCATTTTGTCAGTTTGTTTTTACAACACAATACACACTGTAAAATGAAGGAACCCAAACCTGGCATTTTTTCTCATTTTTCAACACATTATATGATAAAATGAATGGTGTTGTTCAAAACTACAACACTAAGCGTCAGCACACTGTGATTTGCTGATCTGTAAGATGCGTTCTTTGTGCTGTGAAAATACACAGCTGTGATATCTCACCAAATATTCATAGAGGGAACTTAAAATGATGTTTTTCTGCCATGATTAAGGATGGTTTGGATGTATGAAACATGTTGACCTTTTATTTCTATCTTTGTGGAATTAAGGCTGCATGAACCAGTCACCAACCATTATCTGTATATGTACAAATATTAAGTGCTACTGAGTGCTGTAGGAAAAACTTAGAATAGTGAGGTGATTTGATAGTCCTGCCACAAATAATCTGTTTCTACTGCACACTTAAAATCTCTGATAGTGGGAATGAACCTGATTGCCTGCAGTAGTGCACTCCTGAGAGCTGGTGCAGCAGAGAAAATGTCTTGGACATGAGAGTGGGAGGTCCTGACTATGGAAGATGTTAATCTTAGCTCATTGGAGTGTAGATATGGTAGAGATGCAGGACTGTGCAGCAGTGTGGAGAGGTTTGTGGATGAGTGTAATGACTGGTACAGGGTGGAGGCACCAGTGTAACTGCTGGACAGAAATATGAGACTGACTGCTGCATTAAGGATAATGAGAAATACATTTAGTGTGAAGAAGAGCAATTAGTGAGTTACAAGTATTTGTGAATTCAAGACAAAAAGGAATCAGAGCAACAGTAACAGATATAACTTTTTTTTAATTAATAATGGGATGAATAAAATCGTGAACATTATCAATAGACTAAATCAAAGTCAGGAAGATAGCCGGGGTCAGATACCAGGTGATCAGTAAATGACAAGTCAGACGAGCAGTATGAATACCGCGGAGCCCGATGACAGAGGCGTTACTGAAACTTGTCCAGGTTGACCAGTCAGAAGGCCACAGGTAGATGGTGAAGGTCCTTCTATACAGCTCCAGCAGTGATGATGGATCTGCTGGACTTCAGGGCGCTAGATGCTTAGGTGTCCCGTCTTTTAGATGGTTTTAGGGCAACAGTGACAGCATGCAAATGCACGAGCAGCCCTGGATAATCCACGCCGGCAGGATGATAAGATCCGGCGGAAGATGGAACCTATGACAAGAGAAATAAATATAATGTAAGTGATGGGACTCCATATTACATGATAATGCTGTGCAGTCACTGTGGCCGGACGGCAGAGGAATATTATCATACAGAGGTCAGGGGTCATTGTCAGCAATCATACATGTGACAATCCCATCACTGACAGATGACATCTACTCCACATGAATTATTCTCACTGACATCACACAACATGGAGTTGATTCTCACACTTACCTCGTCTCTTTTTCCCATTTTTTCCATTTTCTGAGTTTTGTTGCTCCATACTCAGATTTATTGCCGATTTTCTTTCTTCATGAGATGGAAATTCTCATGAAAAATTTAAAAAAAAAATCAGTAACAATATATTCTTATAGGATCTGCTTTGTCATAATATGGATAACATAAGAGACCTATAGTATTGTATAAAACCATGTGGGAATATTTGAGCCTTGAAGTCAACATTCACATTGTTGGTGCTGTAGACATGTACATACCTGGCAATGGGGACGAGGGTGGCAAGATGGTAACAGCATCGTCTGTATTACATACAGGAACAGATACTTTCTGCCTGTTTGAAGAAGAAAAACATGTAAATCTCAAGTAAACTCTGTATAAAAGGGGTTGTCTCACTAGAAGAACACCGACTATAAGGCCTAGTAGGACATATGACTGTCATAGTGGGGAAGGTCTTCTGCTCAAGACTACCTTCCATGGATCAGAACACAACTACCAAGAATGGCCGGCATTTCATACTACATCTCTCCTACAGTGAGGGCAGCACTAAAAGTGCATGACCGGCCACAATTATGGGCTGTTATCTCCAACAATTCCGAAAGCTGAAAGCACAATGACCCATAACCATGGGGCGGTGGATGCTGCATTTGATATTATGGTATTTATGTCCTATATTTGGTGTTGTGCACATATATCAGCCTGGAGCTCCCAGTAATGACCCCATAATCTACTCACATTTCTGAGATGTTTGTGTTGGATTCTGGTGTACACTCTGGAGGGGCCTTGGGATCCTCGTTGTTCACCATCCCGTTAGTGGTGGTAGAGTGCTAAATGTGGATAACAATAAGTTATTAAATATACATACTTTTTAATTTTATAGATCCTTTTTTTGTACATATTTTGGATTTATCGATCACATACTTACTTTAGAAAGCCTCTCAGAAGATGATGATGCAAATATTCGGAAGATAAAGTTCTCATCGTCCTCACTTGTGCCCTCCTTATCCTCTGAGATCAGATGGTTGTTTTCATCAGAGTGATCTACAAGACATAGGTAAGGAAGGATTGTTAGAGGGTGTCAGTATAACACAGTCGCTATATCTCACTAGGTTAATAGATGATGCAACGTAATATACAGAATACATGAAAAAAAACTCCTGTACAAAATTAGGGAAATAGGGATACAGTACGAACCCATGGTCAACATAGCTGAGATCCATGAAACATGGATAACATAGTAGACCAGAAAAACCATGTGGAAATATTTGAGCCTTGAAGTCAACATTCACATTGCTGGTGCTGTAGACATGTACATACCTGGCAATGGGGACGAGGGTGGCAAGATGGTAACAGCATAGTCTGTATTACATACAGGAACAGATTCTTTCTGCCTGTTTGAAGAAGAAAAACATATAAATCGTAAGTAAACACAGTATAAAATGGGTTGTCTCACTATAAGAACACTGACTATAAGGCCTAGTAGGACATATGACTGTCATAGTGGGGAAGGTTTTCTGCTCAAAACTACCTTCCATGGATCAGAACACAACTACCAAGAATGTCTGGCAAGTAATACTACAGCTCTCCTACAGAGTAGGCAGTGCTAAAAATGCATGACCTGCCACTATTATGGGCTGTTATCTTCTGCATTTTCTGAAGCCAAAAGTACAATGACCGTTAACCATGAAGCGGTGAATGCTGCATTTGATATTCTGATATTTATGTCCTATATTTGGTGTTGTGTACATAGATCAGCCTGGAACTCCCAGTAATGAAGTAATGACCCTTTATAATCTACTCACATTTCTGAGATGTTTGTGTTGGTTTCTGGTGTATACTCTGGAGGGGCATTGGGATCTTCATTGTTCACCATCCTGGTAGCGATGATACAGAGCTAAATACGGATAAAAATAAGATATAAAATATTTTTTTTATGTACTTTTAGAGTTTTTTTTATTTTTTTTTACATATTTTGGATTTATTAATCACATACTTACTTTACAAATCTTTTCAGAAGATGACGTAAAATTTTGGAAGTCAAGGCTCTCATTGTTCTCACTTGTGCCTTCCTCATCCTTTGAGACCAGATGTTTGTTTATATCAGAATGATCTACAAGAAATAGGTAATGAAGTATTATTAGAGGTTGTCAGTATAACACAGTCACTATTTATCACTAATATTAATGGGAACAGATGATCACATATTAGGGAAGATGAGACAAACAGTCGCTTAGTCTAGATGACGTCTCCTTCTACTTACTGATAAATAAGCTGGTGTCTGCGTCTGAAACAAGCTGAGGAACATACTCCAGCTCCTGGCTCAGAATGTTGTCAAAGTCCAAGTCACTCAGGAATGGATGAACCTTGATCTCAAATGCTCCTCCTAGAAAAAGAAAAACAAAAGTGATGCGGACATAGTCAGGGATGGCTCCATATCTGAACAGTTTATCGTAATCTGAACTAATGACAAAACTGAGCCGACATGAAGGAAATAAACTGAAAGTCTTAGTGTGGAGAACTAGAAATACAGTAGATGAGCTGATAGAGAAATGCTGATCTTCATGGACATGAGCGATATGTCCTTGGTCTAATAAGGGAATATTAATACTAGTATATCTGTTACCTGTCCCAAGTCTACGCACAGGATTTCTTCTGAGCAGCTCAGTGATGAGATTCTGAGCATCCAGGGGTGGAGCGCGATCACAATTCCAAATTAGTTCTCCTGTTACATAGAAAATTACAGAAAATAAAACCTCTTTACTGGACTGTAACATAAAGCAAAGGAAATAACTAAACAAATGTAACCAATCAACTCAATGGTCGGATTATTCTACTCACCAATGACAACCCTTTTATAAAGCTCAGTGAGGGAATCAGCATCAAATGGTACACATCCCAGCAGGAATTTATACAGGATGATCCCCAATGACCACCAGTCAACAGGTCTTCCATAGCCTTCTTTCAGGATGATCTCTGGGGCTATGTAACATGGGGTGCCACAGAACTGGAAACCAACAGAACATAGAGATGAGAATCGATGAAACAATTATTATGACAAGATATCATCGTTAAAACACAATGCAGAAGATAAAATATTAGTGGAAAAGTTCTCTAGAAAGGAAGAACGTAGAGAAGAGACAATAGTGTGATGAGATTTGCAAATAACAAGCTAAGTTCTTGTAGGTGATGCTGACCTCACGGTCCTGGAACTCTCTGGAGATGTCCACTGCTAATTCCTTGTAGGTGTTGGTTTTCGGTATCATTAGACCAAGTTTAGAAATCCCAAAATCGGTAACTTTAATATGTCCAGTAGATGTAATCAGGAGGCTGCAAAAGAGAAGATGGTTTTAGCCTCACAGACTGAATGATAATAAATGACAACTTTCCCCACTTTATTATACTACGGGGGTACTTACTTTTCCGGCTTCAGGTCTCTGTGCACCACACCGTAACTATGCAGGTATTCCACGGCAAGTACCGCCTCTGCAAAGTACAAGCGGGCCATGGGGACAGAGAAAGGACCCCTGGTGCTTAGAAGGGTCCCACAGTCTCCACCTATAGAAGAAAGGAAATATGACCGGTGAGGGGTTTATACAGAAGATAACCATGATATACCACGAGCAGATAACCATGATGTATAATGAGCAGTGAGTGGAAACATCCTGGGGAGATCACACAGATAGTGGCGTACATAGAAATCACAAGACCCCATATCAAAAGTTGTAATTGCCCCCCACCCTAAAAAATAAAAAAGAAATATATTTATATCCCTGTTGAAGCAGCTTGGTGTTCTCACCAGCAATACAACTTTTATGGCCATTTTAGAGTATGATGCTCCCAAAAATGCCCACACCCACACTCAATGAGTATGGTATCCCCACAGTGAATCCTCCTAAGGAGGCCACCACTTAGAAGGAGGCCAGCCACAACCCCCTACTCGGTGTGATGGCACCCACAGCAACCCTCCCACTCAGGATAATGGTTCCCACAGTCCCTCACACAATATAATGGTCCGCATAACTCCCCACTCAGTATGATGTCCCCACACAGAATGGGGGCCTCCATATAGAGTGAGGACCCCCACAGCACCCCACTTAATATGATGACCTCCACTCAGCATTCACAGTCCCCCCATATCTAGTCATACCGCCCCCTTTCAGTATTTTGGCCCCTACTAGCCACCTACTCAGTATTTTTGCCCCCACCAGCCCCACCTCCTTGAAGAAGCAAATACCGCTGAAATTGTGATGACAGGTGGAGGGATGCTGCCCACTGCCGAGCGTCGACAGACCCCCTCCGACTGATGAGCCCCATAGAGCCCCTGCACCAAGATCAATGAATTTACGAGCATCTTGGTAATAGATAACCTATAGTAAATGCTCTGTGGGGAAGTAACCAACAATGTCCTAATGATATGAGCAGTGATAAGATGAAAGCAGACATGGGCTGAATATAATACAATAGATGTGTCTTACCTCCTACATACTCCATGACCATACACAGGTGAGATCTAGTTGGAAAGGAGCAGAGCATGGAGACCACAAAGGGACAATCAGCAAATGTTAAGATGTCCCTCTCCAGAAAGGCCCATTCCAATCTCTGTGCAGTATTTAGGTTCCGCTTAGCCATTTTCTTCATAGCAAAGGTCTGGTGTGAGTCTTTATGATGCACTAAGTAGACGGCCCTGGAGAGAAGGAGAATCCATCGGTTATAATAAATCCTTATTAATAATCCATCTATAGAAATCATTATATGTTTAATACTGGTATCCAAGGGGTAACATTTCTCCTTGCGGAGAGTGACATGTTAAGCTTGTCAAGGTGAGGAGACTTTTAAGCCTCAATGATCCTCTGGGAAATATGCAAATTGTCTCTTCAGAGAGGAAGAGAACTAGAACTCTAGTGCCCCTTATAGGAAGTAGTAATCCTAAAAGTCAATATCGACCCTTTAACGAGCCTTATCACATGACATGGAATAATAGCCATAACCAAAATCTCAATTTTCGGACACTATGTTTTGGGGTACAAGCACTCATCAGTGCAAAGTGTGAGATATGGTTTGGCTGGGTGAGAGGCATCTGACCGGGATCCAAGCGGTAACGTTTCTCCTTGCGGAAAAAGCCATGTTAAGCATGTCAAGGTGAGGAGACTTTTAAGCTGCAATGCTCTTCTGGGAAATATGCAAATTGTCTCTTTTCAGAGAGGAAGAGACCTAGCACCCTAGTGCCACCTATAGGAAGTAGCAATCCTATTTCCCAGAGGAGCATTGCGGCTTAAAAGTCTCCTCATGTCCGCAAGGAGAAACGTCAACCCCTTGGATACTGGTCAGACACCTCTCACCCAGTCAAACCATATCTCACACTTTGCACTGAAGAGGGGCAGTACCCCAGAACACAGTTCCTACAAATTGAGATTTTGGTTTTGGCTATTATCCTAAGTCATGTGACAAGGCTCGTTAAAGGGTCGATATTGACTTTTAGGATTGCTACTTCCTATAGGTGGAGTTCTAGTTTGCTTCCTCTCTGAAGAGACAATTTGCATATGTTTAATACTAGAAGTCTGGCCGCCACTATAAATCCACATCTAGAAATACATAAAATAGCACTACATAGATCACCTATTGGAGGTCTCCACAATGCCACTTCTGCCGGAGCCATCACCCAGGTCACATTATAGATACGAGAATCTATCGAAATTCTCTTTGGGCAGATTCGCTATAACTGACCAAATTCAATTTAGTGCAAATAAAATTGGTCCAAAATGAATGTGCTCCAGGGCTCTCTTCTGCTGCTGAGGCCAGTGATTGGGCCCACATGGTCATGGTGGAGGGTGTAGATGTCATTGACGTCAATATGGTGTCACCCTTCATGTGACCATGTGTAGCCAACTTCTCTGATCAGCTTCATAATGGAGCCCCCCCATCAAAACAAAGATCAGAGTGGAGAGCAGAAAAGCTCAGGTGGAGAAGGCAGCATAAGAACAGATGAGGGTCTAGCACAGGCGAATGTAATAATATTATATTATTATATATTATATGTAATTATATTATTTAAATCGCTTTCCTTACAGTTTGATTTGCTACAGATCATATAATTTCCCTATGATAACACTGAATGGCAGAGTGCAGGGGCAGAAGCATTGTCATAGGGAACCCTGAGAAATGTGGATTATGGCAACAGAAATCTCACCCAAAATTTCCACTGCTGATGAGTTTGGAAGTTTCATAGTCGCTCATATGCGGCTTTCTCGCCGGAACCAATGAATCGATCACGCTCTATAAAAGAATAAGAAATAATACTGATTTATTGAAGATGCAGGAAAAAAGTTACAGATGCAAAAACTTCTCCCCCCATATTATGTCCCAGATGATTTACACTGATATGATGTTGGGAGGATACAAACCGGACGCTGGGCAGACCTGGCGCTAGCACCCAGCACACCCAGGCAAGTGCCGGGGCCCTGAGTAGGCGAGGGACCCACTTGCTGTCGGGCACCATGGCGTGCTATGGGACCGGTGAGCAGAGGAGAGTGGTGCCAGCGCCAGCTAGTGGGCCTTGCTCCCCTCCCCCAATGCTTTCCCAGAACCACGACCAGCACAATACTTACCTCTCCACAGCTGGTGAGCAGTGAGGTGAGCATTTGATTTTTTTTTTTATGTATGGAGGTATGGGGCATTATATGGGGGGAGAAGTGACATCCTGCATGGGGCATTATATGGAGGGGAGGTAGGGACATCCTGCGTGGGGTATTATATGGGGGGCAGAAGTGACATCCTGCATGGGGCGTTATATGGGGGGGAGTGACATCCTGCATGGGGCATTATATGGGGTGAGAGGTGACATCCTACATGAGGCATTATATGGCGGGGCATCCTGCATGGGGCATTATATAGGGGGGTGACATCCTGCATGGGGTATTATATGAGGGGGAGAAGTGACATCCTGCATGGGTCATTATATGGGGGGGGAAGTGACATCCAGCATAGGGCTTTATATGGGGTGAGAGGTGACATACTGCATGGGGCATTATATGGGGGTTGACATCCTGCATGGGGCATTATATGGGGGGAGTGACATCCTGCATGGGGTATTATATGGGGGGAGAAGTGACATCCTGCATGGGGCATTATATGGGGTGAGAGGTGACATCCTGCATGGGGCAATATATGGGGTGAGAGGTGACATCCTACATGGGGCAGTATGTGTTGGGGGGACATCCTGCATGGGGCATTATATGGGGGGGTGACATCCTGCATGGGGCATTATATGGGGGGGTGACATCCTGTATGGGCCATTATGTGGGGTGGGACATCCTGCATGGAGCATTATGTGGGGGGGACATCCTGCATGGGGAATTATATGGGGGGTGACATCCTGCATGGGGCATTATGTGGCGGGGATATCCTGCATGGGGCATTATGTGTGGGGGACATCCTGCATGGGGCATTATGTGGGGAGGAACATCCTGCATGGGGCATTATGTGGAGGGGACATCCTGCATGGGGAATTATATGGGGGGTGACATCCTGCATGGGCCATTATGTGGGGGGGCACAGCCTGCTTGGGGCATTATGTGGGGGGCACAGCCTGCATGGGGCATTATGTGGGAAGGACATTCTGCATGGGGAATTATATGGGGGGTGACATCCTGCATGGGCCATTATGTGGGAGGGGGACATCCTACATGGGGCATTATGTGGGGGGGGGGCACAGCCTGCATGTGGCATTATGTGGGGGGTCAAAGCCTACATGGGGCATTATGTGGGGGTCACAGCCTGCATGGAGCATTATGTGGGGGGTCAAAGCCTGCATGGGGCATTATGTGGGGGGCACAGCCTGCATGGGGCATTATGTGTGGGGTCACAGCCTGCATGGGGCATTATATGGGGGCACAGCCTGCGTGGAGCATTTTATGGGGTCCATTATTCTATATGGAGCAATATATGGAGCTCATAATACGGTATAGAGGACTATGTGGTGCCATTATACTGTGTGGAGGACATTACTGTCCGGTCTGCACTGTGAGCTGTGAGGATTCGCCGCTTTCTGAGTTATTGTGGAATTTACAATAGATATCGCTCATGTAATGTAAGAAGAGAAATCTTCGGGCTTGTACTATATATATATATATATATATATATATATATATTTATCTGCGGTATCTGTGCATCATGAATCGTGGTATGTGTTAAAGGGGCCACTGAGACTCTTTCGCCCAGGGCCCACGAAATCCTGGAGCCGCCCTGCAACGGTCATCATACATTACTATAACATTATGGATAATGTGGGAGATCACACAGAGGAGAACTTACAGGTAATCTGTCACCAGGTGTTTACTATGTATTCTGAAAGCACCATGATGTAGGGGCAGAGACCCTGATTCCAGTGATGTGTTACTTACTAGGCTGTGTGTGGCTGTTTCAATAAAATCAGTAGATTATCACTAGAAGACTATCTGTCTAGCCAGGTAGTCCTATTGCTCTGTACCCCTGCCTCCACCACTGATTAGCAGTTTTCTGCCTATGCACAGTGTACACAGAAAGCTGCCAATCAATGGTGTGGGCGGGGTTATACAAGACTCAGCATTCAGAGCTCTGCAGCAGAAAAAAATAGTGATTTTATCACAACTGCTCCACCGAGTAAAGTAATCAACACATGGAATCAGGGTCTCTGTCCCTGCATCATGCTTCTCTCAGACCAAATAGCATAAACCTGGTAACAGATTCCCTGTAATTCAAATGTAATTAACACCATAGGGTCATCTACACTTAGAATAGAGACGTCCCATGGTTGTATGGGGGATAATACTGGACGAGTCATTCACACCCCATGATCTGATGACACACACGCATTCCCCTCTATGATACTTACGGATTCTTGGATCTCCGGGATCTCACTAATTCCATTGTTAGGATTCGACAGCTCAGTTGTTTCTAAAATAATGATGAAGAAATGAAATGTATTAGAGGATATTATTCCTACATAGATAATACAGCAATATAACGGAGAAATGACAAGATGTCTGTAAATGGGATTAATACTCGTTATATGGGGATTCTAAATATGAGAATATACGGGGAATCCATAGATAAATGTAATGTAAATGATGGAGGAACCCCTTCATAAATAACAAAAGACTGACCATCACTTCCGAAAAGAAAATGGGTGTGAACAGGTGCATACTAAGAGTAGCCATCCAAATACATAACTAACAAAGTTGCACTCTGTAACGCTATAGCATGTAAACATGAAATAAATGAAATTTGAATTGCATTACTGCTGTAGAAAATAGGATAAAAGGAAGATACTTAGCGCATAATTTGGCCAATTCATGCATGGCCAGCAGCCACGGCAAGGCGACCTTTTTTTTTGCTGGGTGCATGCCCAGCAGTCACGGCAAGACGACCTTCTTTTGCTGGGTGCATGCCCAGCAGTCACGACAAGGCGACCTTCTTTTGCTGGGTGCATGCCCAGCAGTAACGACAAGGCGACCTTCTTTTGCTGGGTGCATGCCTAGGAGCCACGGCAAGGCGACCTTCTTTTGCTCGGTGCATGCCCAGCTGTCACAGCAAGGCGACCTTTTTTGCTGAGTACCTATCTCCACCCATCAGCCCGGGGTGGTTTTAATTACAACAGGATCCTACCTACCCATATAAATGTAGGCTTCAGCCTAGGAGAGGATTCACATTAGGAGAGGATTCCAACAAATAGATCGCCTTGTCATTGGCTGCTGGGCATTCATGAATTGGCCAAATTATGTGCTCAGTATCTTAGTTTTTTCCCATTTTCTAGAGCAGTAATGCAATTTAAATTTAATTTATTTCATGTTACTTGCTATAGCACTGCAGAATGGACCCTCCATCACATGAATGAGGAACCCCCCACCCATGCTGCACATATGAGTGATGGTAAGAGAGCTGAAACATAGGAGAGATTTGCAAATTAGCCTGGAAGTGCACTGGGGGCGTGTCACTGCACTTGGATTTCTTCTTTCACGCCCCCAGCGCACTTCCATTCTGATTTGTATATGGTGTCTACTTTACATTTCTCCTGACTGGCACATTGGATTTCTACAAACAATTATTATTAGGGGACAATGGCCTATACCGTCACACCACTACTTCTATATGTAACAATGTGCTGCCAGGTTCCCATTACACAGAGTAGAGAGTAAATCTAACATTATCCTCCGTCCTCTGTAATATCTGGATATTCCTTGTAGAAGGTCGGGTGATCGCTCACCTGTAATCAGATCGCTGTTCAGCTCCGGATGACTCCTATTAGGGTCAGGGATTTTCGGGATCACATTTTGCTCATATTTGGCGTCGCCTCCTGTTGTTTCCTGATAGATATAATATATATAATTAATATGTGGAAGATTTCACTAAATCACCAAATACATAAATCATGAAGGACTAAACCAACATTTACAGATGCACCAATTGTAACGATACAAATCCCGCGCCATCTTCAGACCTTTTCTCAGAAAGTCTCCTCAGATACGGTGGATTAAGATACGTCTATTAATATTGATCCTTACCGGGCGTTCCAATGAGCGTTCTAGTATAGACAGGACTTTTTCGGCCAGTTCTTTAAAGACAGCCAAATCTTCAGTCTGAGATCTTTCTTCAGCCTATAAAGAAGGAAAAATGGAAAGGAGAATTTTGAGATGAGAGCGGTCAGAATGGAGGCGGAAATTGTAGGTGACATCGGTTCTCTGTCTGCAGATAAAATTACTATATACTGTATTTGGGGACTCGTTGTGTTTTACCATATTTTTTGGACTATAAGATGCCTTTTTTTCCAAAATTTTTGACCTCCCTTCTAACACTCTCGCACCCCTCGAATCTATCCTAAACTCTGCTGTCTGACTAATCCACCTGTCCCCCCGCTATTCCCTGGCTTCTCCCCTCGCTCCGCCAATCCCTTCACTGGCTCCACATTACCCAGAGACTCCAGTTCAAGACCCTAACCTTGGCATGCAAAGCCACCCACAACCTGTCTCCTCCATATATCTGTGACCTAGTCTCCCGGTACTTACCTGCACGCAACCTCCGATCCTCACAAGATCTTCTTCTCTACTCCCCTCTTATCTCCTCTTCCCACAATCGCATACAAGATTTCTCCCGTGCATCCCCCCTACTCTGGAACTCTCCACCCCAGCATATCAGACAGATTATTAATAATAATAATTGTCTGAATGTAGCTTACCAGGGGGGTGGCTGTGGTGGAGTGAGGTCACAGGAGGTAGGGTCACTGCTGTAGGAAGCCGGCAGTAGAAGTGGGGCGCTGCTGCGGGCCCCGAGCTGGGAGGAGCTGGGTATCCAGGAGGTGCGAGGCTGCGAGCCCTGGGCTTCAAGGAAATGTTAGCGGTGATTTAGGAGGGGAGTCCCCGCTCTGCCCATTGATTTTCTGGCGATGGGCTTCAGGCAAATGGCCGCTGGAGGCAGTGCATGTGCAGATTTAGATCTCGGCTCAATGACGAGCTGAGATCTCAATTTGCGTATTGGCCATCTCCAGCAGCCTACTTCTTGAAGCCCACTGCAGAGAAATCAATAAGCAGAGCAGGGCCTCCCCTCCTGAATTACCGCTAACATTTCCTTGAAGCCCAGGGACCGCAGCCTTGCACCTTCTGGACACCCCGCTCCTCCCAGCTTGGGGCCCGCAGCAGTGCCCCACTCCTACTGCCGACTTCCTGCAGCAGCGACTCTGCCTCCTGTGACTTTGCTCCACTGCCACCACCCCCCTCAGTAAGCAACCAAAAATTCGGACTATAAGACAGACCCCCATTTTATTATAATAAATGTTTTCCTATTTTCCTCCCAAAAATTTTTGGTTCGTCTTATGGTCTGCAAAATATGATATATTAGAAGAAAAAGCTTCTATCCCTCCATTATTATCTATCAATATTGAGATGTTCTGTGCAGAGTGTCCGCCACTTACCTGGTGTAGTAATGTCCTGATGTTCTGAAGTAAATCCGTCAGATAGTCTGACGTTAGACGACGTTGTCGGTGTTTGGTCAGGCAATCCTTTACTAGCTCCATCACCAGCCGGTGAGTGAAGCTGAGGACGCCATCGGGAGGTAGAAGCACACTGTTAGGACGATTGATCATAAGGATCAACAATAGTGCTTTTACCTGAGGAATGTCCAAAACAATTCCAGCCATAGTGAAAAACTGCAAGTGCTATCAGTCACTATAGAGCCAAGAAAGGCACGGGTGAGCCTATGTGCATTGTATATATAGCGACTGTGAGCAGTGATGTTACCATCACCTGTGATGTCATCACGGAATCTTGTGATAGAATCTTCACGGAGCAGCTCTGCGCAAATAGAATGCGGCCTGGTAATATATAAAGTGAAAACACCATACAATTAACTACCCATGTTATCATGGCCGTTCTATTTTATATCCAATTAGAACACAACCAGGATAAAGGTGTGTTCACAAGTTGGATTTTGGCAGTATTTTTTTTCTACCTCAAAAATCAAAGGAGGCAGGAAAAACGCTGCTTAAAATTCAGGTGTTTTTACTTGTGTTTTTTTTTCCATTCATTTGAATGGGTGAAAAATGCAGCAAAACCTCTGAAAGACTTGACAAGCTGCAGATTTAAAAAAAATGCAAAAAAAACAGCATGTGAATGAGATTTCAGAAATGTCATTCACTAAGATGGTACTGTAAAACACAGCATTTTTGCTGCAGAAGAAAAAACAGTGAATACACCCTAAATATCCTCAGTCATATTATGGGAAAAATTGTATATTTCGCATTTATTATCTCACGTGTTTTTCTTCACCATAGAACTTTTAAGGCTGTGTGCCCACTATGCGTTTTTTAGGCGTTTCTGCAGCGTAACTTCAGCCGCGGAAACACTTAAAAAACGCTTGGTGATAGGTCTGCAATGGTCCCCAATGATAATCCGCATGTGCTGTGCACATGCCGCGGAGATTTCCGCTGCGGATTATCATTGCGGAAAAATCCGCAGCACGTCCTTTAATTTTGCAGAGTCGCTGCGATTTAGCCGCCATTGACTTGCATTGGAACGCATAACATCCGCATGACTACAAATACACATGTGGATATTATGCGACTCAATGCGTGGATGGTACCCGGGTCTGGAGATGAAGAGACTCTCCTCCAGACCCGGGTACCATAGTACCTGTAGTTAAAATAGAATTAAAATAAAAAATAAACATATACTTACCTTCTGATGGCCCCTGTCTGCTCCTGGCGGTGCTGCTGGCTCTTCGGCTGCTCGCGGTGGTAAAAGGACCTTCCATGATGCCATTTAGTCATGTGACAGGTCACGCGACATCGGCGGTCGCGTGACCTGTCACATGACTAAATGACGTCATGGAAGGTCCTTTTACAGCACCGTGATCCGCCGAAGACACCGGACGCACCGGAGAAGGAGATCGAGGACCATCGGAAGATGAGTATAATGTTTTTTTTTATTTTTCACCATTATTATTCTTTTTTTTCATTATTGATGCTGCATTTGCAGCATTGTAACTTGGTCACACTATATAAATCCATGCCGGTTGCATGGAATTATATAGTGTGACCAAGTTGTCAAGCACTTTTCCAAGTGATGCTAAAATCACTTGGCAAAGCGCTTGACAACCCAGGGAGATGCAGAAACGCTTAGGAAAAATCCGCAGCATTTCTGCATCGTGGTCATATATCCTAACTAGTGTTGAGCATTCCGATACTGTAATATCGGGTATCGGCCGATATTCGCGGTATCGGAATTCCGATACTTAATTCCGATACTTTTACAATATCGGATACCGGAATCGGAAGTTCCCATAATGCCTGCGCTCTGCAGTGTCTGTGAAGGATGACAAGTTGGATGGCAGCGCGATCCAGCCTGTCATCAGAATGCCATCCCAGCGGGGGAGAATTCTCCTGATTGTTTAAAAGCCGGCGCGCGGTAAAAAGCCGCCGGCTTTTAAACAATCACACAGCCCCATACTGCTTCCCCGCAGCCTCCCACCCCGATCCTCCGCTACCCTCGCCACCTCCAATCCTAATCGTAAATTAGGACCGGGCGGGGAGCACAGCACCAAGGAGCGAAGGACCCGGGCGGGGAAGCCGGCAGTGAAAAGACTTCACCGCCGGCTTTCCCGTTCTGTGCTGCGCTTTCCCGCCGGTTATTTCAAATGAACAGCTGAGGTATCAGGTGATGCCGATCAGCTGTTCATTTGAAGTAGCCGCGTTGCCCTCAGAGGGTTCATGTGAGTTCATGCTTGACTGCATGAACTCACATGAACTTTCCCACGGCCGCACAGGTCAGCCTCACCTCCCAGACCCGTCATGATTAGTGTGTGTGCGGGGTGTGTGTGCGGGGTGTGTGTGCGGGGTGTCTGTGCGGGGTGTCTGTGCGGGGTGTCTGTGCGATGTTTGTGCGGGTGTGCGCGGTGTCTGTGCGATGTGTGCGGGTGTGTGCGTGCAGGCAGACATAGGCCGATGTGACACTACTACTCCCATCGGCCTATGTCTGTCCCCCGTCCACTCCTGCCAGCAGGATCAGCTCGATGGGAGCAGTAGTTCCCATCAGCCTGATCCTGCTATTTAAATTGCCCTACTGTGTCCCCAATAAATGTTAGATACATGTCATTGGTGGCCAGTGGTTACCTAAAAGAAATTAGTTCATACATTACCTGTCCCCGCCGATCGCCACCTAAAATAAAGTAAAAAATAAAAAACTACACCTATACTCACCTAGACACCTAATTCCCCGAAGCCATCGATCTCCTGTAATAAAATATAAAATAATAAACCACAACCTTATCCTTACCCCTCCGTAGCAGTCCACGAGTGTCCCACGAAGATCTCCAGTTCAGAGCAGCCACATAGAATGTGACCGCTCTGAACCGCTGCTGCCGCTAGAATGACGGGGCCGTAAGGGTTCACCGGAGTTCAGGCAGCGCTGCTCCGGTTAGCTGCTTTACGGCCCTGCTGTATCGTGAGAAATTCCCACGGTACAGCAGTGCCGTAAAGGAGGTCTCCGGAGCTGCTCTGCCTGAATGCACTCCGGTGACCTCAGTCAGTGGCTCCCGCTGCCGGGAGCGGACGTGTTCCCGGCAGTGTGAGCTTACAGCAGCCATGCACAGCTGTCACCATCTCCAGATGTGACAGCTGTGCATGGGAGATCAGCGCAGGAACGTGGACAGGTAACTATTATTTTTAGTAAACTAAGAATTAAATAAAATTGTGTGTTTTATTTCAAATAAATTATTTTTTTCTGGGTGTAGTGTGTGTTTTTTCTTTTTAACACTTTGCAGGTTAGTAATGGGGGTGTCTTATAGACGCCCATCATTACTAACCTGGGCTTCATGGCAGCTGGCGCTGACATGAACCCCACCACTATTACCCCCTGCCACCGCACCAGGGCAGCGTGGAAGAGCGAGGCTAAGTTCCAGAATTGGCGCATCCTATGGATGCGCCATTTCTGGGGCGGCTGACGGCTGGTGTTTCTAGCCTGGGAGGGAGCCATTATTCATGGCACCCTTCCTGGGCTATTAATATCAGCCCCCAGCTGTCTGCCTAGCCTTTGCTAGCTATTAAAATAGGGGGGACCCCACGTCATTTTTTTGGGGGGGGTCCCCCATTTTAATAGCTAGTAAAGGCTAGGTATTCAGCTGGGGGCTGATATTAGTAGCCTGGGAAGCTCCGTGGGTTTTACCCCCTTCCCAGGCTTCAAACATTTGCCCCAGCCGTCTGCTTAACCTCCGCTAGAGACTAAAATTATGGGGGATCCCACGCCATTTTTTTTTTAAATAAATCCTTTATTTTAACACTAAATGACATTTGAGGAGTTAATAAAGATGCAGTCCCTAAATTATTATTTATTTTTTAATTAATTTTTCCCAAAACTTTTGACGTGGGCTTTGCTATATTTTTGTATGCCAGCCAGGTACAGCATCCAGCTTCTATGAACGCGCCATTTTCCGGGGCGGCTGCAGACTGCAATTTTCAGCGGGGGGGGCAGAAAGCTTGGGCCTCCCTGCGCTGCAGATTCCATCCCCCAGCTGTCTAGTTGTACCTGGCTGGACACAAAAATAGGGCGAACCCCACGCTTTGTTTTTTTTAATTATTTCATGAAATTCATGGAATAATTAAGAAAAAAAGGGCTTCCCTATATTGTTGTGTCCAACCAGGTACAAATAGGCAGCTGGTGGTTGGGGGCAGCCCGTTCCTGCCTGCTGTACCTGGCTGGACACAAATATAGTGCAAAGCCCCACGTCAATTTTTTTTTAATTATTTCAGGAAATTCATGAAATAATTAAAAAAAAATTATGTGGGGCTTCGCCCTATATTTGTGTCCAGCCAGGTACAGCAGGCAGGAACGGGCTGCCCCCAACCACCAGCTGCCTATTTGTACCTAGCCGGACACAACAATATAGGGAAGCCCTTTTTTCTTAATTATTTCATGAATTTCATGAAATAATTAAAAAAAAAAATACGTGGGGCTTCGCCCTATTTTTGTGTCCAGCCAGGTACAACTAGGCAGCTGGGGGCTGGAATCCGCAGCGCAGGGAGGCCCAAGCTTTCTGGGCCCCACCCGCTGCAAATTGCAGTCCGCAGCCGCCCCAGAAAATGGCGCGTTCATAGAAGCGCCATCTTCTGGCGCTGTACCCAACTCATCCAGGGCCCTGGTGCGGTGGCTCACTGGGTAATAAAGGGGTTAAGGCCAGCTTGGCATTATCAGCTGGCCCTAAGCCCGAAATTCATGGGGTCACGCCAATATTAGACATGACCACCATGAATTTCTAGTAAAGTATTTAAAAAAACACAACACCCAGAATAAAGTCCTTTAATTGAAATAAACACACAATTCTTTATTGTTCTAAATTAAACCATACTTACCGTCTCGCCCATTCCAGCTGAAGCCAACGATCTCCTGCAATAAAAGTAAAATAATAAAGCAACCTCATCCTTACCTTTCCATAGCTCCCACGACAGCTTCAGCTCTGCTACATCGAGATGACAGGCTGGACCGCAGCAGAACGCTGCCATCCATCCTGTCATCCCGCAGACACTGAGAAGCGCAGGCATACTTCCACTCCTCAGTGTCTGGCTGTGACGGCATCCAGATGAGCCGAGGTCATGTCCAATGAACTCAGCTCACCTCATGTACGTCACTGACAGCGTGGGAAAATTCTCCTGCACTCAGCACTTCAGCGTGAGAATTTTCCCACGCTGTCAGTGACGTGCATGAGGTGAGCTGAGTTCATTGGACATGACCTCACCTCATGTATGTCACTGACAGCGTGGGAGAATTCTCACGCTGAAGCGCTGAGTGCAGGAGAATTTTCCCACGCTGTCAGTGACGTGCATGAGGTGAGCTGAGTTCATTGGACATGAACTCGGCTCATCTGGATGACGTCACAGAGAGACACTGAGGAGCGCATGCGGGATGACAGGCTGGATGGCAGTGTTCTGCTGCGGTCCAGCCTGTCATCTCGATGTAGCAGAGCTGGAGCTGTCCTGGGAACCATTGAAAGGTAAGGATGATGTTGATTTATTATTTTTCTTTTATTGCAGGAGATCGTTGGCTTCAGCTGGAATGGGCGTGATGGTAAGTATGGTTTAATTTAGAACAATAAAGAATTGTGTGTTTATTTCAATTAAAGGACTTTATTCTGGGTGTTTGTGTTTTTCTTTAACTTTGACTATGGGGTTAGTAATGGGGGTGTCTTATAGACGCCTCTCCATTACTAACCTGGGCTTGATGTCATCTGGCATTATAAGCTGACATCAACCCCAACCCCATTACACCACTGCCACCGCTACAGGGCAGTGGGAAGAGCGAGGCTAAGTGCCAGAATTGGCGCATCCTATGGATGCGCCATTTCTGGGGCGGCTGACGGCTGGTGTTTCTAGCCTGGGAGGGGGCCAATATTCATGGCACCCTTCCTGGGCTATTAATATCAGCCCCCAGCTGTCTGCCTAGCCTTTGCTAGCTATTAAATTAGGGGGGACCCCACATTATTTTTTGGGGGGGGTTCCCCCATTTTAATAGCTAGTAAAGGCTAGGTATTCAGCTGGGGGCTGATATTAGTAGCCTGGGAAGCTCCGTGGGTATTACCCCCTTCCCAGGCTTCAAACATTTGCCCCAGCTGTCTGCTTAACCTCCGCTAGAGCCTAAAATTAAGGGGAACCCCACACCATTTTTTTTTTAAATAAATCCTTTATTTTAACACTAAATGACAAGTACAGTAATCAACACTGTCACTGTACTTCATATATATGTGACTGACATGTTTCTATCTATCTAATCTATGTGTGATTCTCTATTCCTTCTATTCTAAATTGTCGGGTACAGATGCTGAATTGCTGGCCGGCTTTTTTAAAGAGACAGTGCATGAAAACACTATTATTTTTTTAAATAAATCCTTTACACTAAATGACAAGTACAGTAAGCAACACTGTCACAGTACTTCATATATATGTGACTGACATGTTTCTATCTATCTAATCTATGTGTGAAGCTCTATTCTGTCTATTATAAATTGTCGGGTACCGCTGCTGAATTGCCGGCCGGCTTTCTTAAAGAGACGGTGCACGAAAACACTAATATTTTTTAAAATAAATCCTTTACACTAAATGACAAGTACAGTAAGCAACACTGTCACAGTACTTCATATATATGTGACTGACATGTTTCTATCTATCTAATCTATGTGTGAAGCTCTATTCTTTCTGTTGTAAATTGTCGGGTACCGGTGAATGCCGCTGATGAATTGCCGGCTTTTCATGTCATTCTACATTATTCTTAGTTGTTTTACTTCATGTAGAATTAACCTACAAGGAAAGAAAGGGTTTATTTTCATTCCGATATTTGTGTCCCATTGACTTGCATTGGTTTCCGGTATCGGAATCGGCGATATCCGATACTTTTTGGGTATCGGCCCGATCCAATCCGATACGATATTTCCTGATATCGGAAGGTATCGCTCAACACTAATCCTAACTCATTGGCGAACTGTTATACAAGGCTATATTCACACTAGACGTTTTTTTAGCGGGCTTTTTTATGCAAATTTTCAGCTGCGTTTTACAGTACCAACAAAGTCTATGAGATTTCCAAAATCCCATGCACAAAGCTGCTTATTTGTCCTCAGTATTTTGTGCTTTCCATGGCTTTTTGCAATAGAGTATGTCACTTGTTTCAGCGTTTTTCACCCATTAAAAAAAAGGGTGGTGGAAAAAAATGCTGAAAAAAAGCCTAGTGTGAACATTTTGCTGCGTTTTTAGTGAAAAAAGCAAGTATGTGACACACATTTATTCTTGTGATTTTCCCAAGTTTAAACCATCTTGTCTTGGTCACCTGAGATAGCAGCTTGGATTATTACAGTTTAATTAAATTAGTGATGCCTACAAAGTAAACATTGGTTGAGCTAGGTGTGAGATTGAACAACACGTGTGGCCCAGGGAGGTGTGAAAATGAACAATGCCTGAGCAACTCAATGGCAAACAATAATGTGAAAGTAAATAGTGTCCTACAAATTCAATGCACTGCCAGGGTCTTAGATAAACCATTCCAGACCAACTCACCCCCCACCCCCCCCGTTACATTTGTAATGTGTACTTTTTCATGAACATATGTCTTGCAATGGTGACCTGTTTTCATGTGTCTATGGTGGAAGCAAAGCTGAACTTTGGGATCCTGAAAAACGCACCAAAAATGCACCAAGAACCACTGCAAAAAACACACCAAAACCTGCGTTTTTGACGCTACTTCTTTCCTGCCAACAGATTATGTTTTGCTGCAGAAAAAAACACCTAACGTGAATATAGCCTAAGACTTACTCTGCCAGCATTAATAGTCAATATTCTGTATACAAATAGGACTCCAATCCAGGTATTCAGTTTATCATAAACATGCCTGAGTTAATCTGCCAAATACACATAGTATGCTTTCTCATAGGTGAAATATAAATCCTGTTAAAGGTCCAAGTTGCAGCAGTTAAGTAGAACAAAACAGACCTCTTCATTCTTTGTAGGTGGAAAAACTTTCGAAATTGTCAGTGTATCAAGTACTTATACTCCTGACTATATATAGTATAATTGCCGCACTGCTACATACAGGTGCTTCTCAGAAAATTAGAATATCATCAAAAAGTGAATTTATTTCAGTTCTTCAATCCAAAAAGTGAAACTCATATATTATACAGAGTCATTACAAACAGAGTGATCTGTTTTAAGTGTTTATTTCTGCTAATGTTGATGATTATGGCTTACAGCCAATGAAAACACAAAAGTCACTATCTCAGTAAATTAGAATTAACAAGAAACACCTGCAAAGGCTTCCTAAGCATTTAAAAAGGTCCCTTAGTCAGTTTCAGTAGGCTCCACAATCATGGGCAAGACTGCTGACTTGACAGATGTCCAGAAGGCAGTCATTGACACACTCCTCAAGGAGGGTAAGCCACAAAAGGTCATTGCTAAAGAAGCAGCTGTTCACAGAGTGCTGTATCCGAGCATATTAATGGACGTGGAAGGAAAAAGTGTGGTAGAAAAAGGTGCACAAGCAACTGGGATAACCGCAGCCTTGAAAGGATTGCTAAGAAAAGGCCATTCAAAAATTTGGGGGAGATTCACAAGGAGTGGACTGCTGCTGGAGTCATTGCTTCAAGAGCCACCACACACAGACGTATCCAGGACATGGGCTACAAGTGGCGCATTGCTTGTGTCAAGCCCCTCATGACCAATAGACAACGCCAGAAGCGTCTTACCTGGGCCAAAGGGAAAAAGACCTGGACTGATGCTCAGTGGCCCAAGGTGTTGTTTTCAGATGAAAAGTAAATTTTGCATTTCATTTGGAAATCAAGGTCCCAGAGTCTGGAGGAAGAGTGGAGAGGCCACAATCCAAGCTGCTGGAGGTCTAGTGTGAAGTATCCACAATCAGTGATGGTTTGGGGGGCCATGTCATCTGCTGGTGGAGGTCCACTGTGTTTTATCAAGACCAAAGTCAGCGCAGCCGTCTACCAGGACATTTTACAGCACTTCATGCTTCCCTCTGCCCACAAGCTTCATGGAGATGGAAATGTCATTCTCCAGCAGGACTTGGCCCCTGTCCACACTGCCAAAAGTACCAATACCTGGTTTACACACAACAGTATCACTGTGCTTGATTGGCAGCAAACTCGACTGACCTTTACCCCATAGAGAATCTATTATAGAGAATCTATGGGGTATTGTCAAGAGGAAGATGAGACCCCAGACCCCACAATACAGATGAGCTGAAGGCTGCTATCAAAGCCACCTGGGCTTCCATAACACCTCAGCAGTGCCACAGGCTGATCCCTCCATGCCACATTGCCGCATTGATGCAGTAATTAATGCACGAGGAGCCCGAACAAGTATTGAGGGCATTTACTAAACATACATTTCAGTAGGCCAACGTTTCGGATTTTAAAAACATTTTTCAAGCTGTTGTTATGAAGTATTCTAATTTACTGAGATAATGACGTTTGTGTTTTCATTGGCTGTAAGCCATAATCATCAACATTAACAGAAATAAACACTTAAAATAGATCCCTCTGTGTGTAATAACTCTATATAATAGATCCCTCTGTGTGTAATGACTCTATATAATAGATCCCTCTGTGTGTAATGACTCTATATAATAGATCCCTCTGTGTGTAATGACTCTATATAATAGATCCCTCTGTCTGTAATGACTCTATATAATACAACCCTTTGTGTAATGACTCTATATAATAGATCCCTCTGTGTGTAATGACTCTATATAATAGATCCCTCTGTGTGTAATGACTCTATAAAATAGATCCCTCTGTGTGTAATGACTCTATATAATAGATCCCTCTGTGTAATGACTCTATATAATAGATCCCTCTGTGTGTAATAACTCTATATAATAGATCCCTCTGTGTAATGACTCTATATAATAGATCACTCTGTGTGTAATGACTCTATATAATATAGGAGTTTCACTTTTTGCATTGAAGAACTGAAATAAACTAACTTTTGATGATATTCTAATTTTGTGAGAAGCACCTGTATATAGTATGAAGCCCCACTGCCCCATATGTGTATGTATAATTTGATGCACATGACTCGCCCCCTGGGCCGTGGGGTACACGGAACCGGGCCTTCTAGTGTACGGTGCTGATGGGGGTAGTAGTGGCAACCCGATCCCGTGGCTCAGGGTGGTCAGACCAAATGGTGGCAGTCTATTTATCAGTGTTTTGAATGTCCGACTACGACACCCGTGGATTGCGGTCAAGGATAACCGCCGCTGCGAGACAGACTGCTGAGGCTGGTGTTGGTGTGCAGCACAGGTGTAGGATAACTCCCCACGGGTAGAGTGTAGCCTCAGGGCAGTGTAGGTGGATGTTGGGGGTGATAGTGCAGGCCGCAATAGTAAGAGTTCAGAGTCCGCTTCAAACAGTTCAGGGTCTTTATTGTAGATATTATTAATGACCCAACAGTACCGGTTAGGAATGGGCCTGGGTGTCTGAGAGCATTCGGGCGAGCCCCACTGGTCAGGGTGAGTGTGTAGGCCTACCGTTCTCTCTATGCTCTTTCTGACTATCCCCCTTTTCGTGGTGTAATAGCCCACGTCCCTGAGCTGGTCGTGTACTTCTCTCCTGTATGGCTTGCGACTAGGGCCTTGGGTACCTGTTGCTTGCTCCTCGCTGTACTGGTCCCTCTGTGTGGCGGAGCCTCCAGGCTTCTTCGGCCAAGGGACCTGAAATCCCTCGCAGGTTGGTTCTCTGCTGCTGGGCTTGTAACCCTGACAGCCCCGGACCCCAATGCCCGGTAGATTGGTTCTCTTCCAGGACCGGCTCTCGTCACCTCTGTCCCTGGCTTGCAGTTTCTCCTCTGCCTCACGGACTCCTCAACTACAGCTGAACTGTCCCTCCTTCTCTGGGACTAGTCTCACTCCTGAGCTAGGTCTTCCAGTTCTCTCTAACCCTGCCCCCAGTTCCAGCTTTTATAGGGGCAGCCAGCTCCCCCTGCTGGCCTGGGACAGGAGGTGCTGTATGCTAATTGTCCCTAACCAGGGGACCTCCCTCCTGCTCTCAGACACAGATTATTGTTTGTGGCATCCAGGCCTGGGGTGACACATTCTCCCCTAGTAAAATTTAGTACTCCGGACTAAACAGGAAACACAAATACAGGGTATAAATGACAACATAACATATATACAAGTATATTTTGTCCTTGAGGTCACGGCGCTTCCATGACCGGGTGTCCATGTCACCCAACAAGGTGTGAAGTTTTCCACAGTGTGGGGACCTGTTTCCATAAACCCCAAGTTCCTCGCCTTGGGCGTGGCGACAAGGCTGAGCTCTCTACTTTGGGCCACAA
The DNA here is from genome assembly GCF_046119375.1 of Phyllobates terribilis. Taxonomy (NCBI): domain Eukaryota; kingdom Metazoa; phylum Chordata; class Amphibia; order Anura; family Dendrobatidae; genus Phyllobates; species Phyllobates terribilis. The sequence goes on from NW_027362820.1 coordinate 797,537, forward strand.
GGAGGCCACACCGGACAGATTTTTCTTCCGTGGCCATCTTCGAAAGAGGGCACCAAGTGCAACTATCTACAAGACAGTTCCGGTTATTCAGCGTCCATAACCTGTTAGTCCATGAACTAGAAAGACTGGAAAAACATAATTAGCAACCAGGCAACAAACATAAAACATTTACAATATAAAGCATTTTGATCTTCCAGCGAGCTGGTATTTGCCCCCTAGTGCTCCGGGTTGACCTGCGTAACCCACTGTCTGGTGGTGGTCTAACCTGACTTTCCCCACTAGCATTCAGGGTACAGCTACTAGCTGGGTTTACAGGCAGTGCAGGCAGCTATCTGCGGGTCCTTTGGCTTACCGCAGGTATGGCAGGCTCACTGTCAGCAGAGGGTTGACTCTCCTGGGCTGCTGGCATGGGTTCTTCTGCCTCTAGGGCTGCTTGGTCTTCTGATTCCTCCTGCTCTCCTGTAGGTTCCTGCTGGGTTGGTTGAAGGAAGTGTAGGACGGGTACCACTATTGCATCATTTATCCGAGTCCAGGACCGGGAGAACTCTCCAAGAACTGTGCTGATCATTTCTTTCTTGTCTTCTGCGGGTTCAAGGTCACCTTGATCTTCTCCTGCACTCTGTAGTTGCTTGGGGCACCTTTTTAGGTGGTCTCTGGAGACGGTGCTAGTAGTTTCTCCTCCATCCTTGGTAATTACACATACCTTCGGGTTGTTGTGGTTGGACTGCAGTACTGTGTACGGGTCGCTCTCCCACTGGTCATCTAGCTTGTGAAGCCTTCTCTTCCGCTTCAGGGCCTGCTCACCAGGTTCCAGGGGACCAGCAGGGGTGTGTTGGTTGAAGAGCCTCTCTTGCTTTTCTCTCGCTTGAGCCACACTCCTCTCCACACTCTCCTGTACCTTCTTGTACTGTAGCCGCCGTTCCGTATCCCAGTCCGCATCTGGGGAGGTGGGGAGGACTCCCATCTCCAGGTCTATTGGCAGCTTACCAGGTCTTGCCCTCATCAGGTAAGCCGGGGTGCAATTTGTAGCATTCACCGGGATATGGTTGTATAAGTCTATCAGGTCTGGCAGCTTCTTCGGCCACAGACTGCGTTCTTCCAGGGGCAACGTTTTGAGGAGATCAATGACGATATTATTCATTTTCTCACATAGCCCGTTGGTTTGTGGGTGGTAAGACGTTGTCTGAATCTTCTTACAGCCGTAGAGGTTGCAGAACTCCTGGAAGATTTCAGCCTCAAACGCTGGACCTTGATCTGTCAAGACCTGTTCCGGATACCCGTGTGGATGGCAGAAGTGTTGTTGGAAGGCTCTGGCCGCTGTTTGGGCTGTCAAGTCTTTAACAGGAACCACCACCAGGAACCGGGAATAGTGGTCCACTATTGTCAGGGCATAGACGTAGCCCGACCGGCTTGGAGCCAGTTTCACATGGTCCAGAGCTACCAGCTCAAGAGGCTGCCTGGTGACGATGGGCATCAAGGGCGTCTTCTGGCTGGTACCGTCCTTCCTTCTGAGGTTACATGGGCCGCAGTCCCTGCACCACTTCTCTATGGCCCCTCTCATTCCGACCCAGTAGAACCGCTCTCTCAGTAGGAACTCCAGTTTCTTTCACCCGAAGTGTCACGCTCTGTCATGGTAGGCCTCCAGGACCATTGCTGCATCTCGTCTCGGGACCACTACCTGCCAGGTAAGCTCGTGCATCCGGTGGTTGACAAGCCTTCTGCACAGCTTACCTTCGTAGAGGAATAGCCTGCTTTTCTCCTTCCATAACTGCTTGGCTTCCTCTGGAGCGTCCGAGCCAGGGCTAGCGTCTGCCTGGGTCAACAGGTCTTTCACCAGGCGAATTGCAGGGTCACTATCTTGCGTTTCAGCCCAGCCGTGGTGAGGTAAGGGATTGAACATGACAGTGGTCAAGTCTTTGTCTCTTACACGGTGGGAGTACTGAGTGGCCCCGTACCAGTGGAATGCAGGGAGCTCTATTTCCTCCAACTCATCTGGATCTTCTCCCTCATCGGGCAAGTGGGGCATTCTCGATAGGGCATCTGCATTGGCATTGGCTCGGCCTGCCCGGTACTTGATGGTGAAGTCATAGTTTGCTAGCCGGGCCATCCACCGCTGCTCTAGGACACCAAGTCTCGCATTGTCCAGATGTGTCTACGGATTGTTGTCCGTGTACACAGTGAACTTCACAGAGGCCAGGTAATGCTTGAAACGTTCTGTTACTGCCCACACCACTGCCAAGGACTCCAGCTTAAAGGAGCTGTAATTCTCCGGGTTTCTCTCGGTGGGCCTCAGCTTCCGGCTGGCGTACGCGATCACCCTTTCTCTGCCCTGTTGGTTCTGTGACAGTACGGCTCCCAGCCCCACATTACTGGCGTCTGTGTGGAGGATAAAAGGCTGGCCATAATCAGGGTAGGCCAGGATCTCATCCCCCGTGAGGGCCATCTTCAGCTGGCGGAAGGACTCCTCTTCCGGCTTGTCCCACTTGAAGGGTGGCTTTTGGCTTCTGGTCTTAGATTGTCCTATAAGGAGGTCCTGCATAGGGGCTGCCATCTTGGTGAACCTGGGGATGAACCTTCGGTAGTAGCCTACCAACCCGACGAACTGCCTCACTTCTTTTATGCTAGAGGGGCTTGGCCAGTTCTTTATTGCCATGATTTTGTCAGGGTCGGGGGCTACTCCTTCTGCACTCACCACGTGTCCCAGGTACTGTACCTTCGGCTTTAACAGATGGCACTTGGAGGGTTTCACTTTCATGCCAAAGCCTGCCAGGGCCTTGAACACCTCGGCCAGGTGCTTTAGATGTTCCTCGTAAGTCTTCGAATAGTCAATCACGTCGTCCAGGTAAAGTAGGACCGTCTCAAAGTTTCGGTGCCCTAGACAGCATTCCATCAGCCTCTGGAAGGTCCCGGGTGCGTTGCAGAGCCCGAACGGCATATAGTTGAATTCACTTAATCCCATCGGGGTGGTGAAGGCGGTCTTCTCCTTATCAGCCTCTGCCACAGGAACCTGCCAGTACCCACTAGTAAGGTCCAAAGTAGAGAAGAAATTAGCTGATTTTAGTGCGACCAAAGACTCCTCTATTCTAGGCAACGGGTATGCGTCTTTATGGGTGATACGATTGACTTCTCTATAGTCCACGCACATTCTCATAGTACAGTCTTTCTTTTTTACCAGAACCAAGGGGGCTGCCCAGGGCCTACAACTGTCTCTAATGACCCTGGCTTCCTTCATTTCTCTCAGCATGCCCTTTGCGTTCTGATAGTGTGCGGGGTGGTACAGGTCTGTATCTTTCTTTTATTGGTGGGTGGCTCCCCGTGGGGATGTGGTGTTCTACCCCTTTCACTCTGCCGAAGTCTAGCGGGTGCTTACTAAAGATTCTCTCGTACTCTTGAACCACCCGGTAGGCTCCTTGTTTTTGGTGCAAGGGAGTGGAGTCAGCACCCATGTGGAGTTTCTGGCACCAGTCCTCTTTGGGTTTCTGGGAACCATTACCATCCGACTGGGGAGATGGAGGCAAGGGTTCCATGGCCCTGACAGCATTGTGTTCAACAGTATAGAATTTGGCTAGTGTAGCGTACCGGGGCAAGTGTATTTCCCTTTCCCCAATCTTTAAGATCCGGACGGGCACCCTTCCATGGCGGACATCGACCACCCCCCGGGCTGTCAAAATGGTGGGCCTGCTGTCTGAGTACACGGGTTCTACCATGGCTTGGTAGTCTCTCCCTCTTAACCCGATTGCAGTCCGACACCAGATCATTTCACTTTTGGGGGGCATGGCAATGGGGAACGGGTCGCTCATCCTCACGCTACCGATCTCACCACCAGACAGTTCTACCTGTTGCCATCTCATCAGGGCTCTTATCTCCTTCTGGAGGACCCTCTGTTGGCTGGAGCTCGCGTTCATCGCCACCTGCTGCAAAATTACAATTGCTTCTGAAAGACAATTTTCAATCACATTAGTACCCAAGGTTATTTTAGGGTGACTTTCTCGACGGTCAATGTCCACAATGATCACTCCCTGTGCCGGCAGTTCAAGTTTACCAATCTTAATGGTCATCTCTCTGAACCCCACCTGCGGCACGGGTTGACCATTGCTGGCGATGATGCTCAAGTCATCGTCTGGATAACGAGTTATATCAGTGTCACTCCAGTACTACTTGAAAAGTACATAGGGGATGGTAGTCACTTGGGACCCGGTGTCCAGCAGTGCACTCAAGGGGATACCGTCCAGCACTACGGGTAAAACCGGGCGTCCCCCTACGTACTTATCACGCCAATTAGATGGGCCTGATGACCTTATGCCTGGGGTTGGCCCTTTGCCCCAGGTCAGGCCCATTTAAAGTACAGTACCTGGCTACGTGTCCCGGCTGGCTGCAACGGCGGCAAATCGGCTGTCCATCCTCAGTGTAATGATCGGCGGGCCTCCCTCTGAACGACGGGATCCTCCTCCGTCGACGCCACGGGACATCCTCCGGACTGGAAGCCAGCTTGATTGGTCCTGATGGGTCCATCTGTAATGACTGTACGGTCCTGGTCAATGCAGCAACACTCTTTGTTAGTTCTTGGACCTGATAGTGCAGGTTTGCAGGCGGGGATAGATTTAGGGCCTGCGCATCAGCCCCCACAAGGTCTGCGGGATAGGGCGCCGCCCCCTGGTGGTAAGGGATGGCAGGGCGCCGGGAAGCTACAGCGCCACCCGGTGCAGGTTCTCGGAGCTCCCGGATGGCCCTATCTTTGAACTGTGCAAAAGTCAAATCGGGGTTCTGTAGGACCATGAGGCGCAGCTGGGTTCTGTGGGCGCTGGACAGCAGACCTTCTATGAACTGGTCAGTCAATAGTTTATCTGTATCCTGCACGCTGCCAGGGTCAGCTTGCTTAATTGCCCCCAAGGCTTCCTGTAAATTTAGGGCATAATCTCGGATGCTATCTTGAGCTCGCTGCTTACATCCATAGAACCGCATTTTGATTTCTGCTGAGGTACGGGTATCAAAGGTGTCCCGTAGACGGGTCAGAACCCCCCTTACAGTCCTTTTCTCCTCAGCTGTCCAAGACTTTACCTCCCGCTGGGCCGCATCAGTTAGCTGCCCTATCAGTATGCTTACTTTCTGTTCTTCTGTCAGGGGATAAACTTTGAACAGTCTATACAGCCTTTCTTTAAAGTCGCCCAAGGTATGCGACTCGCCGGCATACTGGGGCAGCCAGGCCGCTCCGGGGATATAGGCAGGGGTGGATTAAGAGTAGCAAGGGCCCCGGGCAGTTTAGAAGGCGCGGGCCCCCTCCACACACCTGATTTATCACGTGACATGTCACATGATCCCCTGTGATAGATCATGTGATAGTTCACGGGAAATTAATTTGGCATAATATTAATTGTGCTGCCTCATCTGAGAGCAGCACAATATTGGGGCAGATACCCAGATTCCAGCGATGTGTCACTTTTTCAGCTGCTTGTTGTCATTTTGAGAAAATCACCATTTTATCTGCTGCAGATCTAGCAGCTCTCTGAATGCTGCGCTCTGCATAGCCCCACCCACACCACTGATTGGCAGCTTTCTGCCCATGCTCAGTGTACACAGAAATCTACTGATCAGTGATGGGGGTGGGGTCCTACAGAACTTACTAGTCATCTAGTGATAATTACCTTCTGACAAATCAATGATTTTATCAAAGCAACACTAAGCAGCCCAGTAAGTGACACATTACTGGAATCAGTGCCTCTAACCCTACATTACGCTGCTCTCAGATTAGGTGGCAAAAACCTGATGACAGATTCCCTTTAAAGGAGCTGTAAAGATAAAAAAAGTTTGTATTAAAAAAAATACAAGCCATTTGTTAAATTAACTTTTTTTCATTGTTAATTCACATTAGACTGTATCTTCAACACTTTTGTCAGCAGGTCTTATTACAGACTCTGAATAGGGCAGCTCTCTCCCTCTCCCTCAGCAGAAAGTCACAGCATGGTTAAAAAACGGGATCTTTTATGATTTTCTCATAATAAATAAAAAAGGACATGCAAGTCCTCCAAACTATTTTCCGTTTCTCTATAGGCGAGGTCCAAAATCTTTCTTGTTCTTTAGTTGATCACATGTCAAAAATGCAAAGCATTTACTATGAACTCGCCTAAAAAAATATACACTTGGAGAGTAATATCATCATCTGCATGTAAATATTCCTTGACTCTAAGGGCTCGCTCACACTGTCGTATAACACGGCCGAATGCTATGTGATGTTTTATCGGATAGGACTCGGGCCTATGTTATACTATGGGACAGTGCGATTATTGGCATGAGAAAATAATCTCATTCGATATTCGGACCATGTGCACCCATACAAGTCTATGGGTGCACGTAAAACATTGGACTGCACTCGGATGTCATCCAAGTGCAGTCCGATGAACACTCACAGAGACTATGGAGAAGATGGAGAAATTAAGTTCTCCATCTTCTCCATTTCTGTGCTGCGAGAGAATCGGATCACACTCAGTTGAAGCTCTGACCGAGTTTGAGCCCAGTGTCATTAGCATAATTGGCCCTATTCTCTTGCATGAGAGAATATATGGCTTAGTGAGTGGACCCTAAAACTGAATAGTAGTGACGGACAAGCACCTCACAAGCGGGATCCATGTAGCTCTCAGATGTCATGTAGGTAGGGCTTCATTCCATGGGGTAGGGCTTAATTTCAAGGTATATAAAAAAATGGACTTCAAATAAAAATTAAATGAACACAAAAAGCACTAATTGAATTATTTTTTTTCGTATTTATGTTTGCAGCCCCTTTAAAAACCCTTTGAGGACCAAGGCACATATATGTCCCATAGTTTTAAACTGGAAAAAAATTTGATTGAATAAAATTTAAGGTCCTCAAAGGTTTAAGTAGGTCATAAATTCATATGAATACTTGCTCATACAATTGCACATGCCAAAAGATGAAGAAGAACAGAATCAAAAATATGACATTAAGTGGAGCACTTACAGGTATTCAAGGTGAAAGAGACCAGCAAAGGCATCGTCTCGAATGACAGTAAATGAGTTAGAATTCAGCAAGCTGAAAATGAAGACAGCAGGTTAGAAGCGAACCAGACTTTATGGTGCTCAGAATTAGTCAAGCAGAATTTATTGACTGCTCTTGCAAAGCACTGAGACTCCCGCTGTGTATAGATGGCGCCGTGCGGCCTCCCGCTGTGTATAGATGGCGCCGTGCGGCCTCCCGCTGTGTATAGATGGTGCCGTGCGGCCTCCCGCTGTGTATAGATGGCACCGTATGGATGGCTACGTGCGGCCTCCTGCTGAGTATACGTGTATAGATGGCTACGTGCGGCCTCCTGCTGAGTATAGATGCCGCACGGCGCTACCCCCAGAGACAGCAGGAGGCCGCACAGCGCCATCTATACTCAGCGGGAGACCGCACATAGCCATCTATACACAGCAGGAGGCCGCACGGTGACATCTATACTCAGCGGGGGGCCGCACGTAGCCATCTATACACAGCGGGGGGTGCACGTAGCCATCTATACACAGCGGGGGGCCGCACGGCGCCGTCTATAAACAGCGGGGGGCCCCACGTAGCCATCTATACACAGCGGGGAGCCGCACGTAGCCATCTATACACAGCAGGAGGCCGCACGGAGCCCCCCCAGAGACATCAGGAGGCCGCACGGCGCCAACTATACTCAGCAGGAGACCGCATGCAGTCATACACACACACAAACATATACAGACACGCATAAACACATTTGAAACACAAAAATACATACAAACAGACATCACACAATGACATCTGCCCACACACACACACAAACAGACAGACATCACACACACACCTGCCCACACACACACACACCTGCCCACACACACATTTGTGTGTGTATGTATAGTGTGTGTGTGTATAATGTGTGTGTATGTATAGTGTGTGTGTATGTATAGTGTGTGTGTGTGTATAATGTGTGTGTATGTATAGTGTGTGTGTGTGTATAATTTGTGTGTGTATTTTTTTTTTAAGTTAAAAACAAGTAAAATGCTTGTGGCATCAATATCAAGACTCCAGATATAAGGGCCTATTCACACTGAATTTTGCAATGCATTCATCTCCTCTTTCCAGGCTTCTATCTAAATCCCTGAAAAATGGCATTCAGATGTGCCTTGACATAGCCATTGATTTGAACAAAGGCAAACCGAGGCTAAAGTCTGAATCTTTAGGCTCCATTTGCTCTGCTTTCAGATGTCTCATTTCAGACAGCAGAATCCTGAATTTCAGGGATTCAGTTGTAAGCCTTGTGTAAAGACCTGAATGCAGCGCTGAATGTAGTGTGAATAGGTCCTTACATCCTACACCACCTCAGGGGATTGTTGTTATGGAGTATTGCCCCTGGGTGGCCGCAGTTATGACCACCACCAGGGCTCGCGGTCACCCACCCTAACTTTGGTATTCTGGGGAGCTGGTATAATGAATATCTGAGAAGAGCCCTAGAGAAGCAAGGACATTGGACAACCAAAAGGTGGTGGCCTCAAGTCAGGTGTAGTGTTCAACAGGGCAAGACTTTCTAACCTGCCCACACACACACACACACACACATGTACACATACACACACCTGCCCACACAGACACACACAAACACACACCTGCCCACACAGACACACACACACACACACCTGCCCCCACACACACACACACACACCTGCCCACACACATACACACCTGCCCACACACACACACACCTGCCCACACACACACACACCTGCCCACACACAAACACACCTGCCCCCACACACACACACCTGCCCACACACACACACATACACACCTGCCCACACACACACACAAACACCTGCCCACCCACACACACACCTGCCCACACACACACACCTGCCCACACACACACACACATCTGCCCACACACACACACACACCTGCCCACACAGACACCTGCCCACAAACACACACACACACCCATATACACACACCTGCCCACACACACACCTGCCCACACACACACCTGCCCACACACACACACCTGCCCACACACACACACACCTGCCCACACAGACACCTGCCCACACAGACACACACACATATACACACACACATATACACACACACACCTGCCCACACAGACACCTGCCCCCACAGACACCTGCCCACAAACACACAAACACCTGCCCACACACACACACACACACACATATACACACACACATATACACACACACACACCTGCCCACACAGACACCTGCCCCCACAGACACCTGCCCACAAACACACACACACCTGCCCACACACACATCTGCCCACACACACACACTCACCATCCCCCGGCTCAATTCCTCCTGCCTGCTCTCTCTCTTTTCCGGTGCAGCACTGCAGGCCGGGGCGCACTGCGTGACGTCACAGCTAGGAGACACAGCCGCGCACAGGGCCATGTCTCCTAGCAGTGACGCGGCCGGCCAGCACAGGGAAGTTAACTGCTGCAGTGCTGGCCCGTCCGATGAAGAAGTAGCGGCGGCCGCTGCTGGGGGAGCGGTCCGGGCCTACCTTCTGGCGATCCTCTTCTGTAGGCCGCAGCTCCGCTCGCGATGCTCTGGGCGAGGACCTTGCGTTGCTCGGTGATGACGTCGGCATCCGCTGGATCTCCTTCCAGGACCTTGCGCAGCGTCTCAGCGTAGGGCGGGGCTTCAGGTCACGCGCCTTTTTGGACGTCCACGCCCCTCTTCTTCCCGCGTGGCATCCCGAAGATGGCACCCGATGGCGGGAAACGGCTCCGATTGGCGGGAAATGGCCCCGAATTGCGGGAAACTTCACTCAGATATGTATAAAGTCTTTTCCAGGCACGCAATACCCGTTTGTGGAGGGTTGGTCACAATTCTGCCGACTACGCCAAAGCTGACTCGCCCCCCTGGGCCGTGGGGTACACGGAACCGGGCCTTCTAGTGTACGGTGCTGATGGGGGTAGTAGTGGCAACCCGATCCCGTGGCTCAGGGTGGTCAGACCAAATGGTGGCAGTCTATTTATCAGTGTTTTGAATGTCCGACTACGCCACCCGTGGATTGCGGTTGGAGATAACCGCTGCTGCAAGACAGACCGCTGAGGCTGGTGTTGGTGTGCAGCACAGGGGTAGGATAACTCCCCACGGGAAGAGTGTAGCCTCAGGGCAGTGTAGGTGGATGTTGGGGGTGATAGTGCAGGCCGCATTAGTAAGAGTTCAGAGTCCGCTTCAAACAGTTCAGGGTCTTTATTGTAGATATTATTAATGACCCAACAGTACCGGTTAGGAATGGGCCTGGGTGTCTGAGAGCATTCGGGCGAGCCCCACTGGTCAAGGTGAGTGTGTAGGCCTACCGTTCTCTCTATGCTCTTTCTGACTATCCCCCTTTTCGTGGTGTAATAGCCCACGTCCCTGAGCTGGCCGTGTACTTCTCTCCTGTATGGCTTGCGACTCAGGCCTTGGGTACCTGTTGCTTGCTCCTCGATGTACTGGTCCCTCTGTGTGGCGGAGCCTCCAGGCTTCTTAGGCCAAGGGACCTGAAATCCCTCGCAGGTTGGTTCTCTGCTGCTGGGCTTGTAACTCTGACAGCCTCGGACCCCAATGCCTGGTAGATTGGTTCTCTTCCAGGACCGGCTCTCGTCGCCTCTGTCCCTGGCTTGCAGTTTCTCCTCTGCCTCACGGACTCCTCAGCTACAGCTGAACTGTCCCTCCTTCTCTGGGACTAGTCTCACTCCTGAGCTGGGTCGTCCAGTTCTCTCTAACCCTGCCCCCAGTTCCAGCTTTTATAGGGGCAGCCAGCTCCCCCTGCTGGCCTGGGACAGGAGGTGCTGTATGCTAATTGTCCCTAACCAGGGAACCTCCCTCCTGCTTTCAGAAACAGATTATTGTTTGTGGCATCCAGGCCTGGGGTGACACACACACACTGCTCTATATTTAGTATGATGCCCCCACTCCTCCATATATATAGCATGATGGTCCCACTGCTCCATATACAGATGCATCTCACTAAATTAGAATATCATCAAAAAGTTAATTTATTTCAGTTCTTCAATACAAAAAGCTGTCTTTCAGCTCATTTGCATTGTTGGGTCTGGTGTCTCTCATCTTCCTCTTGACAATACCCCATAGATTCTCTATAATAGATTCTCTATGGGGTTAAGGTCAGGCGAGTTTGCTGCCAATCAAGCACAGTGATACTGTTGTGTGTAAACCAGGTATTGGCACTTTTGGCCGTGTGGACAGGGGCCAAGTCCTGCTGGAGAATGACATTTCCATCTCCAAAAAGCTTGTCGGCAGAGGGAAGCATGAAGTGCTGTAAAATGTCCTGGTAGACGGCTGTGCTGACTTTGGTCTTGATAAAACACAGTGGACCTACACCAGCAGATGACATGGCCCCCCAAACCATCACTGATTGTGGAACCTTCACACTAGACCTCAAGCAGCTTGGATTGTGGACTCTCCACTCTTCCTCCAGACTCTGGGACCTTGATTTCCAAATGAAAATTGGAACTCTAGGACCTTGTGAAGTGTGTCAATGACTGCCTTCTGGACATCTATCAAGTCAGCAGTCTTCCTCATGATTGTGGAGCATACTGAAACAGTATTGAAGAACTGGAATAAAATAACTTTTTGAAGATATTCTAATTTAGTGAGATGCACCTGTATATATTATGATGGTCCCACTGCCCCACATACATATAGTATAATGGCCCCACTACTCCATATGTAGTATGATGGACCCACTACTCCAGATATATAGTAGGATGGCTCCACTGCCCGATTATTTAAAAAAATAAAGTTTATTCTCACTTAATCCTGATTCCCTACATCACGGCCTCTGTCTCCTCTTCCATGGCAGGACTGCAGAGCAGAGCGATGCAATGATGTCATCGAGCCACCTGCGTGAGTATGCTGACATCTCGTTAACCGCAGGCCTATGGCGATCTGTGGCATATGAAAGAGATAGTGATAGGGCAGGGAGCTTGTGTCCCACTGCTTTATCATGCGACGCCTCTGCATAAGAGACATTAGGGCTACATTAGCTATGACACAGAAGACACTGGGGCTGGAGTATATAGAATAGGAGACACTGGGGCTGGCGTATATTCATCACAGGATACATTGGGGCTAGAGCATATACATCACAGAAGAAGCTGGAGTATATAGAATAGGAGACACTGGGGCTGGAGTATATAGAATAGGAGACACTGGGGCTGGCGTATATTCATCACAGGATACATTGGGGCTAGAGCATATACATCACAGAAGAAGCTGGAGTATATAGAATAGGAGACACTGGGGCTGGAGTATATAGAATAGGAGACACTGGGGCTGGCGCATATACAGTTCTGCTCAAAAGTTTACATACCCCGGCAGAATTTTTCCTTTCTTGGCCTTGTTTCAGAGAAAATGAATGATAACAAAAACACTTTTTCTCCACTCATGGTTATTGGTTGGGTGAAGCCATTTACTGTCACATTTCTGTGTTTTCTCTTTTTAAATCTTAATGACAGCTAGTGATGAGCGAGCATGCTCGCTACTGCTCGGTGCTCGCCCGAGTATCTCACTGCTCGAGATGTTCTGCGCTCACCGAGTATTTCCGGGTTGGTCGGGCGGGAAGTCGGGTCCACTCCCTGCATGTTTGGCGCTCTTTACAGAGCCAATGAACATGCAGGGATTGCCTGCCATGCACTGTAATGCCATAGCCATGTTGGTTGTGGGCATTACAGTGATTGGCTGGCCGCACAGCGTCATCAGGTCTATATCTGACCTGGCGCCGCCATGCTCATCACAGTCACTCCGGATCAGACAGTGTAGGGAGAGCTGCTGCTGCGTTAGGGAGAGATTTGATCGTGCATTAGGTAGTGTAGTGAGAAAAACCGCACATTACACATATCCATCTCAACAAACAGTCCTTCTGAGGACTAATCCATCTGCAGAGATATCAGGCAGGCAGTGTATATAGGCAGGCAGTGTATATAGCAGACTGCAGTGCATATAGCACAAGAGGCTCCATTCCAATTCTGCCTTCTGCTGCTGTTAGATATTTCTATACAAAGGCCCAGGTCTCAGGGGCCAGGAATACTTTTCTTTGGATCTTAATCCTCATTATTTGCTTATAAAGCAATCCAGAGAACACCGTTTTTCTGCGCCATTTGCTTGTTGGCACTGCAGAATACAGCCAGGTCCTTTCCATATTAGAGCGCTAGAAATTCAGCTATTTAAAACTGTGTTTTCTCCGTCACACGGATCACATATACGTTGTCAGAAAATACTGCCATTTCTGGCCTCCATTTTTTCAGTGTGTCAGTGAAGCAATTCACAGAAGTTTGCTGTTCACACTACTTACCTACAGGCCAGGTATTTAAAACTCTGTTTTCTCCATCACACCGATCACATATAACTTCGCTTCAAACTCAGTCATTTGTAGTGAGCGTGGAAGATACTATCCTCCATTTAAAATGGGCAAGGCACGTGGCAAGGGACGGGGAACTGGACGTGATGGTAATGGTACATGCAGAGGCCGAGGACAAGGCCGTGGGCAAGCCGAAATTGTACCACAGCAAACACCCACATCTTCTCGCCTGACCTTCCTGTCCCAATTTCTAGGGGACCGCAGCACACCACTATTGAACCCAGATCAGTGTCAAAAGGTTGTTGGTTGGATAGCGGATAATGCTTCCAGTCACTTAGCCACCACCACCACCACCCTGTCTTCCACACGGTCAAGTCTCAGTAGCCGTGAGTCTGGACCGCATATTCCTCACCCTGATCCTCCTTCCTCCCACCATGCCGAGTACCCAGAGACAACTGATCCCACACTTGAACAATCTGAAGAGCTGTTCACTTTTCCATTTATAGATTCGGGCCTCTCGCCCGGTCCACTTGAAGTGGGGCAAGAGGAGATCACGTGTAGCAATGCCCAAATATTTGAGCAGCCACGGTCACACGAAGGCGACGGTGGGAAACTGTCACAAGAGGTGGACGATGATGAGACACAATTGGCAGAAAGTCAGGAATAGTACCAGGGTGCAGAAGTGGGAGACGAGGTGGTGGATGATATAGTAACTGACCCAACCTGGCAGGAGGACATGCAGAGCAAGGACAGCAGCACACAGGGGGAGGGAGGCAGAGCACCCCAACAGGCAGGAAGAAGCAGTGTGGTGGCCGCAGACAGAAGGCAGGCTACCGTTTCCCGTAACACCAACACGAAGGAAGTTGCCACTACAACTGTTAGGTCTTCCCGAGTCTGGTTGTTTTTTAAAGACTCTGCCGATAGCTCCAAAAAGGCCATTTGCATCACGAGCCAGACCAGCATCAGCAGGGGTGGCAAAACGACCAGCCTGACCACCACCAGCATGATCAGGCACATGGCAGCAAAGCACTCGACTTTGTGGGCCGAACACCAGGGTCCAGGAACAGTGTCTACAGGTGGCACCATTGCTTCTTCTGCTGTTGTGCATGCAAGCCAATCCCCTGTCCATAGTGCATGCAAAGATGCCTCCTGCCCTGCACCTGTCATTGCACACTCTCAAGTAGCAGCATCAGGAAGCACGCACATGTCCTTGTCCCAGCGCAGCATTCAATTGTTCATACTCCAGTCCTTGGAATGCAAGCGCAAATATGCAGCCAACGTCCCACAGGCCACACTACTAAATTCTCACAATTCATGACTGCTTGGCTCGAAATGTTGCCTTTTAGGCTTGTGGAGACAGAAGCATTCCGCAACCTGATGGTGGCGGCCGTCCCTCGGTACTCTGTCCCCAGCCGCCACTATTTCTCCCAGTGTGCCGTCCCCACATTACACAAGCACGTGTCCCAAAACATTAGCCGTGCCCTCAACTATGCAGTTACCAGTAAAGTCCACCTAACCACGGACACGTGGACAAGTGCTTGTGGGCAGGGACGGTACATCTCGCTGATGGCACACTGGGTTAACATAGTGGAAGCCGGGACCCAGTCGGACCTTGGGACGGAACACGTCCTCCCGACGCCAAGGATTGCAGGCCTTAGGTCAATCAGGGTTGCCCCCACGGTCTACAGCTCCTGCACCTCATGCTCCTTAGCCTCCTCCTCCTCCTCAGCCTCCATCTCCGAAATGACCACATCAGTCACAAGCTGGAAGCACTGCAGCACTGCCTCGGCCAAGCGGCAACAGGCTGTGCTGAAGCTAATATGCATAGGTGAAAAAACACACAATGCTGAAGAGTTATGGACAGCTCTGAAAGAGCAGGCAGATCTGTGGCTCAAACCGCTGAACCTACAGCCAGGCATGGTCGTGTGTGACAATGGCCGGAACCTGGTGGCGGCTCTGAGGCGAGGCGAGCTCACACACGTACCATGCCTGGCCCATGTGCTTAACCTCGTGGTTCAGCGGTTACTCAAATCCTACCCGGAGCTGCCGGATCTGCTTGTTAAAGTATGCCGCCTGTGTGCCCATTTTAGAAAGTCAGCTACAGCTTCCGCCGCCCTTGCAGTGTTTCAGCAGCGTTTGCAGCTTCTGGCTCACAGACTGGTGTGTGATGTCCCCACACGTTGGAACTCTACATTGCAGATGTTGGGAAGGATTTGTGAGCAGAAGAGGGCAGTTGTTGAGTACCAGCATCAAAAAGGCTATCGGTATTCAGTTCAGACTCCACACATAAGACCTCAGTAGTGGACGTGGATGTCAGACATATGTACCATCCTCCAAAACTTTGAGGACTCCACCAAGATGGTGAGCGGCGATGACGCCATAATTAGCCTCACCATCCCGCTTCTCTGTCTTCTGAAACGCTCTCTGCTCACAATCAAAGATGATGCATTGCAGGCGAAGCACGATAAGATGGAGCAATTAACCATACAGGGTGATTACACACAGCCAAGCCTCATCTCATCCCAACGTGGATTGGGTGACAATGAGGAAGAGGAGGAGGAGGAAGGACAGGAACTAGTTTCATGCACTATAGACGGTGCTATCTGCACAGCTGTCATACCGTCTGTTCAGCGTGGATGGCCAGAGGACAGAGAGGAGGAGGAGGAGAGCATGGTCAGTCATCCTCTTGGTGAGGACACGGAAGTCTTGCCTGTTAGTAGTCTGGCACGCATGGCTGAGTTTATGTTATGCTGCCTTTCCCATGACCCTCGCATTCTCAAAATTTTAGGTGATTACTGGTTGGTGACACTTCTAGACCCACTCTACAAGGAGAACTTTATATCTCTTTTTCGTGAGGCGGACAGGTGTACAAAAATGAGGCAGTACCAGAAGGCCCTTGTTGCGGAACTATTAAAAAAATTCCCATCTGAAAACGCTGGAGGCAGAGGGCACACTTCGTTCGACAACCAAGGAGTACAGGCGAGTGAGACACAACTTCAATCCAGCAGAGGCAGGGGAACACTGTCAAAGTTCTGGGAGAGTTTTCTCAGACCCTCCCATCGCACAGGCCCTGAGGCGCAGGGTACTCTCACAAGGAGTGCAAAGTTTGGGAAGATGCTGAGGGAGTACCTTGCCGTACCGTACCAACGTCCTCCGTGATTCCTCTGTGCCTTATAAATATTGGGTATCCAAGCTAGATATGTGGAATGAACTGGCTCTCTATGCCTTGGAGGTCCTGGCCTGCCCTGCCGCCAGCGTTTTATCAGATCGGGTTTTTAGTGCCGCTGGTGGAATTATAACTGATAAGCGCATGCTCCTGTCAACTGAAAATGCTGACGGGCTGACTCTTATAAAAATGAACAAGGGCTGGATTGGGCCAGACTTCTCAACACCACCGAATGATAGCAGCGTAACATAAACTCAAATCCAGTGTCTTTTCTTGGGAGGTGTATTCCCATGCACCTTTTCACACCCACACATGGGTATACGCTTCCTGATTTTGGCTATTTGCTCTTGTCCTCCTCCTTCTCCTCATCCTCCACCACCATATCACCAGGGTGACCGTGGTCCATGATGCAACACCCACATAATTTTTTAAAGGGTGTTTGACTCGCCCCTGGGCCGTGGGGCACTCGGAGCCAGGCAATAGGGAGACGGTGGGGGTAGTAGTGGCGACCCGGTTCCGTGGCTCAGGGTGGTCAGACCAGTGGTAGTCCTTTAGCAGTCCTAAGTGATGTCCGACTACGCCACCCGTGGATTGCGGTTATTTATGAACCGCCGCTGCAAGGCAGACCGCTGGGGCTGATGATGTATGCAGCTGAGGTAGTGTGACTCCCCACGGGAAGAGTGCAGCCCCAGGGCAGTGTAGTGGATGGTGGGGGTGATGGTGCAGAGAGTCCCAGTGCCGTTAGTGCTGGAGGAGCGAAAGAGTACACAGACAACGTACTGCAGTCCAATGTCTTTTACTCACAGTTCATGTACTCCGGGTCACTTCTGTCAGCAATGACCGCCCGAGCCATACTGCGTCCACCAGGTGAGGGGCTCGGTCAACCCCAGGTAGTTCAGGAGCATGGCACAGGACCCCCTTCAATCTTTTCTCTGGCCTGCCTCACCAGTGACCCACTTTTGTCCGGCTGCCGCGGACTTGTGCGGGTAAACGTGGTTCCCGTTCCCCGCTGTCCTATATGGTGACTTCCTAGCAGGTTTGATGAGGTGTCGCACCAATAAATGATCACGACCTCCGGTCTTTGGCTGAGGGCTGTTTCTCCTCCACCAACTTGGGATCCGGTACCCTTAATCTGCCTGACCCTTCACCCTGTATTCTCGTGGGTTCTTAGGGTCCCTTCTGCCGTCTTGTTCCTGAGCCCTTCTGTTACTCTCTTTCTCTTTCTCTTCTGTTCCTTTCTGTTCTTGTTCCTTTCTGTTCTTGTTCCTTTCTGTTCCTGGCCTTCACCCTAGGCCTGCCTCGTGGAGCTGGGCCCAGACTGAGCCACAGCTCCCTGTCAGCCCTCTCTGGCTGAACTCCTTCTCTTACTCCACTCACTGAACTTCTCTTTTTCTCTTCTTTCTGTGCTGGCTGGGCCTCAGAGGCTAGGCCCGCCTATGGAGCAGAGCCCCTTGCAGAGGCTTTCACTCCGTCACTTTTTCTCTCTGACTGAACACTGTTCTAAGATGGTGCCCACCTTTTATACCTCCCTCTAGAACATGAGCCCAGGTGACCAGCAACCAATGGGCTCCTATCTACGCTCAGGAACCAACCCCTATCTGCTCCTACATCACTGGGTATTCCTACCCCCTCCCCTCTCTAGCCAGGGACATGGTCTGTCGTGCCTGCATTTCTGTCTAATGGGAGCACCGTTGAGCTGTCCCTCGGAAATGGGGTGAGTGTGCTGTATGCAGCTAACTGAACCCTGGTCCATACTCCATCCTTACCCGGGAGTGGAATATCACACCTCTGGCAGAGGTGCAATACCCCTGTAGCGGCCGAGCCCTCGAGGCGCTACATTTTTATGATGCCCGTAAAAAAAAATTTTTATACAGTATGTTCATGTATACCCCCCAGGAGTAAATGTTTGTCAGCCCATACACTTAGTGCATGGCATTACAAGTATAGGAGGCCCGCTCCTTTCTAATGGTAAAAAAATTTTATGATGCGCTCCTCCACGTCTCTTCCAAGGGCCATTGAAGTGCCTCCAAATTTTTGGCAGCCCTTGCAGTCACTGCATAGTCCAACACTATGGGAGACTCTCTCCTTTCTAATGGGAATTTGTCATTACTGTGGCCTGGTCTATGTGTCTTTAAATTCTTAGTGGCTTTTTCCTAAACTTGGTCAGCCGTTGGACTCACTGCATACCCTATAACTGTATAGCAGACCCTCTCCTTTCTAATGGGAACATGTCATATCTTGTTACTGTGGCCCTGCTCTGTGTGTCTTTAAATTCTTAGTGGGGATTTTCCTAAAATCTGTCAGCCGTTGGACTCACTGCATACCCTATAACAGTATAGCCGACCCTCTACTTTCTAATGGGAACATGTCATATCTTGTTACTGTGGCCCTGCTCTGTGTGTCTTTAAATTCTTATTGGGGTTTTTCATTAAAATTTGTCAGCCGTTGGATTCACTGCATACCCTATAACTGTATAGCAGACCCTCTCCTTTCTAATGGGAACATGTCGTACCTTGTTACTGTGGCCCTGCTCTGTGTGTCCTTAAATTCTTAGTGGGGTTTTTTCTAAAATTTGTCAGCCGTTGGATTCACTGCATACCCTATAACTGTATAGCAGACCCTCTCCTTTCTAATGGGAACATGTCGTACCTTGTTACTGTGGCCATGCTCTTTGTGTCTTTAAATTGTTAGTGTTTTTTTTCAAAAATTTTGGCCACCCTTGCAGTCACAGCATGGGCATTACCACTATAGAAGACCCGCTCCTTTATAATGGGAACATTTTTTTTACTGAGACCCTCCTCTATGTATCTTCAAAGGAGTATTAGGTTAACAATAGGATCTTTCTTTAGTACAAAAAACAGCATCACCAATTTAACCTCAATGTAATCACATTGTTCAGCTCATGCACCTCCTCCTCCATCTCCGAAATGACCACATCAGTCAGAAGCTGACAGCACTGCAGCACTGCCTTGGCGAAACAGCAACAGGCTGTGCTGAAGATAACATGCTTAATGCTTAATTGACAATCCGCCCAGCGCTGCATAGTTGTTGAAAGCTGTAACACAGCAGCTTGATCTGTGGCTCTCACCGCTGAACATACAGCCAGGCATGGTCGTGTGTTACAATGGGCGGAACCTGGTGACGGAGAAATGACAACCGGGGTAGATACGGTTTCCCTCTATGCCAGTCCTTTCACAGAGCTAAAGAATATGGCTGTGGTGAAATACAACTCCCACTGAGAAGCTGTTTCAGATTGAAAAACATTGTGCCCACCAGAGGATTTGTTTCTGAGGGCTAACCTTTCTCACCCGCTCAAGAGCCCCATAGCAGCTGCAAAGTTAGCGCTATCATGAACTCTCCTGAGGTAGAAGCCAAGGCACACCAGAGAATTCTCTGGTGGGACTTTCCAACCCAGCCGAGAAGCAGTCCCAGCTAAGAAAAGTGTGTGGGAAGATTCCAGGATACTCTATTTTTACTGAGGAGGAAACACATGCAAACATGGGGAGAACATACAAATTTCATGCAGATGTTGTCCTTGCTGGGATTTGAACCCAGGATCCCAGTGCTGCAAGACTTCAGTGCTAACCACTGATCCAATGTGCTGCCGTTCACCCTCTATCTAACAGGCTGGAGAAACTTGAACCTACTGCCACTCTATCATCAGCTCCTTTGTGAGAAAATGTATTTGGGCAGCCACTCAGTCTACCAAATAAAATTCCAGAGAAGGAAATTGAGGATGGCTTTGCTACTGGTACTGGGGGCAGTGCTAATACCATGGTGTTGTACCATAGTTTGCTGGAAATATTCCAGGCTGGTAGGAGGCAAGAAAATTCCCACAGAAAAGTACCAGCAGTAATGTTCAGGCCACATTTCAAGTGCAAGCAGCTTTAGAGGACTTCCTGGGAGAAATGACACGCAGGGTAGATACGGTTTCCCTCTATGCCAGTCCTTTCACTGAGCTAAATACAACTCTTATCAAAAAAAGTTGTGGACTGGCTCCGTACCGTCCCTGGCCACATTCACCTGTCCACGTGTTTGTGGTTAGGCAGTCCTTCTTAGTAAGTGCACTGGGTAGGGCATGGGTAATGTTGTGGGACCCGTGCTTGTGGAAGGCGAAGGCGATACCGGGAAAAATAGTGGCGGCTGGGGACCGAGTATGGACACCTGGCCGCCGCCTGCATGAGGTTGTGAAAAGCTTCCACCTCCACAAGCTTAAAAGGCCATATTTCAAGTGCAAAGAGCTGCCCAGAAATCTGTCAGTTTAGTGTTGCGGCCTGTGGGTGGGTGGGTGGCTGGCTGCATACTTGCAATTGCATTCCAAGTAACAGAAAACTAAGCAGATGATGGCCTCTATCATCATCATGGCCTCACCTCGGCACTATGAACTCTCCTGAAGGAGAAGCCAGGGCCCGCCGGAGGAGCCTCCGGTTCTCTGGTGGGCCCGTCCAACCCTGCCGAAAAGCAGCCCTGGCTAAGAAAAGTGTGGGGGAAGGTTCCCGGACACTCTAAGGCTGCTTTTTTAATGCGGATCGGCCATGCTTATGCATGTTATTTCTCAAAACGCATTACAGATCAGGCCATTTTCCAACTCTGTATTCAAGAAATTAAATGCGCAAAGAAAGATGTGTGTGTGTCAAAGCACCACCGACAAGTGCAAGTTGATGTTGGATGGGATGCCATTGCTACTGCAACAAGCTCAATTACAGGATTTTCTGGGAGAAATGACACGCAGGGTAGATACGGTTTCCCTCTATGCCAGTCCTTTCACCGAGCTAAATACAACTCTTAGCAAAAAAAGTTGCGGACTGGCTCCATATCGTCCCTGGCCACATTCACCTGTCCACGTGTTTATGGTTAGGCGGTCCTTCCCAGTAAGTGCACTGGGGAGGGCACGGGTAATGTTATGGGACCCGTGCTTGTGGAAGGCGGAGGCGATACCGGGAAATATAGTGGCGGCTGGGGACCGAGTATGGACACCCGGCCGCCGCCGGCATGAGGTTATGAAAAGCTTCCGCCTCCACGAGCCTAAAAGGCCACATTTCAAGTGCAAGCAGCTGTCAAAAATTTGGCAGTATAGTATTGCAGCCTTTGGGTGGGTGGCTGCCGGCATTCTTGTGCTTGCATTCCAAGGAATGGGGTAGGGACAACTGAACACTGCGGTGGGACAAGGACGTGGACGGTGATTGTTGCAAGTCTGCAACGACAGGTGCATGGCGGGAGGCATCTTCGCATGTGCCAAGGATCACTTATGATGGGCACACATTTAGGCAGTGACCTGGGAGTCAGAGATGTTTCCAGAGGTCTTCCCCTTGCTGTTCCCATGTCTTTTCAGCACTGTATGCATGTGTCTGATGATGTGTCACACACCACATGGCAAGATAAGGTTGTAAAATGTTAAAATGACATTTCCTGGTGAATGCATTTGTCTTGGTTGAAAGCAAGGCAAAAGTGCAAAAACGTGTCAAAAATGCTACGTGTGAACATAGCCCAAGGTGTGTAGGAGTATTTTTGTTTTTGTTTATTTATTTTGCCTTAAATACAAGTCATCACCCTGGAAAGGATGTTCCTTACGCCGTAAAAGTGGCGTAATCCTCTGGCGACGTTGTTGACAGCAGTGATCTGGGAGTCAGAGATGCTTCCAGGGGTCTTCCCCGTGCTGTTCCCATGTCATTTGAGCACAGTTCCCATCGATTTGGGCAATTTTTAGGCCCTCTGCAGACCGCCGTGGGGAACCACCTGAAAAATGCTCAAGTTTCCCCTAGACTTATATTGGGCTCATTGCTCGGGTTGAGCACCCGAGTATTTCAATTTGCTCGACCCGAGCAACGAGTACTCGAGCATTTTAGTGCTCGCTCATCACTAATGACAACCAAAAACATCCAAATAATCCTGATCAAAAAGTTCACATACCCTGGTGATTTTGGCCTGATAACATGCACAGAATTTGACACAAATGGGTTTGAATGGCTACTAAAGGTAACATCCTCACCTATGACCTGTTTGCTTGTAATCAGTGTGTGTGCATAAAGCTGAGTGAGTTTCTGGGATCCAGCCACTGACGTTTCTGGATTTTGAGATGGGGAAAGCAAAAGAATTATCAACGGATCTACGGGAAAAGGTAGTTGAACTGTATAACACAGGAAAGGGAGGCAAAAAGAGTATAACACAGGAAAGGGATACAAAAAGATATCCCAGGAATTGATAATGCCAGTCTGCAGTGTTCAAACTGTGATTAACAAATGGAAAATCAGATGCTCTGTAAAAACCAAACCACAGTCAGGTAGACCAACAAAAATTTCAGCCACAACTGCCAAGAAAATTGTTCGGGATGCAAAGAAAAACCAACAAATAACATCAGCTGAGAACACACTTAGGGGTGTACTCACTTTTGTTGCCAGCGGTTTAGACATTAATGGCTGTGTGTTGAGTTATTTTGCAGGCACACCAAATTTACAGTTAAACAAGCTGTACACTGACTACTGTACATTGTATCAAAGTGTCGCATCTTCAGTGTTGTCCCATCAAAAATATATATATGTATTCCGGCCCATTTTTGGAGTTTTGTGTGAAATTATGTCCAATTTGCCTTTTTTTTCTCAGTTTTTTTGTGTTGTTCCAATAAACACAAAGGAAATAAACATGCGTGTAATAAAACATGTGTAATTTTCTGAAACAATTTCAAGGGTGCCAGCACTTTCCGCCATGACTGTATATGCAGGTAGAGTCCTTAACCCCTTTACAACCCAAAGTGGTTTGCACGTTAATGAGAAGGCCAATTTTTACAATTCTGACCACTGTCACTTTATGAGATAATTACTCTGGAACGCTTCAACGGATCCCCCTGGTTCTGAGAATATTTTTTCATGACATATTGTACTTTATGATTGTGGTAAAATTTCTTCGATATCACTTGTGTTTATTTGTGAAAAAAACAGATATTTGGCGAAAATTTTGAAAATTAAGCAATTTTCAAAATTTGAATTTTTATGCCCTTAAATCGGAGAGATATGTCACACAAAAAAAGTTAATAAATAACATTTCCCATATGTCTACTTTACATCAGCACAATTTTGGAACCCAAATTTATTTTTATTAGGGAGCTATAAGGGTTAAAATTGACCAGCGATTTCTCATTTTTCCAACAAAATTTACAAAACCATTTTATTAGGGACCGCATCACATTTGAAGTCACTTTGAGGGGTCTTTATGACTGAAAATACCCAAAAGTGACACCATTCTTAAAACTGCACCCCTCAGTGAATCGGGTCATCATGGCAACATCCGGGAAGCCGCGGCACACATTGCTGGACGCCGGCAGGAGAGGTGACTATCCCGATCACCTCCCCTTGCCCCCGCAATGCTGCGAACGACTTCGATCGCAGCATTGCGGGGGTTAATGTGCGGGACCTCTCCCAGCACATAGCACCGGGTGTCAGCTGTGACAATCAGTTGACACCCGGCGGCGATCACGCCCGCACAGCCTGTGTGCGGCGCGATCGCAAAGATGTACTAATACGTATCAGGCTCTTAAGTCCCAGGGCGCAGATACGTATCAGTACGTCTTGGGCTTTAAAGAAGTTAAAATTATGTGAAAATGGGAAAAGTCACAAAACTTTGCAACTTTTCAAGAGCTTTATGCCAGTTTTCTGGCAAAAACACTGGTGAATCGGGTTCATAATCTCTAATCCTTTCAGCTCCCTTTAATTAGACTACTTTCAACAAACTAATTATAAGTATTGGGTCTGTTTTTTTTTAATGCTTTTAAAATAATTGTAAATATTTTCAATCCCCTTTTGTTATAAGGATTTCCCAAAAATTAGCTAATCATAGGTTGTCCTGCATTCGTGACAGTGATTGACTGCGCGGTCACTTGGAAGTTTACATTGGCATCACTACAGGGCAGATAAAGAAGGACTGTCAGGGACCCCCAGAGTGTGGTAAAATGGGCCAACTAATTCATAATTCATTTAATTCTCACACAATATACTAAGTTAGTGTAAGTCTACAAAAAAGCAACAAAACTTGGTGCTAAAAAAATTGAGCATAACTTTTTGAAAAATGAACCAGGTTATGCCAAATCTTACATATTTTGTGACTTTGTGATCAGTTATCAACACAAATATTTTACTCAAATTACCAGATCGATGGATAAGCATTGGGACTTTTCCCTAAATCTCTCCAAAACATCACCGCTTATAGAAGACCACCCTCATATCCAGATCAGATTTTCTGTGAGAGATGCCCAGATTCACAATATAGTATGCATACTGGCCATCTATGAGAAGTCCACCCCAATGGAAGTCCAGTTATTAAAGAGGATTTTACTGTTTATATAAGGGGCAGACAATGACAGTGAAGGGCCCTTAATCAGGACTTCTGATCTGGGCCCCCCACCCTCCATCAGGCACCACCTACATATACATTTCCATATATATTTATATTAGGCACACATATAAAATTTGCACATGCTAATACTCTATACACATTTTAACGTATGCATATACATAGTGCACACAAACATAAAATACGGACATACACATAAGATGCACATACACAGTATAGAGTCCCGGTAGTCCTCATAGTTTTAAGCATGGACCCTGGCAAATTGTAGACGGACTTTTATTGTTCATGGGCTTTAAGGGAGAGAGGCTTCCTTTGTGGAGGACACTCATGAATGCCATTCATTTGCAGTGTACACCGTGTCGTGTCATGGAAAACACTCGCCCTGGTTTGGCTTTCTACTTCTTCAGCTAATAGCAATGAATTTGCCTGTCGATTTTCTTCTCATCACAAGATGCTTTTGTTTAGATGTTAACTTCCATCTGACTGATAAGAAAAGCTTTGCTGATCTTCTTGTAGACTTCACATTTTTTGTAAAGAAATTATTTTCTTTCTCAGAAATGTCTTGTGACATTTCTCTTCTATGTGGTGCCACTTACCCTTCTCATCACAGGACGCTTTTGTTTAGGTGTTAACTTCCATAGTCGGCCTGGACGTCTCTGTAAGATGGTTGCAGTTCCATCTTTGTTATAGTTTTGCATCACTTTTGCTACAGTATTCTGACTGATAAGTAAAGTTTTGCTGATCTTCTTCTGGACTTCACATTTATTGCAAAGAAATTATTTTCTCAGGTTTTGTGACATTTCCGTTCTATGTGGTACCATTGGTGATAGCATGAAATGGGAAGGAGTTTTCTTTATTAAGTAACTTCCTTTTACAGACACCTGTCTGCTGGACATCTGTTTAATGAATAATTACACTTACCTGTGGTTCAGTTCTTGTTAATTAGAATTTTGTTGTCTAAACTTAGCTTTTCTCTTAAGACTGTTACTGGGATGTTCTCATTTTTGAAACATGATCTTGAATGAGTTTGTTAAGAAAATTACTTTTTTGGGGTCTTCAAAATACCAAATCTTGTTTGCATTCAATGGCTCAAATTTGCGAGAGTATTTTGTAGTATGGTATCCCATATAAAATGATGATTCTGAAAGGAAAGTACAGGTTTGCTGACAAATCTATTTGGGTGTACTGATTTATGCTAAACACTGTATATATATATATATATATATATATATATATATATATATATAAACCTTATGAGTTTGGTATCACAGTAATCGTACTACTGATTCTGAATCATTTTGTCAGTTTGTTTTTCCAACACAATACACACTGTAAAATGAAGGAACCCAAACCTGGCATTTTTTCTCATTTTTCAACACATTATAAGATAAAATGAATGGTGTTGTTCAAAACTACAACACTAAGCGTCAGCACCCTGTGATTTGCTGATCTGTAAGATGTGTTCTCTGTGCTGTGAAAATACACAGCTGTGATATCTCACCAAATATTCATAGTGGGAACTTAAAATTATGTTTTTCTGCCATGATTAAGGATGGTTTGGATGTATGAAACATGTTGACCTTTTATTTCTATCTTTGTGGAATTAAGGCTGCATGAACCAGTCACCAACCATTATCTGTATATGTACAAATATTAAGTGCTACTGAGTGCTGTAGGAAAAACTTAGAATAGTGAGGTGATTTGATAGTCCTGCCACAAATAATCTGTTTCTACTGCACACTTAAAATCTCTGATAGTGGGAATGAACATGATTGCCTGCAGTAGTGCACTCCTGAGAGCTGGTGCAGCAGAGAAAATATCTTGGACATGAGAGTGGAAGGTCCTGATTATGGAGGATGTTAATCTTAGCTCATTGGAGTGTAGATATGGTAGAGATGCAGGACTGTGCAGCAGTGTGGAGAGGTTTGTGGATGAGTGTAATGACTGGTACAGGGTGGAGGCACCAGTGTAACTGCTGGACAGAAATATGAGACTGACTGCTGCATTAAGGATAATGAGAAATACATTTAGTGAGAAGAAGAGCAATTAGTGAGTTACAAGTATTTGTGAATTCAAGACAAAAAGGAATCAGAGCAACAGTAACAGGTTTTACTTTTTTTAATTAATAATGGGATGAATAAAATCGTGAACATTATCAATAGACTAAATCAAAGTCAGGAAGATAGCCGAGGTCAGATACCAGGTGATCAGTAAATGACAAGTCAGACGAGCAGTATGAATACCGCGGAGCCTGATGACAGAGGCGTTACTGAAACTTGTCCAGGTTGACCAGTCAGAAGGCCACAGGTAGATGGTGAAGGTCCTTCTATACAGCTCCAGCAGTGATGGTGGATCTGCTGGACTTCAGTGCGCTGGATGCTTAGGTGTCCCGTCTTTTAGATGGTTTTAGGGCAACAGTGACAGCATGCAAATGCGCGAGCAGCCCTGGATAATCCACGCCGGCAGGATGATAAGATCCGGCGGAAGATGGAACCTATGAGA
This sequence comes from Phyllobates terribilis, assembly GCF_046119375.1. Lineage (NCBI taxonomy): Eukaryota > Metazoa > Chordata > Amphibia > Anura > Dendrobatidae > Phyllobates > Phyllobates terribilis. Next base: position 824,884 of record NW_027362820.1, read on the forward strand.
AGAGAAATAAATATAATGTAAGTGATGGGACTCCATATTACATGATAATGCTATGCAGTCACTGTGGCCGGACGGCAGAGGAATATTATCATACAGAGGTCAGGGGTCATTGTCAGCAATCATACATGTGACAATCCCATCACTGACAGATGACATCTACTCCACATGAATTATTCTCACTGACATCACACAACATGGAGTTGATTCTCACACTTACCTCGTCTCTTTTTCCCATTTTTTCCATTTTCTGAGTTTTGTTGCTCCATACTCAGATTTATTGCCGATTTTCTTTCTTCATGAGATGGAAATTCTGATGAAAAATTTAAAAAAAAATCAGTAACAATATATTCTATAGGATCTGCTTTGTCATAATATGGATAACATAAGAGACCTATAGTATTGTATAAAAACCATGTGGGAATATTTGAGCCTTGAAGTCAACATTCACATTGCTGGTGCTGTAGACATGTACATACCTGGCAATGGGGACGAGGGTGGCAAGATGGTAACAGCATCGTCTGTATTACATACAGGAACAGATACTTTCTGCCTGTTTGAAGAAGAAAAACATGTAAATCTCAAGTAAACTCCATATAAAAGGGGTTGTCTCACTAGAAGAACACCGACTATAAGGACTAGTAGGACATATGACTGTCATAGTGGGGAAGGTCTTCTGCTCAAGACTACTTTTTATAGAGAGCTGAGAGGAAAACAACTACCAAGAATGGCCGGCATTTCATACTACATCTCTCCTACAGTGAGGGCAGCACTAAAAGTGCATGACCGGCCACAATTATGGGCTGTTATCTCCAACAATTCCGAAAGCTGAAAGCACAATGACCCATAACCATGGGGCGGTGGATGCTGCATTTGATATTATGGTATTTATGTCCTATATTTGATGTTGTGCACATATATCAGCCTGGAGCTCCCAGTAATGACCCCATAATCTACTCACATTTCTGAGATGTTTGTGTTGGATTCTGGTGTACACTCTGGAGGGGCCTTGGGATCCTCGTTGTTCACCATCCCGTTAGTGGTGGTAGAGTGCTAAATGTGGATAACAATAAGTTATTAAATATATATACTTTTTCATTTTGCTGATCCTTTTTTGTACATATTTTGGATTTATCGATCACATACTTACTTTAGAAAGCCTCTCAGAAGATGATGATGCAAATATTCGGAAGATAAAGTTCTCATCGTCCTCACTTGTGCCCTCCTTATCCTCTGAGATCAGATGGTTGTTTTCTTCAGAGTGATCTACAAGACATAGGTAAGGAAGGATTGTTAGAGGGTGTCAGTATAACACAGTCGCTATATCTCACTAGGTTACTAGATGATACAACGTAATATACAGAATACATGAAAAAAAACTCCTGTACAAAATTAGGGAAATAGGGATACAGTACGAACCCATGGTCAACATAGCTGAGATCCATGAAACATGGATAACATAGTAGACCAGAAAAACCATGTGGAAATATTTGAGCCTTGAAGTCAACATTCACATTGTTGGTGCTGTAGACATGTACATACCTGGCAATGGGGACGAGGGTGGCAAGATGGTAACAGCATCGTCTGTATTACATACAGGAACAGATTCTTTCTGCCTGTTTGAAGAAGAAAAACATGTAAATCGTAAGTAAACACAGTATAAAATGGGTTGTCTCACTATAAGAACACTAACTATAAGGCCTAATAGGACATATGACTGTCATAGTGGGGAAGGTTTTCTGCTCCAAACTACCTTCCATGGATCAGAACACAACTACCAAGAATGTCTGGCAAGTAATACTACAGCTCTCCTATAGAGTAGGCAGTGCTAAAAATGCATGACATGCCACAATTATGGGCTGTTATCTTCTGCATTTTCTGAAGCCAAAAGTACAATGACCGTTAACCATGAAGCGGTGAATGCTGCATTTGATATTCTGTTATTTATGTCCTATATTTGGTGTTGTGTACATAGATCAGCCTGGAACTCCCAGTAATGACCCTTTCTAATCTACTCACATTTCTGAGATGTTTGTGTTGGTTTCTTGTGTATACTCTGGAGGGGCATTGGGATCCTCATTGTTCACCATCCTGGTAGCGATGGTACAGAGCTAAATACGGATAAAAATAAGATATAAAATATTTTTTTTATGTACTTTTAGAGTTTTTTTTATTTTTTTTTACATATTTTGGATTTATTAATCACATACTTACTTTACAAAGCTTTTCAGAAGATGACGTAAAATTTTGGAAGTCAAGGCTCTCATTGTTCTCACTTGTGCCTTCCTCATCCTTTGAGACCAGATGTTTGTTTATATCAGAATGATCTACAAGAAATAGGTAATGAAGCATTATTAGAGGTTGTCAGTATAACACAGTCACTATTTATCACTAATATTAATGGGAACAGATGATCACATATTAGGGAAGATGAGACAAACAGTCGCTTAGTCTAGATGACGTCTCCTTCTACTTACTGATAAATAAGCTGGTGTCTGCGTCTGAAACAAGCTGAGGAACATACTCCAGCTCCTGGCTCAGAATGTTGTCAAAGTCCAAGTCACTCAGGAATGGATGAACCTTGATCTCAAATGCTCCTCCTAGAAAAAGAAAAACAAAAGTGATGCGAACATGGTCAGGGCTGGCTCCATATCTGAACAGTTTATCGTAATCTGAACTAATGACAAAACTGAGCCGACATGAAGGAAATAAACTGAAAGTCTTAGTGTGGAGAACTAGAAATACAGTAGATGAGCTGATAGAGAAATGCTGATCTTCATGGACATGAGCGATATGTCCTTGGTCTAATAAGGGAATATTAATACTAGTATATCTGTTACCTGTCCCAAGTCTACGCACAGGATTTCTTCTGAGCAGCTCAGTGATGAGATTCTGAGCATCCAGGGGTGGAGCGCGATCACAATTCCAAATTAATTCTCCTGTTACATAGAAAATTATAGAAAATAAAACCTCTTTACTGGACTGTAACATAAAGCAAAGGAAATAACTAAACAAATGTAACCAATCAACGCAATGATCGGATTATTCTACTCACCAATGACAACCCTTTTATAAAGCTCAGTGAGGGAATCAGCATCAAATGGTACACATCCCAGCAGGAATTTATACAGGATGATCCCCAATGACCACCAGTCAACAGGTCTTCCATAGCCTTCTTTCAGGATGATCTCTGGGGCTATGTAACATGGGGTGCCACAGAACTGGAAACCAACAGAACATAGAGATGAGAATCGATGAAACAATTATTATGACAAGATATCATCGTTAAAACACAATGCAGAAGATAAAATATTAGTGGAAAAGTTCTCTAGAAAGGAAGAACGTAGAGAAGAGACAATAGTGTGATGAGATTTGCAAATAACAAGCTAAGTTCTTGTAGGTGATGCTGACCTCACGGTCCTGGAACTCTCTGGAGATGTCCACTGCTAATTCCTTGTAGGTGTTGGTTTTCGGTATCATTAGACCAAGTTTTGAAATCCCAAAATCGGTAACTTTAATATGTCCAGTAGATGTAATCAGGAGGCTGCAAAAGAGAAGATGGTTTTAGCCTCACAGACTGAATGATAATAAATGACAACTTTCCCCACTTTATTATACTACGGGGGCACTTACTTTTCCGGCTTCAGGTCTCTGTGCACCACACCGTAACTATGCAGGTATTCCACGGCAAGTACCGCCTCTGCAAAGTACAAGCGGGCCATGGGGACAGAGAAAGGACCCCTGGTGCTTAGAAGGGTCCCACAGTCTCCACCTATAGAAGAAAGGAAATATGACCGGTGAGGGGTTTATACAGAAGATAACCATGATATACCACGAGCAGATAACCATGATGTATAATGAGCAGTGAGCTGAAACATCCTGGGGAGATCACACAGATAGTGGCGTACATAGAAATCACAAATCAAAAGTTGTAATTGCCCCCCACCCTAAAAAATAAAAAAGAAATATATTTATATCCCTGTTGAAGCAGCTTGGTGTTCTCACCAGCAATACAACTTTTATGGCCATTTTAGAGTATGATGCTCCCAAAAATGCCCACACCCACACTCAATGAGTATGGTATCCCCACAGTGAATTCTCCTAAGGAGGTCACCACTTAGAAGGAGGCCAGCCACAACCCCCTACTCGGTGTGATGGCACCCACAGCAACCCTCCCACTCAGGATAATGGTTCCCACAGTTCCTCACACAATATAATGGTCCGCATAACTCCCCACTCAGTATGATGTCCCCACACAGAATGGGGGCCTCCATACAGAGTGAGGACCCCCACAGCACCCCACTTAATATGATGACCTCCACTCAGCATTCACAGTCCCCCCATATCTAGTCATACGGCCCCCTTTCAGTATTTTGGCCCCTACTAGCCACCTACTCAGTATTTTTGCCCCCACCAGCCCCACCTCCTTGAAGAAGCAAATACCGCTGAAATTGTGATGACAGGTGGAGGGATGCTGCCCACTGCCGAGCGTCGACAGACCCCCTCCGACTGATGAGCCCCATAGCGCCCCTGCACAAAGATCAATGAATTTACGAGCATCTTGGTAATAGATAACCTATAGTAAATGCTCTGTGGGGATGTAACCAACAATGTCCTAATGATATGAGCAGTGATAAGATGAAAGCAGACATGGGCTGAATATAATACAATAGATGTGTCTTACCTCCTACATACTCCATGACCATACACAGGTGAGATCTAGTTGGAAAGGAGCAGAGCATGGAGACCACAAAGGGACAATCAGCAAATGTTAAGATGTCCCTCTCCAGAAAGGCCCATTCCAATCTCTGTGCAGTATTTAGGTTCCGCTTAGCCATTTTCTTCATAGCAAAGGTCTGGTGTGAGTCTTTATGATGCACTAAGTAGACGGCCCTGGAGAGAAGGAGAATCCATCGGTTATAATAAATCCTTATTAATAATCCATCTATAGAAATCATTATATGTTTAATACTAGTATCCTTGCGGAGAGTGACATGTTAAGCTTGTCAAGGTGAGGAGACTTTTAAGCCTCAATGATCCTCTGGGAAATATGCAAATTGTCTCTTCAGAGAGGAAGAGAACTAGAACTCTAGTGCCCCTTATAGGAAGTAGTAATTCTAAAAGTCAATATCGACCCTTTAACGAGCCTTATCACATGACATGGAATAATAGCCATAACCAAAATCTCAATTTTCGGACACTATGTTTTGGGGTACAAGCACTCATCAGTGCAAAGTGTGAGATATGGTTTGGCTGGGTGAGAGGCATCTGACCGGGATCCAAGCGGTAACGTTTCTCCTTGCGGAAAAAGCCATGTTAAGCATGTCAAGGTGAGGAGACTTTTAAGCTGCAATGCTCTTCTGGGAAATATGCAAATTGTCTCTTTTCAGAGAGGAAGAGAACTAGCACCCTAGTGCCACCTATAGGAAGTAGCAATCCTATTTCCCAGAGGAGCATTGCGGCTTAAAAGTCTCCTCATGTCCGCAAGGAGAAACGTCAACCCCTTGGATACCGGTCAGACACCTCTCACCCAGTCAAACCATATCTCACACTTTGCACTGAAGAGGGGCAGTACCCCAGAACACAGTTCCTGCAAATTGAGATTTTGGTTTTGGCTATTATCCTAAGTCATGTGACAAGGCTTGTTAAAGGGTCGATATTGACTTTTAGGATTGCTACTACCTTTAGGTGGAGTTCTAGTTTGCTTCCTCTCTGAAGAGACAATTTGCATATGTTTAATACTAGAAGTCTGGCCGCCACTATAAATCCACATCTAGAAATACATAAAATAGCACTACATAGATCACCTATGGGAGGTCTCCACAATGCCACTTCTGCCGGAGCCATCACCCAGGTCACATTATAGATACGAGAATCTATCGAAATTCTCTTTGGGCAGATTCGCTATAACTGACCAAATACAATTTAGTGCAAATAAAATTGGTCCAAAATGAATGTGCTCCAGGGCTCTCTTCTGCTGCTGAGGCCAGTGATTGGGCCCACATGGTCATGGTGGAGGGTGTAGATGTCATTGACATCAATATGGTGTCACCCTTCATGTGACCATGTGTAGCCAACTTCTCTGATCAGCTTCATAATGGAGCCCCCCCATCAAAACAAAGATCAGAGTGGAGAGCAGAAAAGCTCAGGTGGAGGAGGCAGCATAAGAACAGATGAGGGTCTAGCACAGGCGAATATAATAATATTATATTATTATATATTATATTGTATGTAATTATATTATTTAAATCGCTTTCCTTACAGTTTGATTTGCTACAGATCATATAATTTCCTATGATAACACTGAATGGCAGAGTGCAGGGGCAGAAGCATTGTCATAGGGAACCCTGAGAAATGTAGATTATGGCAACAGAAATCTCACCCAAAATTTCCACTGCTGATGAGTTTGGAAGTTTCATAGTCGCTCATATGCGGCTTTCTCGCCGGAACCAATGAATCCATCACGCTCTATAAAAGAATAAGAAATAATACTGATTTATTGAAGATGCAGGAAAAAAGTTACAGATGCAAAAACTTCTCCCCCCATATTATGTCCCAGATGATTTACACTGATATGATGTTGGGAGGATACAAACCGGACGCTGGGCAGACCTGGCGCTAGCACCCAGCACACCCAGGCAAGTGCCGGGGCCCTGAGTAGGCGAGGGGCCCACTTGCTGTCGGGCACCCTGGCGCGCTATGGGACCGGTGAGCAGGGAAGAGTGGTGCCAGCGCCAGCTAGTGGGCCTTGCTCCCCCCCCCCCCCAATGCTTGCCCAGGACCACGGCCGGCACAATACTTACCTCTCCACAGCTGGTGAGCAGTGAGGTGAGCATTTGATTTTTTTTTTATGTATGGAGGTATGGGGCATTATATGGGGGGAGAAGTGACATCCTGCATGGGGCATTATATGGGGGGGAGGTAGGGACATCCTGCGTGGGGTATTGTATGGGGGGGGGAAGTGACATCCTGCATGGGGCATTATATGGGGGGGAGTGACATCCTGCATGGGGCATTATATGGGGTGAGAGGTGACATCCTACATGAGGCATTATATGGGGGGGACATCCTGCATGGGGCATTATATAGGGGGTGACATCCTGCATAGGGTATTATATGAGGGGGAGAAGTGACATCCTGTATGGGTCATTATATGGGGGGGAAGTGACATCCAGCATAGGGCTTTATATGGGGTGAGAGGTGACATTCTGCATGGGGCATTATATGGGGGGGTGACATCCTGCATGGGGCATTATATGGGAGGAGTGACATCCTGCATGGGGTATTATATGGGGGGAGAAGTGACATCCTGCATGGGGCATTATATGGGGTGAGAGGTGACATCCTGCATGGGGAAATATATGGGGAGAGAGGTGACATCCTACATGGGGCAGTATGTGTTGGGGGGACATCCTGCATGGGGAAATATATGGGGAGAGAAGTGACATCCTACATGGGGCAGTATGTGTTGGGGGGACATCCTGCATGGGGCATTATATGGGGGGGTGACATCCTGCATGGGGCATTATATGGGGGATGACATCCTGCATGGGCCATTATGTGGGGTGGGACATCCTGCATGGAGCATTATGTGGGGGGGACATCCTGCATGGGGAATTATATGGGGGGTGACATCCTGCATGGGGCATTATGTGGGGGGGATATCCTGCATGGTGCATTATGTGTGGGGGACATCCTGCATGGGGCATTATGTGGAGGGGACATCCTGCATGGAGAATTATATGGGGGGTGACATCCTGCATGGGCCATTATGTGGGGGGGCACAGCCTGCATGGGGCATTATGTGGGGGGCACAGCCTGCATGGGGCATTATGTGGGAGGGACATTCTGCATGGGGAATTATATGGGGGGTGACATCCTGCATGGGCCATTATGTGGGAGAGGGACATCCTGCATGGGGCATTATGTGGGGGGGGGGCACAGCCTGCATGTGGCATTATGTGGGGGGCACAGCCTGCATGGGGCATTATGTGTGGGGTCACAGCCTGCATGGGGCATTATATGGGGGCACAGCCTGCGTGGAGCATTTTATGGGGTCCATTATTCTATATGGAGCAATATATGGAGCTCATAATACGGTATAGAGGACTATGTGGTGCCATTATACTGTGTGGAGGACATTACTGTCCGGTCTGCACTGTGAGCTGTGAGGATTCGCCGCTTTCTGAGTTATTGTGGAATTTACAATAGATATCGCTCATGTAATGTAAGAAGTGAAATCTTCGGGCTTGTGCTATATATATATATACAGTACAGATCAAAAGTTTGGACACACCTTCTCATTTAAAGATTTTTCTGTATTTTCATGACTATGAAAAGTGTACATTCACACTGAAGGCATCAAAACTATGAATTAACACATGTGGAATTATATACTTAACAAAAAGTGTGAAACAACTGAAAATATGTCTTATATTCTAGGTTCTTCAAAGTAGCCACCTTTTGCTTTGATGACTGCTTTGCACACTCTTGGCATTCGTCTTTGTGCGACGCAGAAAAGGTGAACGGATGGACTCTACATGCATGGTTCCCACCATGAAGCATGGAGGAGGAGGTGTGATGGTGTGGGGGTGCTTTGCTGGTGACACTGTTGGGGATTTATTCAAAATTGAAGGCATACTGAACCAGCATGGCTACCACAGCATCTTGCAGTGGCATGCTATTCCATCCGGTTTGCGTTTAGTTGGACCATCATTTATTTTTCAACAGGACAATGACCCCAAACACACCTCCAGGCTGTGTAAGGGCTATTTGACCAAGTAGGAGAGTGATGGGGTGCTACACCAGATGACCTGGCCTCCACAGTCACCAGACCTGAACCCAATCGAGATGGTTTGGGGTGAGCCGGACCGCAGAGTGAAGGCAAAAGGGCCAACAAGTGCTAAGCATCTCTGGGAACTCCTTCAAGATTGTTGGAAGACCATTTCCGGTGACTACCTCTTGAAGCTCATCAAGAGAATGCCAAGAGTGTGCAAAGCAGTCATCAAAGCAAAAGGTGGCTACTTTGAAGAACCTAGAATATAAGACATATTTTCAGTTGTTTCACACTTTTTTGTTAAGTATATAATTCCACATGTGTTAATTCATAGTTTTGATGCCTTCAGTGTGAATGTACAATTTTCATAGTCATGAAAATACAGAAAAATCTCTAAATGAGAAGGTGTGTCCAAACTTTTGGTCTGTACTGTATATATATATTTATCTGCGGTATCTGTGCATCATGAATTGCCCACGAAATCCTGGAGCCGCCCTGCAACGGTCATCATACATTACTATAACATTCTGGATAATGTGGGAGATCACACAGAGGAGGACTTACAGGTAATCTATCACCAGGTGTTTGCTATGTATTCTGAAAGCACCATGATGTAGGGGCAGAGACCCTGATTCCAGTGATGTGTTACTTTCTAGGCTGTGTGTGGCTGTTTCAATAAAATCAGTAGATTATCACTAGAAGACTATCTGTCTAGCCAGGTAGTCCTATTGCTCTGTACCCCTGCCTCCACCACTGATTAGCAGCTTTCTGCCTATGCACAGTGTACACAGAAAGCTGCCAATCAATGGTGTGGGCGGGGTTATACAAGACTCAGCATTCAGAGCTCTGCAGCAGAAAAAAATAGTGATTTTATCACAACTGCTCCACCGAGTAAAGTAATCAACACATGGAATCAGGGTCTCTGTCCCTGCATCATGCTTCTCTCAGACCAAATAGCATAAACCTGGTGACAGATTCCCTGTAATTCAAATGTAATTAACACCATAGGGTCATCTACACTTAGAATAGAGACGTCCCATGGTTGTATGGGGGATAATACTGGACGAGTCATTCACACCCCATGATCTGATGACACACACGCATCCCCCTCTATGATACTTACGGATTCTTGGATCTCCGGGATCTCACTAATTCCATTGTTAGGATTCGACAGCTCAGTTGTTTCTAAAATAATGATGAAGAAATGAAATGTATTAGAGGATATTATTCCTACATAGATAATACAGCAATATAACGGAGAAATGACAAGATGTCTGTAAATGGGATTAATACTCGTTATATGGGGATTCTAAATTTGAGAATATACGGGGAATCCATAGATAAATGTAATGTAAATGATGGAGGAACCCCTTCATAAATAACAAAAGACTGACCATCACTTCCGAAAAGAAAATGGATGTGAACAGGTGCATACTAAGAGGAGCCATCCAAATACATAACTAACAAAGTTGCACTCTGTAACGCTATAGCATGTAAACATGAAATAAATGAAATTTGAATTGCATTACTGCTGTAGAAAATAGGATAAAAGGAAGATACTTAGCGCATAATTTGGCCAATTCATGCATGGCCAGCAGCCACGGCAAGGCGACCTTGTTTTTCTGGGTGCATGCCAAGTAGCCACGGCAAGGTGAACTTTTTTTTTGCTGGGTGCATGCCCAGCAGTCACGGCAAGACGACCTTCTTTTGCTGGGTGCATGCCCAGCAGTCACGACAAGGCGACCTTCTTTAGCTGGGTGCATGCCCAGCAGTCACGACAAGGCGACCTTCTTTTGCTGGGTGCATGCCTAGCAGTCACGGCAAGGCGACCTTTTTTGCTGGGAACCTATCTCCACCCATCAGCCCGGGGTGGTTTTAATTACAACAGGATCCTACCTACCCACATAAATGTAGGCTTCAGCCTAGGAGAGGATTCACATTAGGAGAGGATTCCAACAAAAAGATAGCCTTGTCATTGGCTGCTGGGCATTCATGAATTGGCCAAATTATGTGCTCAGTATCTTAGTTTTTTCCCATTTTCTAGAGCAGTAATGCAATTTAAATTTAATTTATTTCATGTTACTTGGTATAGCACTGCAGAATGGACCCTCCATCACATGAATGAGGAAGCCCCCACCCACGCTGCACATACGAGTGATGGTAAGAGAGCTGAAACATAGGAGAGATTTGCAAATTAGCCTGGAAGTGCACTGGGGGCGTGTCACTGCACTTGGATTTCTTCTTTCACGCCCCCAGCGCACTTCCATTCTGATTTGTATATGGTGTCTACTTTACATTTCTCCTGACTGGCACATTGAATTTCTACAAACAATTATTATTAGGGGACAATGGCCTATACCGTCACACCACTACTTCTATATGTAACAATGTGCTGCCAGGTTCCCATTACACAGAGTAGAGAGTAAATCTAACATTATCCTCCGTCCTCTGTAATATCTGGACATTCCTTGCAGAAGGTCGGGTGATCGCTCACCTGTAATCAGATCGCTGTTCAGCTCCGGCTGACTCCTATTAGGGTCAGGGATTTTCGGGGTCACATTTTGCCCATATTTGGCGTCGCCTCCTGTTGTTTCCTGATAGATATAATATATATAATTAATATGTGGAAGATTTCACTAAATCACCAAATACATAAATCATGAAGGACTAAACCAACATTTACAGATGCACCAATTGTAACGATACAAATCCCGCGCCATCTTCAGACCTTTTCTCAGAAAGTCTCCTCAGATACGGTGGATTAAGATACGTCTATTAATATTGATCCTTACCAGGCGTTCCAATGAGCGTTCTAGTATAGACAGGACTTTTTCGGCCAGTTCTTTAAAGACAGACAAATCTTCAGTCTGAGATCTTTCTTCAGCCTATAAAGAAGGAAAAATGGAAAGGAGAATTTTGAGATGAGAGCGGTCAGAATGGAGGCGGAAATTGTATGTGACATCGGTTCTCTGTCTGCAGATACAATGACTACATACTGTATTTGGGGACTCGTTGTGTTTTACCGTATTTTTTGGACTATAAGATGCCTTTTTTTCCAAAATGTTTGACCTCCCTTCTAACACTCTCGCACCCCTCCAATCTATCCTAAACTCGGCTGTCTGACTAATCCACCTGTCACCCCGCTATTCCCTGGCTTCTCCCCTCGCTCCGCCAATCCCTTCACTGGCTCCACATTACCCAGAGACTCCAGTTCAAGACCCTAACCTTGGCATGCAAAGCCACCCACAACCTGTCTCCTCCATATATCTGTGACCTAGTCTCCCGGTACTTACCTGCACGCAACCTCCGATCCTCACAAGATCTTCTTCTCTACTCCCCTCTTATCTCCTCTTCCCACAATCGCATACAAGATTTCTCCCGTGCATCCCCCCTACTCTGGAACTCTCCACCCCAGCATATCAGACAGATTATTAATAATAATAATTGTCTGAATGTAGCTTACCAGGGGGGTGGCTGTGGTGGAGTGAGGTCACAGGAGGTAGGGTCACTGCTGTAGGAAGCCGGCAGTAGAAGTGGGGCGCTGCTGCGGGCCCCGAGCTGGAAGGAGCGGGGTATCCAGGAGGTGCGAGGCTGCGGGCCCTGGGCTTCAAGGAAATGTTAGCGGTGATTTAGGAGGGGAGTCCCCGCTCTGCCCATTGATTTTCTGGCGGTGGGCTTCAGGCAAATGGCCGCTGGAGGCAGTGCATGTGCAGATTTAGATCTCGGCTCAATGACGAGCTGAGATCTCAATCTGCGTATTGGTCATCTCCAGCAGCCTACTTCTTGAAGCCCACTGCAGAGAAATCAATAAGCAGAGCAGGGCCTCCCCTCCTGAATTACCGCTAACATTTCCTTGAAGCCCAGGTCCCGCAGCCTCGCACCTTCTGGACACCCCGCTCCTCCCAGCTTGGGGCCCGCAGCAGCGCCCCACTCCTACTGCCGACTTCCTGCAGCAGCGACTCTGCCTCCTGTGACCTCGCTACACTGCCACCACCCCCCTCAGTAAGCAACCGAAAATTCGGACTATAAGACAGACCCCCATTTTATTATAATAAATGTTTTTCCTATTTACCTCCCAAAAATTTTTGGTGCGTCTTATGGTCTGCAAAATACGATATTTTAGAAGAAAAAGCTTCTATCCCTCCATTATTATCTATTAATATTGAGATGTTCTGTGCAGAGTGTCCGCCACTTACCTGGTGTAGTAATGTCCTGATGTTCTGAAGTAAATCCGTCAGATAGTCTGACGTTAGACGACGTTGTCGGTGTTTGGTCAGGCAATCCTTTACTAGCTCCATCACCAGCCGGTGAGTGAAGCTGAGGACGCCATCGGGTGGTAGAAGCACACTGTTAGGACGATTGATCATAAGGATCAACAATAGTGCTTTTACCTGAGGAATGTCCAAAACAATTCCAGCCATAGTGAAAAACTGCAAGTGCTATCAGTCACTATAGAGCCAAGAAAGGCACGGGTGAGCCTATGTGCATTGTATATATAGCGACTGTGAGCAGTGATGTCACCATCACCTGTGATGTCATCACGGAATCTTGTGATAGAATCTTCACGGAGCAGCTCTGCGCAAATAGAATGCGGCCTGGTATTATATAAAGTGAAAACACCGTACAATTAACTACCCATGTTATCATGACCGTTCTATTTTATATCCAATTAGAACACAACCAGGATAAAGGTGTGTTCACAAGTTGGATTTTGGCAGCATTTTTTTTCTACCTCAAAAATCAAAGGTGGCAGGAAAAACGCTGCTTAAAATTCAGGTGTTTTTACTTGTGTTTTTTTTTCCATTCATTTGAATGGGTGAAAAATGCTGCAAAACCTCTGAAAGACTTGACAAGCTGCAGATTAAAAAAAATGCAAAAAAAAACGGCATGTGAATGAGATTTCAGAAATGTCATTCACTAAGATGGTACTGTAAAACACAGCATTTTTGCTGCAGAAGAAAAAACAGTGAATACACCCTAAAGATATCCTCAGTCATATTATGGGAAATATTGTATATTTCGCATTTATTATCTCACGTGTTTTTCTTCACCATAGAACTTTTAAGGCTGTGTGCCCACTATGCGTTTTTTAGGCGTTTCTGCAGCGTAACTTCCGCCGCGGAAACACTTAAAAAACGCTTGGTGATAGGTCTGCAATGGTCCCCAATGATAATCCGCATGTGCTGTGCACATGCCGCGGAGATTTCCGCTGCGGATTATCATTGCGGAAAAATCCGCAGCACGTCCTTTAATTTTGCAGAGTCGCTGCGATTTAGCCGCCATTGACTTGCATTGGAACGCATAACATCCGCATGACTACATATACACATGTGGATATTATGCGACTCAATGCGTGGATGGTACCCGGGTCTGGAGATGAAGAGACTCTCCTCCAGACCCGGGTACCATAGTACCTGTAGTTAAAATAGAATTAAAATAAAAAATAAACATATACTTACCTTCTGATGGCCCCTGTCTGCTCCCGGCGGTTCTGCTGGCTCTTCGGCTGCTCGCGGTGGTAAAAGGACCTTCCATGACGCCATTTAGTCATGTGACAGGTCACGCGACCGCTGACATCGGCGGTCACGTGACCTGTCACATGACTAAATGACGTCATGGAAGGTCCTTTTACAGCACCGTGATCTGCCGAAGACACCGGACGCACCGGAGAAGGAGATCGAGGACCATCGGAAGATGAGTATAATGTTTTTTTTTATTTTTCACCATTATTATTCTTTTTTTTTATTATTGATGCTGCATTTGCAGCATTGTAACTTGGTCACACTATATAAATCCATGCCGGTTGCATGGAATTATATAGTGTGACCAAGTTGTCAAGCACTTTTCCAAGTGATGCTAAAATCACTTGGCAAAGCGCTTGACAACCCAGGGAGATGCAGAAACGCTTAGGAAAAATCCGCAGCATTTCTGCATCGTGGTCATATATCCTAACTCATTGGCGAACTGTTATACAAGGCTATATTCACACTAGACGTTTTTTTAGCGGGCTTATTTATGCAAATTTTCAGCTGCGTTTTACAGTACCAACAAAGTCTATGAGATTTCCAAAATCTCATGCACAAAGCTTGCTTATTTGTCCTCAGTATTTTGTGCTTTCCATGGCTTTTTGCAATAGAGTATGTCACTTGTTTCAGCGTTTTTCACCCATTAAAAAAAAGGGTGGTGGAAAAAAATGCTGAAAAAAAGCCTAGTGTGAACATTTTGCTGCGTTTTTAGTGAAAAAAGCAAGTATGTGACACACATTTATTCTTGTGATTTTCCCAAGTTTAAACCATCTTGTCTTGGTCACCTGAGATAGCAGCTTGGATTATTACAGTTTAATTAAATTAGTGATGCCTACAAAGTAAACATTGGTTGAGCTAGGTGTGAGATTGAACAACACGTGTGGCCCAGGGAGGTGTGAAAATGAACAATGCCTGAGCAACTCAATGGCAAACCATAATGTGAAAGTAAATAGTGTCCTACAAATTCAATGCACTGCCAGGGTCTTAGATAAACCATTCCAGACCAATTCACCCCCCCCTGTTACATTTGTAATGTGTACTTTTTCATGAACATATGTCTTGCAATGGTGACCTGTTTTCATGTGTCTATGGTGGAAGCAAAGCTGAACTTTGGGATCCTGAAAAACGCACCAAAAATGCACCAAGAACCACTGCAAAAAAACACACCAAAACCTGCGTTTTTGACGCTACTTGTTTCCTGCCAAGAGATTATGTTTTGCTGCAGAAAAAAAACACCTAGTGTGAATATAGCCTAAGACTTACTCTGCCAGCATTAATAGTCAATATTCTGTATACAAATAGGACTCCAATCCAGGTATTCAGTTTATCATAAACATGCCTGAGTTAATCTGCCAAATACACATAGTATGCTTTCTCATAGGTGAAATATAAATCCTGTTAAAGGTCCAAGTTGCAGCAGTTAAGTGGAACAAAACAGACCTCTTCATTCTTTGTAGGTGGAAAAACTTTCGAAATTGTCAGTGTATCAAGTACTTATACTCCTGACTGTATATAGTATAATTGCCGCACTGCTACATACAGGTGCTTCTCAGAAAATTAGAATATCATCAAAAAGTGAATTTATTTCAGTTCTTCAATCCAAAAAGTGAAACTCATATATTATACAGAGTCATTACAAACAGAGTGGTCTGTTTTAAGTGTTTATTTCTGCTAATGTTGATGATTATGGCTTACAGCCAATGAAAACACAAAAGTCATTATCTCAGTAAATTAGAATTAACAAGAAACACCTGCAAAGGCTTCCTAAGCATTTAAAAAGGTCCCTTAGTCAGTTTCAGTAGGCTCCACAATCATGGGCAAGACTGCTGACTTGACAGATGTCTAGAAGGCAGTCATTGACACACTCCTCAAGGAGGGTAAGCCACAAAAGGTCATTGCTAAAGAAGCAGCTGTTCACAGAGTGCTGTATCCGAGCATATTAATGGACGTGGAAGGAAAAAGTGTGGTAGAAAAAGGTGCACAAGCAACTGGGATAACCGCAGCCTTGAAAGGATTGCTAAGAAAAGGCCATTCAAAAATTTGGGGGAGATTCACAAGGAGTGGACTGCTGCTGGAGTCATTGCTTCAAGAGCCACCACACACAGACGTATCCAGGACATGGGCTACAAGTGTCGCATTGCTTGTGTCAAGCCCCTCATGACCAATAGACAACGCCAGAAGCGTCTTACCTGGGCCAAAGAGAAAAAGACCTGGACTGATGCTCAGTGGCCCAAGGTGTTGTTTTCAGATGAAAAGTACATTTTGCATTTCATTTGGAAATCAAGGTCCCAGAGTCTGGAGGAAGAGTGGAGAGGCCACAATCCAAGCTGCTGGAGGTCTAGTGTGAAGTCTCCACAATCAGTGATGGTTTGGGGAGCCATGTCATCTGCTGGTGGAGGTCCACTGTGTTTTATCAAGACCAAAGTCAGCTCAGCCGTCTACCAGGACATTTTACAGCACTTCATGCTTCCCTCTGCCCACAAGCTTTATGGAGATGGAAATGTCATTCTCCAGCAGGACTTGGCCCCTGTCCACACTGCCAAAAGTACCAATACCTGGTTTACACACAACAGTATCACTGTGCTTGATTGGCAGCAAACTTGCCTGACCTTAACCCCATAGAGAATCTATTATAGAGAATCTATGGGGTATTGTCAAGAGGAAGATGAGACCCCAGACCCCACAATACAGATGAGCTGAAGGCTGCTATCAAAGCCACCTGGGCTTCCATAACACCTCAGCAGTGCCACAGGCTGATCCCTCCATGCCACATTGCCGCATTGATGCAGTAATTGATGCACAAGGAGCCCGAACAAGTATTGAGGGCATTTACTAAACATACATTTCAGTAGGCCAACTTTTCGGATTTTAAAAACATTTTTCAAGCTGTTGTTATGAAGTATTCTAATTTACTGAGATAATGACGTTTGTGTTTTCATTGGCTGTAAGCCATAATCATCAACATTAACAGAAATAAACACTTAAAATAGATCCCTCTGTGTGTAATGACTCTATATAATAGATCCCTCTGTGTGTAATGACTCTATATAATAAATCCCTCTGTGTGTAATGACTCTATATAATAGATCCCTCTGTGTGTAATGACTCTATGTAATAGATCCCTCTGTGTGTAATGACTCTATATAATAGATCCCTCTGTGTGTAATGACTCTATATAATAGATCCCTCTGTGTGTAATGACTCTATATAATAGATCCCTCTGTGTAATGACTCTATATAATATATCACTCTGTGTGTAATGACTCTATATAATAGATCCCTCTGTGTAATGACTCTATATAATAGATCACTCTGTTTGTAATGACTCTATATAATAAATCCCTCTGTGTGTAATGACTCTATATAATAGATCCCTCTGTGTAATGACTCTATATAATATATCACTCTGTGTGTAATGACTCTATATAATAGATCCCTCTGTGTAATGACTCTATATAATATATCACTCTGTGTGTAATGACTCTATATAATAGATCCCTCTGTGTGTAATGACTCTATATAATAGATCCCTCTGTGTGTAATGACTCTATATAATAGATCCCTCTGTGTAATTACTCTATATAATATATCACTCTGTGTGTAATGACTCTATATAATAGATCCCTCTGTGTAATGACTCTATATAATAGATCCCTCTGTGTGTAATGACTCTATATAATAGATCACTCTGTGTGTAATGACTCTATATAATATAGGAGTTTCACTTTTTGCATTGAAGAACTGAAATAAACTAACTTTTGATGATATTCTAATTTTGTGAGAAGCACCTGTATATAGTATGAAGCCCCACTGCCCCATATGTGTATGTATAATTTGATGCACATGACTCGCCCCCTGGGCCGTGGCGTACACGGAACCGGGCCTTCTAGTGTACGGTGCTGATGGGGGTAGTAGTGGCAACCCGATCCCGTGGCTCAGGGTGGTCAGACCAAATGGTGGCAGTCTATTTATCAGTGTTTTGAATGTCCGACTACGCCACCCGTGGATTGCGGTCAGGGATAACCGCCGCTGCGAGGCAGACTGCTGAGGCTGGTGTTGGTGTGCAGCCTCAGGGCAGTGTAGGTGGATGTTGGGGGTGATAGTAAGAGTTCAGAGTCCGCTTCAAACAGTTCAGGGTCTTTATTGTAGATATTATTAATGACCCAACAGTACCGGTTAGGAATGAGCCTGGGTGTCTGAGAGCATTCGGGCGAGCCCCACTGGTCAGGGTGAGTGTGTAGGCCTACCGTTCTCTCTATGCTCTTTCTGACTATCCCCCTTTTCGTGGTGTAATAGCCCACATCATTGAGCTGGCCGTGTACTTCTCGCCTGTATGGCATGCGACTAGGGCCTTGGGTACCTGTTGCTTGCTCCTCGCTGTACTGGTCCCTCTGTGTGGCGGAGCCTCCAGGCTTCTTAGGCCAAGGGACCTGAAATCCCTCGCAGGTTGGTTCTCTGCTGCTGGGCTTGTAACCCTGACAGCCCCGGACCCCAATGCCCGGTAGATTGGTTCTCTTCCAGGACCGGCTCTCGTCACCTCTGTCCCTGGCTTACAGTTTCTCCTCTGCCTCACGGACTCCTCAGCTACAGCTGAACTGTCCCTCCTTCTCTGGGACTAGTCTCACTCCTGAGCTAGGTCTTCCAGTTCTCTCTAACCCTGCCCCCAGTTCCAGCTTTTATAGGGGCAGCCAGCTCCCCCTGCTGGCCTGGGACAGGAGGTGCTGTATGCTAATTGTCCCTAACCGGGGGACCTCCCTCCTGCTCTCAGACACAGATTATTGTTTGTGGCATCCAGGCCTGGGGTGACACATTCTCCTCTATTAAAATTTAGTACTCCGGACTAAACAGGAAACACAAATACAGGGTATAAATGACAACATAACATATATACAAGTATATTTTGTCCTTGAGGTCACGGCGCTTCCGTGACCGGGTGTCCATGTCACCCAACAAGGTGAAGTTTTCCACGGTGTGGGGACCTGTTTCCATAAACCCCAAGTTCCTGGCCTTGGGAGTGGCGACAAGGCTGAGCTCTCTACTTTGGGCCACAAGGAGGCCACATCGGAGAGATTTTTCTTCCGTGGCCATCTTCGAAAGAGGGCACCAAGTGCAACTATCTACAAGACAGTTCCGGTTATTCAGTGTCCATAACCTGTTAGTCTATGAACTAGAAAGACTGGAAAAGCATAATTAGCAACCAGGCAACAAATATAAAACATTTACAATATACAGCATTTAGATATTCCAGCGAGCTGGTATTTGCCCCCTAGTGCTCTGGGTTGACCTGCGTAACCCACTGTCTGGTGGTGGTCTCACCTGACTTTCCCCACTAGCATTCAGGGTACAGCTACTAGCTGGGTTTACAGGCAGTGCAGGCAGCTCTCTGCGGGTCCTTTGGCTTACCGCAGGTATGGCAGGCTCACTGTCAGCAGAGGGTTGACTCTCCTGGGCTGCTGGCATGGGTTCTTCTGCCTCTAGGGCTGCTTGGTCTTCTGATTCCTCCTGCTCTCCTGTAGGTTCCTGCTGGGTTGGTTGAAGGAAGTGTAGGACGGGTACCACTATTGCATCATTTATCCGACTCCAGGACCGGGGGAACTCTCCAAGAACTGTGCTGATCATTTCTTTCTTGTCTTCTGCGGGTTCAAGGTCATCTTGATCTTCTCCTGCACTCTGTAGTTGCTTGGGGCACCTTTTTAGGTGGTCTCTGGAGACGGTGCTAGTGGTTTCTCCTCCATCCTTGGTAATTACACATACCTTCGGGTTGTTGTGGTTGGACTGCAGTACTGTGTACGGGTCGCTCTCCCACTGGTCATCTAGCTTGTGAAGCCTTCTCTTCCGCTTCAGGACCTGCTCACCAGGTTCCAGGGGACCAGCAGGGGCGTGTTGTTTGAAGAGCCTCTCTTGCTTTTCTCTCGCTTGAGCCAGACTCCTCTCCACACTCTCCTGTACCTTCTTGTACTGAAGCCGCCGTTCCGTATCCCAGTCCGCGTCTGGGGAGGTGTCCTCAGGGGTCAGGACTCCCATCCCCAGGTCTATCGGCAGCTTACCTGGTCTTGCCCTCATCAGGTAAGCCGGGGTGCAATTTGTAGCATTCACCGGGATATGGTTGTATAAGTCTATCAGGTCTGGCAGCTTCTCCGGCCACAGGTGGCGTTCTTCCAGGGGCAACGTTTTGAGGAAATCAATGACGATATTATTCATTTTCTCACATAGCCCGTTGGTTTGTGGGTGGTAAGACGTTGTCCGAATCTTCTTACAGCCGTAGAGGTTGCAGAACTCCTGGAAGATTTCAGCCTCAAACTCTGGACCTTGATCTGTCAAGACCTGTTCCGGATACCCGTGTGGACGGCAGAAGTGTTGTTGGAAGGCTCTGGCCGCTGTTTGGGCTGTCAAGTCTTTAACAGGAACCACCACCAGGAACTGGGAATAGTGGTCCACTATTGTCAGGGCATAGACGTAGCCCGACCGGCTTGGAGCCAGTTTCACATGGTCCAGAGCTACCAGCTCAAGAGGCTGCCTGGTGACGATGGGCATCAAGGGCGTCTTCTGGCTGGTACCGTCCTTCCTTCTGAGGTTACATGGGCCGCAGTCCCTGCACCACTTCTCTATGGCCCCTCTCATTCCGACCCAGTAGAACCGCTCTCTCAGTAGGAACTCCAGTTTCTTCCACCCGAAGTGTCCCGCTCTGTCATGGTAGGCCTCCAGGACCATTGCTGCATCTCGTCTCGGGACCACTACCTGCCAGGTCAGCTCGTGCGTCCGGTGGTTGACAAACCTTCTGCACAGCTTACCTTTGTAGAGGAATAGCCTGCTTTTCTCCTTCCATAACTGCTTGGCTTCCTCTGGAGCGTCCGAGCCAGGGCTAGCGTCTGCCTGGGTCAACAGGTCTTTCACCAGGCGAATTTCAGGGTCACTATCTTGCGTTTCAGCCCAGCCGTGGTGAGGTAAGGGATTGAACATGACAGTGGTCAAGTCTTTGTCTCTTACACGGTGGGTGTACTGAGTGGCCCCGTACCGGTGGAATGCAGGGAGCTCTATTTCCTCCAACTCGTCTGGATCTTCTCCCTCATCGGGCAAGTGGAGCATTCTCGATAGGGCATCTGCATTGGCATTGGCTCGGCCTGCCCGGTACTTGATGGTGAAGTCATAGTTTGCTAGCCGGGCCATCCACCGCTGCTCTAGGGCACCAAGTCTCGCATTGTCCAGATGTGTCTACGGATTGTTGTCCGTGTACACAGTGAACTTCACAGAGGCCAGGTAATGCTTGAAACGTTCTGTTATGGCCCACACCACTGCCAAGGACTCCAGCTTAAAGGAGCTGTAATTCTCCGGGTTTCTCTCGGTGGGCCTCAGCTTCCGGCTGGCGTACGCGATCACCCTTTCTCTGCCCTGTTGGTTCTGTGACAGTACGGCTCCCAGCCCCACATTACTGGCGTCTGTGTGGAGGATAAAAGGCTGGCCATAATCAGGGTAGGCCAGGATCTCATCCCCCGTGAGGGCCATCTTCAGCTGGCGGAAAGACTCCTCTTCCGGCTTGTCCCACTTGAAGGGTGGCTTTTGGCTTCTGGTCTTAGATTGTTCTATAAGGAGGTCCTGCATAGGGGCTGCCATCTTGGTGAACCTGGGGATGAACCTTCGGTAGTAGCCTACCAACCCGAGGAACTGCCTCACTTCTTTTATGTTAGAGTGGCTTGGCCAGTTCTTTATTGCCGTGATTTTGTCAGGGTCTGGGGCTACTCCTTCTGCACTCACCACGTGTCCCAGGTACTGTATCTTCGGCTTTAACAGATGGCACTTGGAGGGTTTCACTTTCATGCCAAAGCCTGCCAGGGCCTCGAACACCTCAGCCAGGTGCTTTAGATGGTCCTCGTAAGTCTTCGAATAGACAATCCCGTCGTCCAGGTAAAGTAGGACGGTCTCAAAGTTTCGGTGCCCTAGACAGCATTCCATCAGCCTCTGGAAGGTCCCGGGTGCGTTGCAGAGCCCGAACGGCATATAGTTGAATTCACTTAATCCCATCGGGGTGGTGAAGGCAGTCTTCTCCTTATCAGCCTCTGCCACAGGAACCTGCCAGTACCCACTAGTAAGGTCCAAAGTAGAGAAGAAATTAGCTGATTCTAGTGCGACCAAAGACTCCTCTATTCTAGGCAACGGGTATGCGTCTTTATGGGTGATACGATTGACTTCTCTATAGTCCACGCACATTCTCATAGTACAGTCTTTCTTTTTTACCAGAACCAAGGGGGCTGCCCAGGGGCTACAACTGTCTCTAATGACCCCGGCTTCCTTCATTTCTCTCAGCATGCCCTTTGCGTTCTGATAGTGTGCGGGGTGGTACAGGTCTGTATCTTTCTTTTATTGGTGGGTGGCTCCCCGTGGGGATGTGGTGTTCTACCCCTTTCACTCTGCCGAAGTCTAGCGGGTGCTTACTAAAGATTCTCTCGTACTCTTGAACCACCCGGTAGACTCCTTGTTTTTGGTGCAAGGGAGTGGAGTCAGCACCCACGTGGAGTTTCTGGCACCAGTCCTCCTTGGGTTTCTGGGAACCATTACCCTCCGCCTGGGGAGATGGAGGCAAGGGTTCCATGGCCCTGACAGCATTGTGTTCAACAGTATACAATTTGGCTAGTGTAGCGTACCGGGGCAAGTGTACTTCCCTTTCCCCAATGTTTAAGATCCGGACGGGCACCCTTCCATGGCGGACATCGACCACCCCCCGGGCTGTCAAAATGGTGGGCCTGCTGTCTGAGTACACGGGTTCTACTATGACTCTCCCTCTTAACCCGATTGCAGTCCGACACCAGATCATTTCACTTTTGGGGGGCATGGCAATGGGGAATGGGTCGCTCATCCTCACGCTACCGATCTCACCACCAGACAGTTCTACCTGTTGCCATCTCATCAGGGCTCTTATCTCCTTCTGGAGGACCCTCTGTTGGCTGGAGCTCGCATTCATCGCCACCTGCTGCAAAATTACAATTACTTCTGAAAGACAATTTTCAATCACATTAGTACCCAAGGTTATTTTAGGGTGACTTTCTCGACGGTCAATGTCCACAATGATCACTCCCTGTGCCGGCAGTTCAACTTTACCAATCTTAATGGTCATCTCTCTGAACCCCACCTGCGGCACAGGTTGACCATTGCTGGCGATGATGCTCAAGTCATCGTCTGGATAACGAGTTATATCAGTGTCACTCCAGTACTGCTTGAAAAGTACATAGGGGATGGTAGTCACTTGGGACCCGGTGTCCAGCAGTGCACTCATGGGGATACCGTCCAGCACTACGGGTAAAACCGGACGTCCCCCTACGTACTTATCACGCCAATTAGATGGGTCTGATGACCTTATGCCTGGGGGTTGGCCCTTTGCCCCAGGTCGGACCCATTTAAAGTACAGTACCTGGCTACGTGTCCCGGCTGGCTGCAACGACGGCAAATCGGCTGTCCATCCTCAGTGTAATGATCGGCGGGCCTCCCTCTGAACGACGGGATCCTCCTCCGTCGACGCCACGGGACATCCTCCGGACTGGAAGCCAGCTTGATTGGTCCTGACGGGTCCATCTGTAACGACTGTACGGTCCTGGTCAATGCAGCAACACTCTTTGTTAGTTCTTGGACCTGATGGTGCAGGTTTGCAGGCGTGGATGGATTTAAGGCCTGCGCATCAGCCCCCACAAGGTCTGCGGGATAGGGCGCCGCCCCCTGGTGGTAAAGGATGGCAGGGCGCCGGGAAGCTACAGCGCCACCCGGTGCAGGTTCTCGGAGCACCCGGTTAGCCCTATCTTTGAACTGTGCAAAAGTCAAATCGGGGTTCTGTAGGGCCATGAGGCGCAGCTGGGTTCTGTGGGCGCTGGACAGCAGACCTTCTATGAACTGGTCAGTCAATAGTTTATCTGTATCCTGCACGCTGCCAGGGTCAGCTTGCTTAATTGCCCCCAAGGCTTCCTGTAAATTTAGGGCATAATCTCGGATGCTATCTTGAGCTCGCTGCTTACATCCATAGAACCGCATTTTGATTTCTGCTGAGGTACGGGTATCAAAGGTGTCCCGTAGACGGGTCAGAACCCCCCTTACAGTCCTTTTCTCCTCAGCTGTCCAAGACTTTACCTCCCGCTGGGCCGCACCAGTTAACTGCCCTATCAGTATGCTTACTTTCTGTTCTTCTGTCAGGGGATAAACTTTGAACAGTCTATACAGCCTTTCTTTAAAGTCGCCCAAGGTATGCGACTCGCCGGCATACTGGGGCAGCCAGGCCGCTCCGGGGATATAGGCAGGGGTGGATTAAGAGTAGCAAGGGCCCCGGGCAGTTTAGAAGGCGCGGGCCCCCTCCACACACCTGATTTATCACGTGACATGTCACATGATCCCCTGTGATAGATCATGTGATAGTTCATGGGAAATTAATTTGGCATAATATTAATTGTGCTGCCTCATCTGAGAGCAGCACAATATTGGGGCAGATACCCTGATTCCAGCGATGTGTCACTTTTTCAGCTGCTTGTTGTCATTTTGAGAAAATCACCGTTTTATCTGCTGCAGATCTAGCAGCTCTCTGAATGCTGCGCTCTGTATAGCCCCACCCACACCACTGATTGGCAGCTTTCTGCCCATGCTCAGTGTACACAGAAATCTACTGATCAGTGATGGGGGTGGGGTCCTACAGAACTTACTAGTCATCTAGTGATAATTACCTTCTGACAAAGCAATGATTTTATCAAAACAACACTAAGCAGCCCAGTAAGTGACACATTACTGGAATCAGTGCCTGTAACCCTACATTATGCTGCTCTCAGATTAGGTGGCAAAAACCTGATGACAGATTCCCTTTAAAGGAGCTGTAAAGACAAAAAAGTTTGTATTAAAAAAAATACAAGCCATTTGTTAAATTAACTTTTTTTCATTGTTAATTCACATTAGACTGTATCTTCAACACTTTTGTCAGCAGGTCTTATTACAGACTCTGAATAGGGCAGCTCTCTCCCTCTCCCTCAGCAGAAAGTCACAGCATGGTTAAAAAACGGGATCTTTTATGATTTTCTCATAATAAATAAAAAAGGACATGCAAGTCATCCAAACTATTTTCCGTTTCTCTATAGGGGAGGTCCTAAATCTTTCTTGTTCTTTAGTTGATCACATGTCAAAAATGCAAAGCATTTACTATGAACTCGCCTAAAAAAATATACACTTGGAGAGTAATATCATCATCTGCATGTAAATATTCCTTGACTCTAAGGGCTCGCTCACACTGTCGTATAACACGGCCGAATGCTATGTTAGGTTTTATCGGATAGGACTCGGCCCTATGTTATACTATGGGACAGTGCGATTATTGGCATGAGAAAATAATCTCATTCGATATTCGGACCATGTGCACCCATACAAGTCTATGGGTGCACGTAAAACATTGGACTGCACTCGGATGTCATCCAAGTGCAGTCCGATGAACACTCACAGAGACTATGGAGAAGATGGAGAAATTAAGTTCTCCATCTTCTCCATATCTGTGCTGCGAGAGAATCGGATCACACTCAGTTGAAGCTCTGACAGAGTTTGAGCCCAGTGTCATTAGCATAATTGGCCCTATTCTCTTGCATGAGAGAATATATGGCTTAGTGAGTGGACCCTAAAACTGAATAGTAGTGACGGACAGGCACCTCACAAGCGGGATCCATGTAGCTCTCAGATGTTATGTAGGTAGGGCTTCATTCCATGGGGTAGGGTTTAATTTCAAGGTATATAAAAAAAATGGACTTCAAATAAAAATTATATGAACACAAAAAGCACTAATTGAATTATTTTTTTTGTATTTATGTTTGCAGCCCCTTTAAAAACCCTTTGAGGACCAAGGCACATATATGTCCCATAGTTTTAAACTGGAAAAAAATTTGATTGAATAAAATTTAAGGTCCTCAAAGGTTTAAGTAGGTCATAAATTCATATGAATACTTGCTCATACAATTGCACATGCCAAAAGATGAAGAAGAACAGCATCAAAAATATGACATTAAGTGGAGCACTTACAGGTATTCAAGGTGAAAGAGACCAGCAAAGGCATCGTCTCGAATGACAGTAAATGAGTTAGAATTCAGCAAGCTGAAAATGAAGACAGCAGGTTAGAAGCGAACCAGACTTTATGGTGCTCAGAATTAGTCAAGCAGAATTTATTGACAGCTCTTGCAAAGCACTGAGACTCCCGCTGTGTATAGATGGCGCCGTGCGGCCTCCCGCTGTGTATAGATGGCGCCGTGCGGCCTCCCGCTGTGTATAGATGGCACCGTATAGATGGCTACGTGCGGCCTCCTGCTGAGTATACGTGTATAGATGGCTACGTGCGGCCTCCTGCTGAGTATAGATGCCCCAGAGACAGCAGGAGGCCGCACAGCGCCATCTATACTCAGCGGGAGACCACACGTAGCCATCTATACACAGCAGGAGGCCGCACGGCGACATGTATACTCAGCGGGGGGCCACACGTAGCCATCTATACACAGCGGGAGGCTGCACGGAGCCCCCCCAGAGACATCAGGAGGCCGCACGGCGCCAACTATACTCAGCAGGAGGCCGCATGCAGTCATACACACACACAAACATATACAAACACTCATAAACACATTTGAAACACAAAAATACATACAAACAGACATCACATAATGACATCTGCCCACACACACACACAAACAGACAGACATCACACACACACACACACCTGCCCACACACACACACACACCTGCCCACACACACACACCTGCCCACATACACATCTGTGTGTGTGTATGTATAGTGTGTGTGTGTGTGTATAATGTGTGTTTGTGTATAGTGTGTGTGTATGTATAGTGTGTGTGTGTGTGTATAATTTGTGTGTGTGTATTTTTTTTTTAAGTTAAAAACAAGTAAAATGCTTGTGGCATCAATATCAAGAATCCAGATATAAGGGCCTATTCACACTGAATTTTTCAATGCATTCATCTCCTCTTTCCAGGCTTCTATCTAAATCCCTGAAAAATGGCATTCAGATGTGCCTTGACATAGCCATTGATTTGAACCAAGGCAAACCGAGGCTAAAGTCTGAATCTTTAGGCTCCATTTGTTCTGCTTTCAGATGTCTCATTTCAGACAGCACAATCCTGAATTTCAGGGATTCAGTTGTAAGCCTTGTGTAAAGACCTGAATGCAGCGCTGAATGTAGTGTGAATAGGTCCTTACATCCTACACCACCTCAGGGGATTGTTGTTATGGAGTATTGCCCCTGGGTGGCCGCAGTTATGACCACCACCAGGGCTCGCGGTCACCCACCCTAACTTTGGTATTCTGGGGAGCTGGTATAATGAATATCTGAGAAGAGCCCTAGAGAAGCAAGAACATTGGACAACCAAGAGCTGGTGGCATCAAGTCAGGTGTAGTGTTCAACAGGGCAAGACTTTCTAACCTGCTCACACACACACACACACACACACATATACACACACACACACCTGCCCACACAGACACACACACACACACACCTGCCCACACAGACACACACACACACCTGCCCACACAGACAGACACACACCTGCCCACACACACACACACCTGCCCACACACACACACACCAGCCCACACATATAATGAGGGCAATCCGGCATTAGACACCCCACCTGGAGCCGCGGGCCCCCTGCAGGCTCGGGGCCCTGGGCGGTCGCCCGGAATGCCCTCATTATAATCCGCCTATGGATATAGGGCATGGAAAACGGCATCACAGCTGCAGCGGCTACGCTGGTGGTAGAGGGTCCCTCCGCGTCCGACATCTTCCTCCCCCCTAGTTAACCGTGGCCTACCTTCTGGCGATCCTCTTCTGTAGGACGCGGCTCCGCTCGCGATGCTCTGGGCGAGGACCTTGCGTTGCTCGGTGATGACGTCGGCATCCGCTGGATCTCCTTCCAGGACCTTGAGCAGCGTCTCAGCATAGGGCGGGGCTTTTTGGACGTCCACGCCCCTCTTCTTCCCGCGCGGCGACCCGAAGATGGCGCCCGATGGCGGGAAACGGCTCCGATTGGCGGGAAATGGCCCCGAATGGCGGGAAACTTCACTCAGATATGTATAGAGTCTTTTCCAGGCACGCAATACCCGTTTGTGGCGGGTTGGTCACAATTCTGACTCGCCCCCTGGGCCGTGGGGTACACGGAACCGGGTCTTCTAGTGTACGGTGCTGATGGGGGTAGTAGTGGCTACCCGATCCCGTGGCTCAGGGTGGTCAGACCAAATGGTGGCAGTCTATTTATCAGTGTTTTGAATGTCCGACTACGCCACCCGTGGATTGCGGTTGGAGATAACCGCCGCTGCAAGGCAGACCGCTGAGGCTGGTGTTGGTGTGCAGCACAGGGGTAGGATAACTCCCCACGGGAAGAGTGTAGCCTCAGGGCAGTGTAGGTGGATGTTGGGGGTGATAGTGCAGGCCGCAATAGTAAGAGTTCAGAGTCTGCTTCAAACAGTTCAGGGTCTTTATTGTAGATATTATTAATGACCCAACAGTACCGGTTAGGAATGGGCCTGGGTGTCTGAGAGCATTCGGGCGAGCCCCACTGGTCAGGGAGAGTGTGTAGGCCTACCGTTCTCTCTATGCTCTTTCTGACTATCCCCCTTTTCGTGGTGTAATAGCCCACGTCCTTGAGCTGGCCGTGTACTTCTCTCCTGTATGGCTTGCGACTCAGGCCTTGGGTACCTGTTGCTTGCTCCTCGATGTACTGGTCCCTCTGTGGCAGAGCCTCCAGGCTTCTTAGGCCAAGGGACCTGAAATCCCTCGCAGGTTGGTTCTCTGCTGCTGGGCTTGTAACCTTGACAGCCTCGGACCCCAATGTCCGGTAGATTGGTTCTCTGCCAGGACCGGCTCTCGTCGCCTCTGTCCCTGGCTTGCAGTTTCTCCTCTGCCTCACGGACTCCTCAGCTACAGCTGAACTGTCCCTCCTTCTCTGGGACTAGTCTCACTCCTGAGCTAGGTCGTCCAGTTTTCTCTAACCCTGCCCCCAGTTCCAGCTTTTATAGGGGCAGCCAGCTCCCCCTGCTGGCCTGGGACAGGAGGTGCTGTATGCTAATTGTCCCTAACCAGGGGACCTCCCTCCTGCTTTCAGAAACAGATTATTGTTTGTGGCATCCAGGCCTGGGGTGACACACACACACTGCTCTATATTTAGTATGATGCCCCCACTCCTCCATATATATAGCATGATGGTCCCACTGCTCCATATACAGGTGCATCTCACTAAATTAGAATATCATCAAAAAGTTAATTTATTTCAGTTCTTCAATACAAAAAGCTGTCTTTCAGCTCATCTGCATTGTTGGGTCTGGTGTCTCTCATCTTCCTCTTGACAATACCCCATAGATTCTCTATAATAGATTCTCTATGGGGTTAAGGTCAGGCGAGTTTGCTGCCAATCAAGCACAGTGATACTGTTGTGTGTAAACCAGGTATTGGTACTTTTGGCCGTGTGGACAGGGGCCAAGTCCTGTTGGAGAATGACATTTCCATCTCCAAAAAGCTTGTCGGCAGAGGGAAGCATGAAGTGCTGTAAAATATCCTGGTAGCCGGCTGTGCTGACTTTGGTCTTGATAAAACACAGTGGACCTACACCAGCAGATGACATGGCCCCCCAAACCATCACTGATTGTGGAGCCTTCACACTAGACCTCAAGCAGCTTGGATTGTGGACTCTCCACTCTTCCTCCAGACTCTGGGACCTTGATTTCCAAATGAAAATTGGAACTCTAGGACCTTGTGGAGTGTGTCAATGACTGCCTTCTGGACATCTGTCAAGTCAGCAGTCTTCCTCATGATTGTGGAGCATACTGAAACAGTATTGAAGAACTGGAATAAATTAACTTTTTAAAGATATTCTAATTTAGTGAGATGCACCTGTATATACTATGATGGTCCCACTGCCCCACAAACATATAGTATAATGGCCCCACTACTCCATATGTAGTATGATGGACCCACTACTCCAGATATATAGTAGGATGGCTCCACTGCCCGATCATTTAAAAAAATAAAGTTTATTCTCACTTAATCCTGATTCCCTACATCACGGCCTCTGTCTCCTCTTCCATGGCGGGACTGCAGAGCAGAGCGATGCAATGATGTCATCGAGCCACCTGCGTGAGTATGCTGACATCTCGTTAACCGCAGGCCTATGGCGATCTGTGGCATATGAAAGAGATAGTGATAGGGCAGGGAGCTTGTGTCTCACTGATTTATCATGCTACGCCTCTGCATAAGAGACATTGGTGCTACATTAGCTACGTCACAGAAGACACTGGAGCTGGAGTATATAGAATAGGAGACACTGGGGCTGGCGTATATTCATCACAGGATACATTGGGGCTAGAGCATATACATCACAGAAGAAGCTGGAGTATATAGAATAGGAGACACTGGGGCTGGAGTATATAGTATAGGAGACACTGGGGCTGGCGTATATTCATCACGGGATACATTGGGGCTAGAGCATATACATCACAGAAGAAGCTGGAGTATATAGAATAGGAGACACTGGGGCTGGAGTATATAGAATAGGAGACACTGGGGCTGGCGCATATACAGTTCTGCTCAAAAGTTTACATACCCCGGCAGAATTTTTGCTTTCTTGGCCTTGTTTCAGAGAAAATTAATGATAATAAAAACACTTTTTCTCCACTCATGGTTATTGGTTGGGTGAAGCCATTTACTGTCACATTTCTGTGTTTTCTCTTTTTAAATCTTAATGACAACTAGTGATGAGCGAGCATGCTCGCTACTGGTCGGTGCTTGCCCGAGTATCTCACTGCTCGAGTGCTCTGCGCTCACCAAGTATTTCCGGGTTGATCGGGCGGGAAGTCGGGTCCCCTCCCTGCATGTTTGGCGCTCTTTACAGAGCCAATGAACATGCAGGAAATGCCTGACATGCACTATAATGCCATAGCCATGTTGGTTGTGGGCATTACAGTGATTGGCTGGCCGCACAGCGTCATCAGGTCTATATCTGACCTGGCGCCGCCATGCTCATCACAGTCACTCCGGATCAGACAGTGTAGGGAGAGCTGCTGCTGCGTTAGGGAGAGATTTGATCGTGCATTAGGTAGTGTAGTGAGAAAAACCGCACATTACACATATCCATCTCAACAAACAGTCCTTCTGAGGACTAATCCATCTGCAGAGATATCAGGCAGGCAGTGTATATAGGCAGGCAGGCAGGGTATATAGCAGACTGCAGTGCATATAGCACAAGAGGCTCCATTCCAATTCTGCCTTCTGCTGCTGTTAGATATTTCTATACAAAGGCCCAGGTCTCAGGGGCCAGGAATACTTTTCTTTGGATCGTAATCCTCATTATTTGCTTATAAAGCAATCCAGAGAACACCTTTTTTCTGTGCCATTTGCTTGTTGGCACTGCAGAATACAGCCAGGTCCTTTCCATATTAGAGCGCTAGAAATCCAGCTATTTAAAACTGTGTTTTCTCCGTCACACGGATCACATATACATTGTCAGAAAATACTGCCATTTCTGGCCTCCATTTTTTCAGTGTGTCAGTGAAGCAATTCACAGCAGTTTGCTGTTCACACTACTTACTCACAGGCCAGGTATTTAAAACTCTGTTTTCTCCATCACACCGATCACATATAACTTTGCTTCAAACTCAGTCATTTGTAGTGAGCGTGGAAGATACTATCCTCCATTTAAAATGGGCAAGGCACGTGGCAAGGGACGGGGAACTGGACGTGAAGGTAATGGTGCATGCAGAGGCCGAGGACAAGGCCGTGGGAAAGCCGAAATTGAGCCACATCAAACACCCACATCTTCTCGCGTGACCTTCCTGTCCCAATTTCTAGGAAACCGCAGCACACCACTATTGAACCCAGATCAGTGTCAAAAGGTTGTTGGTTGGATAGCGGATAATGCTTCCAGTCACTTAGCCACCACCACCACCACCCTGTCTTCCACACGGTCAAGTCTCAGTAGCCATGAGTCTGGACCTCATATTCCTCACCCTGATCCTCCTTCCTCCCACCATGCCGAGTACCCAGAGACAACTGATCCCACACTTGGACAATCTGAAGAGCTGTTCACTTTTCCATTTATAGATTCGGGCCTCTCGCCCGGTCCACTTGAAGCGGGGCAAGAGGAGATCACGTGTAGCGATGCCCAAATATTTGAGCAGCCACGGTCACACGAAGGCGACGGTGGGAAACTGTCACAAGAGGTGGACGATGATGAGACACAATTGGCAGAAAGTCAGGAATAGTACCAGGGTGCAGAAGTGGGAGACGAGGTGGTGGATGATATAGTAACTGACCCAACCTGGCAGGAGGACATGCAGAGCAAGGACAGCAGCACACAGGGGGAGGGAGGCAGAGCACCCCAACAGGCAGGAAGAAGCAGTGTGGTGGCCGCAGACAGAAGGCAGGCTACCGTTTCCCGTAACACCAACACGAAGGAAGTTACCACTACAACTGTTAGGTCTTCCCGAGTCTGGTTGTTTTTTAAAGACTCTGCCGATAACTCCAAAAAGGCCATTAGCATCACGAGCCAGACCAGCATCAGCAGGGGTGGCAAAACGACCAGCCTGACCACCACCAGCATGATCAGACACATGGCAGCAAAGCACTCGACTTTGTGGGCCGAACACCAGGGTCCAGGAACAGTGTCTACAGGTGGCACCATTGCTTCTTCTGGTGTTGTGCATGCAAGTCAATCCCCTGTCCATAGTGCATGCAAAGATGCCTCCTGCCCTGCACCTGTCATTGCACACTCTCAAGTAGCAGCATCAGGAAGTACGTCCATGTCCTTGTCCCAGCGCAGCGTTCAGTTGTTCATACTCCAGTCCTTGGAATGCAAGCGCAAATATGCAGCCAACGTCCCACAGGCCACACTACTAAATTCTCACAATTCACGACTGCTTGGCTCGAAATGTTGCCTTTTAGGCTTGTGGAGACAGAAGTATTCCGCAACCTGATGGCGGCGGCCGACCCTCGGTACTCTGTCCCCAGCCGCCACTATTTCTCCCAGTGTGCCGTCCCCACATTACACAAGCACGTGTCCCAAAACATTATCCGTGCCCCCACGGTCTACAGCTCCTGAACCTCATGCTCCTCAGCCTCCTCCTCCTCCTCGGCCTCTATCTCCGAAATGACCACATCAGTCACAAGCTGGAAGCACTGCAGCACTGCCTCGGCCAAGCGGCAACAGGCTGTGCTGAAGCTAATATGCTTAGGTGAAAAAACACACAATGCTGAAGAGTTATGGACAGCTCTGAAAGAGCAGACAGATCTGTGGCTCAAACCGCTGAACCTACAGCCAGGCATGGTCGTGTGTGACAATGGCCGGAACCTGGTGGCGGCTCTGAGGCGAGGCGAGCTCACACACGTACCATGCCTGGCCCATGTGCTTAACCTCGTGGTTCAGCGGTTACTCAAATCCTACCCGGAGCTGCCGGATCTGCTTGTTAAAGTATGCCGCCTGTGTGCCCATTTTAGAAAGTCAGCTACAGCTTCCGCCGCCCTTGCAGTGTTTCAGCAGCGTTTGCAGCTTCTGGCTCACAGACTGGTGTGTGATGTCCCCACACGTTGGAACTCTACATTGCAGATGTTGGGAAGGATTTGTGAGCAGAAGAGGGCAGTTGTTGAGCACCAGCATCAAAAAGGCTATCGGTATTCAGTTCAGACTCCACACATAAGACCTCAGTAGTGGACGTGGATGTCAGACATATGTACCATCCTCCAAAACTTTGAGGACTCCACCAAGATGGTGAGCGGCGATGACGCCATAATTAGCGTCACCATCCCGCTTCTCTGTCTTCTGAAACGTTCTCTGCTCACAATCAAAGATGATGCATTGCAGGCGGAGCATGATAAGATGGAGCAATTAACCATACAGGGTGATTACACACAGCCAAGCCTCATCTCATCCCAACGTGGATTGGGTGACAATGAGGAAGAAGAGGAGGAGGAAGGACAGGAACTAGTTTCATGCACTATAGACAGTGCTATCTGAACAGCTGTCATACCGTCTGTTCAGCGTGGATGGCCAGAGGACAGAGAGGAGGAGGAGGAGTGCATGGTCAGTCATCCTCTTGGTGAGGACACGGAAGTCTTGCCTGTTAGTAGTCTGGCACGCATGGCTGAGTTTATGTTATGCTGCCTTTCCCATGACCCTCGCATTCTCAAAATTTTAGGTCATTACTGGTTGGTAACACTTCTAGACCCACTCTACAAGGAGAACTTTATATCTCTTATTCCTGTGGCGGACAGGTGTACAAAAATGAGGCAGTACCAGAAGGCCCTTGTTGCGAAACTATTAAAAAAATTCCCATCTAAAAACGCTGGAGGCAGAGGGCACACTTCGTTCGACAACCAAGGCCCCCACTCTGTCACTTCTTCTCTCTGACTGAACACTGTTCTAAGATGGTGCCCACCTT
Organism: Phyllobates terribilis; assembly: GCF_046119375.1. NCBI lineage: Eukaryota > Metazoa > Chordata > Amphibia > Anura > Dendrobatidae > Phyllobates > Phyllobates terribilis. Next base: position 859,616 of record NW_027362820.1, read on the forward strand.
TTATACCTCCCTCTAGAACATGAGCCCAGGTGACCAGCAAACAATGGGCTCCTATCTACGCTCAGGAACCAACCACTATCTGCTCCTACATCACTGGGTATTCCTATCCCCTCCCCACTCCAGCCAGGTACATGGTCTGTCGTGCCTGCATTTCTGTCTAATGGGAGCACCGTTGAGCTGTCCCTCGGAAATGGGGTGAGTGTGCTGTATGCAGCTAACTGAACCCTGGTCCATACTCCATCCTTACCCGGGAGTGGAATATCACACCTCTGGCAGAGGTGCAATACCCCTGTAGCGGCCGAGCCCTCGGGGCGCTACATTTTTATGATGCCCGTAAAAAAAATTTTTTATACAGTATGTTCATGTATACCCCCCAGGAGTAAATGTTTGTCAGCCCATACACTTAGTGCATGGCATTACAAGTATAGGAGGCCCGCTCCTTTCTAATGGTAAAAAAATTTTATGATGCGCTCCTCCACGTCTCTTCCAAGGGCCATTGAAGTGCCTCCAAATTTTTGGCAGCCCTTGCAGTCACTGCATAGTCCAACACTATAGGAGACTCTCTCCTTTCTAATGGGAATTTGTCATTACTGTGGCCTGGTCTATGTGTCTTTAAATTCTTAGTGGGTTTTTTCCTAAACTTGGTCATCCGTTGGACTCACTGCATACCCTATAACTGTATAGCAGACCCTCTCCTTTCTAAGGGGAACATGTCATATCTTGTTACTGTGGCCCTGCTCTGTGTGTCTTTAAATTCTTAGTGGGGATTTTCCTAAAATCTGTCAGCCGTTGGACTCACTGCATACCCTATAACAGTATAGCCGACCCTATCATTTCTAATGGGAATTTGTCGTTACTGTGGCCCTGCTCTATGTGTCTTTAAATTCTTAGTGGGTTTTTTCCTAAAATTGGTCATCCGTTGGACTCACTGCATACCCTATAACTGTATAGCAGATCCTGTCCTTTCTAATAGGAGCATGTCGTACCTTGTTACTGTGGCCCTGCTCTGTGTGTCTTTAAATTCTTATTGAGGTTTTTCATTAAAATTTGTCAGCCGTTGGATTCACTGCATACCCTATAACTGTATAGCAGACCCTCTACTTTCTAATGGGAACATGTCGTACCTTGTTACTGTGGCCCTGCTCTGTGTGTCCTTAAATTCTTAGTGGGGTTTTTCCTAAAATTTGTCAGCCGTTGGATTCACTGCATACCCTATAACTGTATAGCAGACCCTCTCCTTTCTAATGGGAACATGTCGTACCTTGTTACTGTGGCCATGCTCTTTGTGTCTTTAAATTGTTAGTGTTTTTTTTCAAAAATTTTGGCCACCCTTGCAGTCACAGCATGGGCATTACCACTATAGAAGACCCGCTCCTTTATAATGGGAACATTTTTTTTACTGAGACCCTCCTCTATGTCTCTTCAAAGGGGTATTAGGTTGCGTCCAAATTTTTGACAACCCTTGCAGTCACTGGATGTGCAATAACAGTATAGGAGACCCACTTGTTAATAATGGGAACAACAAAGCATAGCCCTCTGATGGCTCTCTAACAATAGCTAGGGTCGACTGCTCTACTTTTAAGAATAGTAAGGGCCGTCTGATGTCCCTATAAAAATAGGCTTTATGACTTTCAGAGTACCTCCATCATAAATAAAACAGGATGTGTCTGATGACACCACATTGCCAGATGAGGTTGTAAAATGTTAAAATGACATTTCCTGGTGAATGCATTTTTCATAAAAAATAAGATAAAAAAACATAACAATAGGATCTTTCTTTAGTATAAAAAACAGCATCACCAATTTAACCTCAATGTAATCACATTGTTCAGCTCATGCACCTCCTCCTCCATCTCCGAAATGACCACATCAGTCACAAGCTGACAGCACTGCAGCACTGCCTTGGCCAAAGAGCAACAGGCTGTGCTGAAGATAACATGCTTAATGCTTAATTGACAAACCGCCCAGCGCTGCATAGTTGTTGAAAGCTGTAACACAGCAGCTTGATCTGTGGCTCTCACCGCTGAACATACAGCCAGGCATGGTCGTGTGTTACAATGGGCGGAACCTGGTGACGGAGAAATGACAACCAGGGTAGATAAGGTTTCCCTCTATGCCAGTCCTTTCACAGAGCTAAAGAATATGGCTGTGGTGAAATACAACTCCCACTGAGAAGCTGTTTCAGATTGAAAAACATTGTGCCCACCAGAGGATTTGTTTCTGAGGGCTAACCTTTCTCACCCGCTCAAGAGCCCCATAGCAGCTGCAAAGTTAGCGCTATCATGAACTCTCCTGAGGTAGAAGCCAAGGCACACCAGAGAATTCTCTGGTGGGACTGTCCAACCCTGCCGAGAAGCAGTCCTGGCTAAGAAAAGTGTGTGGGAAGATTCCAGGACACTATTTTTACTGAGGAGGAAACACATGCAAACATGGGGAGAACATACAAATTTCTTGCAGATGTTGTCCTTGCTGGGATTTGAACCCAGGATCCTAGTGCTGCAAGACTTCAGTGCTAACCACTGATCCAATGTGCTGCCGTTCACCCTCTAAAATCTAACAGGCTGGAGAAACTTGAACCTACTGCCACTCTATCATCAGCTCCTTTGTGAGAAAATGTATTTGGGCAGCCACCCAGTCTACCAAATAAAATTCCAGAGGAGGAAATTGAGGATGGCTTCGCTACTGGTACTGGGGGCAGTGCTAATACCATGGTGTTGTACCATAGTTTGCTGGAAATATTCCAGGCTGGTAGGAGGCAAGAAAATTCCCACAGAAAAGTACCAGCAGTAATGTTCAGGCCACATTTCAAGTGCAAGCAGCTTTAGAGGACTTCTTGGGAGAAATGACAAGCAGGGTAGATACGGTTTCCCACTATGCCAGTCCTTTCACTGAGCTAAATACAACTCTTATCAAAAAAAGTTGTGGACTGGCTCCGTACCGTCCCTGGCCACATTCACCTGTCCACGTGTTTGTGGTTAGGCAGTCCTTCTTAGTAAGTGCACTGGGTAGGGCATGGGTAATGTTGTGGGACCCGTGCTTGTGGAAGGCGAAGGCGATACTGTTTTCTCCACTGTTTTCACAAAAGAAAACAATTTATCGGAGGAAATGCAAAGTGATAAAGTAAACCCTCCGCTAAATATCACCCACCTAACCCAGGAGGAAGTTCAGAAACGCCTAAATAATATCAAAATAGACAAGTCACCAGGCCCAGATGGCATACACCCCCGGGTACTAAAAGAATTAAGTAATGTGATAGACAGACCGCTGTATCTTATATTAAAGCATTCTTTATGGACAGGGACTGCCCCACTAGACTGGCGCCAAGCAAATGTGGTACCAATATTCAAAAAGGGGTCTAAAAGTGACCCTGGGAACTATAGACCAGTCAGCTTAACGTCTGTTGTGGGTAAATTGTTTGAAGGTTTTCTTAGAGATGCTATTGTAGAATATCTTAATGATAATAACTGTCTAACTCCATATCAACATGGATTCATGAGGGATCGCTCCTGCCAAACAAACCTGATTGCCTTCTACGAGGAGGTGAGCTCACAGCTGGACCGGGGAGAGTCAGTGGATGTTGTATACCTTGACTTCTCCAAAGCGTTTGTTACCGTGCCACACAAAAGGTTGGTATATAAAATGAGAATGCTTGGTCTGGGGGATAATGTGTGCAAGTGGGTAAATAGCTGGCTGAGTGATAGAAAGCAGAGGGTGGTTATCAATGGAGTAAGCTCAGGGTGTGTCAGGGTTACTAGCGGGGTGCCTCAAGGGTCTGTCTTGGGCCATATATTATTTAATATATTTATTAATGATCTAGTGGAAGGGTTGCATAGTAAAATAGCAATATTTGCAGATGATACTAAACTTTGTAAAGTAGTTAACACAGATGAGGATAGGGCACAGCTACAGGAGGATTTAGATAAATTGGGGAGTTGGGCCAAAAAATGGCAAATGGGGTTCAATGCCGATAAATGTAAGGTCATGCACATGGGAAAGAAAAACAGCAGTCACCCATACATATTAAATGGGAAAACGTTGGGGAAATCTGACATGGAGAAGGACCTGGGCGTCTTGGTTAATAGCAAATTAAATTGGAGTGCCCAGTGTCAGGCAGCAGCTGCGAAGGCAAATAGAGTCATGGCATGCATCAGAAGAGGAATAGGGGCATATGATGAGAACATTGTTCTTCCTCTGTATAAAGCACTGGTAAGGCCGTACTTAGAATATTGTGCACAGTTCTGGGCTCCGGTGCTCAGGAAAGACATATTGGAGCTAGAGAGGGTACAAAGGAGGGCGACTAAGGTAATAAAGGGAATGGAGGGACTAAAATACCCAGAGAGGTTGTCAAAATTAGGCCTATTTACATTGGAAAAGAGAAGGCTTAGGGGAGACCTCATAAACATGTATAAATACATCAGGGGGCAGTACAGAGATCTCTCCCATGACCTGTTTATACCAAGGATGGTGACAAAGACGAGGGGGCACACTATGCGTCTGGAGGAAAGGAGGTTCCTGCACCAGCATAGAAGGGGATTCTTTACGGTCAGAGCCGTGAGACTCTGGAACTCTCTGGGAGAGGAAGTGGTGATGTCCAACTCACTTAATGAGTTCAAGAGAGGCCTGGACGCCTTTCTTGAGAACAATAAAATTACATCTTATGCTTAGTGATAGTTAATTAATCCAGATTGGTGTCGGGAAGTGAATTTTTTCCTCAATGATGTCAATTGGCCTATACCGCATGTTTGTTTTTTTTTGTTTTGTTTTTTTTTGCTTTCCCCTGGATCAACGCTGCGGAATAGCTGCAGTGCACAAGAAATAGGCTGAACTGGATGGACGCTTGTCTTTTTTCGGCCTTATAAACTATGTAACTATGTAACTATGTAACTACCGGGAAAAATACTGGCGGCTGGGGACCGAGTATGGACACCCGGCCGCCGCCTGCATGAGGTTGTGAAAAACTTCCACCTCCACAAGCTTAAAAGGCCATATTTCAAGTGCAAAGAGCTGCCCAGAAATCTGTCAGTTTAGTGTTGCGGCCTGTGGGTGGATGGGTGGCTGGCTGCATACTTGCAATTGCATTCCAAGTAACAGAAAACTAAGCAGATGATGGCCTCTATCATCATCATGGCCTCAACTCGGCACTATGAACTCTCCTGAAGGAGAAGCCAGGGCCCGCCGTAGGAGTCTCCGGTTCTCTGGTGGGCCCGTCCAACCCTGCCGAAAAGCAGCCCTGGCTAAGAAAAGTGTGGGGGAAGGTTCCTGGACACTCTATGGCTGCGTTTTTAATGCGGATCGGCCATGCTTATGTGTCACCCTGGCCTGGATGCTACAAGTGTAATTAAAGCTGTGTCTGAGAGCAAGGGGGAGGTTCTCTGGTCAGGGGAACATTAGCATGTAATGCCTCCTGTCTCAGGCCAGTAGGGGGAGCAGGCTGCCCCTATAAAAGCTGGTACTGGGGGCAGGGTTAGAGAGAACTTGATGGCCTGTCTCAGCACTGAGACTTGTCCCAGAGCAGAACAGGGACAGACAGTTGATTGCACCTAAGAGGAAGTGTGGCAGGAGGAGAGCCACCAGCCAGAGACGAGAGGCAAAGAGAGCCTGTCTTGGCAAATCAGAGACTGACCTTACCAGACTTTGGTGTCTGAGGCTGGAAGGATTCCATATCCCCCAGCAGAGAACCAGTCCGCAAGGGACTGTATATTCCTTGGCCTAAGAAGCCTGGAGGCCCTGCCACAACCGAAGGGACCAGTAAAGCCGTACAAGGCTGGGAGCAGAAAGGAACCCACGTCGCAGGCCATACAGGCGAGAATACACGGAAAGCTCGGAAACGTGGGCTGTTACCCTATAACGAGGAGATAGCCAGAAGGAGCGCAGAAAGCACTGTAGGCCTACACCCTCACCCTGACCAGGGCCAATTTCCCCGTTGCTCTCAGACATCCAGGTCCCCTCCTAGCTGGGACTGTTTATGGGTCAGTTTACCTGTTTCAGTAAAGACCCTGGACTGCAACCTATTGTCTGTGTGCTCCTTCGCGCCTCCAGCACTACCGGTACTGGGACTCTCACCACCATCACTCCCACCATCCACTACACTGCACTGGGGCCGCACTCTTCCCGTGGGGAGTCACACCATCCCAGCTGCACATATCATCAGCCCCAGCGGTCTGCCCTGCAGCGGCGGTTCCTAATGACCGCAAATCCACGGGTGGCGTAGTCGGACATAATCAACAACACGTAACGGACTACCACTGGCCTGACCACCCTGAGCCACGGAACCGGGTTGCCACTACTACTCCCATCGTTCCCCCTATTGCCCGGATCCGAGTGCCCCACGGCCCAGGGGGCGAGTCAGCTTTGGCGTAGTCGGCAGGATTTCGTGCCCGCAACCACCGGGTACTGCGTGCCTGAAAAAGACTTTTGTAACTTACCTGTGGCGAAGTTTCCCGCCATCCGGAGTCGTTTCCCACCATCAGACGCCATCTTGGACCGTTTCCCGCAGTCTTCTGCCGTCTTCCCGCCATCCGCAGCTGCTTCCCGCCATCGGACGCCATCTTCAGGGCGCCGCGCGGGAAGAAGAGGGGCGTGGACGTCAAAACCGTGCGAGATCCGAAGCTTCGCCCCACGCACCGACGCTGCGCAAGGTCCTGGAAGGGAGAGAGAGCGACGCTGACGTCATCAGGACGCGACGCCAGGTCCTCGTCCATAGCAGCAGCAGCGGAGCCGCGGCCTACAGAAGAGGATCGTCGGAAGGTAGGCCACGCTTGACTAGGGGGGAGGAAGATGTCGGACACAGAGGCGCCCACTACCACCAACGCAGCTGCAGCAGCGGTGATGCCCTTTTCCCTGCCCTACATCCCTGGAGCAGCCTGGCTGCCCAAGTACTCAGGGGAGCCCCATGCCCTAACTGACTTTAAGGAAAGGCTGTACAGTTTGTTCCAGGTTTACCCCCTGACAGAGGAACAGAAGGTCAGCATATTAACAGGGCAGTTAACTGGCGCAGCCCAGAGGGAGGTAAAATCATGGCCCACTGAGGAGAAAAGGACTGTGAAGGGTATTCTGGCCCGGCTGCGGGGTACCTTTGACACGCGTACCTCCGCTGAGATTAAAATGAGGTTCTATGGATGTAAGCAGCGGGCACAGGACAGCATCAGAGACTATGCCCTAAATCTGCAGGAAGCCTTGAGGGTTATTCAACAAACTGACCCTGGCAGTGTGCAGGAAACGGATAAGCTGCTAACAGAACAATTCATAGAAGGTCTGCTGTCTAGCGCCCACAGGGCCCAACTGCGCCTCATGTTCTTTCAGAACCCTGATCTGACCTTTGCCCAATTTAAGGACAGGGCCATAAGGGTGCTCCGTGAAACCGCAACCAGTGGCGCTATAAACCCCCGGCGCCCTGCTCTCACCTACCACCAGGAGGCGGCACCCTCCTCCATGGACCCCGTGGGGACTGATGCACAGGCCCTGAACCAAGCCCCGTCGAAAGACCTGCACCACCAAGTCCAGGAGCTGACCAGGAGCGTCGCGGCATTGACCAGGACCGTCCAGGCGTTACAAGTGGACCTGTGAAGACCCATCGAGCTGGCTTCAAGTCCGGAGGATGTCCCGTGGCGTCGACAGAGGAGGATCCCGTCGTTCCGAGGGAGGCCCACAGACCGCTACGGAGAGGATGGACAGCCCATTTGTCGTCGATGCAACCAGCCCGGACACATTTCCAGGTACTGTAATTTAAACGGGTCCAACCTGGGGCAGAGGGCCAACCCCCAGGCATAAGATCACCAGGCCCTTATAATTGGCGTGATAAGTACGTTGGGGGGCGCCCGGTTTTACCCGTGGTGCTGGACGGTATCCCCATGAGCGCCTTGCTGGATACTGGGTCGCAAGTAACCACTGTCCCTTATGTACTTTTTAAGCAGTATTGGACTGATGCTGATATCACACGGTATCCAGACAGTAACTTGAGCATCATCGCCAGTAATGGCTTACCCGTGCCGCAGATGGGGTTCAAGGAGATGACCATTAAAATTGGTAAAGTTGAACTGCCGGCACAGGGAGTGATTATTGTGGACATTGACCGTCGTGAAAGTCACCCTAAAATAACTGTGGGTACTAACATAATTGAAAATTGTCTTTCAGAGGTAGTTGTAATTCTACAACAGGTGGCGGTGAATGCTAGCTCCAGCCAACAGAGAGTCCTCAACAAGGAGATAAAAGCCCTGATGAGACGGCAGCAGGTAGAACTGTCTGGTGGTGAGATTGGTAGCGTAAGAATGAGTGACCCATTCCCCATTTCCATGCCTCCCAAAAGTGAAATGATGATCTGGTGTCGGACTGCAATCGGGTTGAGAGGTAGAGACTACCAAGCCATGGTAGAACCCGTGTACTCAGACAGCAGGCCCACCATTTTGACAACCCGGGGGGTGGTTGATGTCCGTCATGGGAGGGTGCCCGTCCGCATCCTCAACATTGGGGAGAGGGAAGTACACTTACCCAGGTACGCTACACTCGCCAAGCTGTTTGTGGTCGAACACAAAGCTATCAGGGCCGTGGAACCCTTGCCTCCATCTCCTCAGGCGGAGGGTAATGGCTCCCAGAAACAAAAGGAGGACTGGTGCCAGAAACTCCATGTGGGTGCTGACTCCACTCCCCTGCACCAAAAACAAGGAGTCTACCGGGTGGTACAGGAGTACGAGAGAGTCTTTAGTGAGCACCCGCTAGACTTTGGCAGAGTAAAGGGGATAGAACATCACATCCCCACAGGGAGCCACCCACCGATAAAAGAAAGACACAGACCTGTACCCCCTGCACACTACCAGAACGCAAAGGGCATGCTAAGAGAGATGAAAGAAGCTGGGGTCATTAGAGACAGCTGTAGCCCCTGGGCAGCCCCCTTGGTTCTGGTCAAAAAGAAAGACGGCACCATGAGAATGTGCGTGGACTATAGACAAATCAACCGTATCACCCACAAAGACGCATATCCGCTGCCTAGAATAGAGGAGTCTTTAGCCGCACTAAAATCAGCTAACTTCTTTTCTACCTTGGACCTTACTAGTGGGTACTGGCAGGTTCCTGTGGCAGAGGCTGACAAGGAGAAGACCGCCTTCACCACCCCGATGGGACTGAGTGAGTTCAACTGTATGCCTTTCGGGCTCTGAAACGCACCAGGGACCTTCCAGCGGCTGATGGAATGCTGTCTAGGGCACCGAAACGGTCCTCCTTTACCTGGACGAAGTGATCGTCTATTCGAAAACCTACGAGGACCATCTAAAGCACCTGGCCGAGGTGTTCGAAGCCCTGGCAGGCTACGGCCTGAAGGTGAAACCATCGAAGTGTCACCTGTTGAAACCAAAGGTCCAGTACCTAGGGCACGTGGTAAGCGCGGAAGGAGTGGCCCCCGACCCTGACAAGGTCACGGCAATCAAGAGCTGGCCAAGCCCCTCGAACATCAAAGAGGTGAGACAGTTTCTCGGGTTGGTAGGCTACTACCGAAGGTTCATCCCTGGGTTCACTAAGATCGCAACTCCTATGCAGGACCTCCTGATCGGACAGTCTAAGTCCAGAAGTCAAAAGCCACCCTTCAAGTGGGATAAACCGGAAGAGGAGTCCTTCCGCCAGCTAAAGATGGCCCTCACAGGGGACGAGATCCTGGCCTACCCTGATTATGGCCAGCCTTTCATTCTCCACACAGACGCCAGTAATGTGGGACTGGGAGCCGTACTGTCCCAAAACCAACAGGGCAGAGAAAGGGTGATCGCGTACGCCAGCCGGAAGCTGAGGCCCACCGAGAGGAACCCGGAGAATTACAGCTCCTTCAAGCTAGAATTCTTGGCGGTGGTGTGGGCCGTGACGGAACGCTTCAAGCATTACCTGGCCTCCGCAAAGTTCACCGTGTACATGGACAACAACCCGTTGACACGCCTGGACAATGCAAGACTGGGTGCCCTAGAACAGCGGTGGATGGCCCGTCTCTCCAACTATGACTTCGTGATCAAGTACCGGGCAGGCAAAACCAATGCCAACGCTGACGCCCTATCAAGAATGCCTCACTTACCTGAGGGTGACGAAGACCCAGAAGAGCTGGAGGAGGTAGAACTCCCCGCGTTTCACCGGTATGGAGCCGCTCAACACTCTCACCGCATGAAGGAGGAGGATCTAACAACTGTGATGATCAATCCCCTACCTCACCACAGCTGGGCCGAGACCCAAGATAGTGACCCTGCTGTCCGCCTGGTGAAAGATCTGCTGACCCGGGAAGACGCCCGCCTAGATCCAGATGCCCCAGAGGAAGCCAAGCAGCTGTGGAAGGAGAAGAGCAAGCTGTTCCTCTACGAAGGCAAGTTGTGCAGAAGGATTGTCAACCACCGGACGCACGAGCTGACCTGGCAAGTCGTGGTTCCAAGGCGGGATGCAGCTATGGTCCTGGGGGCTTACCATGACAGAGCGGGACACTTCGGTTGGAAGAAACTGGAGTTCCTACTAAGAGGAAGGTTCTTTTGGGTCGGCATGAGAGGAGCTGTAGAAAAATGGTGTAGAGACTGTGGCCCTTGTCACCTAAGGAGGAAGGACCGTGCCAGCCAGAAGACACCCTTGAGGCCCATCGTCACCACGCAGCCTCTTGAGCTGGTAGCTCTGGACCACGTCAAATTGGCTCCAAGCCGGTCTGGATACATCTATGCCCTGACAATCGTGGACCACTATTCCCGTTTTCTAGTGGTGGTCCCGGTAAAGGACTTGACAGCCCAAACAGCGGCCAGAGCCTTCCAGCAATATTTCTGCCGTCCACATGGGTATCCAGCATTCGAGGCTGAAATCTTCCAGGAGTTCTGCAACCTCTATGGCTGTAAGAAGATTCGTACAACGCCTTACCACCCCCAAACCAACGGGATGTGTGAGAAGATGAACAATATAGTCATTGATCTCCTGAAGACGTTGCCCCTGGAGGAACGCAGCCTGTGGCCAGAAAAACTGCCGGACCTGATAGACCTATACAACAATATCCCGGTGAATGCTACAAACTGCACCCCGGCTTACCTGATGCGAGCTAGACCAGGTAAGCTGCCCGTAGACCTGGAGATGGGAGTCCTAATACCTGAAGACACCTCCCCAGATGCGGACTGGGATACGGAAAGGCAACTGCAGTACAAGAAGGTACAGGAGAGTGTGGAGAAGAGCCTGGCCCAGGTGAGAGAGAGGCAAGAAAAACTCTTCAATCAACACGCCCCTGCTGGTCCCCTAGAACCTGGTGAGCAAGTCCTGAAGCGGAAGAGAAGGCTACATAAGTTGGACGACCAGTGGGAAAGGGAACCCTACACCGTACTGCAGTCTGACCACGACAACCCAAAGGTGTGAGTAATCACCAAGGACGGAGGAGAAACCACTAGCACCGTCTCCAGAGACCACTGTTATGTTCTGCTACCAGAGCTAAGGAAAGAGAGGAGATCTGTCCCTACGATAGAACTCAGCTTTATCCCTACGATGTAACAGGAGACCTGATCCTGCGATCAGACCTGCTAAAGTCCTAAGCTAGTCTGTACGGAGACCTATAGATGTGGGGAAGGAATCCCTACAAGTACTAAGGACTGGGAGGTGAATGGACACCTCCAAACAGAAATAGCAGCAGACAGACGAACAAACAAAATATATAGAACACAGAGGTCCGTAGACCAAGCAAACTAACAGAGTTAGATACAGAGCACAGGCTAGCTAGAAAGTAGTTATACAATGAAGTCCAGCAAAGCCAGAAGGGCGGAGCAGGATTAAATAGGCCAACAAGGTCATGTGACCAGAAAAGGAAAAAACCTAAGAGCAAGGTTCTAACAGTACCCCCCCTTCTAAGAGGATCCTCCGGATCCCCTAGGACCAGGCTTATCAGGAAATCTCCTGTGAAACGCTCTGATAAGTCTGGACGCGGAAACATCATCCGACCTCACCCAAGAGTTATCCTCGGGTCCGAAACCTTTCCAGGCCACAAGATACTGCAAACTACCTCTATACCGTCTAGAGTTAAGGATGCGAGAAATATCATATTCCCCGTCCTCCACCACCGGAGGAACAGAGGCAGAGGCGTCACAATCCGATACAACAGCTTTTTTCAACAGAGAGACATGAAATACCGGATTAATTCTCCAGGAGGTAGGAACCTCCAACCTAACAGCAGATTGGTTGACAACCTGAAGCACCTTGAAGGGCCCTACAAACTTGGGACCCAATTTCTTAGAAGGAATCCTCAACCGCAGATTCCTAGAGGACAACCAAACCATGTCACCAACAGCGAACAAAACCTCCTGTCGTTTCCTATCAAAGTAGTCTTTAGATTTTCTGTTGGCCTCCTGAAGATTATCACGCACATCCGTCCAAACTCTCTCCAAATCACCGGAAAAATTCTCCTCCTCAGGCACGGCAGATCCCAACTTGGAGAACGACCCAAACGACGGATGTCTCCCAGAACAACAAAAAAAAGGCGAACAACCAGCAGAAGAAGATGTATGATTGTTCAGAGCAAATTCAGCAAGTGGCAGAAACTCAGACCACCCCTCTTGATTTTCTGCCACAAAACAACGCAAGAACTGCTCAACATCCTGGTTTTTCCTTTCTGTCTGGCCATTAGATTCAGGATGATATCCGGACGAGAACGACAAATGAACTCCCAACCTGTCACAAAAGGCACGCCAAAAACGAGCCACGAACTGAGGACCCCTATCAGAAACAATGTCAGTAGGAACGCCATGAAGTCTGACAATTTCCTTGACAAAGGCCTTAGCGAGAGTTTTAGCGCAGGGCAGTTTGATGAAGGGAACCAAGTGACACATCTTGCTAAAACGGTCCACGACCACCCAGATGACAGTAAAACCCTCAGAGGGGGGAAGGTCAGTTGTAAAGTCCATAACCAAATGTGTCCAAGGAGCACTGGGAACCTCCAAAGGACAAAGCAACCCCGCAGCAGGAGTATGTGAGGACTTAGATCTAGCACATATAGTACATTGACGCACCCACTTAATGACTTCCTTCTGCCATCCAGGCCACCAAAAACTGCGACCCACCAGTCTCTTGGTCTCAGAGATTCCGGGATGACCTGCCAACCGAGATTCGTGACACTCAACAAACAAATCTCTCCTAAAGGTCCCAGGCACAAACAACCTCCCATGGGGAGTGTTAGATGGGGCATTCTCCTGTGCTTTAAGAATCTCATCTTCCAAAACGGAGTCCAAAGCAGCTATCACAACACCTTCTTGTAAAATGTTCTCCTCTTTCTCAGCACCGACTATGGGAGAAAAACTGCGAGACAAGGCATCCGCCTTAACATTCTTAGTACCAGGGATGTAAGTAACGGAGAAATTAAACCGCGAGAAAAACAGTGCCCACCTAGCCTGACGGGCATTCAGGCGCTTGGCAGCATCAAGATATATCAGATTTTTATGATCCGTAAGAACCTGAACGGGAAATTCCGCACCTTCCAAGAAGTGGCACCAGTGTTCAAATGCGAGTTTAATAGCCAATAATTCCCGATTACCAATATCGTAATTCAGTTCAGTCTCCGAAAAATTTTTTGAAAAAAAGGCACAGGGATGTAATCCATCCCCGTTATCCTGAGACAATACTGCGCCAACCCCCACAGAGGAAGCATCAACCTCAACCAAAAACGGCCTAGTAACATCAGGCTGCATAAGGATGGGAGCAGAGGTGAACCTCTCCTTGAGATACACAAAAGCTTCAATGGCCTCAGAAGACCACTGAACCGCATCAGCACCTTTCCTGGTGAGATCGGTCAGAGGTTTGACAATACTAGAAAATTTTTTTATGAATTTTCTGTAATAATTGGCGAAACCTAAAATCCTCTGTATCGATTTCAAACCAATAGGCCTAGGCCATTCCTGTACAGCTTGAACTTTAACCGGGTCCATCTCAAAACCTTCGCTGGAGATAATGTAACCCAAAAAACTAATTCTCTGTACAGCGAACTCACATTTCTCCAGCTTAGCAAAAAGCGAATTGTCCATTAATAACTGTAATACCTCACGTACGCTCCGCCAATGAGACTCCAGATCCGGCGAATAAATCAAAATGTCATCCAAATACACAACCACATTTTTGCCGATCAAAGGTCTAAGGATGTCATTAATAAGATTCTGAAAAAATGCAGGAGCATTAGTAAGACCAAAAGGCATAACCAGATTCTCAAAATGACCCACAGGAGTGTTAAAAGCAGTCTTCCATTCGTCACCCTCCTTCATGCGCAACAGATTGTATGCCCCCTTAAGGTCAATTTTAGAGAACCACTTGGCCCCCATTAACTGGTTAAACAGATCAGGAATCAATGGCAGTGGGTAAGGATTGCGTACAGTAATTTTGTTAATCTCACGAAAATCCAGACAAGGACGTAAACCGCCGTCCTTTTTTTTTACAAAAAAAAATCCAACCGCCACAGGAGACTTAGAGGGCCTAATGTGACCGGCGGCCAAGCTTGTCTGTATGTATTCCTCCAAAGCCTTCCTCTCAGGAATAGTAAGGTTAAATAAACGACTTTTAGGAAGAGTCGCTCCAGGGACAAATTCAATAGAACAATCATAGTCTCTATGGGGAGGCAAAACCTGCGATTCCTTCTCAGAAAAAACTCTCCAAAAATCCTGAATAGGAACAGGCAATTCTCCCCTATCCAAAGCTGCAATACGCCCGTTACAACACTTGTCATAACATTTATGGCTCCAGGATTTAATTTCACTGGTAGACCAATCCAGTACAGGATTGTGAAATTTTAACCAGGGCAATCCCAATATTACTGGAGAAGGCAAGTTATTTAAAACTACTAAATCCAATTTCTCATGGTGAACACCATTAATAGTGAGAGGAAATTCACAGACCTTGAGAGTAATATTCTTCAAAGGGGAACCATCCACAGAAACCACAGCAATGGGGGATGATAAAGGTTCGGGTTTTAAATTGAGTCTTTCCAAGAATCCCCCATCAATTACATTCAGAGTAGACCCACAATCAACAAACACCCGAAATTCCATTAATTTTTCCTGAGCAATCGTGGAAGCAGCTAAAAATACACCCTTGGAATTTAAACAGGCAATACGGGCATGACTGACCATTTTTTTTTCTTTCTTCATACGAAGCTCACAGCCTTTAATCAAATGACCAGATTTTCCGCAATAGAAACACAAGCCTTCAGAAAATCTACGGTCTTTTTCTTGAGAGCGAGGTGCCACCGATCCAATCTCCATCGGTTCACCACTGTTAGTACACACATTCTCATAACCAGAAACTGACATAGCAGAGGATTTGCTCTCATTAACCCTTGCACGCAGTCTCCTATCCACCCGTATAGCTAATTGCATAGCCTGTTGCAAATCTTCAGGTGTAGGATAAGCAATTAGCAGGTCTTTAACCCTTTCATTGAGCCCAGCAAGAAACAGACTTTTCAGAGCAGAATCGTTCCACCCTGTTTGAGTAGACCATCGACGGAAATGAGTACAATATTTTTCCACATTACCTGATCCCTGTCTCAAACGTCTTAACTCAGTCTCAGCTGATGAGACACGGTCAGGATCATCATATAATAGCCCCAAAGCAGAAAAAAAAACTATCCACTGATCTGAAGCATGAATCACTAGGTTGCAAAGAAAAGGCCCACTCCTGAGGTTCTTTGCGCAAAAGTGACATTATGAACCCTATGCGCTGGGATTCATCCCCAGAGGACTTGGGTCTCAAACAAAAATACAATAAGCAAGCATTTTTAAATGAAAAAAATTCTCGGTGTTCACCAAAAAATAAATCCGGCAAACGTACCTTAGGCTCCAAGAAATGTGCTCCAGGACAGTTACTCACGTGCTGACGGAGCTCGGTCACCTCCAGAGAGAGTCCCTGCAGGCGTTTAGCCAAATCCAGAACCGACACCATGATGGAACAGAAAAATCTTTCCTTAGAGAATTTGCAGGCTGGACTTACTGTTATGTTCTGCTACCAGAGCTAAGGAAAGAGAGGAGATCTGTCCCTACGATAGAACTCAGCTTTATCCCTACGATGTAACAGGAGACCTGATCCTGCGATCAGACCTGCTAAAGTCCTAAGCTAGTCTGTACGGAGACCTATAGATGTGGGGAAGGAATCCCTACAAGTACTAAGGACTGGGAGGAGAATGGACACCTCCTAACAGAAATAGCAGCAGACAGACGAACAAACTAAATATATAGAACACAGAGGTCCGTAGACCAAGCAAACTAACAGAGTTAGATACAGAGCACAGGCTAGCTAGAAAGTAGTTATACAATGAAGTCCAGCAAAGCCAGAAGGGCGGAGCAGGATTAAATAGGCCAACAAGGTCATGTGACCAGCAAAGGAAAAAACCTAAGAGCAAGGTTCTAACAACCACCTCAAAAGATGCCCCGAGCAACTCCGTAGTGCAGAAGAGGATCAGAGTGACCTTGAACCCGCAGAGGACAAGGAAGAAATGATCAGCACCATTCTCAGAGAGTTCCCTCAGTCCTGGACTCGCATAAATGATGAGATAGTGGTACCTGTCCTGCATTTCCTGCAACCGGCACAGCAACAACCAACACCAGAGCCGGAAGGTGAAGAGGAGCAAGCGGTTCCAGAGGCAGAAGAGCGTGTACCAGCAGCCCAGGAGTAGTGTTGAGCCACCCCCGTAGTGTTCGAGTTCGGTTCGGTTCGTCGAACACCCGTGTGTTCGCCGAACTGTTCGTCGAACTGTTCGTCGAACACCTTCGAACACCGTTAAAACCAATGGCAGGCAAACAAAAACACATAGAAACACATAGAAAACACCTTCAAAGGTGTCCAAAAGCTGACAAACTGCTCAGAAGACATAACTAACACATGGAAAAGTGACAAGTACATATAGTCATGCGAAAATAAAAGAGGTGGAGGAGTAAAAGGAGGGGGAGACACAGATATAGGCATGTCATGCCCTTCTAAAATCCAAAAAGTGAGAAGCCGACACGGCCAGTCCGCTCCTGCCCGTGCCACCTCCGTGTCGCCGGGTTTGTGCCAGAGCCGCGGTGAACCCTGACGGCCAGCCCCCCTCTCCCAATACTGGTGACTGTCCGCTGGTGGGTCGAGCGAGCCCCCCTGTGGTGGAGGCAGCTCTAAGCTTTTTAATTTAAATGGTCTCTCTAATTTGAATGAATACACTTTAAATCCATTTACAAGGATCTATTGGAGGGCAAGTCTCATGCCAGCAGCCGCGGTAATTCCAGCTCCAGTAGCGTCCACTAAAGCTGCTGCAGTTAAAAAGCTTTTATAAGGATCGAGCTCGGCTGTCCACCGCAAGGCATCCTACTGCCAGTCCCAGCCCCTATGCCTTGGGGTGCCTCCTGATGCTCTTCACTAAGTATCCCATGGTCCCGAAGCATTTCCTTTGAAAAAATTAAGTGTCTAAACTACAGGTGGTGCAGCTTGCTTAACAGCCGGGATAATCCGCTGACTAGCAAACACTGCTACTAGGCACAAAGTATTTCCTGGGCTAGATGCAGTTAAAAATTTGTAATTAGATACTCTCGTTGGATGCTGAGAAAGCATTCCATAGAGTCTCCTGGCACGCCATATATGATTCTCTTAAAAAGCTTGGGGTAGGGGTCTAGGGGACCCTTTTATAGCCAAAATCACGGCCCTGTATCGCAATACGTCACCTAGGCTGAAGATAAATGGAACTGTAGCACCCTGAGGGCTCGGTTGCTACAGACGTATTGCACCTCACCCAGAGGTGTGATATCTCACTCTCAGGTAAGGATGGAGTGTGGATCAGGACCCGACACCTGCATGCATTACACCACATTGCCGTGGGGCAGGGCGACCAATATGCCCCTGAGATGGGCACGACAGTCCCTGTCCCTGGCTGGAGTGGGGGGAGGGAACACTGAGGAAGGGGAACCCTGTAGTGCAGGAGCAGGGAGGAAGCAGTTCCTGGGTGCATTGAGAAGGGAGTATAAAAGGTGGGCACCATCTTAGTTCAGTGCAGAGAAGTCTGAGCAGAAGTGGCAGGGAGCAGGGGCTCTGCATGAGCTCTGCTCCGGAGGCGGGCCTAGTAACAGAGGCCGAGGCCTGGAAGAGGGAGAAGGAAGGAAGAGGAGCGGAGAAGGCTCCAGGAACGAGGAATGAAGGGATCCCAGGGGTGCGGACGGGCGAGTCGCCACCGCACGCCCGAATCCACCTGCGTGGAGGGGTCAGGCCAAAGGGGGAGACCGGTCCCCGAACTAGTGGAGGCAGGAAACGACCCTCAGCTAGAAACCGGAGGCTCTGACATTTTATGTGGCGCAGCCCCTCGCTACACCCGCTAGGAAGGCACCACATAGGGTCAGGGAAACTGGCGCCAAGTTTACCAAGAGGAGGCCCGAGGCAGCCGGACAGAAGTGTTGGTAAGAAAGGCCAGACAAAGGACACACAAAGGGGGTCCTGTGAAGTGCTCCAAAGTTATCTGGGAGTTGTCTGAGCCCCTCACCTGGTGAGCACAGTACGACGTGGGCAGCCGTTACCTGCAGACGTGGTCTGGATAATAAGAACTGTGAGTAAAGGCCCTGAACTGCATCACTGACTCCGTGTCGTTACTGCTGCTGCCCTGCACCATCACCCCCATCCTCCGCATACACTGCCCTGAGGCTATACTCCTCCCGTGGGGAGTTATGCTACGCTCTGCTGCACCCACAACACCAGCCTCAGCGGTCTGCCCTGTAGCGGCGGTTCACTCTGACCGCAATCCACGGGTGGCGTAGTCGGACATTTAAACATCAAAACCACATAAATAGTTCCGCCACTGGTTTGACCGCCCTGAGCCACGGAACCGGGTCGCCGCCACGAAGACTACAACCACCAGCATCCACCAAAAAGGGTCCGGCTCCGGGTGTCCCAAGGCCCAGGGGGTGCGTCAGAACATTTTCATCACCTTTCACAATCACCAATGGGACAAGGCAGTGATGTCCTCTGTCCCCTCTCTTATACATCCTAGTGACGGAGCACCTGCTCTCATCAATTCGCCATAACCCCAATATTAGGTGGATTGAGGTGGGAGGCACCGAGTACAAGTGCTCTCTATTTGCTGATGATGTCCTAGTATATATCACTCAATCACATATATCCATCCATGCTGTTATGGCTGAAATAGATCACTTTGTTACATGGTAAAATTTTAAAATCAATGCAGCGAAGTCTGAGGCCCTCGATGTCTCCCTCCCCAAATCCATATAGGATTCCATCCAGTCCAACTTTCCCTTTGCCTGGCCCTCACAGGGTATCAAATACTTAGGAATTCCTATTCATAGAGACCTCTCCCATCTATGTTATCTTAATTTTGGGCCCTTTATTGAACAACTCCATACAGACCACGGTTGGCAAGTTAGAACTGTAAGATTCACTACGTGAACCACTGGTGTTTTGTGGAAAAGCACATGTACACTGCGTTCCAAATTATTATGCAAAAAGTGTTTAGGAGTGATAAGGGAAGAATTTGTTTGTTTGTCAGTTAAACTCATTGATGGTGATGTGTGTCAGGGCTCTTTATATCACTGTAAGCAATTGCAGACACCTGTGCTAATTAGTTTGGCAGGTGTGTCCAATGAAAGGCAAAACTACTTAAGAAGGCTCTCTCACATTATTAAGCAGCCTACATTTTCTGCCAAAATGGGAAAGAAAAAGGATGTGTCGGCTGCTGAGAAGCAACAAATTGTGGAGTGTTTAGGTCAAGGCATGACTACAATCAACATTGTGCGATGATCAGGATGAAGTGTCTTGGCAATCAAGAAGTATGTAGCTGATTCACAGTACACACGTGTGCGTGCTGATAAGGGCAAATTGAGGACTCTTTCCTACAGGCAATTACGTCAGGTTGAAAGAGCAGCGGCAAAAAAGCCTTGTCATAGCAGCAGACAAGTTTTTGAAGCTGCTTGTGCCTCCAACGTCCCCCGAACAACAAGATGCAGGGTCCTTCAGAGGTTTGCAGCTGTGCATGCGCCATCCTGTCGACCTCCTCTATCCACTTCACACAAGCAGAAACGGCTCCAGTGGGCCAAACATTACATGAAGACTGATTTCAAAACTGTTTTGTTCACGGATGAGTGCCGTGCAGCGCTCGATGGTCCAGATGGATGGAGTGGAGGATGGCTGGTTGATGGACACCCCATGCAAACACGGCTACAGCGCCAACAAGGAGGAGGTGGAGTAATGTTTTGGGCTGGAATCATGGGGAGAGAGATTGTCGGCCCCTTTAGGATCCCTGAAGGCGCTAAAGATGAACTCCATAATGTATGTGGATTTTCTCAAACAGCACTTCCTGCCATGGTTCAAGAAGAAGAACCGTGTATTTCACAGCAAGATCATTTTTCTGCATGATATTGCACCATCTCATGCTGCACATAAAACATCTGCATCTCTGGCTGATATGGGCATAAAAGGGGACAAACTTATGGTGTGACCCCCATGCTCCCCTGACCTCTACCCCATTCAGAACCTTTGGAGCATCATTAAAAGGAGTGTCTATGATGGCGGGAGGCAGTTCACATCTAAGCAACAGCTCTGGGAGGGTATTCTGTCCTCATGCAAAACAATTGAAGCAGAAACCATCCAAAACCTGACAAATTCAATGGACGAGAGAGTTCAGAAGCTCCTTTCGAACAAGGGGTCCTATGTGAAAATGTAACATCACCTAGAATAAAGTTTTGAGTTGAAAACTGTTTGATTTCAGTTTCTAACAACCTGCTAATGCTTATAATTTCAAAAATGACCATTTTTTTTTGTCTTTATTAAAATGAAAAGGTTGATCGAAAAGTTTGGGGGATCTAAGAGTGTGGCAACCCAGTAGTCATGATTACTTCGAATTCTGACAATATGAGGGTCATGCTGCAGGTAGTGCAGCAAGAAGGCACTTATGTGCCTTGCGCATCTCGGAGCCCCAAAATTATTTTCCGGGCTAGATGCAGCTAAAAATTATTTTTAATTTTAAATCTGGTGAAGCTTTAGTATAGATGGCCTAATAGGATCAGTGCTGCACACTGCTACAAAGCCCAAATTATTTTCCAGTCAAGATACAGATAAACATGATTAGTAATTTGAAAGCTTAAAACGGTTGGTAGGGTGATTTTAACCACTCATCAAGCTTTTATTCTCCCCAGGATGACACAGGGGTAGAAAAGTCGTTTCGGATCCATGATTTGTTCATCTTTATGAACGTGAGTCTGTCTACATTATCAGTGGAGAGCCGCGTGCGCTTATCTGTCAGCACACCACCAGCAGCGCTGAACACACGTTCAGACAGAACGCTGGCTGCGGGGCATGACAAGATCTCCAAGGCGTAAGTGGCTAGCTCCGGCCATTTATCCAGATTGGAAGCCCAAAAAGAGTAAGGGTCCAGTGACACAGTCGTGGCTTCAATGTTTACTTGGAGATACTCCTGTACCATCGTCTCTAGGCGTTGACTATGTGTCAGACTTCTTGTCTCCTGTGGCCTTGCAAAGGATGGGCTAAAAAAGTGGTGAAATGATTCCGCAAAATTGATGTTACCAGCAGATACTGTGGTTCTGTTACGGTTTGAGTGCTGAACACTTGACGGTCCCACGGTTGGCAAGTTGGAACTGTGAGATTCACTACGTGCACCACTGGTATTTTGTGGAAAAGCACATGTAAGATTCTGCAACAGTCTCTGCTGATACTCCTGCATGCGTGCATCCCTTTCTATGGCAGGAATAATTTCTGCAAATTTACTTTTGTACCGGGGATCTAACAGTGTGGCAACCCAGTAGTCAGGATTATTTCTAATTCTCACAATTCGAGGGTCATGTTGCAGGTAGTGCAGCAAGAAGGCACTCATGTGTGTTGCGCATCCAGGAGCACCAAGTCCCTGTTGTGTTGGTGGCGAGGTAACAATCATGCTTCCTTCCACTGTCCTCTCCCCCCAACCTCGCACAACAGAAATGTGATCAAGGTCTCCCTCATCTGATTAATCTTCCATCAGTTCGTCCTCCACTTCTTCCTGGGCTCCTGCACCTTCCTCACTAGTTTGGCTGCTACCATGCGCCCTGGTAAAACCATCTCCCCCACCCTCACATGCCTGCCGCCTTGGTGCTGCCGACCGTCTGGACCTTGCAGATGTTAGCCCTTCCGCATACAACTCCTCCTCCTCTACTTCCTCCACCTCCTCTTGTGCCACCACCTGACTCCGAATTCTGTTTAACATGTGCTCCAGCATGTAAATCACCGGAATAGTCATGCTGATAATGGCATCGTCAGCACTAAACATCTTCGTCGCCATTTCAAAACTGTGCAGAAGGGTGCATAGGTCCCTGATCTGAGACCACTCCTCCAGCGTGATTTGCCCCACCTCTGAATCTCGTTGGCCCAGGCTATACGTCAGAACGTATTGCACCAGGGCTTGTCGGTGCTGCCACAGTCGCTGCAACATGTGCAGAGTTGAATTCCACCGGGTAGGCACATCGCATTTTAGCCGGTGAAGGCCCAACGACTTCTGTAGAGATGTAAGTCGCTGAGCTGCGGGATGCGAACGGCGGAAGTGAGCACACAGCGACCATGCCCTCTGCAGAAGGCCATCTAGTCTGGGATAGTGGGCTAAAAATTGCTGGACAACCAGGTTCAACACGTGAGCCATACAAGGCACGTGTGTGACATTGCCCCGGCGAAGGGCCGCACCCAGGTTTGCAGCATTGTCGCACACGGCCTTCCCTGGTTTCAGGTCCAGTGGAGACAACCATTCATGAAATTGGTTCTCCAGAGCTGACCACAACTCCTCAGCTGTGTGACTCACATTTCCCAGACATTTCAATGTAAAAACCGCCTGATGACGTTGAGCCCTACTGCCAGCATAGTAAGGAGGTGTGCAGGATCCCTTCTGCGCAGTTAGAAAGCTTGTGGCATGACCAGACAGGCTTTGGGTGCAGGTGGAAGACCGAGAGGAGGTTGAGGAGGCAGAAGCAGTGGAGGAACTTTGACATAAAGAGGATTGACGCACAACTCGTGGGGACGGCAAGACTTGGACAGCAGACCCTTGTCCTGCTGTCATCATAGTTACCCAGTGCCCAGTCAGCGACATGTAACGCCCCTGTCCATGCCTACTCGTCCAAGTGTCTGTGGTGAAATGCACCCTGTCACACACAGAGTTTCTCAAAGAAGCGGTGATGTTATGTGCGACATGCTGGTGGAGCGCAGGCACACCTTTCTTTGAGAAGTAGTGCCGACTGGGCATCTGGTACTGGGGCACTGCGACGGACATAAGGTCTCGAAAATCCTCTGTGTCCACCAGGCGGAAAGGCAGCATTTCTGTAGCCAAGAGCTTGCAGATGGTGAAATTCAACCTCTTAGCTTTCTCATGGCTAGGAGGAAATGGTCTTTTACTTGTCCACATCTGAGGGACCGAGGACTGGCTATTGTGCTTAGACGGGGTTGATAAGGGTGTCCCCGGCAAACTGCCGGTCTGTGAGGAAGATGCAGGCGGACATGTTAGGTTGCCTTGATCCAAAGGTGGTGCTATCGATGTCGGACAGCGCTCAACACCAGCTGGTGTTACCACCTCCAAAGAAAATGATGACCTGCCAATCACGCTGGCTGTTGCGGGTAAAGAGGTGGCAGGTCTGCGCCCCAAAACAGGTGTGACTGCTGTCCCCCCAGTCACAGAGGATGAAGAGGCCGCGGATGCACAAGATATGGCAGACGGTGGTTGGCCCGGCCGGCTAGGCCGCATTGTAGCACACTGAGCTTCCCACTGCAACTTATGCTTCATGTCCATGTGCCGGTTCATGCATGAAGTAGTCAAACTATGTATTTTTTGGCCTCTACTTAGCTTTTGCTGACAAATGTTACAGATAACACGAGTTGGGTCATCTTTATCGATCTGAAAAAATGCCCAGGCTATGCAAGGCTTAGCACCCATGCGACCTGAAGAGCCACCACGACTTGTGGTGAGAGGCAGAGTTGTGTTTGAGGATGCAGTTGTTGACGTGCTTCCAGTACTACGTCTCTGTCCAGGAAGGCGCAACCTGACCTCGTAGTCACTAGCATCTTCCTCCACCTCCTCTGCTGACCTCATCTCTTGGCTGACTGTGGGTTGACAGTAAGTGGGATCTCCGACCTCATCATCATCACCCTGTGCGTTATCACACCCGTCGTCCTCAGAGCCAACCTGTTCCTGCCCTGACAAAAAACTAAAGTTGTCGCTCCAATCAGGTATTTGAGTCTTATCATCGTCTTCCTCATTGTCTCCACCAACAGGAGTTACAGTTTGGGAATGAGGGTCTACATTATGCTCAGAACCTTCTGCGTCTGGTCCTGGATCCGACTCATAAAGATTCTGGGCATCAGTGCAGATCATTTCCTCGTCTGGATTCACAGAAGCGCTGGAGTCGACCTCTGATTCCCAGGCTATAGTATGAGTAAACAGCTCTGCAGACTCAACCATCTGTTCTACCTCATACTCAGACGGGCAGCTGGAGATTTGGGAGCTGTGAGGAAGCAAGTGCGATTTGGGTGACACCTTTGAGGACTGGAGTATTTGTGATGTTGAAGTTGATGTGGAGGAGAGCCCACTTAAAGGAGCACTTGATATCCGTTGAAGCACCTGCTGTTTTTGTGCCTCATCTGGAATTTGTAGCGATTGGCGTGGCCGTAAGAAAGGGATCTTATCACATTGTCCGCTAAAAGAAGTAGACATTTTAGTTTGGCTGGAAGATGGTCTTTCTTCTGCAGATGTTACTGTTGCTTTAACACCTACCCCACGGACACAACCTTTTTTCCCCTTCCCAACACGCCTATTCCCCTTTCCACCAGCAGCAGGCCTTTTTCCACTCATTTTGGTGGTTAACTAATTCACAACTCTGGAGTTGTTTGCACAAAAAAACAATGGATGGTAACCGAGCAGAGCTGAGTGGCCAAACTGTGGTATTAGGCCAAAACTATTGGCTGGGTTAGATGCAGAAAAAAATTATTTTGAATTTGCAACCTGATGGAGGTCAGTATAGATGGATTAATAGAACAAGACCCACACACAGCTAGAAGCCCAATATTTTTTCAGAGGTAGATGCAGGAAAAAAATATATTCAGTTTGCAACCTGATGGAGGTCAGTATAGATGGACTAATACAACAAGTCCCACACACAGCTAGAAGCCCAAATATTTTTTCAGAGGTACTGTAGATGCAGATAAAAATTAGTTTTAATTTGCAACCTGATGGAGGTCAGTATAGATGGACTAATAGAGAAAGTCCGACACACTACTAGAAGGCCAAATATTTTTTCAGAGGTAGATGCAGAAAAAAATATATTCAGTTTGCAACCTGATGGAGGTCAGTATAGATGGACTAATAGAGAAAGTCCGACACACTACTAGAAGGCCAAATATTTTTTCAGAGCTAGATGCAGAAAAAAATTATATTCAGTTTGCAACCTGATGGAGGTCAGTATAGATGGATTAATAGAACAAGACCCACACACAGCTAGAAGCCCAATATTTTTTCAGAGGTAGATGCAGAAAAAAATATATTCAGTTTGCAACCTGATGGAGGTCAGTATAGATGGACTAATACAACAAGTCCCACACACAGCTAGAAGCCCAATATTTTTTCAGAGGTAGATGCAGAAAAAAATATATTCAGTTTGCAACCTGATGGAGGACAGTATAGATGGACTAATACAACAAGTCCCACACACAGCTAGAAGCCCAAATATTTTTTCAGAGGTACTGTAGATGCAGATAAAAATTAGTTTTAATTTGCAACCTGATGGAGGTCAGTATAGATGGACTAATAGAGAAAGTCCGACACACTACTAGAAGGCCAAATATTTTTTCAGAGCTAGATGCAGAAAAAAATTATATTCAGTTTGCAACCTGATGGAGGTCAGTATAGATGGATTAATAGAACAAGACCCACACACAGCTAGAAGCCCAATATTTTTTCAGAGGTAGATGCAGAAAAAAATATATTCAGTTTGCAACCTGATGGAGGTCAGTATAGATGGACTAATACAACAAGTCCCACACACAGCTAGAAGCCCAATATTTTTTCAGAGGTAGATGCAGAAAAAAATATATTCAGTTTGCAACCTGATGGAGGTCAGTATAGATGGACTAATACAACAAGTCCCACACACAGCTAGAAGCCCAAATATTTTTTCAGAGGTACTGTAGATGCAGATAAAAATTAGTTTTAATTTGCAACCTGATGGAGGTCAGTATAGATGGACTAATAGAGAAAGTCCGACACACTACTAGAAGGCCAAATATTTTTTCAGAGCTAGATGCAGAAAAAAATTATATTCAGTTTGCAACCTGATGGAGGTCAGTATAGATGGATTAATAGAACAAGACCCACACACAGCTAGAAGCCCAATATTTTTTCAGAGGTAGATGCAGAAAAAAATATATTCAGTTTGCAACCTGATGGAGGTCAGTATAGATGGACTAATACAACAAGTCCCACACACAGCTAGAAGCCCAATATTTTTTCAGAGGTAGATGCAGAAAAAAATATATTCAGTTTGCAACCTGATGGAGGTCAGTATAGATGGACTAATACAACAAGTCCCACACACAGCTAGAAGCCCAAATATTTTTTCAGAGGTACTGTAGATGCAGATAAAAATTAGTTTTAATTTGCAACCTGATGGAGGTCAGTATAGATGGACTAATAGAGAAAGTCCGACACACTACTAGAAGGCCAAATATTTTTTCAGAGCTAGATGCAGAAAAAAATTATATTCAGTTTGCAACCTGATGGAGGTCAGTATAGATGGACTAATAGAGAAAGTCCGACACACTACTAGAAGGCCAAATATTTTTTCAGAGCTAGATGCAGAAAAAAATTATATTCAGTTTGCAACCTGATGGAGGTCAGTATAGATGGATTAATAGAACAAGACCCACACACAGCTAGAAGCCCAATATTTTTTCAGAGGTAGATGCAGAAAAAAATATATTCAGTTTGCAACCTGATGGAGGTCAGTATAGATGGACTAATACAACAAGTCCCACACACAGCTAGAAGCCCAATATTTTTTCAGAGGTAGATGCAGAAAAAAATATATTCAGTTTGCAACCTGATGGAGGTCAGTATAGATGGACTAATACAACAAGTCCCACACACAGCTAGAAGCCCAAATATTTTTTCAGAGGTACTGTAGATGCAGATAAAAATTAGTTTTAATTTGCCACCTGATGGAGGTCAGTATAGATGGACTAATAGAGAAAGTCCGACACACTACTAGAAGGCCAAATATTTTTTCAGAGCTAGATGTAGAAAAAAATTATATTCAGTTTGCAACCTGATGGAGGTCAGTATAGATGGACTAATAGAGAAAGTCCGACACACTACTAGAAGGCCAAATATTTTTTCAGAGCTAGATGCAGAAAAAAATTATATTCAGTTTGCAACCTGATGGAGGTCAGTATAGATGGATTAATAGAACAAGACCCACACACAGCTAGAAGCCCAATATTTTTTCAGAGGTAGATGCAGAAAAAAATATATTCAGTTTGCAACCTGATGGAGGTCAGTATAGATGGACTAATACAACAAGTCCCACACACAGCTAGAAGCCCAAATATTTTTTCAGAGGTACTGTAGATGCAGATAAAAATTAGTTTTAATTTGCAACCTGATGGAGGTCAGTATAGATGGACTAATAGAGAAAGTCCGACACACTACTAGAAGGCCAAATATTTTTTCAGAGCTAGATGCAGAAAAAAATTATATTCAGTTTGCAACCTGATGGAGGTCAGTATAGATGGACTAATAGAGAAAGTCCGACACACTACTAGAAGGCCAAATATTTTTTCAGAGCTAGATGCAGAAAAAAATTATATTCAGTTTGCAACCTGATGGAGGTCAGTATAGATGGATTAATAGAACAAGACCCACACACAGCTAGAAGCCCAATATTTTTTCAGAGGTAGATGCAGAAAAAAATATATTCAGTTTGCAACCTGATGGAGGTCAGTATAGATGGACTAATACAACAAGTCCCACACACAGCTAGAAGCCCAAATATTTTTTCAGAGGTACTGTAGATGCAGATAAAAATTAGTTTTAATTTGCAACCTGATGGAGGTCAGTATAGATGGACTAATAGAGAAAGTCCGACACACTACTAGAAGGCCAAATATTTTTTCAGAGCTAGATGCAGAAAAAAATTATATTCAGTTTGCAACCTGATGGAGGTCAGTATAGATGGACTAATAGAGAAAGTCCGACACACTACTAGAAGGCCAAATATTTTTTCAGAGCTAGATGCAGAAAAAAATTATATTCAGTTTGCAACCTGATGGAGGTCAGTATAGATGGATTAATAGAACAAGTCCCACACACAGCTAGAAGCCCAATATTTTTTCAGAGGTAGATGCAGGAAAAAAATATATTCGGTTTGCAACCTGATGGAGGTCAGTATAGATGGACTAATACAACAAGTCCCACACACAGCTAGAAGCCCAAATATTTTTTCAGAGGTACTGTAGATGCAGATAAAAATTAGTTTTAATTTGCAACCTGATGGAGGTGAGTATAGATGGACTAATAGAATGATGCTATGCCCAAAAGATTTTACTTCACTAGGTGCAGTAAAAAAATTGGTATTCTATACACAGGTGGTATATCTTGCAACACAGATAGGCTACTCCACTGACTAACACACTCTGCAATAGGCCAAAAAGGATTAGCTTTGCTAGATTCAGCCAAATGCTGTGAAAAAAACTTGCACAGCACTGGCACAGACCTGCCTGGCAAAAACTGATAGGAACTGATGTAACCTAGTCCTGAAAAGGACTCCAATTACAATTAGTCTTTACTCCCACAATCTATCTATTTAAGAGCACAGACCTCCCTGATAAAAGTCGTAGGAAATGCTGTAACCTAGTCCTTAAAAGGACTGCAATCACAACTATTCCCTACTCCCAAGCTATCTGTATATTTGTGCTAAAATTGGCTTGAAATTAACAAGGTATAGCGCACACAGCAACAGCGGTGCCGTCTAACACGCAGCTGCAGCAGTGAGAAAATGGTGGCGACGGGGAAAATGGCTTGGTCTTATAGGGCAAGGACATGTGACATACACTGCCAATGACACATGCCCTTGCTTGTGTGAAAAAAAGCACTTCGCTCCGTGTGTGCGCTGCTGATAGGCTGACAGATTGCACCTCCCCACTGCAAATGCGGGAAAGAGAAAAAAAAATGGAGATCTTCATTGTTCCTGCAGAGATCCATCCCCTGCCCCTCCCCCCACCCCGCTGTACACTCAAACTGCGTATTAACATTAATTTTCATCATTACTGAGAAAAAATCCAGTAATGATTTTGGTGCACGAACAGTTATCGAACATAACCTCGAACAGCCGAATTTTTCTCAAATTGTTCGTGTTCGCCGACCGGCTCGAACACCGCCCAAAACAGCTCGAATTTGAGATTGGCGAACAGTTCGAGTAGAACAACGCTCATCTCTACCCAGGAGAGTTAACCCTCTGCTGACAGTGAGCCTGCCATGCCTGCGGTAAGCCAAAGAACCCGCAGACAGCTGCCTGCCCTACCTGTACACCCAGCTGGTAGCTGTACCCCTAACGCTAGTGGGGAAAGCCAGGTTGGTCCACCACCAGACAGTGGGCTACGTAGATCAACCAGGAGTACAAAGGGACAGATACCCGCTCGCTGGAGAATATAGGATGTACTAAAAGTGTAAATAACCCTGTTGCCAAAAGTTACATGCATGTTTGGTAATTCTGTGTTTCAGTTTCTTGCAGTTACCGTAAGGACTCACAGGTTATGGACTTTTTGTAACCGGAACCTTGTATGGACTGCGTTCGGAGCCTAATCCAGGAATGAACTAAGACTGTGAAGGACTTGGGGTAGGACAGACCCCCACCTGGTTAAGGCTCCCCGTTGTGCTGGTGATATGGACACCCGGTCACAGACCACACTGTGACCTTAAGAACTCAATTTGTGCGTCGTCTGTCTATTAATGTTTTATTGTTATGCATATTGTCTTTGTTTACTGTTTAGTCCCGGAGTACTAAATTTCACTAGGAGGGAATGTGTCACCCTGGCCTGGATGCCACAAGTGTAATTAAAGCTGTGTCTGAGAGCAAGGGGGAGGTTGTCTGGTCAGGGGAACATTAGCATGCAATGCCTCCTGTCTCAGGCCAGTAGGGGGAGCAGGCTGCCCCTATAAAAGCTGGTACTGGGGGCAGGGTTAGAGAGAACTTGAAGGCCTGTCTCAGCACTGAGACTTGTCCCAGAGCAGAACAGGGACAGACAGTTGATTGCACCTAAGAGGAAGTGTGGCAGGAGGAGAGCCACCAGCCAGAGACGAGAGGCGAAGAGAGCCTGTCTTGGCAAATCAGAGACTGACCTTACCAGACTTTGGTGTCTGAGGCTGGAAGGATTCCACATCCCCCAACAGAGAACCAGTCCGCAAGGGACTGTATATTCCTTGGCCTAAGAAGCCTGGAGGCCCTGCCACAACCGAAGGGACCAGTAAAGCCGTACAAGGCTGGGAGCAGAAAGGAACCCACGTCGCAGGCCATACAGTCAAGAATACACGGAAAGCTCGGAAACGTGGGCTGTTACCCTATAACGAGGAGATAGCCAGAAGGAGCGCAGAAAGCACGGTAGGCCTACACCCTCACCCTGACCAGGGCCAATTTCCCCGTTGCTCTCAGACATCCAGGTCCCCTCCTAGCTGGGACTGTTTATGGGTCAGTTTACCTGTTTCAGTAAAGACCCTGGACTGCAACCTATTGTCTGTGTGCTCCTTCGCGCCTCCAGTACTACTGGTACTGGGACTCTCACCACCATCACTCCCACCATCCACTACACTGCCCTGGGGCCGCACTCTTCCCGTGGGGAGTCACACCATCCCAGCTGCACATATCATCAGCCCCAGCGGTCTGCCCTGCAGCGGCGGTTCCTAATGACCGCAAATCCACGGGTGGCGTAGTCGGACATAATCAACAACACGTAACGGACTACCACTGGCCTGACCACCCTGAGCCACGGAACCGGGTTGCCACTACTACTCCCATCGTTCCCCCTATTGCCCGGATCCGAGTGCCCCACGGCCCAGGGGGCGAGTCACTTATGCATGTTATTTCTCAAAACGCATTACGGATCAGGCCATTTTCCAACTCTGTATTCAAGAAATTAAATGCGCAAAGAAAGATGTGTGTGTGTCAAAGCACCATTGACAAGTGCGAGTTGATGTTGGATGGGCTGCCATTGCTTCTGCAACAAGCTCATTTACAGGATTTTCTAGGAGAAAAGACACGCAGGGTAGATACGGTTTCCCTCTATGCCTCTATGCCTTTCACCGAGCTAAATACAACTCTTAGCAAAAAAAGTTGTGGACTGGCTCTGTACCGTCCCTGGCCACATTCACCTGTCCACGTGTTTGTGGTTAGGCGGTCCTTCCCAGTAAGTGCACTGGGGAGGGCACGGGTAATGTTATGGGACCTGTGATTGTGGAAGGCGGAGGCGATACCGGGAAATATAGTGGCGGCTGGGGACCGAGTATGGACACCCGGCCGCCGCCGGCATGAGGTTATGAAAAGCTTCCGCCTCCACGAGCCTAAAAGGCCACATTTCAAGTGCAAGCAGCTGTCAAAAATTTGGCAGTATAGTATTGCAGCCTGTGGGTGGGTGGCTGCCGGCATTCTTGTGCTTGCATTCCAAGGAATGGGGTAAGGACAACTGAACACTGCAGTGGGACAAGGACGTGGATGGTGATTGTTTCAAGTCTGCAACGACAGGTGCATGGCGGGAGGCATCTTCGCATGTGCCAAGGATCACTTATGATGGGCACACATTTAGGCAGTGACCTGGGAGTCAGAGATGTTTCCAGAGGTCTTCCCCTTGCTGTTCCCATGTCTTTTCAGCACTGTATGCATGTGTCTGATGATGTGTCACACACCACATGGCCAGATAAGGTTGTAAAATGTTAAAATGACATTTCCTGGTGAATGCATTTGTCTTGGTTGAAAGCAATGCAAAAGTGCAAAAACGTGTCAAAAATGCTACATGTGTAGGAGTATTTTTGTTTTTGTTTATTTATTTTGCCTTATATACAAGTCATCACCCTGGAAAGGATGTTCCTTACGCCGTAAAAGTGGCGTAATACTCTGACGACATTGTTGACAGCAGTGATCTGGGAGTCAGAGATGCTTCCAGGGGTCTTCCCCATGCTGTTCCCATGTCATTTGAGCACAGTTCCCATCGATTTGGGCAATTTTTAGGCCCTCTGCAGACCGCCGTGGGGAGCCACCTGAAAAATGCTCAAGTTTCCCCTAGACTTATATTGGGCTCATTGCTCGGGTTGAGCACCCGAGTATTTCAATTTGCTCGACCCGAGCAACGAGTACTCGAGCATTTTAGTGCTCGCTCATCACTAATGACAACCAAAAACATCCAAATAATCCTGTCCAAAAAGTTCACATACCCTGGTGATTTTGGCCTGATAACATGCACAGAATTTGACAAAAATGGGTTTGAATAGCTACTAAAGGTAACATCCTCACCTATGACCTGTTTGCTTGTAATCAGTGTGTGTGCATAAAGCTGAGTGAGTTTCTGGGATCCAGCCACTGACGTTTCTGGATTTTGAGATGGGGAAAGCAAAAGAATTATCAACGGATCTACGGGAAAAGGTAGTTGAACTGTATAACACAGGAAAGGGAGGCAAAAAGAGTATAACACAGGAAAGGGATACAAAAAGATATCCCAGGAATTGATAATGCCAGTCTGCAGTGTTCAAACTGTGATTAACAAATGGAAAATCAGATGCTCTGTAAAAACCAAACCACAGTCAGGTAGACCAACAAAAATTTCAGCCACAATCGCCAAGAAAATTGTTCGGGATGCAAAGAAAAACCAACAAATAACATCAGCTGAGAACACACTTAGGGGTGTACTCACTTTTGTTGCCAGCGGTTTAGACATTAATGGCTGTGTGTTGAGTTATTTTGCAGGCACACCAAATTTACAGTTAAACAAGCTGTACACTGACTACTGTACATTGTATCAAAGTGTCGCATCTTCAGTGTTGTCCCATCAAAAATATATATATGTATTCCGGCCCATTTTTGGAGTTTTGTGTGAAATTATGTCCAATTTGCCTTTTTTTTCTCAGTTTTTTTGTGTTGTTCCAATAAACACAAAGGAAATAAACATGCGTGTAATAAAACATGTGTAATTTTCTGAAACAATTTCAAGGGTGCCAGCACTTTCCACCATGACTGTATATGCAGGTAGAGTCCTTAACCCCTTTACAACCCAAAGTGGTTTGCACGTTAATGAGAAGGCCAATTTTTACAATTCTGACCACTGTCACTTTATGAGGTAATTACTCTGGAACGCTTCAACGGATCCCCCTGGTTCTGAGAATATTTTTTCATGACATATTGTACTTTATGATTGTGGTAAAATTTCTTCGATATCACTTGTGATTATTTGTGAAAAAAACAGATATTTGGCGAAAATGTTGAAAATTTTGCAATTTTCAAAATTTGAATTTTTATGCCCTTAAATCGGAGAGATATGTCACACAAAAAAAGTTAATAAATAACATTTCCCATATGTCTACTTTACATCAGCACAATTTTGGAACCCAAATTTATTTTTATTAGGGAGCTATAAGGGTTGAAATTGACCAGCGATTTCTCATTTTTCCAACAAAATTTACAAAACCATTTTATTAGGGACCACATCACATTTGAAGTCACTTTGAGGGGTCTTTATGACTGAAAATACCCAAAAGTGACACCATTCTTAAAACTGCACCCCTCAGTGAATCGGGTCATCATGGCAACATCCGGGAAGCCGCGGCACACATTGCTGGACGCCGGCAGGAGAGGTGACTATCCCGATCACCTCCCCTTGCCCCCGCAATGCTGCGAACGACTTCGATCGCAGCATTGCAGGGGTTAATGTGCGGGACCTCTCCCAGCACATAGCACCGGGTGTCAGCTGTGACAATCAGTTGACACCCGGCGGCGATCACGCCCGCACAGCCTGTGTGCGCGATCGCAAAGATGTACTAATACGTATCAGGCTCTTAAGTCCCAGGGCGCAGATACGTATCAGTACGTCTTGGGCTTTAAAGAAGTTACAATTATGTGAAAATGGGAAAAGTCACAAAACTTTGCAACTTTTCAAGAGCTTTATGCCAGTTTTCTGGCAAAAACACTGGTGAATCCGGTTCATAATCTCTAATCCTTTCAGCTCCCTTTAATTAGACTACTTTCAACAAACTAATTATAAGTATTGGGTCTGGTTTTTTTTAATGCTTTTAAAATAATTGTAAATATTTTCAATCCCCTTTTGTTATAAGGATTTCCCAAAAATTAGCTAATCATAGGTTGTCCTGCATTCGTGACAGTGATTGACTGCGCGGTCACTTGGAAGTTTACATTGGCATCACTACAGGGCCGGTAAAGAAGGACTGTCAGGGACCCCCAGAGTGTGGTAAAATGCGCCAACTAATTCATAATTCATTTAATTCTCACACAATATACTAAGTTAGTGTAAGTCTACAAAAAAGCAACAAAACTTGGTGCTAAAAAAATTGAGCATAACTTTTTGAAAAATGAACCAGGTTATGCCAAATCTTACATATTTTGTGACTTTGTGATCAGTTATCAACACAAATATTTTACTCAAATTACCAGATCGATGGATAAGCATTGGGACTTTTCCCTAAATCTCTCCAAAACATCACCGCTTATAGAAGACCACCCTCATATCCAGATCAGATTTTCTGTGAGAGATGCCCAGATTCACAATATAGTATGCCTACTGGCCATCTATGAGAAGTCCACCCCAATGGAAGTCCAGTTATTAAAGGAGATTTTACTGTTTATATAAGGGGCAGACAATGACAGTGAAGGGCCCTTAATCAGGACTTCTGATCTGGGCCCCCCACCCTCCATCAGGCACCACCTACATATACATTTCCATGTATATTTCTATTAGGCACACATATAAAATTTGCACATGCTAATACTCTATACACATTTTAACGCATGCATATACATAGTGCACACAAACATAAAATACGGACATACAGTGCTGGCCAAAAGTATTGGTACCCGTGCAATTCTGTCAGATAATACTCAGTTTCTTCCTGAAAATGATTGCAATCACAAATTCTTTGGTATTTTTATCTTCATTTAATTTTCTTGCAAGGAAAAAACACAAAAGGGAATGAAGCAAAAATCAAATCATTGATCATTTCACACAAAATTCCAAAAAAGGGCCAGACAAAAGTATTGGCACCCTCAGCCTAATACTTGGTTGCACAACCTTTAGCCAAAATAACTGCGAACAGCCGCTTCCGGTAACCATCAATGAGTTTCTTACAATGCTCTGCTGGAATTGTAGACCATTCTTCTTTGGCAAACTGCTCAAGGTCCCTGATATTTGAAGGGTGCCTTCTCCAAACTGCCATTTTGAGATCTCTCCACAGGTGTTCTATGGGATTTAGGTCTGGACTCATTGCTGGCCACCTTAGAAGTCTCCAGTGCTTTCTCTAAAACCATTTTATAGTGCTTTTGGAAAGGTGTTTTGGGTCATTGTCCTGCTGGAAGACCCATGACCTCTGAGGGAGACCCAGCTTTCTCACACTGGGTCCTGCATTATGCTGCAAAATTTGTTGGTAGTCTTCAGACTTCATAATGCCATGCACACGGTCAAGCAGTTCAGTGCCAGAGGCAGCAAAGCAACCCCAAAACATCAGGAATCTCCGCCATGTTTGACTGTAGGGACCGTGTTCTTTTCTTTGAATGCCTCTTTTTTTTTTCCTGTACACTGTATGTTGATGCTTTTTCCCAAAAAGTTCTACTTTTGTCTCATCTGACCAGAGAACATTCTTCCAAAACGTCTTAGGCTTTCTCAGGTAAGTTTTGGCAAACTCCAGCCTGGCTTTTTTATGTCTCGGGGTAAGAGTGGGGTCTTCCTGGGTATCCTACCATACAGTCCCTTTTCATTCAGACGTCGACGGATAGTACGGGTTGACACTGCTGTACCCTCGGACTGCAGGTCAGCTTGAACTTGTTTGGATTTTAGTCAAGGTTCTTATCCACCATCCGCACAATCTTGCGTTGAAATCTCTCTTCAATTTTTCTTTTCCGTCCACATCTAGGGAGGTTAGCCACAGTGCCATGGGCTTTAAACTTCTTGACGACACTGCGCACGGAAGACACAGGAACATTCAGGTCTTTGGAGATGGACTTGTAGCCTTGAGATTGCTCATGCTTCCTCACAATTTGGTTTCTCAAGTGCTCAGACAGTTCTTTGGTCTTCTTTCTTTTCTCCATGCTCAATGTGGTACACACAAGGACACAGGACAGAGGTTGAGTCAACTTTAATCCATGTTAACTGGCTGCAAGTGTGATTTAGTTATTGCCAACACCTGTTAGGTGCCACAGGTAAGTTACAGGTGCTGTTAATTACACGAATTAGAGAAGAATCACATGATTTTTCAAAGGGTGCGAATACTTTTGTCCACCCCCTTTTTTAGGTTTGGTGTGGAATTATATCCAATTTGGCTTTAGGACAATTCTTTTTGTGTTTTTTTCATTGAAGACAAATTAAATGAAGAGAATAATACCAAAGAATTTGTGATTGCAATCATTTTCAGGAAGAAACTGAGTATTATCTGACAGAATTGCAGGTGTGCCAATACTTGTGGCCAACACTGTACACATAAGATGCACATACACAGTATAGAGTCCCGGTAGTCCTCATAGTTTTAAGCATGGACCCTGGCAAATTGTAGACGGACTTTTATTGTTCATGGGCTTTAAGGGAGAGAGGCTTCCTTTGTGGAGGACACTCATGAATGCCATTCATTTGCAGTGTACACCGTGTCGTGTCATGGAAAACACTCACCCTAGTTTGGCTTTCTACTTCTTCAGCTAATAGCAATGAATTTGCCTGTCGATTTTCTTCTCATCAGAAGATGCTTTTGTTTAGATGTTAACTTCCATCTGACTGATAAGAAAAGCTTTGCTGATCTTCTTGTAGACTTCACATTCTTTGTAAAGAAATTATTTTCTTTCTCAGAAATGTCTTGTGACATCTCTCTTCTATGTGGTGCCACTTACCCTTCTCATCAGAGGACGCTTTTGTTTAGGTGTTAACTTCCATAGTCGGCCTGGACGTCTCTGTAAGATGGTTGCAGTTCCATCTTTGTTATAGTTTTGCATCACTTTTGCTACAGTATTCTGACTGATAAGTAAAGTTTTGCTGATCTTCTTGTAGACTTCACATTTATTGCAAAGAAATTATTTTCTTTCTCAGGTTTTGTGACATTTCCCTTCTATGTGGTGCCATTGCTGATAGCATGAAATGGGAAGGAGTTTTCTTTATTAAGTAACTTCCTTTTACAGACACCTGTCTGCTGGACATCTGTTTAATGAATAATTACACTTACTTGTGGTTCAGTTCTTGTTAATTAGAATTTTGTTGTCTAAACTTAGCTTTTCTCTTAAGACTGTTACTGGGATGTTCTCATTTTTGAAACATGATCTTGAATGAGTTTGTTAAGAAAATTACTTTTCTGGGGTCTGCAAAATACCAAATCTTGTTTGCATTCAATGGCTCAAATTTACGAGAGTATTTTGTAGTATGGTATCCCATATAAAATGATGATTCTGAAAGGAAACTACAGGTTTGCTGACAAATCTATTTGGGTGTACTGATTTATGCTAAACACTGTATATATATATATATATATATATATATATATATATATATATATATATATATATAAACCCTATAAGTTTGGTATCACAGTAATCGTACTACTGACTCTGAATCATTTTGTCAGTTTGTTTTTACAACACAATACACACTGTAAAATGAAGGAACCCAAACCTGGCATTTTTTCTCATTTTTCAACACATTATATGATAAAATGAATGGTGTCGTTCAAAACTACAACACTAAGCGTCAGCACACTGTGATTTGCTGATCTGTAAGATGCGTTCTTTGTGCTGTGAAAATACACAGCTGTGATATCTCACCAAATATTCATAGTGGGAACTTAAAATTATGTTTTTCTGCCATGATTAAGGATGGTTTGGATGTATGAAACATGTTGACCTTTTATTTCTATCTTTGTGGAATTAAGGCTGCATGAACCAGTCACCAACCATTATCTGTATATGTACAAATATTAAGTGCTACTGAGTGCTGTAGGAAAAACTTAGAATAGTGAGGTGATTTGATAGTCCTGCCACAAATAATCTGTTTCTACTGCACACTTAAAATCTCTGATAGTGGGAATGAACATGATTGCTTGCAGTAGTGCACTCCTGAGAACTGGTGCAGCAGAGAAAATGTCTTGGACATGAGAGTGGGAGGTCCTGATTATGGAGGATGTTAATCTTAGCTCATTGGAGTGTAGATATGGTAGAGATGCAGGACTGTGCAGCAGTGTGGAGAGGTTTGTGGATGAGTGTAATGACTGGTACAGGATGGAGGCACCAGTGTAACTGCTGGACAGAAATATGAGACTGACTGCTGCATTAAGGATAATGAGAAATACATTTAGTGAGAAGAAGAGCAATTAGTGAGTTACAAGTATTTGTGAATTCAAGACAAAAAGGAATCAGAGCAACAGTAACAGATTTTACTTTTTTTTAATTAATAAGGGGATGAATAAAATCGTGAACATTATCAAAAGACTAAATCAAAGTCAGGAAGATAGCCGAGGTCAGATACCAGGTGATCAGTAAATGACAAGTTAGACGAGCAGTATGAATACCGCGGAGCCCGATGACAGAGGCGTTACTGAAACTTATCCAGGTTGACCAGTCAGAAGGCCACAGGTAGATGGTGAAGGTCCTTCTATACAGCTCCAGCAGTGATGGTGGATCTGCTGGACTTCAGGGCGCTAGATGCTTAGGTGTCCCGTCTTTTAGATGGTTTTAGGGCAACAGTGACAGCATGCAAATGCGCGAGCAGCCCTGGATAATCCACGCCGGCAGGATGATAAGATCCGGCGGAAGATGGAACCTATGACAAGAGAAATAAATATAATGTAAGTGATGGGACTCCATATTACATGATAATGCTGTGCAGTCACTGTGGCCGGACGGCAGAGGAATATTATCATACAGAGGTCAGGGGTCATTGTCAGCAATCATACATGTGACAATCCCATCACTGACAGATGACATCTACTCCACATGAATTATTCTCACTGACATCACACAACATGGAGTTGATTCTCACACTTACCTCGTCTCTTTTTCCCATTTTTTCCATTTTCTGATGGAAATTCTGATGAAAAATTAAAAAAAAAAATCAATAACAATATATTCTTATAGGATCTGCTTTGTCATAATATGGATAACATAAGAGACCTATAGTATTGTTTAAAACCATGTGGGAATATGTGAGCCTTGAAGTCAACATTCACATTGCTGGTGCAGTAGACATGTACATACCTGGCAATGGGGACGAGGGTGGCAAGATGGTAACAGCATCGTCTGTATTACATACAAGAACAGATACTTTCTGCCTGTTTGAAGAAGAAAAACATGTAAATCTCAAGTAAACTCCGTATAAAAGGGGTTGTCTCACTAGAAGAACACCGACTATGAGGCCTAGTAGGACATATGACTGTCATAGTGGGGAAGGTCTTCTGCTCAAGACTACCTTTTATAGAGAGCTGAGAGGAAAACAACTACCAAGAATGGCCGGCATTTCATACTACATCTCTCCTACAGTGAGGGCAGCACTAAAAGTGCATGACCGGCCACAATTATGGGCTGTTATATCCAACAATTCCGACAGCTGAAAGCACAATGACCCATAACCATGGGGCAGTGGATGCTGCATTTGATATTATGGTATTTATGTCCTATATTTGGTGTTGTGCACATATATCAGCCTGGAGCTCCCAGTAATGACCCCATAATCTACTCACATTTCTGAGATGTTTGTGTTGGATTCTGGTGTACACTCTGGAGGGGCCTTGGGATCCTCGTTGTTCACCATCCCGTTAGTGGTGGTAGAGTGCTAAATGTGGATAACAATAAGTTATTAAATATACGTACTTTTTAATTTTATAGATCCTTTTTTTGTACATATTTTGGATTTATCGATCACATACTTACTTTAGAAAGCCTCTCAGAAGATGATGATGCAAATATTCGGAAGATAAAGTTCTCATCGTCCTCACTTGTGCCCTCCTTATCCTCTGAGACCAGATGGTTGTTTTCATCAGAGTGATCTACAAGACATAGGTAAGGAAGGATTGTTAGAGGGTGTCAGTATAACACAGTCGCTATATCTCACTAGGTTACTAGATGATACAACGTAATATACAGAATACATGAAAAAAAACTCCTGTACAAAATTAGGGAAATAGGGATACAGTACGAACCCATGGTCAACATAGCTGAGATCCATGAAACATGGATAACATAGTAGACCAGAAAAACCATGTGGAAATATTTGAGCCTTGAAGTCAACATTCACATTGTTGGTCGCTGTAGACATGTACATACCTGGCAATGGGGACGAGGGTGGCAAAATGGTAACAGCATCGTCTGTATTACATACAGGAACAGATTCTTTCTGCCTGTTTGAAGAAGAAAAACATGTAAATCGTAAGTAAACACAGTATAAAATGGGTTGTCTCACTATAAGAACACTGACTATAAGGCCTAATAGGACATATGACTGTCATAGTGGGGAAGGTTTTCTGCTCAAAACTACCTTCCATGGATCAGAACACAACTACCAAGAATGGCTGGCAAGTAATACTACAGCTCTCCTACAGAGCAGGCAGTGCTAAAAATGCATGACCTGCCACAATTATGGGCTGTTATCTTCTGCATTTTCTGAAGCCAAAAGTACAATGACCGTTAACCATGAAGCGGTGAATGCTGCATTTGATATTCTGATATTTATGTCCTATATTTGGTGTTGTGTACATAGATCAGCCTGGAACTCCCAGTAATGAAGTAATGACCCTTTATAATCTACTCACATTTCTGAGATGTTTGTGTTGGTTTCTGGTGTATACTCTGGAGGGGCATTGGAATCCTCATTGTTCACCATCCTGGTAGCGATGATACAGAGCTAAATACGGATAAAAATAAGATATAAAATATTTTTTTTATGTGCTTTTAGAGTTTTTTAAATTTTTTTTTACATATTTTGGATTTATTAATCACATACTTACTTTACAAAGCTTTTCAGAAGATGACGTAAAATTTTGGAAGTCAAGGCTCTCATTGTTCTCACTTGTGCCTTCATCATCCTTTGAGACCAGATGTTTGTTTATATCAGAATGATCTACAAGAAATAGGTAATGAAGTATTATTAGAGGTTGTCAGTATAACACAGTCACTATTTATCACTAATATTAATGGGAACAGATGATCACATATTAGGGAAGATGAGACAAACAGTCGCTTAGTCTAGATGACGTCTCCTTCTACTTACTGATAAATAAGCTGGTGTCTGCATCTGAAACAAGCTGAGGAACATACTCCAGCTCCTGGCTCAGAATGTTGTCAAAGTCCAAGTCACTCAGGAATGGATGAACCTTGATCTCAAATGCTCCTCCTAGAAAAAGAAAAACAAAAGTGATGCGGACATAGTCAGGGATGGCTCCATATCTGAACAGTTTATCGTAATCTGAACTAATGACAAAACTGAGCCAACATGAAGGAAATAAACTGAAAGTCTTAGTGTGGAGAACTAGAAATACAGTAGATGAGCTGATAGAGAAATGCTGATCTTCATGGACATGAGCGATATGTCCTTGGTCTAATAAGGGAATATTAATACTAGTATATCTGTTACCTGTCCCAAGTCTACGCACAGGATTTCTTCTGAGCAGCTCAGTGATGAGATTCTGAGCATCCAGGGGTGGAGCGCGATCACAATTCCAAATTAGTTCTCCTGTTACATAGAAAATTACAGAAAATAAAACCTCTTTACTGGACTGTAACATAAAGCAAAGGAAATAACTAAACAAATGTAACCAATCAACGCAATGATCGGTTTATTCTACTCACCAATGACAACCCTTTTATAAAGCTCAGTGAGGGAATCAGCATCAAATGGTACACATCCCAGCAGGAATTTATACAGGATGATCCCCAATGACCACCAGTCAACAGGTCTTCCATAGCCTTCTTTCAGGATGATCTCTGGGGCTATGTAACATGGGGTGCCACAGAACTGGAAACCAACAGAAGATAGAGATGAGAATCGATGAAACAATTATTATGACAAGATATCATCGTTAAAACACAATGCAGAAGATAAAATATTAGTGGAAAAGTTCTCTAGAAAGGAAGAACGTAGAGAAGAGACAATAGTGTGATGAGATTTGCAAATAACAAGCTAAGTTCTTGTAGGTGATGCTGACCTCACGGTCCTGGAACTCTCTGGAGATGTCCACTGCTAATTCCTTGTAGGTGTTGGTTTTCGGTATCATTAGACCAAGTTTTGAAATCCCAAAATCGGTAACTTTAATATGTCCAGTAGATGTAATCAGGAGGCTGCAAAAGAGAAGATGGTTTTAGCCTCACAGACTGAATGATAATAAATGACAACTTTCCCCACTTTATTATACTACGGGGGCACTTACTTTTCCGGCTTCAGGTCTCTGTGCACCACACCGTAACTATGCAGGTATTCCACGGCAAGTACCGCCTCTGCAAAGTACAAGCGGGCCATGGGGACAGAGAAAGGACCCCTGGTGCTTAGAAGGGTCCCACAGTCTCCACCTATAGAAGAAAGGAAATATGACCGGTGAGGGGTTTATACAGAAGATAACCATGATATACCACGAGCAGATAACCATGATGTATAATGAGCAGTGAGCGGAAACATCCTGGGGAGATCACACAGATAGTGGCGCACATAGAAATCACAAGACCCCATATCAAAAGTTGTAATTGCCCCCCACCCTAAAAAATAAAAAAGAAATATATTTATATCCCTGTTGAAGCAGCTTGGTGTTCTCACCAGCAATACAACTTTTATGGCCATTTTAGAGTATGATGCTCCCAAAAATGCCCACACCCACACTCAATGAGTATGGTATCCCCACAGTGAATCCTCCTAAGGAGACCACCACTTAGAAGGAGGCCAGCCACAACCCCCTACTCGGTGTGATGGCACCCACAGCAACCCTCCCACTCAGGATAATGGTTCCCACAGTCCCTCACACAATATAATGGTCCGCATAACTCCCCACTCAGTATGATGTCCCCACACAGAATGGGGGCCTCCATACAGAGTGAGCACCCCCACAGCACCCCACTTAATATGATGACCTCCACTCAGCATTCACAGTCCCCCCATATCTAGTCATACGGCCCCCTTTCAGTATTTTGGCCCCTACTAGCCACCTACTCAGTATTTTTGCCCCCACCAGCCCCACCTCCTTGAAGAAGCAAATAATGCTGAAATTGTGATGACAGGTGGAGGGATGCTGCCCACTGCCGAGCGTCGACAGACCCCCTCCGACTGATGAGCCCCATAGCGCCCCTGCACCAAGATCAATGAATTTACGAGCATCTTGGTAATAGATAACCTATAGTAAATGCTCTGTGGGGATGTAACCAACAATGTCCTAATGATATGAGCAGTGATAAGATGAAAGCAGACATGGGCTGAATATAATACAATAGATGTGTCTTACCTCCTACATACTCCATGACCATACACAGGTGAGATCTAGTTGGAAAGGAGCAGAGCATGGAGACCACAAAGGGACAATCAGCAAATGTTAAGATGTCCCTCTCCAGAAAGGCCCATTCCAATCTCTGTGCAGTATTTAGGTTCCGCTTAGCCATTTTCTTCATAGCAAAGGTCTGGTGTGAGTCTTTATGATGCACTAAGTAGACGGCCCTGGAGAGAAGGAGAATCCATCGGTTATAATAAATCCTTATTAATAATTCATCTATAGAAATCATTATATGTTTAATACTGGTATCCAAGGGGTAACATTTCTCCTTGCGGAGAGTGACATGTTAAGCTTGTCAAGGTGAGGAGACTTTTAAGCCTCAATGATCCTCTGGGAAATGTGCAAATTGTCTCTTCAGAGAGGAAGAGAACTAGAACTCTAGTGCCACCTATAGGAAGTAGTAATCCTAAAAGTCAATATCGACCCTTTAACGAGCCTTATCACATGACATGGAATAATAGCCATAACCAAAATCTCAATTTTCGGACACTATGTTTTGGGGTACAAGCACTCATCAGTGCAAAGTGTGGGATATGGTTTGGCTGGGTGAGAGGCATCTGACGGGGATCCAAGCGGTAACGTTTCTCCTTGCGGAAAAAGCCATGTTAAGCATGTCAAGGTGAGGAGACTTTTAAGCTGCAATGCTCTTCTGGGAAATATGCAAATTGTCTCTTTTCAGAGAGGAAGAGAACTAGCACCCTAGTGCCACCTATAGGAAGTAGCAATCCTATTTCCCAGAGGAGCATTGCGGCTTAAAAGTCTCCTCATGTCCGCAAGGAGAAACGTCAACCCCTTGGATACCGGTCAGACACCTCTCACCCAGTCAAACCATATCTCACACTTTGCACTGAAGAGGGGCAGTACCCCAGAACACAGTTCCTGCAAATTGAGATTTTGGGTTTGGCTATTATCCTAAGTCATGCGACAAGGCTTGTTAAAGGGTCGATATTGACTTTTAGGATTGCTACTTCCTATAGGTGGAGTTCTAGT
Source organism: Phyllobates terribilis (assembly GCF_046119375.1). NCBI lineage: Eukaryota > Metazoa > Chordata > Amphibia > Anura > Dendrobatidae > Phyllobates > Phyllobates terribilis. The sequence continues at coordinate 904,305 of NW_027362820.1, forward strand.
TTGCTTCCTCTCTGAAGAGACAATTTGCATATGTTTAATACTAGAAGTCTGGCCGCCACTATAAATCCACATCTAGAAATACATAAAATAGCACTACATAGATCACCTATGGGAGGTCTCCACAATGCCACTTCTGCCGGAGCCATCACCCAGGTCACATTATAGATACGAGAATCTATCGAAATTCTCTTTGGGCAGATTCGCTATAACTGACCAAATACAATTTAGTGCAAATAAAATTGGTCCAAAATGAATGTGCTCCAGGGCTCTCTTCTGCTGCTGAGGCCAGTGATTGGGCCCACATGGTCATGGTGGAGGGTGTAGCTGTCATTGACGTCAATATGGTGTCACCCTTCATGTGACCATGTGTAGCCAACTTCTCTGATCAGCTTCATAATGGAGCCCCCCCATCAAAACAAAGATCAGAGTGGAGAGCAGAAAAGCTCAGGTGGAGGAGGCAGCATAAGAACAGATGAGGGTCTAGCACAGGCGAATGTAATAATATTATATTATTATATATTATATTATATGTAATTATATTATTTAAATCGCTTTCCTTACAGTTTGATTTGCTACAGATCATATAATTTCCCTATGATAACACTGAATGGCAGAGTGCAGGGGCAGAAGCATTGTCATAGGGAACCCTGAGAAATGTGGATTATGGCAACAGAAATCTCACCCAAAATTTCCACTGCTGATGAGTTTGGAAGTTTCATAGTCGCTCATGTGCGGCTTTCTCGCCGGAACCAATGAATCGATCACGCTCTATAAAAGAATAAGAAATAATACTGATTTATTGAAGATGCAGGAAAAAAGTTACAGATGCAAAAACTTCTCCCCCCATATTATGTCCCAGATGATTTACACTGATATGATGTTTGGAGGATACAAACCGGACGCTGGGCAGACCTGGCGCTAGCACCCAGCACACCCAGGCAAGTGCCGGGGCCCTGAGTAGGCGAGGGACCCACTTGCTGTCGGGCACCCTTGCGCGCTATGGGACCGGTGAGCAGAGGAGAGTGGTGCCAGCGCCAGCTAGTGGGCCTTGCTCCCCCCCCCCCAATGCTTGCCCAGGACCACGGCCGGCACAATACTTACCTCTCCACAGCTGGTGAGCAGTGAGGTGAGCATTTGATTTTTTTTTTTATGTATGGAGGTATGGGGCATTATATGGGGGGAGAAGTGACATCCTGCATGGGGCATTATATGGAGGGGAGGTAGGGACATCCTGCGTGGGGTATTATATGGGGGGGAGAAGTGACATCCTGCATGGGGCATTATATGGGGGGAGTGACATCCTGCATGGGGCATTATATGGGGTGAGAGGTGACATCCTACATGAGGCATTATATGGGGGGGACATCCTGCATGGGGCATTATATAGGGGGGTGACATCCTGCATGGGGTATTATATGAGGGGGAGAAGTGACATCCTGCATGGGTCATTATATGGGGGGGAAGTGACATCCAGCATAGGGCTTTATATGGGGTGAGAGGTGACATTCTGCACGGGGCATTATATGGGGGGTGACATCCTGCATGGGGCATTATATGGGGGGAGTGACATCCTGCATGGGGTATCATATGGGGGGAGAAGTGACATCCTGCATGGGGCATTATATGGGGTGAGAGGTGACATCCTGCATGGGGCAATATATGGGGTGAGAGGTGACATCCTACATGGGGCAGTATGTGTTGGGGGGACATCCTGCATGGGGCATTGTATGGGGGGGTGATATTCTTCATGGGCATTATATGGGGGGTGACATCCTGTATGGGCCATTATGTGGGGTGGGACATCCTGCATGGAGCATTATGTGGGGGGGACATCCTGCATGGGGAATTATATGGGGGGTGACATCCTGCATGGGGCATTATGTGTGGGGGACATCCTGCATGGGGCATTATGTGGGGGTGACATCCTGCATGGGCCATTATGTGGGGGGGCACAGCCTGCATGGGGCATTATGGGGGGGGGCACAGCCTGCATGGGGCATTATGTGAGAGGGACATTCTGCATGGGGAATTATATGGGGGGTGACATCCTGCATGGGCCATTATGTGGGAGGGGGACATCCTGCATGGGGCATTATGTGGGGGGGGGCACAGCCTGCATGGGGAATTATGTGGGGGTTCAAAGCCTGCATGGGGCATTATGTGGGGGTCACAGCCTGCATGGAGCATTATGTGGGGGGTCAAAGCCTGCATGGGCCATTATGTGGGGGGCACAGCCTGCATGGGGCATTATGTGTGGGGTCACTGCCTGCATGGGGCATTATATGGGGGCACAGCCTGCGTGGAGCATTTTATGGGGTCCATTATTCTATATGGAGCAATATATGGAGCTCATAATACGGTATAGAGGACTATGTGGTGCCATTATACTGTGTGGAGGACATTACTGTCCGGTCTGCACTGTGAGCTGTGAGGATTCGCCGCTTTCTGAGTTATTGTGGAATTTACAATAGATATCACTCATGTAATGTAAGAAGTGAAATCTTCGGGCTTGTACTATATATATATATACAGTACAGACCAAAAGTTTGGACACACCTTCTCATTTAAAGATTTTTCTGTATTTTCATGACTATGAAAATTGTACATTCACACTGAAGACATCAAAACTATGAATTAACACATGTGGAATTATATACTTAACAAAAAAGTGTGAAACCACTGAAAATATGTCTTATATTCTAGGTTCTTCAAAGTAGCCACCTTTTGCTTTGATGACTGCTTTGCACACTCTTGGCATTCTCTTGATGAGCTTCAAGAGGTAGTCACCGGAAATGGTCTTCCAACAATCTTGAAGGAGTTCCCAGAGATGCTTAGCACTTGTTGGCCCTTTTGCCTTCACTCTGCGGTCCAGCTCACCCCAAACCATCTCGATTAGGTTCAGGTCTGGTGACTGTGGAGGCCAGGTCATCTGGCGTAGCACCCCATCACTCTCCTTCTTGGTCAAATAGCCCTTACACAGCCTGGAGGTGTGTTTGGAGTCATTGTCCTGTTGAAAAATAAATGATGGTCCAACTAAGCGCAAACCGGAAGGAATAGCATGCTGCTGCAAGACGCTGTGGTAGCCATGCTGGTTCAGTATGCCTTCAGTTTTGAATAAATCCCCAACAGTGTCACCAGCAAAGCACCCCCACACTATCACACCTCCTCCTCCTCGCTTCACGGTGGGAACCAGGCATGTAGAGTCCATGCGTTCACCTTTTCTGCGACGCACAAAGACATGGTGGTTGGAACCAAAGATCTCAAATTTGGACTCATCAGACCAAAGCTCAGATTTCCACTGGTCTAATGTCCATTCCTTGTGTTCTTTAGCCCAAACAAGTCTCTTCTGCTTGTTGCCTGTCCTTAGCAGTGGTTTCCTAGCAGCTATTTTACCATGAATGCCTGCTGCACAAAGTCTCCTCTTAACAGTTGTTGAAGAGATGTGTCTGCTGCAAGAACTCTGTGTGGCATTGACCTGGTCTCTAATCTGAGCTGCTGTTAACCTGTGATTTCTGAGGCTGGTAACTCGGGTAAATGTATCCTCAGAAGCAGAGGTGACTCTTGGTCTTCCTTTACTGGGGCGGTCCTCATGTGAGCCAGTTTCTTTGTAACACTTGATGGTTTTTGCAACTGCACTTGGGGACACTTTAAAAGTTTGCCCAATTTTTCTGACTGACTGACTTTCATTTCTTAAAGTAATGATGGCCACTCGTTTTTCTTTACTTAGCTGCTTTTTTCTTGCCATAATACAAATTCTAACAGTTTATTCAGTAGGACTATCAGCTGTGTATCCACCAGACTTCTGCACAACACAACTGATGGTCCCAACCCCATTTATAAGGCAAGAAATCCCACTTATTAAACCTGACAGGGCACACCTGTGAAGTGAAAACCATTTCCGGTGACTACCTCTTGAAGCTCATCAAGAGAACGGCAAGAGTGTGCAAAGCAGTCATCAAAGCAAAAGGTGGCTACTTTGAAGAACCTAGAATATAAGGTATATTTTCAGTGGTTTCACACTTTTTTGTTAAGTATATAATTCCACATGTGTTAATTCATAGTTTTGATGCCTTCAGTGTGAATGTACAATTTTCAAAGTCATGAAAATACATAAAAATCTTTAAATGAGAAGGTGTGTCCAAACTTTTGGTCTGTACTGTATATATATATATTTATCTGCGGTATCTGTGCATCATGAATCGTGGTATGTGTTAAAGGGGCCACTGAGACTCTTTCGTCCAGGGCCCACAAAATCCTGGAGCCGCCCTGCAACGGTCATCATACATTACTATAACATTCTGGATAATGTGGGAGATCACACAGAGGAGGACTTACAGGTAATCTATCACCAGGTGTTTGCTATGTATTCTGAAAGCACCATGATGTAGGGGCAGAGACCCTGATTCCAGTGATGTGTTACTTACTAGGCTGTGTGTGGCTGTTTCAATAAAATCAGTAGATTATCACTAGAAGACTATCTGTCTAGCCAGGTAGTCCTATTGCTCTGTACCCCTGCCTCCACCACTGATTAGCAGCTTTCTGCCTATGCACAGTGTACACAGAAAGCTGCCAATCAATGGTGTGGGCGGGGTTATACAAGACTCAGCATTCAGAGCTCTGCAGCAGAAAAAAATAGTGATTTTATCACAACTGCTCCACCGAGTAAAGTAATCAACACATGGAATCAGGGTCTCTGTCCCTGCATCATGCTTCTCTCAGACCAATAAGCATAAACCTGGTGACAGATTCCCTGTAATTCAAATGTAATTAACACCATAGGGTCATCTACACTTAGAATAGAGACGTCCCATGGTTGTATGGGGGATAATACTGGACGAGTCATTCACACCCCATGATCTGATGACACGCACGCATCCCCCTCTATGATACTTACGGATTCTTGGATCTCCGGGATCTCACTAATTCCATTGTTAGGATTCGACAGCTCAGTTGTTTCTAAAATAATGATGAAGAAATGAAATGTATTAGAGGATATTATTCCTACATAGATAATACAGCAATATAACGGAGAAATGACAAGATGTCTGTAAATGGGATTAATACTCGTTATATGGGGATTCTAAATATGAGAATATACGGGGAATCCATAGATAAATGTAATGTAAATGATGGAGGAACCCCTTCATAAATAACAAAAGACTGACCATCACTTCCGAAAAGAAAATGGGTGTGAACAGGTGCATACTAAGAGTAGCCATCCAAATACATAACTAACAAAGTTGCACTCTGTAACGCTATAGCATGTAAACATGAAATAAATGAAATTTGAATTGCATTACTGCTGTAGAAAATAGGATAAAAGGAAGATACTTAGCGCATAATTTGGCCAATTCATGCATGGCCAGTAGCCACGGCAAGGCGACCTTCTTTTTCTGGGTGCATGCCAAGTAGCCACGGCAAGGTGACCTTTTTTTTTGCTGGGTGCATGCCCAGCAGTCACGACAAGGCGACCTTCTTTTGCTGGGTGCATGCCCAGCAGTCATGACAAGGCGACCTTCTTTTGCTGGGTGCATGCCTAGCAGCCACGGTAAGGCGACCTTCTTTTGCTCGGTGCATGCCCAGCAGTCACGGCAAGGCGACCTTTTTTGCTGGGAACCTATCTCCACCCATCAGCCCAGGGTGGTTTTAATTACAACAGGATCCTACCTACCCATATAAATGTAGGCTTCAGCCTAGGAGAGGATTCACATTAGGAGAGGATTCCAACAAAAAGATCGCATTGTCATTGGCTGCTGGGCATTCATGAATTGGCCAAATTATGTGCTCAGTATCTTAGTTTTTTCCCATTTTCTAGAGCAGTAATGCAATTTAAATTTAATTTCTTTCATGTTACTTGCTATAGCACTGCAGAATGGACCCTCCATCACATGAATGAGGAAGCCCCCACCCACGCTGCACATATGAGTGATGGTAAGAGAGCTGAAACATAGGAGAGATTTGCAAATTAGCCTGGAAGTGCACTGGGGGCGTGTCACTGCACTTGGATTTCTTCTTTCACGCCCCCAGCGCACTTCCATTCTGATTTGTATATGGTGTCTACTTTACATTTCTCCTGACTGGCACATTGGATTTCTACAAACAATTATTATTAGGGGACAATGGCCTATACCGTCACACCACTACTTCTATATGTAACAATGTGCTGCCAGGTTCCCATTACACAGAGTAGAGAGTAAATCTAACATTATCCTCCGTCCTCTGTAATATCTGGACATTCCTTGTAGAAGGTCGGGTGATCGCTCACCTGTAATCAGATCGCTGTTCAGCTCCGGCTGACTCCTATTAGGGTCAGGGATTTTCGGGGTCACATTTTGCCCATATTTGGCGTCGCCTCCTGTTGTTTCCTGATAGATATAATATATATAATTAATATGTGGAAGATTTCACTAAATCACCAAATACATAAATCATGAAGGACTAAACCAACATTTACAGATGCACCAATTGTAACGATACAAATCCCGCGCCATCTTCAGACCTTTTCTCAGAAAGTCTCCTCAGATACGGTGGATTAAGATACGTCTATTAATATTGATCCTTACCGGGCGTTCCAATGAGCGTTCTAGTATAGACAGGACTTTTTCGGCCAGTTCTTTAAAGACAGCCAAATCTTCAGTCTGAGATCTTTCTTCAGCCTATAAAGAAGGAAAAATGGAAAGGAGAATTTTGAGATGAGAGCGGTCAGAATTGAGGCGAAAATTGTATGTGACATCGGTTCTCTGTCTGCAGATACAATGACTACATACTGTATTTGGGGACTCGTTGTGTTTTACCGTATTTTTTGGAATATAAGATGCCTTTTTTTCCAAAATGTTTGACCTCCCTTCTAACACTCTCGCACCCCTCCAATCTATCCTAAACTCTGCTGTCTGACTAATCCACCTGTCCCCCCGCTATTCACTGGCTTTTCCCCTCGCTCCGCCAATCCCTTCACTGGCTCCACATTACTCAGAGACTCCAGTTCAAGACCCTAACCTTGGCATGCAAAGCCACCCACAACCTGTCTCCTCCATATATCTGTGTCCTAGTCTCCCGGTACTTACCTGCACGCAACCTCCGATCCTCACAAGATCTTCTTCTCTACTCCCCTCTTATCTCCTCTTCCCACAATCGCATACAAGATTTCTCCCGTGCATCCCCCCTACTCTGGAACTCTCCACCCCAGCATATCAGACAGATTATTAATAATAATAATTGTCTGAATGTAGCTTACCAGGGGGGTGGCTGTGGTGGAGTGAGGTCACAGGAGGTAGGGTCACTGCTGTAGGAAGCCGGCAGTAGAAGTGGGGCGCTGCTGCGGGCCCCGAGCTGGGAGGAGCGGGGTATCCAGGAGGTGCGAGGCTGCGGGCCCTGGGCTTCAAGGAAATGTTAGCGGTGATTTAGGAGGGGAGTCCCCGCTCTGCCCATTGATTTTCTGGCGGTGGGCTTCAGGCAAATGGCCGCTGGAGGCAGTGCATGTGCAGATTTAGATCTCGGCTCAATGAGGAGCTGAGATCTCAATCTGCGTATTGGCCATCTCCAGCAGCCTACTTCTTGAAGCCCACTGCAGAGAAATCAATAAGCAAGGCAGGGCCTCCCCTCCTGAATTACCGCTAACATTTCCTTGAAGCCCAGGGCCCGCAGCCTCGCACCTTCTGGACACCCCGCTCCTCCCAGCTTGGGGCCCACAGCAGCGCCCCACTCCTACTGCCGACTTCCTGCAGCAGCGACTCTGCCTCCTGTGACCTCGCTCCAATGCCACCACCCCCCTCAGTAAGCAACCGAAAATTCGGACTATAAGACAGGACTATAAGACAGACCCCCATTTTATTATAATAAATGTTTTTCCTATTTACCTCCCAAAAATTTTTGGTGCGTCTTATGGTCTGCAAAATACGATATATTAGAAGAAAAAGCTTCTATCCCTCCATTATTATCTGTTAATATTGAGATGTTCTGTGCAGAGTGTCCGCCACTTACCTGGTGTAGTAATGTCCTGATGTTCTGAAGTAAATCCGTCAGATAGTCTGACGTTAGACGACGTTGTCGGTGTTTGGTGAGGCAATCCTTTACTAGCTCCATCACCAGCCGGTGAGTGAAGCTGAGGACGCCATCGGGTGGTAGAAGCACACTGTTAGGACGATTGATCATAAGGATCAACAATAGTGCTTTTACCTGAGGAATGTCCAAAACAATTCCAGCCATAGTGAAAAACTGCAAGTGCTATCAGTCACTATAGAGCCAAGAAAGGCACGGGTGAGCTTATGTGCATTGTATATATAGCGCCTGTGAGCAGTGATGTCACCATCACCTGTGATGTCATCACGGAATCTTGTGATAGAATCTTCACGGAGCAGCTCTGCACAAATAGAATGCGGCCTGGTAATATATAAAGTGAAAACACCATACAATTAACTACCCATGTTATCATGGCCGTTCTATTTTATATCCAATTAGAACACAACCAGGATAAAGGTGTGTTCACAAGTTGGATTTTGGCAGTATTTTTTTTCTACCTCAAAAATCAAAGGAGGCAGGAAAAAAGCTGCTTAAAATTCAGGTGTTTTTACTTGTGTTTTTTTTTCCATTCATTTGAATGGGTGAAAAATGCTGCAAAACCTCTGAAAGACTTGACAAGCTGCAGATTAAAAAAAAATGCAAAAAAACAGCATGTGAATGAGATTTCAGAAATGTCATTCACTAAGATGGTACTGTAAAACACAGCATTTTTGCTGCAGAAGAAAAAACAGTGAATACACCCTAAAGATATCCTCAGTCATATTATGGGAAATATTGTATATTTCGCATTTATTATCTCACGTGTTTTTCTTCACCATAGAACTTTTAAGGCTGTGTGCCTACTATGCGTTTTTTAGGCGTTTCTGCAGCGTAACTTCCGCCGCGGAAACACTTAAAAAACGCTTGGTGATAGGTCTGCAATGGTCCCCAATGATAATCCGCATGTGCTGTGCACATGCTGCAGAGATTTCCGATGCGGATTATCAATGCGGAAAAATCCGCAGCACGTCCTTTAATTCTGCAGAGTCGCTGCAATTTAGCCGCCATTGACTTGCATTGGAACGCATAACATCCGCATGACTACAAATACACATGTGGACATTATGCGACTCAATGCGTGGATGGTACCCGGGTCTGGAGATGAAGAGACTCTCCTCCAGACCCGGGTACCATAGTACCTGTAGTTAAAATAGAATTAAAATAAAAAATAAACATATACTTACCTTCTGATGGCCCCTGTCTGCTCCCGGCGGTGCTGCTGGCTATTCGGCTGCTCGCGGTGGTAAAATGACCTTCCATGACGCCATTTAGTCATGTGACAGGTCACGCGACCGCTGACATCGGCGGTCGCGTGACCTGTCACATGACTAAATGACGTCATGGAAGGTCCTTTTACAGCACCGTGATCCGCCGAAGACACCGGACGCACAGGAGAAGGAGATCGAGGACCATCGGAAGATGAGTATAATGTTTTTTTTTTATTTTTCACCATTATTATTCTTTTTTTTTATTATTGATGCTGCATTTGCAGCATTGTAACTTGGTCACACTATATAAATCCATGCCGGTTGCATGGAATTATATAGTGTGACCAAGTTGTCAAGCACTTTTCCAAGTGATGCTAAAATCACTTGGCAAAGCGCTTGACAACCCAGGGAGATGCAGAAACGCTTAGGAAAAATCCGCAGCATTTCTGCATCGTGGTCATATATCCTAACTCATTGGCGAACTGTTATACAAGGCTATATTCACACTAGACGTTTTTTTAGCGGGCTTTTTTATGCAAATTTTCAGCTGCGTTTTACAGTACCAACAAAGTCTATGAGATTTCCGAAATCTCATGCACAAAGCTTGCTTATTTGTCCTCAGTATTTTGTGCTTTCCATGGCTTTTTGCAATAGAGTATGTCACTTGTTTCAGCGTTTTTCACCCATTAAAAAAAAGGGTGGTGGAAAAAAATGCTGAAAAAAAGCCTAGTGTGAACATTTTGCTGCGTTTTTAGTGAAAAAAGCAAGTATGTGACACACATTTACTTTTGTGATTTTCCCAAGTTTAAACCATCTTGTCTTGGTCACCTGAGATAGCAGCTTGGATTATTACAGTTTAATTAAATTAGTGATGCCTACAAAGTAAACATTGGTTGAGCTAGGTGTGAGATTGAACAACACGTGTGGCCCAGAGAGGTGTGAAAATGAACAATGCCTGAGCAACTCAATGGCAAACCATAATGTGAAAGTAAATAGTGTCCTACAAATTCAATGCACTGCCAGGGTCTTAGATAAACCATTCCAGACCAATTCACCCCCCCCCCCGTTACATTTGTAATGTGTACTTTTTCATGAACATGTGTCTTGCAATGGTGACCTGTTTTCATGTGTCTATGGTGGAAGCAAAGCTGAACTTTGGGATCCTGAAAAACGCACCAAAAATGCACCAAGAACCACTGCAAAAAAAACACACCAAAACCTGCGTTTTTGACGCTACTTCTTTCCTGCCAAAAGATTATGTTTTGCTGCAGAAAAAAAACACCTAGTGTGAATATAGCCTAAGACTTACTCTGCCAGCATTAATAGTCAATATTCTGTATATAAATAGGACTCCAATCCAGGTATTCAGTTTATCATAAACATGCCTGAGTTAATCTGCCAAATACACATAGTATGCTTTCTCATAGGTCAAATATAAATCCTGTTAAAGGTCCAAGTTGCAGCAGTTAAGTAGAACAAAACAGACCTCTTCATTCTTTGTAGGTGGAAAAACTTTCGAAATTGTCAGTGTATCAAGTACTTATACTCCTGACTGTATATAGTATAATTGCCGCACTGCTACATACAGGTGCTTCTCAGAAAATTAGAATATCATCAAAAAGTGAATTTATTTCAGTTCTTAAATCCAAAAAGTGAAACTCATATATTATACAGAGTCATTACAAACAGAGTGATCTGTTTTAAGTGTTTATTTCTGCTAATGTTGATGATTATGGCTTACAGCCAATGAAAACACAAAAGTCATTATCTCAGTAAATTAGAATTAACAAGAAACACCTGCAAAGGCTTCCTAGCATTTAAAAAGGTCCCTTAGTCTGTTTCAGTAGGCTCCACAATCATGGGCAAGACTGCTGACTTGACAGATGTCCAGAAGGCAGTCATTGACACACTCCTCAAGGAGGGTAAGCCACAAAAGGTCATTGCTAAAGAAGCAGCTGTTCACAGAGTGCTGTATCCGAGCATATTAATGGACGTGGAAGGAAAAACTGTGGTAGAAAAAGGTGCACAAGCAACCGGGATAACAGCAGCCTTGAAAGGATTGCTAAGAAAAGGCCATTCAAAAATTTGGGGGAGATTCACAAGGAGTGGACTGCTGCTGGAGTCACTGCTTCAAGAGCCACCACACACAGACGTATCCAGGACATGGGCTACAAGTGTCGCATTGCTTGTGTCAAGCCCCTCATGACCAATAGACAATGCCAGAAGCGTCTTACCTGGGCCAAAGAGAAAAAGACCTGGACTGATGCTCAGTGGCCCAAGGTGTTGTTTTCAGATGAAAAGTAAATTTTGCATTTCATTTGGAAATCAAGGTCCCAGAGTCTGGAGGAAGAGTGGAGAGGCCACAATCCAAGCTGCTGGAGGTCTAGTGTGAAGTATCCACAATCAGTGATGGTTTGGGGGTCCATGTCATCTGCTGGTGGAGGTCCACTGTGTTTTATCAAGACCAAAGTCAGCGCAGCCGTCTACCAGGACATTTTACAGCACTTCATGCTTCCCTCTGCCCACAAGCTTTTTGGAGATGGAAATGTCATTCTCCAGCAGGACTTGGCCCCTGTCCACACTGCCAAAAGTAACAATACCTGGTTTACACACAACAGTATCACTGTGCTTGATTGGCAGCAAACTCGCCTGACCTTTACCCCATAGAGAATCTATTATAGAGAATCTACGGGGTATTGTCAAGAGGAAGATGAGACCCCAGACCCCACAATACAGAATCAGATATCAAAGCCACCTGGGCTTCCATAACACCTCAGCAGTGCCACAGGCTGATCCCTCCATGCCACATTGCCGCATTAATGCAGTAATTGATGCACAAGGAGCCCGACCAAGTATTGAGGGCATTTACTAAACATACATTTCAGTAGGCCAACTTTTCGGATTTTAAAAACATTTTTCAAGCTGTTGTTATGAAGTATTCTAATTTACTGAGATAATGACGTTTGTGTTTTCATTGGCTGTAAGCCATAACCATCAACATTGACAGAAATAAACACTTAAAATAGATCCCTCTGTGTGTAATGACTCTATATAATAGATCCCTCTGTGTGTAATGACTCTATATAATAGATCCCTCTGTGTGTAATGACTCTATATAATAGATCCCTCTGTGTGTAATGACTCTATATAATAGATCCCTCTGTGTGTAATGACTCTATATAATAGATCCCTCTGTGTAATGAGTCTATATAATAGATCCCTCTGTGTAATGACTCTATATAATAGATCCCTCTGTGTGTAATGACTCTATATAATAGATCCCTCTTTGTGTAATGACTCTATATAATAGATCCCTCTCTGTGTAATGACTCTATATAATAGAACCCTCTGTGTGTAATGACTGTATATAATAGATCCCTCTGTGTGTAATGACTCTATATAATAGATCCCTCTGTGTAATGACTCTATATAATAGATCACTCTGTGTGTAATGACTCTATATAATATAGAAGTTTCACTTTTTGCATTGAAGAACTGAAATAAACTAACTTTTGATGATATTCTAATTTTGTGAGAAGCACCTGTATATAGTATGAAGCCCCACTGCCCCATATGTGTATGTATAATTTGATGCACATGACTCGCCCCCTGGGCCGTGGGGTACACGGAACCGGGCCTTCTAGTGTACGGTGCTGATGGGGATAGTAGTGGCAACCCGATCCCGTGGCTCAGGGTGGTCAGACCAAATGGTGGCAGTCTATTTATCAGTGTTTTGAATGTCTGACTACGCCACCCGTGGATTGCGGTCAGGGATAACCGCCGCTGCGAGGCAGACTGCTGAGGCTGGTGTTGGTGTGCAGCACAGGTGTAGGATAACTCCCCACGGGAAGAGTGTAGCCTCAGGGCAGTGTAGGTGGATGTTGGGGGTGATAGTGCAGGCCGCAATAGTAAGAGTTCAGAGTCCGCTTCAAACAGTTCAGGGTCTTTATTGTAGATATTATTAATGACCCAACAGTACCGGTTAGGAATGGGCCTGGGTGTCTGAGAGCATTCGGGCGAGCCCCACTGGTCAGGTTGAGTGGGTAGGCCTACCGTTCTCTCTATGCTCTTTCTGACTATCCCCCTTTTCGTGGTGTAATAGCCCACGTCCCTGAGCTGGCCATGTACTTCTCGCCTGTATGGCATGCGACTAGGGCCTTGGGTACCTGTTGCTTGCTCCTCGATGTACTGGTCCCTCTGTGTGGCGGAGCCTCCAGGCTTCTTAGGCCAAGGGACCTGAAATCCCTCGCAGGTTGGTTCTCTGCTGCTGGGCTTGTAACCCTGACAGCCCCGGACCCCAATGCCCGGTAGATTGGTTCTCTTCCAGGACCGGCTCTCGTCGCCTCTGTCCCTGGCTTGCAGTTTCTCGGACTCCTCAGCTACAGCTGAACTGTCCCTCCTTCTCTGGGACTAGTCTCACTCCTGAGCTAGGTCTGCCAGTTCTCTCTAACCCTGCCCCCAGTTCCAGCTTTTATAGGGGCAGCCAGCTCCCCCTGCTGGCCTGGGACAGGAGGTGCTGTATGCTAATTGTCCCTAACCAGGGGACCTCCCTCCTGCTCTCAGACACAGATTATTGTTTGTGGCATCCAGGCCTGGGGTGACACATTCTCCCCTAGTAAAATTTAGTACTTCGGACTAAACAGGAAACACAAATACAGGGTATAAATGACAACATAACATATATACAAGTATATTTTGTCCTTGAGGTCACGGCGCTTCCGTGACCGGGTGTCCATGTCACCCAACAAGGTGAAGTTTTCCACGGTGTGGGGACCCGTTTCCATAAACCCCAAGTTCCTGGCCTTGGGCGTGGCGACAAGGCTGAGCTCTCTACTTTGGGCCACAAGGAGGCCACACCGGACAGATTTTTCTTCCGTGGCCATCTTCGAAAGAGGGCACCAAGTGCAACTATCTACAAGACAGTTCCGGTTATTCAGCGTCCATAACCTGTTAGTCCATGAACTAGAAAGACTGGAAAAACATAATTAGCAACCAGGCAACAAACATAAAACATTTACAATATACAGCATTTAGATCTTCCAGCGAGCTGGTATTTGCCCCCTAGTGCTCCCGGTTGACCTGCGTAACCCACTGTCTGGTGGTGGTCTAACCTGACTTTCCCCACTAGCATTCAGGGTACAGCTACTAGCTGGGTTTACAGGCAGTGCAGGCAGCTATCTGCGAGTCCTTTGGATTACCGCAGGTATGGCAGGCTCACTGTCAGCAGAGGGTTGACTCTCCTGGGCTGCTGGCATGGGTTCTTCTGCCTCTAGGGCTGCTTGGTCTTCTAATTCCTCCTGCTCTCCTGTAGGTTCCTGCTGGGTTGGTTGAAGGAAGTGTAGGACAGGTACCACTATTGCATCATTTATCCGAGTCCAGGACCGGGGGAACTCTCCAAGACCTGTGCTGATCATTTCTTTCTTGTCTTCTGCGGGTTCAAGGTCATATTGATCTTCTCCTGCACTCTGTAGTTGCTTGGGGCACCTTTTTAGGTGGTCTCTGGAGACGGTGCTAGTGGTTTCTCCTCCATCCTTGGTAATAACACATACCTTCGGGTTGTTGTGGTTGGACTGCAGTACTGTGTACGGGTCGCTCTCCCACTGGTCATCTAGCTTGTGAAGCCTTCTCTTCCGCTTCAGGACCTGCTCACCAGGTTCCAGGGGACCAGCGGGGGCGTGTTGGTTGAAGAGCCTCTCTTGCTTTTCTCTCGCTTGAGCCAGACTCCTCGCCACACTCTCCTGTACCTTCTTGTACTGTAGCTGCCGTTCCGTATCCCAGTCCGCGTCTGGGGAGGTGTCCTCGGGGGTCAGGACTCCCATCTCCAGGTCTATCGGCAGCTTACCTGGTCTTGCCCTCATCAGGTAAGCCGGGGTGCAATTTGTAGCATTCACCGGGATATGGTTGTATAAGTCTATCAGGTCTGGCAGCTTCTCCGGCCACAGGCTGCGTTCTTCCAGGGGCAACGTTTTGAGGAGATCAATGATGATATTATTCATTTTCTCACATAGCCCGTTGGTTTGTGGGTGGTAAGACGTTGTCCGAATCTTCTTACAGCCGTAGAGGTTGCAGAACTCCTGGAAGATTTCAGCCTCAAACCCTGGACCTTGATCTGTCAAGACCTGTTCCGGATACCCGTGTGGACGTCAGAAGTGTTGTTGGAAGGCTCTGGCCGCTGTTTGGGCTGTCAAGTCTTTAACAGGAACCACCACCAGGAACTGGGAATAGTGGTCCACTATTGTCAGGGCATAGACGTAGCCCGACCGGCTTGGAGCCAGTTTCACATGGTCCAGAGCTACCAGCTCAAGAGGCTGCCTGGTGATGATGGGCATCAAGGGCGTCTTCTGGCTGGTACCGTCCTTCCTTCTGAGGTTACATGGGCCGCAGTCCCTGCACCACTTCTCTATGGCCCATCTCATTCCGACCCAGTAGAACCGCTCTCTCAGTAGGAACTCCAGTTTCTTCCACCCGAAGTGTCCCGCTCTGTCATGGTAGGCCTCCAGGACCATTGCTGCATCTCGTCTCGGGACCACTACCTGCCAGGTCAGCTCGTGCGTCCGGTGGTTGACAAGCCTTCTGCACAGCTTACCTTCGTAAAGGAATAGCCTGCTTTTCTCCTTCCATAACTGCTTGGCTTCCTCTGGAGCGTCCGAGCCAGGGCTAGCATCTGCCTGGGTCAACAGATCTTTCACCAGGCGAATTGCAGGGTCACTATCTTGCGTTTCAGCCCAGCCGTGGTGAGGTAAGGGATTGAACATGACAGTGGTCAAGTCTTTGTCTCTTACACGGTGGGAGTACTGAGTGGCCCCATACCGGTGGAATGCAGGGAGCTCTATTTCCTCCAACTCGTCTGGATCTTCTCCCTCATCAGGCAAGTGGGGCATTCTCGATAGGGCATCTGCATTGGCTCGGCCTGCCCGGTACTTGATGGTGAAGTCATAGTTTGCTAGCTGGGCCATCCACCGCTGCTCTAGGGCACCAAGTCTCGCATTGTCCAGATGTGTCTACGGATTGTTGTCCGTGTACACAGTGAACTTCACAGAGGCCAGGTAATGCTTGAAACGTTCTGTTACGGCCCACACCACTGCCAAGGACTCCAGCTTAAAGGATTTGTAATTCTCCGGGTTTCTCTCGGTGGGCCTCAGCTTCCGGCTGGCGTACGCGATCACCCTTTCTCTGCCCTGTTGGTTCTGTGACAGTACGGCTCCCAGCCCCACATTACTGGAGTCTGTGTGGAGGATAAAAGGCTGGCCATAATCAGGGTAGGCCAGGATCTCATCCCCCGTGAGGGCCATCTTCAGCTGGCGGAAGGACTCCTCTTCCGGCTTGTCTCACTTGAAGGGTGGCTTTTGGCTTCTGGTCTTAGATTGTCCTATAAGGAGGTCTTGCATAGGGGCTGCCATCTTGGTGAACCTGGGGATGAACCTTCGGTAGTAGCCTACCAACCCGAGGAACTGCCTCACTTCTTTTATGTTAGAGGGGCTTGGCCAGTTCTTTATTGCCGTGATTTTGTCAGGGTCGGGGGCTACTACTTCTACACTCACCACGTGTCCCAGGTACTGTACCTTCGGCTTTAACAGATGGCACTTGGAGGGTTTCACTTTCATGCCAAAGCCTGCCAGGGCCTCGAACACCACGGCCAGGTGCTTTAGATGGTCCTCGTAAGTCTTCGAATAGACAATCACGTCGTCCAGGTAAAGTAGGACCGTCTCAAAGTTTCGGTGCCCTAGACAGCATTCCATCAGCCTCTGGAAGGTCCCGGGTGAGTTGCAGAGCCCGAACGGCATATAGTTGAATTCACTTAATCCCATCGGGGTGGTGAAGGCGGTCTTCTCCTTATCAGCCTCTGCCACAGGAACCTGCCAGTACCCACTAGTAAGGTCCAAAGTAGAGAAGAAATTAGCTGATTTTAGTGCGACCAAAGACTCCTCTATTCTAGGCAACGGGTATGCGTCTTTATGGGTGATACGATTGACTTCTCTATAGTCCACGCACATTCTCATAGTACAGTCTTTCTTTTTTACCCGAACCAAGGGGGCTGCCCAGGGGCTACAACTGTCTCTAATGACCCCGGCTTCCTTCATTTCTCTCAGCATGCCCTTTGCGTTCTGGTAGTGTGCAGGGTGGTACAGGTCTGTATCTTTCTTTTATTGGTGGGTGGCTCCCCGTGGGGATGTGGTGTTCTACCCCTTTCACTCTGCCGAAGTCTAGCGGGTGCTTACTAAAGATTCTCTCGTACTCTTGAACCACCCGGTAGACTCCTTGATTTTGGTGCAAGGGAGTGGAGTCAGCACCCACGTGGAGTTTCTGGCACCAGTCCTCCTTGGGTTTCTGGGAACCATTACCCTCCGCCTGGGGAGATGGAGGCAAGGGTTCCATGGCCCTGACAGCATTGTGTTCAACAGTATACAATTTGGCTAGTGTAGCGTACCAGGGCAAGTGTACTTCCCTTTCCCCAATGTTTAAGATCCGGACGGGCAGCCTTCCATGGCGGACATCGACCACCCCCCGGGCTGTCAAAATGGTGGGCCTGCTGTCTGAGTACACGGGTTCTACCATGGCTTGGTAGTCTCTCCCTCTTAACCCGATTGCAGTCCGACACCAGATCATTTCACTTTTGCGGGGCATGGCAATGGGGAACGGGTCGCTCATCCTCACGCTACCGATCTCACCACCAGACAGTTCTACCTGTTGCCATCTCATCAGGGCTCTTATCTCCTTCTGGAGGACCCTCTGTTGGCTGGAGCTCGCATTCATCGCCACCTGCTGCAAAATAACAATTGCTTCTGAAAGACAATTTTCAATCACATTAGTACCGAAGGTTATTTTAGGGTGACTTTCTCGACGGTCAATGTCCACAATGATCACTCCCTGTGCCGGCAGTTCAACTTTACCAATCTTAATGGTCATCTCTCTGAACCCCACCTGCGGCACGGGTTGACCATTGCTGGCGATGATGCTCAAGTCATCGTCTGGATAACGAGTTATATCAGTGTCACTCCAGTACTGCTTGAAAAGTACATAGGGGATGGTAGTCACTTGGGACCCGGTGTCCAGCAGTGCACTCATGGGGATACCGTCCAGCACTACGGGTAAAACCGGGCGTCCCCCTACGTACTTATCACGCCAATTAGATGGGCCTGATGACCTTATGCCTGGGGGTTGGCCCTTTGCCCCAGGTCGGACCCATTTAAAGTACAGTACCTGGCTACGTGTCCCGGCTGGCTGCAACGGCGGCAAATCGGCTGTCCATCCTCAGTGTAATGATCGGCGGGCCTCCCTCTGAACGACGGGATCCTCCTCCGTCGACGCCACGGGACATCCTCCGGACTGGAAGCCAGCTTGATTGGTCCTGACGGGTCCATCTGTAACGACTGTACGGTTCTGGTCAATGCAGCAACACACTTTGTTAGTTCTTGGACCTGATGGTGCAGGTTTGCAGGCGGGGATGGATTTAGGGCCTGCGCATCAGCCCCCACAAGGTCTGCGGGATAGGGCGCCGCCCCCTGGTGGTAAGGGATAGCAGGGCGCCGGGAAACTACAGCGCCACCCGGTGCAGGTTCTCGGAGCACCCGGATGGCCCTATCTTTGAACTGTGCAAAAGTCAAATCGGGGTTCTGTAGGGCCATGAGGCGCAGCTGGGTTCTGTGGGCGCTGGACAGCAGACCTTCTATGAACTGGTCAGTCAATAGTTTATCTGTATCCTGCACGCTGCCAGGGTCAGCTTGCTTAATTGCCCCCAAGGCTTCCTGTAAATTTAGGGCATAATCTCAGATGCTATCTTGAGCTCGCTGCTTACATCCATAGAACCGCATTTTGATTTCTGCTGAGGTACGGGTATCAAAGGTGTCCCGTAGACGGGTCAGAACCCCCCTTACAGTCCTTTTCTCCTCAGCTGTCCAAGACTTTACCTCCCGCTGGGCCGCACCAGTTAACTGCCCTATCAGTATGCTTACCTTCTGTTCTTCTGTCAGGGGATAAACTTTGAACAGTCTATACAGCCTTTCTTTAAAGTCGCCCAAGGTATGCGACTCGCCGGCATACTGGGGCAGCCAGGCCGCTCCGGGGATATAGGCAGGGGTGGATTAAGAGTAGCAAGGGCCCCGGGCAGTTTAGAAGGCGCGGGCCCCCTCCACACACCTGATTTATCACGTGACATGTCACATGATCACCTGTGATAGATCATGTGATAGTTCACAGGAAATTTATTTGGCATAATATTAATTGTGCTGCCTCATCTGAGAGCAGCACAATATTGGGGCAGATACCCTGATTCCAGCGATGTGTCACTTTTTCAGCTGCTTGTTGTCATTTTGAGAAAATCACCGTTTTATCTGCTGCAGATTTAGCAGCTCTCTGAATGCTGCGCTCTGTATAGCCCCACCCACACCACTGATTGGCAGCTTTCTGCCCATGCTCAGTGTACACAGAAATCTACTGATCAGTGTTGGGGGTGGGGTCCTACAGAACTTACTAGTCATCTAGTGATAATTACCTTCTGACAAATCAATGATTTTATCAAAACAACACTAAGCAGTCCAGTAAGTGACACATTACTGGAATCAGTGCCTCTAACCCTACATTATGCTGCTCTCAGATTAGGTGGCAAAAACCTGATGACAGATTCCATTTAAAGGAGCTGTAAAGACAAAAAAGTTTGTATTAAAAAAAATACAAGCCATTTGTTAAATTAACTTTTTTTCATTGTTAATTCACATTAGACTGTATCTTCAACACTTTTGTCAGCAGGTCTTATTACAGACTCTGAATAGGGCAGCTCTCTCCCTCTCCCTCAGCAGAAAGTCACAGCATGGTTAAAAAACGGGATCTTTTATGATTTTCTCATAATAAATAAAAAAGGACATGCAAGTCCTCCAAACTATTTTCCGTTTCTGTATAGGGGAGGTCCTAAATCTTTCTTGTTCTTTAGTTGATCACATGTCAAAAATGCAAAGCATTTACTATGAACTCGCCTAAAAAAATATACACTTGGAGAGTAATATCATCATCTGCATGTAAATATTCCTTGACTCTAAGGGCTCGCTCACACTGTTGTATAACACGGCCGAATGCTATGTGATGTTTTATCGGAAAAGGACTCGGCCCTATGTTATACTATGGGACAGTGCGATTATTGGCATGAGAAAATAATCTCATTCTTTATTCGGACCATGTGCACCCATACAAGTCTATGGCTGCACGTAAAACATTTGACTGCACTCGGATGTCATCCAAGTGCAGTCCGATGAACACTCACAGAGACTATGGAGAAGATGGAGAAAATAAGTTCTCCATCTTCTCCATATCTGTGCTGCGAGAGAATCGGATCACACTCAGTTGAAGCTCTGACAGAGTTTGAGCCCAGTGTCATTAGCATAATTGGCCCTATTTTCTTGCATGAGAGAATATATGGCTTAGTGAGTGGACCCTAAAACTGAATAGTAGTGACGGACAGGCACCTCACAAGCGGGATCCATGTAGCTCTCAGATGTTATGTAGGTAGGGCTTCATTCCATGGGGTAGGGCTTAATTTCA
The DNA here is from genome assembly GCF_046119375.1 of Phyllobates terribilis. NCBI lineage: Eukaryota > Metazoa > Chordata > Amphibia > Anura > Dendrobatidae > Phyllobates > Phyllobates terribilis. The sequence continues at coordinate 925,103 of NW_027362820.1, forward strand.
AGGTATATAAAAAAAATGGACTTCAAATAAAAATTAAATGAACACAAAAAGCACTAATTGAATTATTTTTTTCGTATTTATGTTTGCAGCCCCTTTAAAAACCCTTTGAGGACCAAGGCACATATATGTCCCATAGTTTTAAACTGGAAAAAAATTTGATTGAATAAAATTTAAGGTCCTCAAAGGTTTAAGTAGGTCATAAATTCATATGAATACTTGCTCATACAATTGCACATGCCAAAAGATGAAGAAGAACAGAATCAAAAATATGACATTAAGTGGAGCACTTACAGGTATTCAAGGTGAAAGAGACCAGCAAAGGCATCGTCTCGAATGACAGTAAATGAGTTAGAATTCAGCAAGCTGAAAATGAAGACAGCAGGTTAGAAGCGAACCAGACTTTATGGTGCTCAGAATTAGTCAAGCAGAATTTATTGACTGCTCTTGCAAAGCACTGAGACTCCCGCTGTGTATAGATGGCGCCGTGCGGCCTCCCGCTGTGTATAGATGGTGCCGTGCGGCCTCCCGCTGTGTATAGATGGCGCCGTGCGGCCTCCCGCTGTGTATAGATGGCACCGTATAGACGGCTACGTGCGGCCTCCTGCTGAGTATACGTGTATAGATGGCTACGTGCGGCCTCCAGCTGAGTATAGATGCCGCACGGCGCTTCACCCAGAGACAGCAGGAGGCCGCACAGCGCCATCTATACTCAGCGGGAGACCGCACGTAGCCATCTATACACAGCAGGAGGCCGCACGGCGACATCTATACTCAGCGGGGGGCCGCACGTAGCCATCTATACACAGCGGGGGGTGCACGTAGCCATCTATACACAGCGGGGGGCCGCACGGCGCCGTCTATAAACAGTGGGGGGCCGCACGTAGCCATCTATACACAGCGGGAGGGTGCACGGAGCCCGCCAGAGACATCAGGAGGCCGAACGGCGCCAACTATACTCAGCAGGAGGCCGCATGCAGTCATACACACACACAAACATATACAGACACGCATAAACACATTTGAAACACAAAAATACATACAAACAGACATCACACAATGACATCTGCCCACACACACACACACACACACAAACAGACAGACATCACACACACACACACCTGCCCACACACACACACACCTGCCCACATACACATCTGTGTGTGTGTATGTATAGTGTGTGTGTATAATGTGTGTGTATGTATAGTGTGTGTGTATGTATAGTGTGTGTGTGTGTGTGTGTATAATTTGTGTGTGTGTATTTTTTTTTTAAGTTAAAAACAAGTAAAATGCTTGTGGCATCAATATCAAGACTCCAGATATAAGGGCCTATTCACACTGAATTTTGCAATGCATTCATCTCCTCTTTCCAGGCTTCTATCTAAATCCCTGAAAAATGGCATTCAGATGTGCCTTGACATAGCCATTGATTTGAACAAAGGCAAACCGAGGCTAAAGTCTGAATCTTTAGGCTCCATTTTCTCTGCTTTCAGATGTCTCATTTCAGACAGCACAATCCTGAATTTCAGGGATTCAGTTGTAAGCCTTGTGTAAAGACCTGAATGCAGAGCTGAATGTAGTGTGAATAGGTCCTTACATCCTACACCACCTCAGGGGATTGTTGTTATGGAGTATTGCCCCTGCGTGGCCGCAGTTATGACCACCACCAGGGCTCGCGGTCACCCACCCTAACTTTGGTATTCTGGGGAGCTGGTATAATGAATATCTGAGAAGGGCCCTAGAGAAGCAAGAACATTGGACAACCAAGAGGTGGTGGCCTCAAGTCAGGTGTAGTGTTCAACAGGGCAAGACTTTCTAACCTGCCCACACACACACACACACACACATATACACACACACACACCTGCCCACACAGACACACATACACACCTGCCCACACAGACACACACACACCTGCCCACACACATACACACCTGCCCACACACACACACACACACCTGCCCACACACACGCACACCTGCCCACACACAAACACACCTGCCCACACACACACACACACACCTGCCCACACACATACACACCTGCCCACACACACACACAAACACCTGCCCACACACACACACACCTGCCCACACACACACACACCTGCCCCCACACACACACACACCTGCCCACACACACATCTGCCCACACAGACACCTGCCCACAAACACACACACACACCCATATACACACACCTGCCCACACACACACCTGCCCACACACACACACACACACATATACACACACACACAAATACACACACACACACACCTGCCCACACAGACACACACACATATACACACACACACATATACACACACACACACACCTGCCCACACAGACACCTGCCCCCACAGACACCTGCCCACAAACACACACACACCTGCCCACACACACACACACTCACCATCCCCCGGCTCAATTCCTCCTGCCTGCTCTCTCTCTTTTCCGGTGCAGCACTGCAGGCCGGGGCGCACTGTGTGACGTCACAGCTAGGAGACACAGCCGCGCACAGGGCCATGTCTCCTAGAAGTGACGCGGCCAGGCCAGCACAGGGAAGTTAACTGCTGCAGTGCTGGCCCGGCCGATGAAGAAGTAGCGGCGGCCGCTGCTGGGGGAGCGATCCGGGCCCCCCCCTCCCGCCACTGCTACCGCTATGTGCCGTGGCGGCCCGCACATATAATGAGGGCAATCCGGCATTAGACACCCTGCCTGGAGCCGCGGGCCCCCTGCAGGCTCGGGGCCCTGGGCGGTCGCCCGGATTGCCCTCATTATAATCCGCCTATGGATATAGGGCATGGAAAACGGCATCACAGCTGCAGCGGCTACGCTGGTGGTAGAGGGTCCCTCCGCGTCCGACATCTTCCTCCCCCCTAGTTAACTGTGGCCTACCTTCTGGCGATCCTCTTCTGTAGGCCGCGGCTCCTCTCGCGATGCTCTGGGCGAGGACCTTGAGTTGCTCGGTGATGACGTCGGCATCCGCTGGATCTCCTTCCAGGACCTTGAGCAGCGTCTCAGCGTAGGGCGGGGCTTCAGGTCTCGCGCGTTTTTGGACGTCCACGCCCCTCTTCTTCCGGCGCGGCGTCCCGAAGATGGCGCCCGATGGCGGGAAACGGCTCCGATTGGCGGGAAATGGCCCCGAATGGCGGGAAACTTCACTCAGATATGTATAGAGTCTTTTCCAGGCACGCAATACACGTTTGTGTCGGGTTGGTCACAATTCTGCCAACTACGCCAAAGCTGACTCGCCCCCTGGGCCGTGGGGTACCCGGAACCGGGCCTTCTAGTGTACGGTGCTGATGGGGGTAGTAGTGGCAACCCGATCCCGTGGCTCAGGGTGGTCAGACCAAATGGTGGCAATCTATTTATCAGTGTTTTGAATGTCCGACTACGCCACCCGTGGATTGCGGTTGGAGATAACCGCCGCTGCAAGGCAGACCGCTGAGGCTGGTGTTGGTGTGCAGCACAGGGGTAGGATAACTCCCCACGGGAAGAGTGTAGCCTCAGGGCAGTGTAGGTGGATGTTGGGGGTGATAGTGCAGGCCGCAATAGTAAGAGTTCAGAGTCTGCTTCAAACAGTTCAGGGTCTTTATTGTAGATATTATTAATGACCCAACAGTACCGGTTAGGAATGGGCCTGGGTGTCTGAGAGCATTCGGGCGAGCCCCACTGGTCAGGGTGAGTGTGTAGGCCTACCGTTCTCTCTATGCTCTTTCTGACTATCCCCCTTTTCGTGGTGTAATAGCCCACGTCCCTGAGCTGGCCGTGTACTTCTCTCCTGTATGGCTTGCGACGCAGGCCTTGGGTACCTGTTGCTTGCTCCTCGATGTACTGGTCCCTCTGTGTGGCGGAGCCTCCAGGCTTCTTAGGCCAAGGGACCTGAAATCCCTCGCAGGTTGGTTCTCTGCTGCTGGGCTTGTAACCCTGACAGCCTCGGACCCCAATGTCCGGTAGATTGGTTCTCTGCCAGGACCGGCTCTCGTCGCCTCTGTCCCTGGCTTGCAGTTTCTCCTCTGCCTCACGGACTCCTCAGCTACAGCTGAACTGTCCCTCCTTCTCTGGGACTAGTCTCACTCCTGAGCTAGGTCGTCCAGTTTTCTCTAACCCTGCCCCTAGTTCCAGCTTTTATAGGGGCAGCCAGCTCCCCCTGCTGGCCTGGGACAGGAGGTGCTGTATGCTAATTGTCCCTAACCAGGGGACCTCCCTCCTGCTTTCAGAAACAGATTATTGTTTGTGGCATCCAGGCCTGGGGTGACACACACACACTGCTCTATATTTAGTATGATGCCCCCACTCCTCCATATATACAGCATGATGGTCCCACTGCTCCATATACAGGTGCATCTCACTAATTTAGAATATCATCAAAAAGTTAATTTATTTCAGTTCTTCAATACAAAAAGCTGTCTTTCAGCTCATCTGCTTTGTTGGGTCTGGTGTCTCTCATCTTCCTCTTGACAATACCCCATAGATTCTCTATAATAGATTCTCTATGAGGTTAAGGTCAGGCAAGTTTGCTGCCAATCAAGCACAGTGATACTGTTGTGTGTAAACCAGGTATTGGTACTTTTGGCCGTGTGGACAGGGGCCAAGTCCTGCTGGAGAATGACATTTCCATCTCCAAAAAGCTTGTCGGCAGAGGGAAGCATGAAGTGCTGTAAAATGTCCTGGTAGCCGTCTGTGCTGACTTTGGTCTTGATAAAACACAGTGGACCTACACCAGCAGATGACATGGCCCCCCAAACCATCACTGATTGTGGAGCCTTCACACTAGACCTCAAGCAGCTTGGATTGTGGACTCTCCACTCTTCCTCCAGACTCTGGGACCTTGATTTCCAAATGAAAATTGGAAGTCTAGGACCTTGTGGAGTGTGTCAATGACTGCCTTCTGGACATCTGTCAAGTCAGCAGTCTTCCTCATGATTGTGGAGCATACTGAAACAGTATTGAAGAACTGGAATAAATTAACTTTTTGAAGATATTCTAATTTAGTGAGATGCACCTGTATATACTATGATGGTCCCACTGCCCCACATACATATAGTATAATGGCCCCACTACTCCATATGTAGTATGATGGACCCACTACTCCAGATATATAGTAGGATGGCTCCACTGCCCGATCATTTAAAAAAATAAAGTTTATTCTCACTTAATCCTGATTCCCTACATCACGGCCTCTGTCTCCTCTTCCATGGCGGGACTGCAGAGCAGAGCAATGCAATGATGTCATCGAGCCACCTGCGTGAGTATGCTGACATCTCGTTAACCGCAGGCCTATGGCGATCTGTGGCATATGAAAGAGATAGTGATAGGGCAGGGAGCTTGTGTCTCACTGCTTTATCATGCGACGCTTCTGCATAAGAGACATTAGGGCTACATTAGCTACGTCACAGAAGACACTGGAGCTGGAGTATATAGAATAGGAGACACTGGGGCTGGCGTATATTCATCACAGGATACATTGAGGCTAGAGCATATACATCACAGAAGAAGCTGGAGTATATAGAATAGGAGACACTGGGGCTGGAGTATATAGAATAGGAGACACTGGAGCTGGCGTATATTCATCACAGGATACATTGGGGCTAGAGCATATACATCACAGAAGAAGCTGGAGTATATAGAATAGGAGACACTGGGGCTGGAGTATATAGAATAGGAGACACCGGGGCTGGCGCATATACAGTTCTGCTCAAAAGTTTACATACCCCGGCAGAATTTTTGCTTTCTTGGCCTTGTTTCAGAGAAAATGAATGATAACAAAAACACTTTTTCTCCACTCATGGTTATTGTTTGGGTGAAGCCATTTACTGTCACATTTCTGTGTTTTCTCTTTTTAAATCTTAATGACAACTAGTGATGAGCGAGCATGCTCACTACTGCTCGGTGCTTGCCCGAGTATCTCACTGCTCGAGATGCTCTGCGCTCACCGAGTATTTCCGGGTTGGTCGGGCGGGAAGTCGGGTCCCCTCCCTGCATGTTTGGCGCTCTTTACAGAGCCAATGAACATGCAGGGATTGCCTGCCATGCACTGTAATGCCATAGCCATGTTGGTTGTGGGCATTACAGTGATTGGCTGGCCGCACAGCGTCATCAGGTCTATATCTGACCTGGCGCCGCCATGCTCATCACAGTCACTCCGGATCAGACAGTGTAGGGAGAGCTGCTGCTGCGTTAGGGAGAGATTTGATTGTGCATTAGGTAGTGTAGTGAGAAAAACCGCACATTACACATATCTATCTCAACAAACAGTCCTTCTGAGGACTAATCCATCTGCAGAGATATCAGGCAGGCAGTGTATATAGGCCAGCAGGCAGTGTATATAGCAGACTGCAGTGCATATAGCACAAGAGGGCCATTCCAATTCTGCCTTCTGCTGCTATTAGATATTTCTATACAAAGGCCCAGGTCTCAGGGGCGAGGAATACTTTTCTTTGGATCTTAATCCTCATTATTTGCTTATAAAGCAATCCAGAGAACACCTTTTTTCTGCGCCATTTGCTTGTTGGCACTGCAAAATACAGCCAGGTCCTTTCCATATTAGAGCGCTAGAAATCCAGCTATTTAAAACTGTGTTTTCTCCGTCACACGGATCACATATACGTTGTCAGAAAATACTGCCATTTCTGGCCTCCATTTTTTCAGTGTGTCAGTGATGCAATTCACAGCAGTTTTCTGTTCACACTACTTACCTACAGGCCAGGTATTTAAAACTCTGTTTTCTCCATCACACCGATCACATATAGCTTCGCTTCAAACTCAGTCATTTGTAGTGAGCGTGGAAGATACTATCCTCCATTTAAAATGGGCAAGGCACGTGGCAAGGGACGGGGAACTGGACGTGATGGTAATGGTGCATGCAGAGGCCGAGGACAAGGCCGTGGGCAAGCCGAAATTGTGCCACAACAAACACCCACATCTTCTCGCCTGACCTTCCTGTCCCAATTTCTAGGGGACCGCAGCACACCACTATTGAACCCAGATCAGTGTCAAAAGGTTGTTGGTTGGATAGCGGATAATGCTTCCAGTCAAATATTTGAGCAGCCACGGTCACACGAATGCGACGGTGGGAAACTGTCACAAGAGGTGGACGATGATGAGACACAATTGGCAGAAAGTCAGGAATAGTACCAGGGTGCATAAGTGGGAGACGAGGTGGTGGATGATATAGTAACTGACCCAACCTGGCAGGAGGACATGCAGAGCAAGGACAGCAGCACACAGGGGGAGGGAGGCATAGCACCCCAACAGGCAGGAAGAAGCAGTGTGGTGGCCGCAGACAGAAGGCAGGCTACCGTTTCCGGTAACACCAACATGAAGGAAGTTGCCACTACAACTGTTAGGTCTTCCCGAGTCTGGTTGTTTTTTAAAGACTCTGCCGATAACTCCAAAAAGGCCATTTGCATCACGAGCCAGACCAGCATCAGCAGGGGTGGCAAAACGACCAGCCTGACCACCACCAGCATGATCAGGCACCTGGCAGCAAAGCACTCGACTTTGTGGGCCGAACACCAGGGTCCAGGAACAGTGTCTACAGGTGGCACCATTGCTTCTTCTGCTGTTGTGCATGCAAGTCAATCCCCTGTCCATAGTGCATGCAAAGATGCCTCCTGCCCTGCACCTGTCATTGCACACTCTCAAGTAGCAGCATCAGGAAGCACGTCCATGTCCTTGTCCCAGCGCAGCATTCAGATGTTCATACTCCAGTCCTTGGAATGCAAGCGCAAATATGCAGCCAACGTCCCACAGGCCACACTACTAAATTCTCACAATTCACGACTGCTTGGCTCGAAATGTTGCCTTTTAGGCTTGTGGAGACAGAAGCATTCCGCAACCTGATGGCGGCAGCCGTCCCTCGATACTCTGTCCCCAGCCGCCACTATTTCTCCCAGTGTGCCGTCCCCACATTACACAAGCACGTGTCACAAAACATTAGCCGTGCCCTCAACAATGCAGTTACCGGTAAAGTCCACCTAACCATGGACACGTGGACAAGTGCTTGTGGACAGGGACGGTACATCTCGCTGATGGCACACTGGGTTAACATAGTGGAAGCCGGGACCCAGTCGAACCTTGGGATGGAACACGTCCTCCCGACGCCAAGGATTGCAGGCCCTAGGTCAATCAGGTTTGCCCCCATGGTCTACAGCTCCTAAACCTCATGCTCCTCAGCCTCCTCCTCCTCCTCAGCCTCCATCTCCGAAATGACCACATCAGTCACAAGCTGGAAGCACTGCAGCACTGCCTCGGCCAAGCGGCAACAGGCTGTGCTGAAGCTAATATGCTTAGGTGAAAAAACACACAATGCTGAAGAGTTATGGACAGCTCTGAAAGAGCAGGCAGATCTGTGGCTCAAACCGCTGAACCTACAGCCAGGCATGGTCGTGTGTGACAATGGCCGGAACTTGGTGGCGGCTCTGAGGAGAGGCGAGCTCACACACGTACCATGCCTGGCCCATGTGCTTAACCTTGTGGTTCAGCGGTTACTCAAATCCTACCCGGAGCTGCCGGATCTGCTTTTTAAAGTATGCCGCCTGTGTGCCCATTTTAGAAAGTCAGCTACAGCTTCCGCCGCCCTTGCAGTGTTTCAGCAGCGTTTGCAGCTTCTGGCTCACAGACTGGTGTGTGATGTCCCCACATGTTGGAGCTCTACATTGCAGATGTTGGGAAGGATTTGTGAGCAGAAGAGGGCAGTTGTTGAGTACCAGCATCAAAAAGGCTATCGGTATTCAGTTCAGACTCCACACATAAGACCTCAGTAGTGGACGTGGATGTCAGACATATGTACCATCCTCCAAAACTTTGAGGACTCCACCAAGATGGTGAGCGGCGATGACGCCATAATTAGCGTCACCATCCCGCTTCTCTGTCTTCTGAAACGCTCTCTGCTCACAATTAAAGATGATGCATTGCAGGCGGAGCACGATAAGATGGAGCAATTAACCATACTGGGTGATTACACACAGCCAAGCCTCATCTCATCCCAACGTGGATTGGGTGACAATGAGGAAGAGGAGGAGGAGGAAGGACAGGAACTAGTTTCATGCACTATAGACGGTGCTATCTGCATAGCTGTCATACCGTCTGTTCAGCGTGGATGGCCAGAGGACAGAGAGGAGGAGGAGGAGAACATGGTCAGTCATCCTCTTGGTGAGGACACGGAAGTCTTGCGTGTTAGTAGTCTGGCACGCATGGCTGAGTTTATGTTATGCTGCCTTTCCCATGACCCTCGTATTCTCAAAATTTTAGGTCATTACTGGTTGGTGACACTTCTAGACCCACTCTACAAGGAGAACTTTATATCTCTTATTCCTGAGGCGGACAGGTGTACAAAAATGAGGTAGTACCAGAAGGCCCTTGTTGCGGAACTATTAAAAAAATTCCCATCTGAAAACGCTGGAGGCAGAGGGCACACTTCGTTCGACAACCAAAGAGTACAGGCGAGAGAGATACAACTTCAATCCAGCAGAGGCAGGGGAACACTGTCAAAGTTCTGGGAGAGTTTTCTCAGACCCTCCCATCGCACAGGCCCTGAGGCGCAGGGTACTCTCACAAGGAGTGCAAAGTTTGGGAATATGCTGAGGGAGTACCTTGCCATACCGTACCAACGTCCTCCGTGATTCCTCTGTGCCTTATAAATATTGGGTATCCAAGCTAACTATGTGGAATGAACTGGCTCTCTATGCCTTGGAGGTCCTGGCCTGCCCTGCCGCCAGCGTTTTATCAGAGCGGTATTTTAGTGCCGCTGGTGGAATTATAACTGATAAGCGCATCCTCCTGTCAACTGAAAATGCTGACAGGCTGACTCTTATAAAAATGAACAAGGGCTGGATTGGGCCAGACTTCTCAACACCACCGAATGATAGCAGCGTAACATAAACTCAAATCCAGTGTCTTTTCTTGGGAGGTGTATTCCCATGCACCTTTTCACACCCACACATGGGTATACGCTTCCTGATTTGGGCTATTTGCTCTTGTCCTCCTCCTTCTCCTCATCCTCCACCACCATATCATCAGGGTGACCGTGGTCCATGATGCAACACCCACATAATTTTTTTAAAGGGTGTTTGACTCGCCCCTGGGCCGTGGGGCACTCGGAGCCGGGCAATAGGGAGACGGTGTGGGTAGTAGTGGCGACCCGGTTCGGTGGCTCAGGGTGGTCAGATCAGTGGTAGTCCTTTAGCAGTCCTAAGTGATGTCCGACTGCGCCACCCGTGGATTGCGGTTATTATGAACCGCCGCTGCAAGGCAGACCGCTGGGACTGATGATGTATGCAGCTGAGGTAGTGTGACTCCCCACGGGAAGAGTGCAGCCCCAGGGCAGTGTAGTGGATGGTGGGGGTGATGGTGCAGAGAGTCCCAGTGCCGTTAGTGCTGGAGGAGCGAAAGAGTACACAGACAACGTACTGCAGTCCAATGTCTTTTACTCACAGTTCATGTACTCCGGGTCACTTCTGTCAGCAATGACCGCCCGAGCCGTGCTGCGTCCACCAGGTGAGGGGCTCGGTCAACCCCAGGCAGTTCAGGAGCATGGCACAGGACCCCCTTCAATCCTTTCTCTGGCCTGTCTCACCAGTGACCCACTTTTGTCCAGCTGCCGCGGACTTGTGCGGGTAAACGTGGTTCCCGTTCCCCGCTGTCCTATATGGTGCCTTCCTAGCAGGTTTGATGAGGTGTCGCACCAATAAATGATCACGACCTCCGGTCTTTGGCTGAGGGCTGTTTCTCCTCCACCAACTTGGGATCCGGTACCCTTAATCTGCCTGACCCTTCACCCTGTATTCTCTTGGGTTCTTAGGGTCCCTTCTGCCATCTTGTTCCTGAGCCCTTCTGTTTCTCTCTTTCTCTTTCTCTTCTGTTCCTTTCTGTTCTTGTTCCTTTCTGTTCCTGGCCTTCACCCTAGGCCTGCCTCGTGGAGCTGGCCCAGACTGAGCCACAGCTCCCTGTCAGCCCTCTCTGGCTGAACTCCTTCTCTTACTCCACTCACTGAACTTCTCTTCTTCTCTTCTCTCTGTGCTGGCTGGGCCTCAGAGGCTAGGCCCGCCTACGGAGCAGAGCCCCTTGCAGAGGCCCCCACTCCGTCACTTCTTCTCTCTGACTGAACACTGTTCTAAGATGGTGCCCACCTTTTATACCTCCCTCTAGAACATGAGCCCAGGTGACCAGCAACCAATGGGCTCCTATCTACGCTCAGGAACCAACCCCTATATGCTCCTACATCACTGGGTATTCCTACCCCCTCCCCACTCCAGCCAAGGAAATGGTCTGTCGTGCCTGCATTTCTGTCTAATGGGAGCACCGTTGAGCTGTCCCTCGGAAATGGGGTGAGTGTGCTGTATGCAGCTAACTGAACCCTGGTCCATACTCCATCCTTACCCTGGAGTGGAATATCACACCTCTGGCAGAGGTGCAATATACCCCTGCAGCGGCCAAGCCCTCGGGGCGCTACATTTTTATGATGCCCGTAAAAAAAATTTTTTATACAGTATGTTCATGTATACCCCCCAGGAGTAAATGTTTGTGAGCCCATACACTTAGTGCATGGCATTACAAGTAAAGGAGGCCCGCTCCTTTCTAATGGTAAAATTTTTTTTTGATGCGCTCCTCCACGTCTCTTCCAAGGGCCATTGAAGTGCCTCCAAATTTTTGGCCGCCCTTGCAGTCACTGCATAGTCCAACACTATGGGAGACTCTCTCCTTTCTAATGGGAATTTGTCATTACTGTGGCCTGGTCTATGTGTCTTTAAATTCTTAGTGGGTTTTTTCCTAAACTTGGTCAGCCGTTGGACTCACTGCATACCCTATAACTGTATAGCAGACCCTCTCCTTTCTAATGGGAACATGTCATATCTTGTTACTGTGGCCCTGCTCAGTGTGTCTTTAAATTCTTAGTGGGGATTTTCCTAAATCTGTCAGCCGTTGGACTCACTGCATACCCTATAACAGTATAGCCGACCCTCTACTTTCTAATGGGAACATGTCGTACCTTGCTACTGTGGCCCTGCTCTGTGTGTCCTTAAATTCTTAGGGGGTTTTTCCTAAAATTTGTCAGCCGTTGGATTCACTGCATACCCTATAACTGTATAGCAGACCCTCTCCTTTCTAATGGGAACATGTCGTACCTTGTTACTGTGGCCATGCTCTTTGTGTCTTTAAATTGTTAGTGTTTTTTTTCAAAAATTTTGTCCACCCTTGCAGTCACAGCAGGGGCATTACCACTATAGAAGACATTTTTTTTACTGAGACCCTCCTCTATGTCTCTTCAAAGGGGTATTAGGTTGCGTCCAAATTTTTGACAACCCTTGCAGTCACTGGATGCGCAATAACAGTATAGGAGACCCACTTGTTTTGCAGCCTGTGGGTGGGTGGCTGCCGGCATTCTTGTGCTTGCATTCCAAGGAATGGGGTAGGGACAACTGAACACTGCAGTGGGACAAGGACGTGGACGGTGATTGTTGCAAGTCTGCAACGACAGGTGCATGGCGGGAGGCATCTTCGCACGTGCCAAGGATCACTTATGATGGGCACACATTTAGGCAGTGTCCTGGGAGTCAGAGATGTTTCCAGAGGTCTTCCCCTTGCTGTTCCCATGTCTTTTCAGCACTGTATGCATGCGTCTGATGATGTGTCACACACCACATGGCCAGATAAGGTTGTAAAATGTTAAAATGACATTTCCTGGTGAATGTATTTGTCTTGGTTGAAAACAATGCAAAAGTGCAAAAACGTGTCAAAAATGCTACGTGTGAACATAGCCCAAGGTGTGTAGGAGTATTTTTGTTTTTGTTTATTTATTTTGCCTTATATACAAGTCATCACCCTGGAAAGGATGTTCCTTACGCCGTAAAAGTGGCGTAATACTCTGACGACGTTGTTGACAGCAGTGATCTGGGAGTCAGAGATGCTTCCAGGGGTCTTCCCCATGCTGTTCCCATGTCATTTGAGCACAGTTCTCATCGATTTGGGCAATTTTTAGGCCCTCTGCAGACCGCCGTGGGGAGCCACCTGAAAAATGCTCAAGTTTCCCCTAGACTTATATTGGGCTCATTGCTCGGGTTGAGCACCCGAGTATTTCAATTTGCTCGACCCAAGCAACGAGTACTCGAGCATTTTAGTGCTCGCTCATCACTAATGACAACCAAAAACATCCAAATAATCCTGATCAAAAAGTTCACATACCCTGGTGATTTTGGCCTGATAACATGCACAGAATTTGACACAAATGGGTTTGAATGGCTACTAAAGGTAACATCCTCACCTATGACCTGTTTGCTTGTAATCAGTGTGTGTGCATAAAGCTGAGTGAGTTTCTGGGATCCAGCCACTGACGTTTCTGGATTTTGAGATGGGGAAAGCAAAAGAATTATCAACGGATCTACGGGAAAAGGTAGTTGAACTGTATAACACAGGAAAGGGAGGCAAAAAGAGTATAACACAGGAAAGGGATACAAAAAGATATCCCAGGAATTGATAATGCCAGTCTGCAGTGTTCAAACTGTGATTAACAAATGGAAAATCAGATGCTCTGTAAAAACCAAACCACAGTCAGGTAGACCAACAAAAATTTCAGCCACAACTGCCAAGAAAATTGTTCGGGATGCAAAGAAAAACCAACAAATAACATCAGCTGAGAACACACTTAGGGGTGTACTCAGGGGCGGACACAGACTGTAGTGGGCCCCTGTGCAAGAAATTTTGGGGGGCCCCCCCTGCCCTTCATAAGGCAACAAAGTTATGTAAACATAACCCCCCATGTGCATCTCTCACCCCCCCATGTGCAGCTCTCATCCCACCCATGTGCAGCTCTCACCCCCCGTGCATCTCTCATCCCCCCCATGTGCATCTCTCATCCCCCCCATGTGCATCTCTCATCCCCCTCCGTGCATCTCTCATCCCCCCCATGTGCATCTCTCATCCCCCCCATGTGCATCTCTCATCCCTCCCATGTGCATCTCTCATCCCCCCCCATGTGCATCTCTCACCCCCCCCCATGTGCATCTCTCATCCCCCCCCATGTGCATCTCTCATCCCCCCCATGTGCATCTCTCATCCCCCCCCATGTGCATCTCTCATCCCCCCCCATGTGCATCTCTGATTCCCCCCACTCCTAGTTAATTAATTGTATTTAAAAAAAATAAAACTTGTTATACTTACCCCCATGCAATCCCTGCAGAATCCTGGCGCTCGTCCACGTCGCTGCCACCAGGTTCTCCTGACGTTCGGCCATGTGACGGCGCCACATACATAGCCATCAGCTTTTGTTTTGGCCAAAAGATTTTTAAAGCCGCCACCACGATAAGGTAGACTCTTCTGGGCGGGCCCTACTCTAACCTATTAAAATTTTCTTAAAATATCCAATACTCTTTTTAGATATATTTTTATTTAGTTTTCTTTAAGGGAATGTGTCATATACATTTTTTTTTTAAATGACCAATAATACCACATACAGGGAATACCGCCACACCATGACCAGACCACATATTACCACAACATAGTGACCGAATAATACCACACAGAAGGGAGAAAAACTGCCACACCATGACCAGACCACATATTACCGCTACATTACTAATATTACCACCACATTACTAATATTACCATAAGTGTCATTATACACGGGAGCTCTATACATGGTATGTATAACGTAAGTGTCCAGGTAATCTAGTGATCACCAGTGAAATTATACACAGGAGCTCTGTATATAGTGTCAGTGTACAGGTAATACAGTGACATTATACACAGGAGCTCTGTATATAGTGTACAGGTAATACAGTGATCATCAGTGACATTATACACAGGAGCTCTGTATATAGTGTGAGTGTACAGGTAATACAGGGATCACCAGTGACATTATACACAGGAGCTCTGTATATAGTGTCAGTGTACAGGTAATACAGTGATCACCAGTGAAATTATACACAGGAGCTCTGTATATAGTGTCAGTGTACAGGTAATACAGTGATCACCAGTGACATTATACACAGGAGCTCTGTATATAGTGTCAGTGTACAGGTAATACAGTGATCACCAGTGACATTATACACAGTGTACATGTAATAGACTGACTCACCGGTGACGTCTCTAGGTGAAGTCCTTCATCTTCGCTTTTCTCCTTCATCCAGCACAGACCGCCATCACTCGTCTCTGCATAAAATAACACAGTTATCTAGAGCACATTCCCCAACTTCTACATTACGCAGCTGAATACAGACGTGCATCCACCATCAATATATGGTTAGTTATTAGGCAACCTACCATTCCAAATATAAATTGTAATCCACCACTGTGCCCCCATTAACTGTAAATAGGCACTTAATATATAATTTAATTAGAACCTCTACTCTTTCCGCCAATTTGTTACCAGTCACACTCCTGCATCCGCAACGCCCCCTACTCTATACTTCCTGCTCCCCGCATTCAATATTTACATGCACCCCCTGCCCCAATTCATTATATCATGTCCGTGCTCTCCCCACCCCATCATCATTTATCATTTACTCTCCCCCACCCCACATTCGTTATGTGCAGCTCATTATCCCCCTACTCCCAATTCCCCCATGTGCAGCTCTCATCCCCCTCCATGTGCCCCTCTCTCATCCCCCTCCCCCCCACATGTGCCCCTCTCTCATCCCCCTCCCCCCCACATGTGCCCCTCTCTCATCCCCCTCCCCCCCACATGTGCCCCTCTCTCATCCCCCTCCCCCCCACATGTGCCCCTCTCTCATCCCCCTCCCCCCCACATGTGCCCCTCTCTCATCCCCCTCCCCCCCACATGTGCCCCTCTCTCATCCCCCTCCCCCCCACATGTGCCCCTCTCTCATCCCCCTCCCCCCCACATGTGCCCCTCTCTCATCCCCCTCCCCCCCACATGTGCCCCTCTCTCATCCCCCTCCCCCCCACATGTGCCCCTCTCTCATCCCCCTCCCCCCCACATGTGCCCCTCTCTCATCCCCCTCCCCCCCACATGTGCCCCTCTCTCATCCCCCTCCCCCCCACATGTGCCCCTCTCTCATCCCCCTCCCCCCCACATGTGCCTCTCTCTCATCCCCCTCCCCCACATGTGCCCCTCTCTCATCCCCCTCCCCCACATGTGCCCCTCTCTCATCCCCCTCCCCCACATGTGCCCCTCTCTCATCCCCCTCCCCCACATGTGCCCCTCTCTCATCCCCCTCCCCCACATGTGCCCCTCTCTCATCCCCCTCCCCCACATGTGCCCCTCTCTCATCCCCCTCCCCCACATGTGCCCCTCTCTCATCCCCCTCCACCACATGTGCATCTCCCATCTCCCCCCCCCACACATGTGCATCTCCCATCTCCCCCCACACATGTGCATCTCCCATCTCCCCCCCACACATGTGCATCTCCCATCTCCCCCCCACACATGTGCATCTCCCATCTCCCCCCCACACATGTGCATCTCCCATCTCCCCCCCCCACACACATGTGCATCTCCCATCTCCCCCCCCCACACACATGTGCATCTCCCATCTCCCCCCCCCACACACGTGCATCTCCCATCTCCCCCCCCCACACACATGTGCATCTCCCATCTCCCCCCCCCCACACACATGTGCATCTCCCATCTCCCCCCCCACCACACACATGTGCATCTCCCATCTCCCCCCCCACCACACACATGTGCATCTCCCATCTCCCCCCCACACACATGTGCATCTCCCATCTCCCCCCCCACACACATGTGCATCTCCCATCTCCCCCCCCACACACACACATGTGCATCTCCCATCTCCCCCCCCACACACACACATGTGCATCTCCCATCTCCCCCCCCACACACACACACATGTGCATCTCCCATCTCCCCCCCCCACACACACACACATGTGCATCTCCCATCTCCCCCCCCCACACACACACACACATGTGCATCTCCCATCTCCCCCCCCCACACACACACACACATGTGCATCTCCCATCTCCCCCCCACACACACATACACACACACACACATGTGCTTCTCCCATCTCTCCACTCCTAGTTAATTGTATTTTAAAAAAAATAAAACTTGTTATACTTACCCCCATGCGATCCCTGCAGAATCCTGGCGCTCGTCCAAATCGCTGACAGCAGGTTCTCCTGACTTCCGGCCATGTGACGGCACCGTCACATGACCGGAAGTCAGGGGAATCATCAAGGCGCTGCTGCAACAGCGCAGCTCAGCGCTGAAATGTCCCGGACCCGGCGCATAGCATGGGGCCCCAGAGAGAGACGCACAAGAGGGGGGCCCCCGAGGGGGCCCCTACCGGCCGGGCCCCATACTGGAGTCAGGGCAGTCATGCCCTGATGGCGGCCCTGCTGGAGGCTGGAGGGGCCCCCTCTCCCTCGGGGCCCCCGTTCAATGAACCGGCTGCACGGGCGGTAGTTCCGCCCCTGGGTGTACTCACTTTTGTTGCCAGCGGTTTAGACATTAATGGCTGTGTGTTGAGTTATTTTGCAGGCACACCAAATTTACAGTTAAACAAGCTGTACACTGACTACTGTACATTGTATCAAAGTGTCGCATCTTCAGTGTTGTCCCATCAAAAATATATATATGTATTCCGGCCCATTTTTGGAGTTTTGTGTGAAATTATGTCCAATTTGCCTTTTTTTTCTCAGTTTTTTTGTGTTGTTCCAATAAACACAAAGGAAATAAACATGCGTGTAATAAAACATGTGTAATTTTCTGAAACAATTTCAAGGGTGCCAGCACTTTCCGCCATGACTGTATATGCAGGTAGAGTCCTTAACCCCTTTACAACCCAAAATGGTTTGCACGTTAATGAGAAGGCCAATTTTTACAATTCTGACCACTGTCACTTTATGAGGTAATTACTCTGGAACGCTTCAACGGACCCCCCTGGTTCTGAGAATATTTTTTCCTGACATATTGTACTTTATGATTGTGGTAAAATTTCTTCGATATCACTTGTGTTTATTTGTGAAAAAAACAGATATTTGGCGAAAATTTTGAAAATTTTGCAATTTTCAAAATTTGAATTTTTATGCCCTTAAATCGGAGAGATATGTCACACAAAAAAAGTTAATAAATAACATTTCCCATATGTCTACTTTACATCAGCACAATTTTGGAACCCAAATTTATTTTTATTAGGGAGCTATAAGGGTTAAAATTGACCAGCGATTTCTCATTTTTCCAACAAAATTTACAAAACCATTTTATTAGGGACCACATCACATTTGAAGTCACTTTGAGGGGTCTTTATGACTGAAAATACCCAAAAGTGACACCATTCTTAAAACTGCACCCCTCAGTGAATCGGGTCATCATGGGAACATCCGGGAAGCCGCGGCACACATTGCTGGACGCCGGCAGGAGAGGTGACTATCCCGATCACCTCCCCTTGCCCCCGCAATGCTGCGAACGACTTCGATCGCAGCATTGCAGGGGTTAATGTGCGGGACCTCTCCCAGCACATAGCACCGGGTGTCAGCTGTGACAATCAGTTGACACCCGGCGGCGATCACGCCCGCACAGCCTGTGTGCGCGATCACAAAGATGTACTAATACGTATCAGGCTCTTAAGTCCCAGGGCGCAGATACGTATCAGTACGTCTTGGGCTTTAAAGAAGTTAAAATTATGTGAAAATGGGAAAAGTCACAAAACTTTGCAACTTTTCAGGAGCTTTATGCCAGTTTTCTGGCAAAACACTGGTGAATCGGGTTCATAATCTCTAATCCTTTCAGCTCCCTTTAATTAGACTACTTTCAACAAACTAATTATAAGTATTGGGTCTGTTTTTTTTTAATGCTTTTAAAATAATTGTAAATATTTTCAATCCCCTTTTGTTATAAGGATTTCCCAAAAATTAGCTAATCATAGGTTGTCCTGCATTCGTGACAGTGATTGACTGCGCGGTCACTTGGAAGTTTACATTGGCATCACTACAGGGCCGGTAAAGAAGGACTGTCAGGGACCCCCAGAGTGTGGTAAAATGCGCCAACTAATTCATAATTCATTTAATTCTCACACAATATACTAAGTTAGTGTAAGTCTACAAAAAAGCAACAAAACTTGGTGCTAAAAAAATTGAGCATAACTTTTTGAAAAATGAACCAGGTTATGCCAAATCTTACATATTTTGTGACTTTGTGATCAGTTATCAACACAAATATTTTACTCAAATTACCAGATCGATGGATAAGCATTGGGACTTTTCCCTAAATCTCTCCAAAACATCACCGCTTATAGAAGACCACCCTCATATCCAGATCAGATTTTCTGTGAGAGATGCCCAGATCCACAATATAGTATGCCTACTGGCCATCTATGAGAAGTCCACCCCAATGGAAGTCCAGTTATTAAAGAGGATTTTACTGTTTATATAAGGGGCAGACAATGACAGTGAAGGGCCCTTAATCAGGACTTCTGATCTGGGCCCCCCACCCTCCATCAGGCACCACCTACATATACATTTCCATGTATATTTATATTAGGCACACATATAAAATTTGCACATGCTAATACTCTATACACATTTTAACGTATGCATATACATAGTGCACACAAACATAAAATACGGACATACACATAAGATGCACATACACAGTATAGAGTCCCGGTAGTCCTCATAGTTTTAAGCATGGACCCTGGCAAATTGTAGACGGACTTTTATTGTTCATGGGCTTTAAGGGAGAGAGGCTTCCTTTGTGGAGGACACTCATGAATGCCATTCATTTGCAGTGTACACCGTGTCGTGTCATGGAAAACACTCACCCTAGTTTGGCTTTCTACTTCTTCAGATAATAGCAATGAATTTGCCTGTCGATTTTCTTCTCATCAGAAGATGCTTTTGTTTAGATGTTAACTTCCATCTGACTGATAAGAAAAGCTTTGCTGATCTTCTTGTAGACTTCACATTTTTTGTAAAGAAATTATTTTCTTTCTCAGAAATGTCTTGTGACATTTCTCTTCTATGTGGTGCCACTTACCCTTCTCATCAGAGGACGCTTTTGTTTAGGTGTTAACTTCCATAGTCGGCCTGGACGTCTCTGTAAGATGGTTGCAGTTCCATCTTTGTTATAGTTTTGCATCACTTTTGCTACAGTATTCTGACTGATAAGTAAAGTTTTGCTGATCTTCTTGTAGACTTCACATTTATTGCAAAGAAATTATTTTCTTTCTCAGGTTTTGTGACATTTCCCTTCTATGTGGTGCCATTGCTGATAGCATGAAATGGGAAGGAGTTTTCTTTATTAAGTAACTTCCTTTTACAGACACCTGTCTGCTGGACATCTGTTTAATGAATAATTACACTTACCTGTGGTTCAGTTCTTGTTAATTAGAATTTTGTTGTCTAAACTTAGCTTTTCTCTTAAGACTGTTACTGGGATGTTCTCATTTTTGAAACATGATCTTGAATGAGTTTGTTAAGAAAATTACTTTTTTGGGGTCTGCAAAATACCAAATCTTGTTTGCATTCAATGGCTCAAATTTGCGAGAGTATTTTGTAGTATGGTATCCCATATAAAATGATGATTCTGAAAGGAAACTACAGGTTTGCTGACAAATCTATTTGGGTGTACTGATTTATGCTAAACACTGTATATATATATATATATATATATATATATATATATATATATATATAAACCTTATAAGTTTGGTATCACAGTAATCGTACTACTGACTCTGAATCATTTTATCAGTTTGTTTTTACAACACAATACACACTGTAAAATGAAGGAACCCAAACCTGGCATTTTTTCTCATTTTTCAACACATTATATGATAAAATGAATGGTGTTGTTCAAAACTACAACACTAAGCGTCAGCACACTGTGATTTGCTGATCTGTAAGATGCGTTCTTTGTGCTGTGAAAATACACAGCTGTGATATCTCACCAAATATTCATAGTGGGAACTTAAAATTATGTTTTTCTGCCATGATTAAGGATAGTTTGGATGTATGAAACATGTTGACGTTTTATTTCTATCTTTGTGGAATTAAGGCTGCATGAACCAGTCACCAACTATTATCTGTATATGTACAAATATTAAGTGCTACTGAGTGCTGTAGGAAAAACTTAGAATAGTGAGGTGATTTGATAGTCCTGCCACAAATAATCTGTTTCTACTGCACACTTAAAATCTCTGATAGTGGGAATGAACCTGATTGCCTGCAGTAGTGCACTCCTGAGAGCTGGTGCAGCAGAGAAAATGTCTTGGACATGAGAGTGGGAGGTCTTGATTATGGAGCATGTTAATCTTAGCTCATTGGAGTGTAGATATGGTAGAGATGCAGGACTGTGCAGCAGTGTGGAGAGGTTTGTGGATGAGTGTAATGACTGGTACAGGGTGGAGGCACCAGTGTAACTGCTGGACAGAAATATGAGACTGACTGCTGCATTAAGGATAATGAGAAATACATTTAGTGAGAAGAAGAGCAATTAGTGAGTTACAAGTATTTGTGAATTCAAGACAAAAAGGAATCAGAGCAACAGTAACAGATTTTACTTTTTTTTAATTAATAATGGGATGAATAAAATCGTGAACATTATCAATAGACTAAATCAAAGTCAGGAAGATAGCCGAGGTCAGATACCAGGTGATCAGTAAATGACAAGTCAGACGAGCAGTATGAATACCGCGGAGCCCGATGACAGAGGCGTTACTGAAACTTGTCCATGTTGACCAGTCAGAAGGCCACAGGTAGATAATGAAGGTCCTTCTATACAGCTCCAGCAGTGATGGTGGATCTGCTGGACTTCAGGACGCTGGATGCTTAGGTGTCCCGTCTTTTAGATGGTTTTAGGGCAACAGTGACAGCATGCAAATGCGCGAGCAGTCCTGGATAATCCACGCCGGCAGGATGATAAGATCCGGCGGAAGATGGAACCTATGAGAAGAGAAATAAATATAATGTAAGTGATGGGACTCCATATTACATGATAATGCTGTGCAGTCACTGTGGCCGGACGGCAGAGGAATATTATCATACAGAGGTCAGGGGTCATTGTCAGCAATCATACATGTGACAATCCCATCACTGACAGATGACATCTACTCCACATGAATTATTCTCACTGACATCACACAACATGGAGCTGATTCTCACATTTACCTCGTCTCTTTTTCCCATTTTTTCCATTTTCTGAGTTTTGTTGCTCCATACTCAGATTTATTGCCGATTTTCTTTCTTCATGAGATGGAAATTCTGATGAAAAATTTAAAAAAAACTCAGTAACAATATATTCTTATAGGATCTGCTTTGTCATAATATGGATAACATAAGAGACCTATAGTATTGTATAAAACCATGTGGGAATATTTGAACCTTGAAGTCAACATTCACATTGTTGGTGCTGTAGACATGTACATACCTGGCAATGGGGACGAGGGTGGCAAGATGGTAACAGCATCGTCTGTATTACATACAGGAACAGATACTTTCTGCCTGTTTGAAGAAGAAAAACATGTAAATCTCAAGTAAACTCCATATAAAAGGGGTTGTCTCACTAGAAGAACACCGACTATAAGGACTAGTAGGACATATGACTGTCATAGTGGGGAAGGTCTTCTGCTCAAGACTACCTTTTATAGAGAGCTGAGAGGAAAACAACTACCAAGAATGGCCGGCATTTCATACTACATCTCTCCTACAGTGAGGGCTGCACTAAAAGTGCATGACCGGCACAATTATGGGCTGTTATCTCCAACAATTCCGAAAGCTGAAAGCACAATGACCCATAACCATGGAGCGGTGGATGCTGCATTTGATATTATGGTATTTATGTCCTATATGTGGTGTTGCGCACATATATCAGCCTGGAGCTCCCAGTAATGACCCCATAATCTACTCACATTTCTGAGATGTTTGTGTTGGATTCTGGTGTACACTCTGGAGGGGCCTTGGGATCCTCGTTGTTCACCATCCCGTTAGTGGTGGCAGAGTGCTAAATGTGGATAACAATAAGTTATTAAATATACATACTTTTTAATTTTATAGATCCTTTTTTTGTACATATTTTGGATTTATCGATCACATACTTATTTTAGAAAGCCTCTTAGAAGATGATGATGCAAATATTCGGAAGATAAAGTTCTCATCGTCCTCACTTGTGCCCTCCTTATCCTCTGAGACCAGATGGTTGTTTTCATCAGAGTGATCTACAAGACATAGGTAAAGAAGGATTGTTAGAGGGTGTCAGTATAACACAGTCGCTATATCTCACTAGGTTACTAGATGATACAACGTAATATACAGAATACATGAAAAAAAACTCCTGTACAAAATTAGGGAAATAGGGATAAAGTACGAACTCATGGTCAACATAGCTGAGATCCATGAAACATGGATAACATAGTAGACCAGAAAAACCATGTGGAAATATTTGAGCCTTGAAGTCAACATTCACATTGTTGGTGCTATAGACATGTACATACCTGGCAATGGGGACGAGGGTGGCAATATGGTAACAGCATAGTCTGTATTACATACAGGAACAGATTCTTTCTGCCTGTTTGAAGAAGAAAAACATGTAAATCGTAAGTAAACACAGTATAAAATGGGTTGTCTCACTATAAGAACACTGACTATAAGGCCTAATAGGACATATGACTGTCATAGTGGGGAAGGTTTTCTGCTCAAAACTACCTTCCATGGATCAGAACACAACTACCAAGAATGGCTGGCAAGTAATACTACAGCTCTCCTACAGAGTAGGCAGTGCTAAAAATGCATGACCTGCCACAATTATGGGCTGTTGTCTTCTGCATTTTCTGAAGCCAAAAGTACAATGACCGTTAACCATGAAGCGGTGAATGCTGCATTTGATATTATGGTATTTATGTCCTATATTTGGTGTTGTGTACATAGATCAGCCTGGAACTCCCAGTAATGACCCTTTCTAATCTACTCACATTTCTGAGATGTTTGTGTTGGTTTCTTGCGTATACTCTGGAGGGGCATTGGGATCCTCATTGTTCACCATTCTGGTAGCGATGGTACAGAGCTAAATACGGATAAAAATAAGATATAAAATATTTATTTTATGTACCTTTAGAGTTTTTTTAATTTTTTTTTACATATTTTGGATTTATTAATCACATACTTACTTTACAAAGCTTTTCAGAAGATGACGTAAAATTTTGGAAGTCAAGGCTCTCATTGTTCTCACTTGTGCCTTCCTCATCCTTTGAGACCAGATGTTTGTTTATATCAGAATGATCTACAAGAAATAGGTAATGAAGTATTATTAGATGTTGTCAGTATAACACAGTCACTATTTATCACTAATATTAATGGGAACAGATGATCACATATTAGGGAAGATGAGACAAACAGTCGCTTAGTCTAGATGACGTCTCCTTCTACTTACTGATAAATAAGCTGGTGTCTGCGTCTGAAACAAGCTGAGGAACATACTCCAGCTCCTGGCTCAGAATGTTGTCAAAGTCCAAGTCACTCAGGAATGGATGAACCTTGATCTCAAATGCTCCTCCTAGAAAAAGAAAAACAAAAGTGATGCGGACATAGTCAGGGATGGCTCCATATCTGAACAGTTTATCGTAATCTGAACTAATGACAAAACTGAGCCGACATGAAGGAAATAAACTGAAAGTCTTAGTGTGGAGAACTAGAAATACAGTAGATGAGCTGATAGAGAAATGCTGATCTTCATGGACATGAGCGATATGTCCTTGGTCTAATAAGGGAATATTAATACTAGTATATCTGTTACCTGTCCCAAGTCTACGCACAGGATTTCTTCTGAGCAGCTCAGTGATGAGATTCTGAGCATCCAGGGGGGGAGCGCGATCACAATTCCAAATTAGTTCTCCTGTTACATAGAAAATTACAGAAAATAAAACCTTTTTACTGGACTGTAACATAAAGCAAAGGAAATAACTAAACAAATGTAACCAATCAACGCAATGATCGGTTTATTCTACTCACCAATGACAACCCTTTTATAAAGCTCAGTGAGGGAATCAGCATCAAATGGTACACCTCCCAGCAGGAATTTATACAGGATGATCCCCAATGACCACCAGTCAACAGGTCTTCCATAGCCTTCTTTCAGGATGATCTCTGGGGCTATGTAACATGGGGTGCCACAGAACTGGAAACCAACAGAACATAGAGATGAGAATCGATGAAACAATTATTATGACAAGATATCATCGTTAAAACACAATGCAGAAGATAAAATATTAGTGGAAAAGTTCTCTAGAAAGGAAGAATGTAGAGAAGAGACAATAGTGTGATGAGATTTGCAAATAACAAGCTAAGTTCTTGTAGGTGATGCTGACCTCACGGTCCTGGAACTCTCTGGAGATGTCCACTGCTAATTCTTTGTAGGTGTTGGTTTTCGGTATCATTAGACCAACTTTAGAAATCCCAAAATCGGTAACTTTAATATGTCCAGTAGATGTAATCAGGAGGCTGCAAAAGAGAAGATGGTTTTAGCCTCACAGACTGAATGATAATAAATGACAACTTTCCCCACTTTATTATACTACGGGGGCACTTACTTATCCGGCTTCAGGTCTCTGTGCACCACACCGTAGCTATGCAGGTATTCCACGGCAAGTACCGCCTCTGCAAAGTACAAGCGGGCCATGGGGACAGAGAAAGGACCCCTGGTGCTTAGAAGGGTCCCACAGTCTCCACCTATAGAAGAAAGGAAATATGACCGGTGAGGGATTTATACAGAAGATAACCATGATATACCACGAGCAGATAACCATGATGTATAATGAGCAGTGAGCGGAAACATCCTGGGGAGATCACACAGATAGTGGCGTACATAGAAATCACAAGACCCCATATCAAAAGTTGTAATTGCCCCCCACCCTAAAAAGTAAAAAAGAAATATATTTATATCCCTGTTGAAGCAGCTTGGTGTTCTCACCAGCAATACAACTTTTATGGCCATTTTAGAGTATGATGCTCCCAAAAATGCCCACACCCACACTCAATGAGTATGGTATCCCCACAGTGAATCCCCCTAAGGAGGCCACCACTTAGAAGGAGGCCAGCCACAACCCCCTACTCGGTGTGATGGCACCCACAGCAACCCTCCCACTCAGGATAATGGTTCCCACAGTCCCTCACACAATATAATGGTCCGCATAACTCCCCACTCAGTATGATGTCCCCACACAGAATGGGGGCCTCCATACAGAGTGAGGACCCCCACAGCACCCCACTTAATATGATGACCTCCACTCAGCATTCACAGTCCCCCATATCTAGTCATACGGCCCCCTTTCAGTATTTTGGCCCCTACTAGCCACCTACTCAGTATTTTTGCCCCCACCAGCCCCACCTCCTTGAAGAAGCAAATACCGCTGAAATTGTGATGACAGGTGGAGGGATGCTGCCCACTGCCGAGCGTCGACAGACCCCCTCCGACTGATGAGCCCCATAGCGCCCGTGCACCAAGATCAATGAATTTACGAGTATCTTGGTAATAGATAACCTATATTAAATGCTCTATGGGGATGTAACCAACAATGTCCTAATGATATGAGCAGTGATAAGATGAAAGCAGACATGGGCTGAATATAATACAATAGATGTGTCTTACCTCCTACATACTCCATGACCATACACAGGTGAGATCTAGTTGGAAAGGAGCAGAGCATGGAGACCACAAAGGGACAATCAGCAAATGTTAAGATGTCCCTCTCCAGAAAGGCCCATTCCAATCTCTGTGCAGTATTTAGGTTCCGCTTAGCCATTTTCTTCATAGCAAAGGTCTGGTGTGAGTCTTTATGATGCACTAAGTAGACGGCCCTGGAGAGAAGGAGAATCCATCGGTTATAATAAATCCTTATTAATAATCCATCTATAGAAATCATTATATGTTTAATACTGGTATCCAAGGGGTAACATTTCTCCTTGCGGAGAGTGACATGTTAAGCTTGTCAAGGTGAGGAGACTTTTAAGCCTCAATGATCCTCTGGGAAATATGCAAATTGTCTCTTCAGAGAGGAAGAGAACTAGAACTCTAGTGCCACCTATAGGAAGTAGTAATCCTAAAAGTCAATATCGACCCTTTAACAAGCCTTATCACATGACATGGAATAATAGCCATAACCAAAATCTCAATTTTCGGACACTATGTTTTGGGGTACAAGCACTCATCAGTGCAAAGTGTGAGATATGGTTTGGCTGGGTGAGAGGCATCTGACCGGGATCCAAGCGGTAACGTTTCTCCTTGCGGAAAAAGCCATGATAAACATGTCAAGGTGAGGAGACTTTTAAGCTGCAATGCTCTTCTGGGAAATATGCAAATTGTCTCTTTTCAGAGAGGAAGAGAACTAGTACCCTAGTGCCACCTATAGGAAGTAGCAATCCTATTTCCCAGAGGAGCATTGCGGCTTAAAAGTCTCCTCATGTCCGCAAGGAGAAAAGTCAAACCCTTGGATACCGGTCCGACACCTCTCACCCCGTCAAACCATATCTCACACTTTGCACTGAAGAGGGGCAGTACCCCAGAACACAGTTCCTGCAAATTGAGATTTTGGTTTTGGCTATTATCCTAAGTCATATGACAAGGCTTGTTAAAGGGTCGATATTGACTTTTAGGATTGCTACTTCCTATAGTTGGAGTTCTAGTTTGCTTCCTCTCTGAAGAGACAATTTGCATATGTTTAATACTAGAAGTCTGGCCACCACTATAAATTCACATCTAGAAATACATAAAATAGCACTACATAGATCACCTATGGGAGGTCTCCACAATGCCACTTCTGCCGGAGCCATCACCCAGGTCACATTATAGATACGAGAATCTATCGAAATTCTCTTTGGGCAGATTCGCTATAACTGACCAAATACAATTTAGTGCAAATAAAATTGGTCCAAAATGAATGTGCTCCAGGGCTCTCTTCTGCTGCTGAGGCCAGTGATTGGGCCCACATGGTCATGGTGGAGGGTGTAGATGTCATTGACGTCAATATGGTGTCACCCTTCATGTGACCATGTGTAGCCAACTTCTCTGATCAGCTTCATAATGGAGCCCCCCCATCAAAACAAAGATCAGAGTGGAGAGCAGAAAAGCTCAGGTGGAGGAGGCAGCATAAGAACAGATGAGGGTCTAGCACAGGCGAATGTAATAATATTATATTATTATATATTATATTATATGTAATTATATTATTTAAATCGCTTTCCTTACAGTTTGATTTGCTACAGATCATATAATTTCCCTATGATAACACTGAACGGCAGAGTGCAGGGGCAGAAGCATTGTCATAGGGAACCCTGAGAAATGTGGATTATGGCAACAGAAATCTCACCCAAAATTTCCACTGCTGATGAGTTTGGAAGTTTCATAGTCGCTCATATGCGGCTTTCTCGCCGGAACCAATGAATCCATCACGCTCTATAAAAGAATAAGAAATAATACTGATTTATTGAAGATGAAGGAAAAAAGTTACAGATGCAAAAACTTCTCCCCCCATATTATGTCCCAGATGATTTACACTGATATGATGTTGGGAGGATACAAACCGGACGCTCGGCAGACCCGGCGCTAGCACCCAGCACACCCAGGCAAGTGCCGGGGCCCTGAGTAGGCGAGGGGCCCACTTGCTGTCGGGCACCCTGGCGCGCTATGGGACCGGTGAGCAGAGGAGAGCGGTGCCAGCGCCAGCTAGTGGACCTTGCCCCCCCCCCAATGCTTGCCCAGGGCCACGGCCGGCACAATACTTACCTCTCCACAGCTGGTGAGCAGTGAAGTGAGCATTTGATTTTTTTTTTTTTATGTATGGAGGTATGGGGCATTATATGGGGGGGAGAAGTGACATCCTGCATGGGGCATTATATGGGGGGGAGGTAGGGACATCCTGCGTGGGGTATTATATGGGGGGGGGAGTGACATCCTGCATGGGGCATTATATGGGGGGGGAGTGACATCCTGCATGGGGCATTATATGGGGTGAGAGGTGACATCCTACATGAGGCATTATATGGGGGGGACATCCTGCATGGGGCATTATATAGGGGGGTGACATCCTGCATGGGGTATTATATGAGGGGGAGAAGTGACATCCTGCATGGGTCATTATATGGGGGGGAAGTGACATACAGCATAGGGCTTTATATGGGGTGAGAGGTGACATTCTGCATGGGGCATTATATGGGGGCTGACATCCTGCATGGGGTATTATATGGGGCGAGAAGTGACATCCTGCATGGGGCATTATATGGGGTGAGAGGTGACATCCTGCATGGGGCAATATATGGGGTGAGAGGTGACATCCTACATGGGGCAGTATGTGTTGGGGGGACATCCTGCATGGGGCATTATATGGGGGGGTGACATCCTGCATGGGGCATTATATGGGGGGTGACATCCTGCATGGGCCATTATGTGGGGTGGGACATCCTGCATGGAGCATTATGTGGGGGGGGACATCCTGCATGGGGAATTATATGGGGGTGACATCCTGCATGGGGCATTATGTGGGGGGCATATCCTGCATGGGGCATTATGTGGGGGGGACATCCTGCATGGGGCATTATGTGGAGGGGACATCCTGCATGGGGAATTATATTGGGGGTGACATCCTGCATGGGCCATTATGTGGGGGGCACAGCCTGCATGGGGCATTATGTGGGGGGCACAGCCTGCATGGGGCATTATGTGGGAGGGACATTCTGCATGGGGAATTATATGGGGGGTGACATCCTGCATGGGCCATTATGTGGGAGGGGGACATCCTGCATGGGGCATTATGTGGGGGGGGGGCACAGCCTGCATGGGGCATTATGTGGGGGGTCAAAGCCTACATGGGGCATTATGTGGGGGTCACAGCCTGCATGGAGCATTATGTGGGGGGTCAAAGCCTGCATGGGGCATCATGTGGGGGGCACAGCCTGCATGGGGCATTATGTGGGGGATCACAGCCTGCATGGGGCATTATATGGGGGCACAGCCTGCGTGGAGCATTTTATGGGGTCCATTATTCTATATGGAGCAATATATGGAGCTCATAATACGGTATAGAGGACTATGTGGTGCCATTATACTGTGTGGAGGACATTACTGTCCGGTCTGCACTGTGAGCTGTGAGGATTCGCCGCTTTCTGAGTTAATGTGGAATTTACAATGGATATCGCTCATGTAATGTAAGAAGTGAAATCTTCGGGCTTGTACTATATATATATATATATATATATATATATATATATATATATATAT
Source organism: Phyllobates terribilis (assembly GCF_046119375.1). Taxonomy (NCBI): domain Eukaryota; kingdom Metazoa; phylum Chordata; class Amphibia; order Anura; family Dendrobatidae; genus Phyllobates; species Phyllobates terribilis. The sequence goes on from NW_027362820.1 coordinate 955,287, forward strand.
ATATATATTTATTTATCTGCGGTATCTGTGCATTATGAATCGTGGTATGTGTTAAAGGGGCCACTGAGACTCTTTCGCCCAGGGCCCACGAAATCCTGGAGCCGCCCTGCAACGGTCATCATACATTACTATAACATTCTGGATAATGTGGGAGATCACACAGAGGAGGACTTACAGGTAATCTGTCACCATGTGTTTGCTATGTATTCTGAAAGCACCATGATGTAGGGGCAGAGACCCTGATTCCAGTGATGTGTTACTTACTAGGCTGTGTGTGGCTGTTTCAATAAAATCAGTAGATTATCACTAGAAGACTATCTGTCTAGCCAGGTAGTCCTATTGCTCTGTACCCCTGCCTCCACCACTGATTAGCAGCTTTCTGCCTATGCACAGTGTACACAGAAAGCTGCCAATCAATGGTGTGGGCGGGGTTATACAAGACTCAGCATTCAGAGCTCTGCAGCAGAAAAAATAGTGATTTTATCACAACTGTTCCACCGAGTAAAGTAATCAACACATGGAATCAGGGTCTCTGTCCCTGCATCATGATTCTCTCAGACCAAATAGCATAAACCTGGTGACAGATTCCCTGTAATTCACATGTAATTAACACCATAGGGTCATCTACACTTAGAATAGAGACGTCCCATGGTTGTATGGGGGATAATACTGGACGAGTCATTCACACCCCATGATCTGATGACACACACGCATCCCCCTCTATGATACTTACGGATTCTTGGATCTCCGGGATCTCACTAATTCCATTGTTAGGATTAGACAGCTCAGTTGTTTCTAAAATAATGATGAAGAAATGAAATGTATTAGAGGATATTATTCCTACATAGATAATACAGCAATATAACGGAGAAATGACAAGATGTCTGTAAATGGGATTAATACTCGTTATATGGGGATTCTAAATATGAGAATATACGGGGAATCCATAGATAAATGTAATGTAAATGATGGAGGAACCCCTTCATAAATAACAAAAGACTGACCATCACTTCCGAAAAGAAAATGGGTGTGAACAGGTGCATACTAAGAGTAGCCATCCAAATACATAACTAACAAAGTTGCACTCTGTAACGCTATAGCATGTAAACATGAAATAAATGAAATTTGAATTGCATTACTGCTGTAGAAAATAGGATAAAAGGAAGATACTTAGCGCATAATTTGGCCAATTCATGCATGGCCAGCAGCCACGGCAAGGCGACCTTCTTTTTCTGGGTGCATGCCCAGTAGCCACGGCAAGGTGACCTTTTTTTTTGCTGGGTGCATGCCCAGCAGTCACGGCAAGACGACCTTCTTTTGCTGGGTTCATGCCCAGCAGTCACGACAAGGCGACCTTCTTTTGCTGGGTGCATGCCCAGCAGTCACGACAAGGCGACCTTCTTTTGCTGGGTGCATGCCTAGCAGCCACGGCAAGGCGACCTTCTTTTGCTGGGTGCATGCCCAGCAGTCACGGCAAGGCGACCTTTCTTGCTGGGAACCTATCTCCACCCATCAGTTCGGGGTGGTTTTAATTACAACAGGATCCTACCTACCCATATAAATGTAGGCTTCAGCCTAGGAGAGGATTGACATTAGGAGAGGATTCCAACAAAAAGATCGCCTTGTCATTGGCTGCTGGGCATTCATGAATTGGCCAAATTATGTGCTCAGTATCTTAGTTTTTTCCCATTTTCTAGAGCAGTAATGCAATTTAAATTTAATTTATTTCATGTTACTTGCTATAGCACTGCAGAATGGACCCTCCATCACATGAATGAGGAACCCCCCACCCACGCTGCACATACGAGTGATGGTAAGAGAGCTGAAACATAGGAGAGATTTGCAAATTAGCCTGGAAGTGCACTGGGGGCGTGTCACTGCACTTGGATTTCTTCTTTCACGCCCCCAGCGCACTTCCATTCTGATTTGTATATGGTGTCTACTTTACATTTCTCCTGACTGGCACATTGGATTTCTACAAACAATTATTATTAGGGGACAATGGTCTATACCGTCACACCACTACTTCTATATGTAACAATGTGCTGCCAGGTTCCCATTACACAGAGTAGAGAGTAAATCTAACATTATCCTCCGTCCTCTGTAATATCTGGACATTCCTTGTAGAAGGTCGGGTGATCGCTCACCTGTAATCAGATCGCTGTTCAGCTCCGGCTGACTCCTATTAGGGTCAGGGATTTTCAGGGTCACATTTTGCCCATATTTGGCGTCGCCTCCTGTTGTTTCCTGATAGATATAATATATATAATTAATATGTGGAAGATTTCACTAAATCACCAAATACATAAATCATGAAGGACTAAACCAACATTTACAGATGCACCAATTGTAACGATACAAATCCCACGCCATCTTCAGACCTTTTCTCAGAAAGTCTCCTCAGATACGGTGGATTAAGATGCGTCTATTAATATTGATCCTTACCGGGCGTTCCAATGAGCGTTCTAGTATAGACAGGACTTTTTCGGCCAGTTCTTTAAAGACAGCCAAATCTTCAGTCTGAGATCTTTCTTCAGCCTATAAAGAAGGAAAAATGGAAAGGAGAATTTTGAGATGGGAGAGGTCAGAATGGAGGCGGAAATTGTATGTGACATCGGTTCTCTGTCTGCAGATACAATGACTACATACTGTATTTGGGGACTCGTTGTGTTTTACCGTATTTTTTGGACTATAAGATGCCTTTTTTTCCAAAATGTTTGACCTCCCTTCTAACACTCTCGCACCCCTCCAATCTATCCTAAACTCTGCTGTCTGACTAATCCACCTGTCCCCCCGCTATTCCCTGGCTTCTCCCCTCGCTCCGCCAATCCCTTCACTGGCTCCACATTACCCAGAGACTCCAGTTCAAGACCCTAACCTTGGCATGCAAAGCCACCCACAACCTGTCTCCTCCATATATCTGTGTCCTAGTCTCCCGGTACTTACCTGCACGCAACCTCCGATCCTCACAAGATCTTCTTCTCTACTCCCCTCTTATCTCCTCTTCCCACAATCGCATACAAGATTTCTCCCGTGCATCCCCCCTACTCTGGAACTCTCCACCCCAGCATATCAGACAGATTATTAATAATAATAATTGTCTGAATGTAGCTTACCAGGGGGGTGGCTGTGGTGGAGTGAGGTCACAGGAGGTAGGGTCACTGCTGCAGGAAGCCGGCAGTAGAAGTGGGGCGCTGCTGCGGGCCCCGAGCTGGGAGGAGCGGGGTATCCAGGAGGTGCGAGGCTGCGGGCCCTGGGCTTCAAGGAAATGTTAGCCGTGATTTAGGAGGGGAGTCCCCGCTCTGCCCATTGATTTTCTGGTGGTGGGCTTCAGGCAAATGGCCGCTGGAGGCAGTGCATGTGCAGATTTAGATCTCGGCTCAATGACGAGCTGAGATCTCAATCTGCGTATTGGCCATCTCCAGCAGCCTACTTCTTGAAGCCCACTGCAGAGAAATCAATAAGCAGAGCAGGGCCTCCCCTCCTGAATTACCGCTAACATTTCCTTGAAGCCCAGGGCCCGCAGCCTCGCACCTTCTGGACACCCCGCTCCTCCCAGCTTGGGGCCCGCAGCAGCGCCCCACTCCTACTGCCGACTTCCTGCAGCAGCGACTCTGCCTCCTGTGACCTCGCTCCACTGCCACCACCCCCTCTCAGTAAGCAACTGAAAATTCGGACTATAAGACAGACCCCCATTTTATTATAATAAATGTTTTTCCTATTTTCCTCCCAAAAATTTTTGGTGCGTCTTATGGTCTGCAAAATATGATATATTAGAAGAAAAAGCTTCTATCCCTCCATTATTATCTATTAATATTGAGATGTTCTGTGCAGAGTGTCCGCCACTTACCTGGTGTAGTAATGTCCTGATGTTCTGAAGTAAATCCGTCAGATAGTCTGACGTTAGACGACGTTGTCGGTGTTTGGTCAGGCAATCCTTTACTAGCTCCATCACCAGCCGGTGAGTGAAGCTGAGGACGCCATCGGGTGGTAGAAGCACATGTTAGGACGATTGATCATAAGGATCAACAATAGTGCTTTTACCTGAGGAATGTCCAAAACAATTCCAGCCATAGTGAAAAACTGCAAGTGCTATCAGTCACTATAGAGCCAAGAAAGGCACGAGTGAGCCTATGTGCATTGTATATATAGCGACTGTGAGCAGTGATGTCACCATCACCTGTGATGTCATCACTGAATCTTGTGATAGAATCTTCACGGAGCAGCTCTGCGCAAATAGAATGCGGCCTGGTAATATATAAAGTGAAAACACCATACAATTAACTACCCATGTTATCATGGCCGTTCTATTTTATATCCAATTAGAACACAACCAGGATAAAGGTGTGTTCACAAGTTGGATTTTGGCAGCATTTTTTTTCTACCTCAAAAATCAAAGGAGGCAGGAAAAAAGCTGCTTAAAATTCAGGTGTTTTTACTTGTGTTTTTTTTTTCCATTCATTTGAATGGGTGAAAAATGCAGCAAAACCTCTGAAAGACTTGACAAGCTGCAGATTTAAAAAAAATGCAAAAAAAACAGCATGTGAATGAGATTTCAGAAATGTCATTCACTAAGATGGTACTGTAAAACACAGCATTTTTGCTGCAGAAGAAAAAACAGTGAATACACCCTAAAGATATCCTCAGTCATATTATGGGAAATATTGTATATTTAGTATTTATTATCTCACGTGTTTTTCTTCACCATAGAACTTTTAAGGCTGTGTGCCCACTATGCGTTTTTTAGGCGTTTCTGCAGCGTAACTTCCGCCACGGAAACACTTAAAAAACGCTTGGTGATAGGTCTGCAATGGTCCCCAATGATAATCCGCATGTGCTGTGCACATGCTGCAGAGATTTCCGCTGCGGATTATCATTGCGGAAAAATCCGCAGCACGTCCTTTAATTCTGCAGAGTCGCTGCGATTTAGCCGCCATTGACTTGCATTGGAACGCATAACATCCGCATGACTAAACATACACATGTGGATATTATGCGACTCAATGCGTGGATGGTACCCGGGTCTGGAGATGAAGATACTCTCCTCCAGACCCGGGTACCATAGTACCTGTAGTTAAAATAGAATTAAAATAAAAAATAAACATATACTTACCTTCTGATGGCCCCTGTCTGCTCCCGGCGGTGCTGCTGGCTCTTCGGCTGCTCGCGGTGGTAAAAGGACCTTCCATGACGCCATTTAGTCATGTGACTGGTCACGCGACCGCTGACATCGGCGGTCGCGTGACCTGTCACATGACTAAATGACGTCATGGAAGGTCCTTTTACAGCACCGTGATCCGCCGAAGACACCGGACGCACCGGAGAAGGAGTTCGAGGACCATCGGAAGATGAGTATAATGTTTTTTTTTTATTTTTCACTATTATTATTCTCTTTTTTTATTATTGATGCTGCATTTGCAGCATTGTAACTTGGTCACACTATATAAATCCATGCCGGTTGCATGGAATTATATAGTGTGACCAAGTTGTCAAGCACTTTTCCAAGTGATGCTAAAATCACTTGGCAAAGCGCTTGACAACCCAGGGAGATGCAGAAACGCTTAGGAAAAATCCGCAGCATTTCTGCATCGTGGTCATATATCCTAACTCATTGACGAACTGTTATACAAGGCTATATTCACACTAGACGTTTTTTTAGCGGGCTTTTTTATGCAAATTTTCAGCTGCATTTTACAGTACCAACAAAGTCTATGAGATTTCCGAATCTCATGCGCAAAGCTTGCTTATTTGTCCTCAGTATTTTGTGCTTTCCATGGCTTTTTGCAATAGAGTATGTCACTTGTTTCAGCGTTTTTCACCCATTAAAAAAAAGGGTGGTGGAAAAAAATGCTGAAAAAAAGCCTAGTGTGAACATTTTGCTGCGTTTTTAGTGAAAAAAGCAAGTATGTGACACACATTTATTCTTGTGATTTTCCCAAGTTTAAACCATCTTGTCTTGGTCACCTGAGATAGCAGCTTGGATTATTACAGTTTAATTAAATTAGTGAGGCCTACAAAGTAAACATTGGTTGAGCTAGGTGTGAGATTGAACAACACGTGTGGCCCAGGGAGGTGTGAAAATGAACAATGCCTGAGCAACTCAATGGCAAACCATAATGTGAAAGTAAATAGTGTCCTACAAATTCAATGCACTGCCAGGGTCTTAGATAAAACATTCCAGACCAATTCACCCCCCCCCTGTTACATTTGTAATGTGTACTTTTTCATGAACATGTGTCTTGCAATGGTGACCTGTTTTCATGTGTCTATAGTGGAAGCAAAGCTGAACTTTGGGATCCTGAAAAACGCACCAAGAACCACTGCAAAAAAACACACCAAAACCTGCGTTTTTGACGCTACTTCTTTCCTGCCAAGAGATTATGTTTTGCTGCAGAAAAAAAACACCTAGTGTGAATATAGCCTAAGACTTACTCTGCCAGCATTAATAGTCAATATTCTGTATACAAATAGGACTCCAATCCAGGTATTCAGTTTATCATAAACATGCCTGAGTTAATCTGCCAAATACACATAGTATGCTTTCTCATAGGTGAAATATAAATCCTGTTAAAGGTCCAAGTTGCAGCAGTTAAGTAGAACAAAACAGACCTCTTCATTCTTTGTAGGTGGAAAAACTTTCGAAATTGTCAGTGTATCAAGTACTTATACTCCTGACTGTATATAGAATAATTGCCGCACTGCTACATACAGGTGCTTCTCAGAAAATTAGAATATCATCAAAAAGTGAATTTATTTCAGTTCTTAAATCCAAAAAGTGAAACTCATATATTATACAGAGTCATTACAAACAGAGTGATCTGTTTTAAGTGTTTATTTCTGCTAATGTTGATGATTATGGCTTACAGCCAATGAAAACACAAAAGTCATTATCTCAGTAAATTAGAATTAACAAGAAACACCTGCAAAGGCTTCCTAAGCATTTAAAAAGGTCCCTTAGTCAGTTTCAGCAGGCTCCACAATCATGAGCAAGACTGCTGACTTGACAGATGTCCAGAAGGCAGTCATTGACACACTCCTCAATGAGGGTAAGCCACAAAAGGTCATTGCTAAAGAAGCAGCTGTTCACAGAGTGCTGTATCCGAGCATATTAATGGACGTGGAAGGAAAAAGTGTGGTAGAAAAAGGTGCACAAGCAAATGGGATAACCGCAGCCTTGAAAGGATTGCTAAGAAAAGGCCATTCAAAAATTTGGGGGAGATTCACAAGGAGTGGACTGCTGCTGGAGTCATTGCTTCAAGAGCCACCACACACAGACGTATCCAGGACATGGGCTACAAGTGTCGCATTGCTTGCGTCAAGCCCCTCATGACCAATAGACAACGCCAGAAGCGTCTTACCTGGGCCAAAGAGAAAAAGACCTGGACTGATGCTCAGTGGCCCAAGGTGTTGTTTTCAGATGAAAAGTAAATTTTGCATTTCATTTGGAAATCAAGGTCCCAGAGTCTGGAGGAAGAGTGGAGAGGCCACAATCCAAGCTGCTGGAGGTCTAGTGTGAAGTCTCCACAATCAGTGATGGTTTGGGGGGCCATGTCATCTGCTGGTGGAGGTCCACTGTGTTTTATCAAGACCAAAGTCAGCGCAGCCGTCTACCAGGACATTTTACAGCACTTCATGCTTCCCTCTGCCCACAAGCTTTATGGAGATGGAAATGTCATTCTCCAGCAGGACTTGGCCCCTGTCCACACTACCAAAAGTACCAATAACTGGTTTACACACAACAGTATCACTGTGCTTGATTGGCAGCAAACTCGCCTGACCTTAACCCCGTAGAGAATCTATTATAGAGAATCTATGGGGTATTGTCAAGAGGAAGATGAGACCCCAGACCCCACAATACAGATGAGCTGAAGGCTGCTATCAAAGCCACCTGGGCTTCCATAACACCTCAGCAGTGCCACAGGCTGATCGCCTCCATGCCACATTGCCGCATTGATGCAGTAATTGATGCACAAGGAGCCCGAACAAGTATTGAGGGCATTTACTAAACATACATTTCAGTAGGCCAACTTTTCGGATTTTAAAAACATTTTTCAAGCTGTTGTTATGAAGTATTCTAATTTACTGAGATAATGACGTTTGTGTTTTCATTGGCTGTAAGCCATAATCATCAACATTAACAGAAATAAACACTTAAAATAGATCCCTCTGTGTGTAATGACTCTATATAATAGATCCCTCTGTGTGTAATGACTCTATATAATAGATCCCTCTGTGTGTAATGACTCTATATAATAGATCCCTCTGTGTGTAATTACTCTATATAATAGATCCCTCTGTGTGTAATGACTCTATATAATAGACCCCTCTGTGTGTAATGACTCTATATAATAGATCCCTCTGTGTAATGACTCTATATAATAGATCACTCTGTGTGTAATGACTCTATATAATAGATCCCTCTGTGTAATGACTCTATATAATAGATCACTCTGTTTGTAATGACTCTATATAATATAGGAGTTTCACTTTTTGCATTGAAGAACTGAAATAAACTAACTTTTGATGATATTCTAATTTTGTGAGAAGCACCAGTATATAGTATGAAGCCCCACTGCCCCATATGTGCATGTATAATTTGATGCACATGACTCGCCCCCTGGGCCATGGGGTACACGGAACCGGGCCTTCTAGTGTACGGTGCTGATGGGGGTAGTAGTGGCAACCCGATCCCGTGGCTCAGGGTGGTCAGACCAAATGGTGGCAGTCTATTTATCAGTGTTTTGAATGTCCGACTACGCCACCCGTGGATTGCGGTCAGGGATAACCGCCGCTGCGAGGCCGACTGCTGAGGCTGGTGTTGGTGTGCAGCACAGGTGTAGGATAACTCCCCACGGGAAGAGTGTAGCCTCAGGGCAGTGTAGGTGGATGTTGGGGGTGATAGTGCAGGCCGCAATAGTAAGAGTTCAGAGTCCGCTTCAAACAGTTCAGGGTCTTTATTGTAGATATTATTAATGACCCAACAGTACCGGTTAGGAATGGGCCTGGGTGTCTGAGAGCATTCGGGCGAGCCCCACTGGTCAGGGTGAGTGTGTAGGCCTACCGTTCTCTCTATGCTCTTTCTGACTATCCCCCTTTTCGTGGTGTAATAGCCCACGTCCCTGAGCTGGCCGTGTACTTCTCGCCTGTATAGCATGCGACTAGGGCCTTGGGTACCTGTTGCTTGCTCCTCGCTGTACTGGTCCCTCTGTGTGGCGGAGCCTCCAGGCTTCTTAGGCCAAGGGACCTGAAATCCCTCGCAGGTTGGTTCTCTGCTGCTGGGCTTGTAACCCTGACAGCCCCGGACCCCAATGCCCGGTAGATTGGTTCTCTTCCAGGACCGGCTCTCGTCACCTCTGTCCCTGGCTTGCAGTTTCTCCTCTGCCTCACGGACTCCTCAGCTACAGCTGAACTGTCTCTCCTTCTCTGGGACTAGTCTCACTCCTGAGCTAGGTCTTCCAGTTCTCTCTAACCCTGCCCCCAGTTCCAGCTTTTATAGGGGCAGCCAGCTCCCCCTGCTGGCCTGGGACAGGAGGTGCTGTATGCTAATTGTCCCTAACCAGGGGACCTCCCTCCTGCTCTCAGACACAGATTATTGTTTGTGGCATCCAGGCCTGGGGTGACACATTCTCCCCTATTAAAATTTAGTACTCCGGACTAAACAGGAAACACAAATACAGGGTATAAATGACAACATAACATATATGCAAGTATATTTTGTCCTTGAGGTCACGGCGTTTCCGTGACTGGGTGTCCATGTCAACCAACAAGGTGAACTTTTCCACGGTGTGGGGACCTGTTTCCATAAACCCCAAGTTCCTGGCCTTGGGCGTGGCGACAAGGCTGAGCTCTCTACTTTGGGCCACAAGGAGGCCACATCGGACAGATTTTTCTTCCGTGGCCATCTTCGAAAGAGGGCACCAAGTGCAACTATCTACAAGACAGTTCCGGTTATTCAGCGTCCATAACCTGTTAGTCCATGAACTAGAAAGACTGGAAAAGCATAATTAGCAACCAGGCAACAAACATAAAACATTTACAATATACAGCATTTAGATCTTCCAGCGAGTTGGTATTTGCCCCCTAGTGCTCTGGGTTGACCTGCGTAACCCACTGTCTGGTGGTGGTCTAACCTGACTTTCCCCACTAGCATTCAGGGTACAGCTACTAGCTGGGTTTACAGGCAGTGCAGGCAGCTATCTGCGGGTCCTTTGGCTTACCGCAGGTATGGCAGGCTCACTGTCAGCAGAGGGTTGACTCTCCTGGGCTGCTGGCATGGGTTCTTCTGCCTCTAGGGCTGCTTGGTCTTCTGATTCCTCCTGCTCTCCTGTAGGTTCCTGCTGGGTTGGTTGAAGGAAGTGTAGGACGGGTACCACTATTGCATCATTTATCCGAGTCCAGGACCGGGGGAACTCTCCAAGAACTGTGCTGATCATTTCTTTCTTGTCTTCTGCAGGTTCAAGGTCATCTTGATCTTCTCCTGCACTCTGTAGTTGCTTGGGGCACCTTTTTAGGTGGTCTCTGGAGACGGTGCTAGTGGTTTCTCCTCCATCCTTGGTAATTACACATACCTTCGAGTTGTTGTGGTTGGACTGCAGTGCTGTGTACGCGTCGCTCTCCCACTGGTCATCTAGCTTGTGAAGCCTTCTCTTCCGCTTCAGGACCTGCTCACAAGGTTCCAGGGGACCAGCAGGGGCGTGTTGGTTGAAGAGCCTCTCTTGCTTTTCTCTCGCTTGAGCCAGACTCCTCTCCACACTCTCCTGTACTTTCTTGTACTGTAGCCGCCGTTCCGTATCCCAGTCCGCGTCTGGGGAGGTGTCCTCGGGGGTCAGGACTCCCATCTCCAGGTCTATCGGCAGCTTACCTGGTCTTGCCTTCATCAGATAAGCCGGGGTGCAATTTGTATCATTCACCGGGATATGGTTGTATAAGTCTATCAGGTCTGGCAGCTTCTCCGGCCTCAGGCTGAGTTCTTCCAGGGGCAACGTTTTGAGGAGATCAATGACGATAATATTCATTTTCTCACACAGCTCGTTGGTTTGTGGGTGGTAAGACGTTGTCCGAATCTTCTTACAGCCGTAGAGGTTGCAGAACTCCTGGAAGATTTCAGCCTCAAACGCTGGTGCCTTCTGCACAGCTTACCTTCGTAGAGGAATAGCCTGCTTTTCTCCTTCCATAACTGCTTGGCTTCCTCTGGAGCGTCCGAGCCAGGGCTAGCATCTGCCTGGGTCAACAGGTCTTTCACCAGGCGAATTGCAGGGTCACTATCTTGCGTTTCAGCCCAGCCGTGGTGAGGTAAGGGATTGAACATGACAGTGGTCAAGTCTTTGTCTCTTACACGGTGGGAGTACTGAGTGGCCCCGTTCCGGTGGAATGCAGGGAGCTCTATTTCCTCCAACTCGTCTGGATCTTCTCCCTCATCCGACAAGTGGGGCATTCTCGATAGGGCATCTGCATTGGCATTGGCTCGGCCTGCCCGGTACTTGATGGTGAAGTCATAGTTTGCTAGCCGGGCCATCCACCGCTGCTCTAGGGCACCAAGTCTCGCATTGTCCAGATGTGTCTACGGATTGTTGTCCATGTACACAGTGAACTTCACAGAGGCCAGGTAATGCTTGAAACGTTCTGTTATGGCCCACACCACTGCCAAGGACTCCAGCTTAAAGGAGCTGTAATTCTCCGGGTTTCTCTCGGTGGGCCTCAGCTTCCGGCTGGCATACGCGATCACCCTTTCTCTGCCCTGTTGGTTCTGTGACAGTACGGCTCCCAGCCCCACATTACTGGCGTCTGTGTGGAGGATAAAAGGCTGGCCATAATCAGGGTAGGCCAGGATCTCATCCCCCGTGAGGGCCATCTTCAGCTGGCAGAAGTACTCCTCTTCCGGCTTGTCCCACTTGAAGGGTGGCTTTGGCTTCTGGTCTTAGACTGTCCTATAAGGAGGTCCTGCATAGGGGCTGCCATCTTGGTGAACCTGGGGATGAACCTTCGGTAGTAGCCTACCAACCCGAGGAACTGCCTCACTTCTTTTATGTTAGAGAGGCTTGGCCAGTTCTTTATTGCCGTGATTTTGTCAGGGTCGGGGGCTACTCCTTCTGCACTCACCACGTGTCCCAGGTACTGTACCTTCGGCTTTAACAGATGGCACTTGGAGGGTTTCACTTTCATGCCAAAGCCTGCCAGGGCCTCGAACACCTCAGCCAGGGGCTACTCCTTCTGCACTCACCACGTGTCCCAGGTACTGTACCTTCGGCTTTAACAGATGGCACTTGGAGGGTTTCACTTTCATGCCAAAGCCTGCCAAGGCCTCGAACACCTCAGCCAGGTGCTTTAGATGGTCCTCGTAAGTCTTCGAATAGACAATCACGTCGTCCAGGTAAAGTAGGACGGTCTCAAAGTTTCGGTGCCCTAGACAGCATTCCATCAGCCTCTGGAAGGTCCCGGGTGCATTGCAGAGCCCGAACGGCATATAGTTGAATTCACTTAATCCCATCGGGGTGGTGAAGGCGGTCTTCTCCTTATCAGCCTCTGCCACAGGAACCTGCCAGTAAGGTCCAAAGTAGAGAAGAAATTAGCTGATTCTAGTGCGACCAAAGACTCCTCTATTCTAGGCAACGGGTATGCGTATTTATGGGTGATACGATTGACTTCTCTATAGTCCATGCACATTCTCATAGTACAGTCTTTCTTTTTTACCAGAACCAAGGGGGCTGCCCAGGGGCTACAACTGTCTCTAATGACCCCGGCTTCCTTCATTTCTCTCAGCATGCACTTTGCGTTCTGATAGTGTGCGGGGTGGTACAGGTCTGTATCTTTCTTTTATTGGTGGGTGGCTCCCCGTGGGGATGTGGTGTTCTACCCCTTTCACTCTGCCGAAGTCTAGCGGGTGCTTTCTAAAGATTCTCTCGTACTCTTGAACCACCCGGTAGACTCCTTGTTTTTGGTGCAAGGGAGTGGAGTCAGCACCCACGTGGAGTTTCTGGCACCAGTCCTACTTGGGTTTCTGGGAACCATTACCTTCCGCCTGGGGAGATGGAGGCAAGGGTTCCATGGCCCTGACAGCATTGTGTTCAACAGTATACAATTTGGCTAGTGTAGCGTACCGGGGCAAGTGTACTTCCCTTTCCCCAATGTTTAAGATCCGGATGGGCACCCTTCCATGGCGGAAATCGACCACCCCCCGGGCTGTCAAAATGGTGGGCCTGCTGTCTGAGTACACGGGTTCTACCATGGCTTGGTAGTCTCTCCCTCTTAACCCGATTGCAGTCCGACACCAGATCATTTCACTTTTGGGGGGCATGGCAATGGGGAACGGGTCGCTCATCCTCACGCTACCGATCTCACCACCAGACAGTTATACCTGTTGCCATCTCATCAGAGCTCTTATCTCCTTCTGGAGGACCCTCTGTTGGCTGGAGCTCGCATTCATCGCCACCTGCTGCAAAATTACAATTACTTCTGAAAGACAATTTTCAATCACATTAGTACCCAAGGTTATTTTAGGGTGACTTTCTCGACGGTCAATGTCCACAATGATCACTCCCTGTGCCGGCAGTTCAACTTTACCAATCTTAATGGTCATCTCTCTGAACCCCACCTGCGGCACGGGTTGACCATTGCTGGCGATGATGCTCAAGTCATCGTCTGGATAACGAGTTATATCAGTGTCACTCCAGTACTGCTTGAAAAGTACATAGGGGATGGTAGTCACTTGGGACCCGGTGTCCAGCAGTGCACTCATGGGGATACCGTCCAGCACTACGGGTAAAACCGGGCGTCCCCCAACGTACTTATCATGCCAATTAGATGGGCCTGATGACCTTATGCCTGGGGGTTGGCCCTTTGCCCCAGGTCGGACCCATTTAAAGTACAGTACCTGGCTACGTGTCCCAGCTGGCTGCAACGGCGGCAAATCGGCTGTCCATCCTCAGTGTAATGATCGGCGGGCCTCCCTCTGAACGATGGGATCCTCCTCCGTCGATGCCACGGGACATCCTCCGGACTGGAAGCCAGCTTGATTGGTCCTGACGGGTCCATCTGTAACGACTGTACGGTCCTGGTCAATGCAGAAACACTCTTTGTTAGTTCTTGGACCTGATGGTGCAGGTTTGCAGGCGGGGATGGATTTAGGGCCTGCGCATCAGCCCCCACAAGGTCTGCGGGATAGGGCGCCGCCCCCTGGTGGTAAGGGATGGCAGGGCGCCGGGAAGCTACAGCGCCACCCGGTGCAGGTTCTCGGAGCACCCGGATGGCCCTATCTTTGAACTGTGCAAAAGTCAAATCGGGGTTCTGTAGGGCCATGAGGCGCAGCTGGGTTCTGTGGGCGCTGGACAGCAGACCTTCTATGAACTGGTCAGTCAATAGTTTATCTGTATCCTGCACGCTGCCAGGGTCAGCTTGCTTAATTGCCCCCAAGGCTTCCTGTAAATTTAGGGCATAATCTCCGATGCTATCTTGAGCTTGCTGCTTACATCCATAGAACCGCATTTTGATTTCAGCTGAGGTACGGGTATCAAAGGTGTCCCGTAGATGGGTCAGAACCCCCCTTACAGTCCTTTTCTCCTCAGCTGTCCAAGACTTTACCTTCCGCTGGGCCGCACCAGTTAACTGCCCTATCAGTATGCTTACTTTCTGTTCTTCTGTCAGGGGATAAACTTTGAACAGGCTATACAGCCTTTCTTTAAAGTCGCCCAAGGTATGCGACTCGCCGGCATACTGGGGCAGCCAGGCCGCTCCGGGGATATAGGCAGGGGTGGATTAAGAGTAGCAAGGGCCCCGGGCAGTTTAGAAGGCGCGGGCCCCCTCCACACACCTGATTTATCACGTGACATATCACATGATCCCCTGTGATAGATCATGTGATAGTTCATGGGAAATTAATTTGGCATAATATTAATTGTGCTGCCTCATCTGAGAGCAGCACAATATTGGGGCAGATACCCTGATTCCAGCGATGTGTCACTTTTTCAGCTGCTTGTTGTCATTTTGAGAAAATCACCGTTTTATCTGCTGCAGATCTAGCAGCTCTCTGAATGCTGCGCTCTGTATAGCCCCACCCACACCACTGATTGGCAGCTTTCTGCCCATGCTCAGTGTACACAGAAATCTACTGATCAGTGATGGGGGTGGGGTCCTACAGAACTTACTAGTCATCTAGTAATAATTACCTTCTGACAAATCAATGATTTTATCAAAACAACACTAAGCAGCCCAGTAAGTGACACATTACTGGAATCAGTGCCTCTAACCCTACATTATGCTGCTCTCAGATTAGGTGGCAAAAACCTGATGACAGATTCCCTTTAAAGGAGCTGTAAAGACAAAAAAGTTTGTATTAAAAAAAATACAAGCCATTTGTTAAATTAACTTCTTTTCATTGTTAATTCACATTAGACTGTATCTTCAACACTTTTGTCAGCAGGTCTTATTACAGACTCTGAATAGGGCAGCTCTCTCCCTCTCCCTCAGCAGAAAGTCACAGCATGGTTAAAAAACAGGATCTTTTATGATTTTCTCATAATAAATAAAAAAGGACATGCAAGTCCTCCAAACTATTTTCCGTTTCTCTATAGGGGAGGTCCTAAATCTTTCTTGTTCTTTAGTTGATCACATGTCAAAAATGCAAAGCATTTACTATGAACTCGCCTAAAAAAATATACACTTGGAGAGTAATATCATCATCTACATGTAAATATTCCTTGACTCTAAGGGCTCGCTCACACTGTCGTATAACACGGCCGAATGCTATGTGATGTTTTATCGGATAGGACTCGGCCCTATGTTATACTATGGGACAGTGCGATTATTGGCATGAGAAAATAATCTCATTCAATATTTGGACCATGTGCACCCATACAAGTCTATGGGTGCACGTAAAACATTGGACTGCACTCGGATGTCATCCAAGTGCAGTCCGATGAACACTCACAGAGACTATGGAAAAGATGGAGAAATTAAGTTCTCCATCTTCTCCATATCTGTGCTGCGAGAGAATCGGATCACACTCAGTTGAAGCTCTGACAGAGTTTGAGCCCAGTGTCATTAGCATAATTGGCCCTATTCTCTTGCATGAGAGAATATATGGCTTAGTAAGTGGACCCTAAAACTGAATAGTAGTGACGGACAGGCACCTCACAAGCGGGATCCATGTAGCTCTCAGATGTCATGTAGGTAGGGCTTCATTCCATGGGGTAGGGCTTAATTTCAAGGTATATAAAAAAAAATGGACTTCAAATAAAAATTAAATGAACACAAAAAGCACTAATTGAATTATTTTTTTCGTATTTATGTTTGCAGCCCCTTTAAAAACCCTTTGAGGACCAAGGCACATATATGTCCCATAGTTTTAAACTGGAAAGAAATTTGATTGAATAAAATTTAAGGTCCTCAAAGGTTTAAGTAGGTCATAAATTCATATGAATACTTGCTCATACAATTGCACATGCCAAAAGATGAAGAAGAACAGAATCAAAAATATGACATTAAGTGGAACATTTACAGGTATTCAAGGTGAAAGAGACCAGCAAAGGCATCGTCTCGAATGACAGTAAATGAGTTAGAATTCAGCAAGCTGAAAATGAAGACAGCAGGTTAGAAGCGAACCAGACTTTATGGTGCTCAGAATTAGTCAAGCAGAATTTATTGACTGCTCTTGCAAAGCACTGAGACTGCCGCTGTGTATAGATGGCTACGTGCGGCCTCCCGCTGAGTATAGATGGCTACGTGCGGCCTCCCGCTGTGTATAGATGGCTACGTGCGGCCTCCTGCTGAGTATACGTGTATAGATGGCTACGTGCGGCCTCCCGCTGAGTATAGATGCCGCACGGCGCTCCCCCCAGAGACAGCAGGAGGCCGCACAGCGCCAACTATACTTAGCGGGAGACCGCACTTGGCGATCTATACACAGCAGGAGGCCGCACGGCGACATCTATACTCAGCGGGGGGAAGCACGTAGCCATCTATACACAGCGGGGGGCGCACGTAGCCATCTATACACAGCGGGGAGCCGCACGTAGCCATCTATACACAGCAGGAGGCCGTGCGGAGCCCCCCCAGAGACATCAGGAGGCTGCACGGCGCCAACTATACTCAGCAGGAGGCCGCATGCAGTCATACACACACACAAACATATACAGACACGCATAAACACATTTGAAACACAAAAATACATACAAACAGACATCACACAATGACATCTGCCCACACACACACACACACACACAAACAGACAGACATCACACACACACCTGCCCACACACACACACACCTGCCCACACACACACACCTGCCCACACACACATTTGTGTGTGTGTATGTATAGTGTGTGTGTGTGTATAATGTGTGTGTATATTTTTTTTTAAGTTAAAAACAAGTAAAATGCTTGTGGCATCAATATCAAGACTCCAGATATAAGGGCCTATTCACACTGAATTTTGCAATGCATTCATCTCCTCTTTCCAGGCTTCTATCTAAATCCCTGAAAAATGGCATTCAGATGTGCCTTGACATAGCCATTGATTTGAACAAAGGCAAACCAAGGCTAAAGTCTGAATCTTTAGGCTCCATTTTCTCTGCTTTCAGATGTCTCATTTCAGACAGCACAATCCTGAATTTCAGGGATTCAGTTGTAAGCCTTGTGTAAAGACCTGAATGCAGCGCTCAATGTAGTGTGAATAGGTCCTTACATCCTACACCACCTCAGGGGATTGTTGTTATGGAGTATTGCCCCTGGGTGGCCGCAGTTATGACCACCACCAGGGCTCGCGGTCATCCACCCTAACTTTGGTATTCTGGGGAGCTGGTATAATGAATATCTGAGAAGAGCCCTAGAGAAGCAAGGACATTGGACAACCAAGAGGTGGTGGCCTCAAGTCAGGTGTAGTGTTCAACAGGGCAAGACTTTCTAACCTGCCCCCACACACACACACACACAAACATATACACACACACCTGCCCACACAGACACACACTCACACCTGCCCACACAGACACACACACACACACCTGCCCCCCCCCACACACACATACACACCTGCCCACACACATACACACCTGCCCACACACACACCTGCCCACACACACACACCTGCCCACACACAAACACACCTGCCCACACACACCTGCCCACACACACACACACACATACACACACCTGCCCACACACACACACACAAACACCTGCCCACACACACACACACACCTTCCCACACACACACACACCTGCCCACACACACACACACACCTGCCCACACACACACACACACCTGCTCACACACACACCTGCCCACTCAGACACCTGCCCACAAACACACACACACACACATATACACACACCTGCTCACACACACACCTGCCCACACACTATACATACACACACATTATACACACACACTATACATACACACACACAAATGTGTGTGTGGGCAGGTGTGTGTGTGTGTGGGCAGGTGTGTGTGTGTGTGGGCAGGTGTGTGTGTGATGTCTGTCTGTTTGTGTGTGTGTGTGGGCAGATGTCATTGTGTGATGTCTGTTTGTATGTATTTTTGTGTTTCAAATGTGTTTATGCGTGTCTGTATATGTTTGTGTGTGTGTACGACTGCATGCGGCCTCCTGCTGAGTATAGTTGGCGCCGTGCGGCCTCCTGATGTCTCTGGGGGGGCTCCGTGCGGCCTCCTGCTGTGTATAGATGGCTACGTGCGGCTCCCCGCTGTGTATAGATGGCTACGTGCGCCCCCCGCTGTGTATAGATGGCTACGTGCGGCCCCCCGCTGAGTATAGATGTCGCCGTGCGGCCTCCTGCTGTGTATAGATGGCTACGTGCGGTCTCCCGCTAAGTATAGATGGCGCTGTGCGGCCTCCTGCTGTCTCTGGGGGGAGCGCCGTGCGGCATCTATACTCAGCAGGAGGCCGCACGTAGCCATCTATACACGTATACTCAGCAGGGGGCCGCACGTAGCCATCTATACGGTGCCATCTATACACAGCGGGAGGCCGCACGGCGCCATCTATACACAGCGGGAGGCCGCACGGCGCCATCTATACACAGCGGCAGTCTCAGTGCTTTGCAAGAGCAGTCAATAAATTCTGCTTGACTAATTCTGAGCACCATAAAGTCTGGTTCGCTTCTAACCTGCTGTCTTCATTTTCAGCTTGCTGAATTTTAACTCATTTACTGTCATTCGAGACGATGCCTTTGCTGGTCTCTTTCACCTTGAATACCTGTAAGTGCTCCAATTAATGTCATATTTTTGATTCTGTTCTTCTTCATCTTTTGGCATGTGCAATTGTATGAGCAAGTATTCATATGAATTTATGACCTACTTAAACCTTTGAGGACCTTAAATTTTATTCAATCAAATTTTTTTCCAGTTTAAAACTATGGGACATATATGTGCCTTGGTCCTCAAAGAGTTTTTAAAGGGGCTGCAAACATAAATACGAAAAAAATAATTCAATTAGTGCTTTTTGTGTTCATTTAATTTTTATTTGAAGTCCATTTTTTTATCTACCTTGAAATTAAGCCCTACCCCATGGAATGAAGCCCTACCTACATGACATCTGAGAGCTACATGGATCCCGCTTGTGAGGTGCCTGTCCGTCACTACTATTCAGTTTTAGGGTCCACTCACTAAGCCATATATTCTCTCATGCAAGAGAATAGGGCCAATTATGCTAATGACACTGGGCTCAAACTCTGTCAGAGCTTCAACTGAGTGTGATCCGATTCTCTCGCAGCACAGATATGGAGAAGATGGAGAACTTAATTTCTCCATCTTCTCCATAGTCTCTGTGAGTGTTCATCGGACTGCACTTGGATGACATCCGATTGCAGTCCAATGTTTTACGTGCACCCATAGACTTGTATGGGTGCACATGGTCCGAATATCGAATGAGATTATTTTCTCATGCCAATAATCGCACTGTCCCATAGTATAACATAGAGCCGAGTCCTATCCGATATAACATCACATAGCATTCGGCCGTGTTATACGACAGTGTGAGCGAGCCTTTAGAGTCAAGGAATATTTACATGTAGATGATGATATTACTCTCCAAGTGTATATTTTTTTAGGCGAGTTCATAGTAAATGCTTTGCATTTTTGACATGTGATCAACTAAAGAACAAGAAAGATTTAGGACCTCCCCGATAGAGAAACGGAAAATAGTTTGGAGGACTTGCATGTCCTTTTTTATTTATTATGAGAAAATCATAAAAGATCCCGTTTTTTAACCATGCTGTGACTTTCTGCTGAGGGAGAGGGAGAGAGCTGCCCTATTCAGAGTCTGTAATAAGACCTGCTGACAAAAGTGTTGAAGATACAGTCTAATGTGAATTAACAATGAAAAAAAGTTAATTTAACAAATGGCTTGTATTTTTTTTAATACAAACTTTTTTGTCTTTACAGCTCCTTTAAAGGGAATCTGTCATCAGGTTTTTGCCACCTAATCTGAGAGCAGCATAATGTAGGGTTAGAGGCACTGATTCCAGTAATGTGTCATTTACTGGGCTGCTTAGTGTTGTTTTGATAAAATCATTGATTTGTCAGAAGGTAATTATCACTAGATGACTAGTAAGTTCTGTAGGACCCCACCCCCATCACTGATCATTAGATTTCTGTGTACACTGAGCATGGGCAGAAAGCTGCCAATCAGTGGTGTGGGTGGGGCTATACAGAGCGCAGCATTCAGAGAGCTGCTAGATCTGCAGCAGATAAAACGGTGATTTTCTCAAAATGACAACAAGCAGCTGAAAAAGTGACACATCGCTGGAATCAGGGTATCTGCCCCAATATTGTGCTGCTCTCAGATGAGGCAGCACAATTAATATTATGCCAAATTAATTTCCCATGAACTATTACATGATCTATCACAGGGGATCATGTGACATGTCACGTGATAAATCAGGTGTGTGGAGGGGGCCCGCGCCTTCTAAACTGCCCGGGGCCCTTGCTACTCTTAATCCACCCCTGCCTATATCCCCGGAGCGGCCTGGCTGCCCCAGTATGCCGGCGAGTCGCATACCTTGGGCGACTTTAAAGAAAGGCTGTATAGCCTGTTCAAAGTTTATCCCCTGACAGAAGAACAGAAAGTAAGCATACTGATAGGGCAGTTAACTGGTGCGGCCCAGCGGGAGGTAAAGTCTTGGACAGCTGAGGAGAAAAGGACTGTAAGGGGGGTTCTGACCCGTCTACGGGACACCTTTGATACCCGTACCTCAGCAGAAATCAAAATGCGGTTCTATGGATGTAAGCAGCGAGCTCAAGATAGCATCCGAGATTATGCCCTAAATTTATAGGAAGCCTTGGGGGCAATTAAGCAAGCTGACCCTGGCAGCGTGCAGGATACAGATAAACTATTGACTGACCAGTTCATAGAAGGTCTGCTGTCCAGCGCCCACAGAACCCAGCTGCGCCTCATGGCCCTACAGAACCCCGATTTGACTTTTGCACAGTTCAAAGATAGGGCCATCCGGGTGCTCCGAGAACCTGCACCGGGTGGCGCTGTAGCTTCCCGGCGCCCTGCCATCCCTTACCACCAGGGGGTGGCGCCCTATCCCGCAGACCTTGTGGGGGCTGATGGGCAGGCCCTAAATCCATCCCCGCCTGCAAACCTGCACCATCAGGTCCAAGAACTAACCAAGAGTGTTGCTGCATTGACCAGGACCGTACAGTCGTTACAGATGGACCCGTCAGGACCAATCAAACTGGCTTCCAGTCCGGAGGATGTCCCGTGGCGTAGACGGAGGAGGATCCCGTCGTTCAGAGGGAGGCCCGCCGATCATTACACTCATTATTTGCTTTACCCCCCATCCTATTTAATTAAACCCCCTGTCCATAATTAATTGATTGATTCCCTAGTCCACAATTAATTGTTTCCCCAGTCCATACTTATTGATCCCAGTCCATAGTTAATTGACACACCGTCCATACTTAATTAATCCACCTGACCCACTCAGCTGATCCCCCGTCCATACTTAATTGATACTTAATTGATCCCCCGTCCATACTTAACTGATCCCGCGCCGATATCTAATCGATACACTTGCACATCCCTAATTGATCCCCGTCCATACACCTATATATAAATAATTGTGTTTTGTACTTGTACATATATACTGACTGTATCCCCATATTTAGAATGACGTCCATGTTGGCCGGAGCCGTGCAGTGTACATCTTGCGCAATGTATGCATTCCCTGAGCTACCGCTCAGGGATCCATACTGCTGCGAGAGATGTGAGCATATCGTGCACTTGGAAGCCCAAATCCTGGATCTAAGTGCTCAGATAGCGGTACTGAGGAGCATCGACAACATGGAACGGAGTTTGCTGCTCACCGAGCAGACACTCAATGGGTCAACACTGGGGGTGGAGCTTAGTGGGGAAGCGCAGGCTGAACAGGCAGGGAGCTGGGTAACAGTTAGAAGGGATAGAGGGAAGAAGTATAGGAAGGCTGGTTCAGAACCGGCATTATTGGAGCACGACAGATCCTCTGACCGCCGGGGGAGTGTATGCTCCAGTAATGAGGGGGAGGGGGGAAGTGTAGGGCAGGCTAGACAGGTCCTGGTAGTGGGTGACTCTATTATTAGGGGGACAGACAGGGCAATCTGTCACAAAGACCGGGATCGCCGAACGGTGTGCTGCCTCCCTGGCGCTCGAGTCCGGCACATCGCGGATCGGGTTGACAGGTTACTGGGTGGGGCTGGCGAAGACCCAGCGGTCATGGTCCACATTGGCACCAATGACAAAGTGAGTGGTAGATGGAGGGTCCTTAAAAATGATTTCAGGGATCTAGGTAGGAAGCTTAGGGCAAGGACCTCCAAGGTAGTTTTCTCAGAAATACTACCAATCCCGCGAGCCACACAGGAGCGCCAACAGGAGGTTAGGGAGGTGAATAAGTGGCTAAAGAGTTGGTGCAAGGCAGAAGGGTTTGGGTTCATGGAGAACTGGGCCGACTTCGCTGTCGGCTACAGGCTCTACCGTAGGGACGGGCTGCACCTCAATGGGGAGGGTGCAGCGGTGCTGGGGAAGAAGATGGCTAATAGGTTGGAGGAGTTTTTAAACTAGAGACGGGGGGGGGGGAAACCAAGGAAATAGGTGGGATGTGAGGCAAGCAAGGGGGAAGGGGAGAAGTGAATATAATGAGGGTGGAGAGGGGGGTAGGGATAGTACAGTTAGATCGTTAGAGAAGAAAAGTTTTATCTTGCATGCTGACCAACGCAAGAAGCCTGACCAATAAGGCGGATGAGCTGCGGGCGCTTATATCGGAGGAGAGGTATGACATCGTAGGCATAACAGAGACTTGGCTAGACGATAGCTACGACTGGGCGGTAAATTTAATAGATTATAGTTTATTTAGAAGGGACTGGAAACAGGGGAAGGGCGGAGGAGTCTGCTTATATGTAAGGTCACGTCTAAAGCCCAGACTAAGGGAAGATATAGGAGAGGGAGAAGAGGGAGTCGAGTCCATGTGGGTAGAGATAGAGGGGGCAAAAAATAATAATAAAATATTACTGGGGGTCTGCTATAAGCCACCTAATATAACAGAGGAGAATGAGAAACTGCTATTAAGACAAATAGACAAAGTAGCAAAACATAATGAGGTGATTGTAATGGGGGACTTCAACTACCCGGATATTGACTGGGAAACAGAAACCTGTAGATCGCAGAAAGGAAAAAGGTTCTTGACAAATATCAAGGATAATTATCTCTCCCAACTAGTGCAGGAACCAACGAGAGGGAAGGCCGTGTTGGACTTAATATTGACTAATAGGCCTGATAGAATAACTGAGGTACAGATAGGGGGGCACCTAGGTAATAGCGATCATAATATTATCAATTTCAAAATGCCCTTCAGTAGGGTTATCAATAAGGGAACAACTAAAACATTAAACTTTAGGAGGGCGAAGATTGATCAGCTGAAAGAAAACCTTCAACTTATTGACTGGGACAAAGTTCTTAATCAAGGAAATACGAATAGTAAATGGGAAACCTTCAAAAGAATTCTGAATACTCAGTGCGAGAGGTATATACCGTATGGGAATAAAAGGGCCAGAAATAAGAGGAAACCAATATGGTTGAATAAGAACGTAAAAGGGGCGTTAAATAGCAAAAAAGAGGCATTCAAGAGATTAAAACAGGAAAACAGTAAGGAGGCACTAATGTGTTACAAGGAAAAAAACGAGAACCTGCAAAAAACAAATAAAAATAGCGAAGGAGGAAACAGAGAGACGTATTGCTAGGGAAAGTAGATCAAATCCCAAACTGTTCTTTACGTATATAAATAGTAAAAGGATTAAATCGGATAATATTGGACCGATAAAAAGTGATGAAGGCAAAATCATAGAGAAAGATGAGGATAAAGCTAATCTATTAAATAAATTTTTTTCGTCAACTTTCACAAAGGAAAAAGAACTAACAGGCGAAATGAGAAGTGACAAACTTAATCCTCCACTAAGTATGACAAATCTAACCCAAGCTGGGGTACAGAAACGCCTCAGTAACATTAAAATAAACAAATCACCAGGACCTGATGGCATACACCCACGGGTACTAAGGGAACTAAGTAATGTGATAGACAGACCGTTATATCTTATATTTAAGGACTCTGTTGAGACTGGGTCTGTGCCACTTGATTGGCGACAGGCGAATGTAGTGGCAATATTCAAAAAGGGAGCGAAAAGTGACGCCGGAAACTATCGGCCGGTGAGTCTGACGTCCGTTGTGGGCAAAATTTTTGAAAGCTTCATTAAAGAGGCAATTACGGAGCATCTTGATGCTAATAATCTTTTAATCCCGAACCAACATGGATTCATGAGGAATCGCTCCTGCCAAACAAACCTGATTGACTTCTACGAGGAGGTTAGCTCTCGATTAGATCAGGGGGAACCAGTGGATGTCGTGTATCTCGACTTCTCAAAAGCGTTCGATAGCGTGCCACATAATAGGTTGGTATACAAAATGAGAATGATGGGGCTGGGGGAAAATGTCTGCAAGTGGGTAGCTAACTGGCTAAAAGATAGAAGGCAGAGGGTGGTTATAAATGGAATATACTCAGATTGGGTAAGCGTCACTAGTGGGGTACCACAGGGGTCTGTACTAGGCCCAATGTTATTTAATATCTTTATTAACGACATAGTCAACGGGATAAATAGTAAAATATCAATATTTGCAGATGACACAAAGTTATGTAAAACAATTAATACAAAAGAGGACAGTGCAGACCTACAGAGGGATTTGGATAAGCTGGGTAGGTGGAGCATTAAATGGCAAATGAGGTTTATTGAGGAGAAATGTAAGGTCATACATATGGGAAGGAAAAATGGAAGTCACCAGTACTCACTGAATGGGAAATCATTGGGGAATTCAGAGATGGAGAAGGACTTGGGCATCTTGATTGATAGCAAACTAAATTGGAGTGCCCAAAGTCAGGCCGCTGCTGTAAGGGCAAACAGGGTAATGGGATGTATCAGAAGAGGTATAGCTGCAAAGGATGAGAACATTGTTCTTCCACTGTACAAAGCACTGGTCAGACCACACTTGGAATACTGTGCTCAGTTATGGGCCCCAATATATAGAAAGGATATAAATGAGCTTGAAAAGGTACAAAGGAGGGCAACAAAATTAATAAAGGGAATGGAGGGACTGCAATACCCAGAGAGGTTGGCAAAACTAGGACTATTCAGCCTGGAAAAGAGAAGGTTGAGGGGGGACATAATAAATGTGTACAAATATGTTAGGGGACAGTATAGAGACCTTGCCCGGGATTTGTTCAAAAGGAGGGATATTACGGTAACAAGAGGGCATTCACTAAGACTGGAAGAGAAAAGGTTTCAGCACCAGCATAGGAAGGGGTTCTTTACGGTAAGAGCAGTGAGAATATGGAATTCACTGAGTGAGGAGACGGTAATGTCGGATTCACTAAACCAGTTCAAGCGGGGACTGGATGCATTTCTAGACACCAGGCAGATTTCAGCATATACTTAAAAATAGAATAAAATAGTAGGTTGATACAGGGATTTATTCTGACTGCTGGTTTCAGAGTCGGGAGGGAATTTTTCCTCAGGTGAAGATTGGCCAAATCATTTGCGGTTTTTGCCCTCCTCTGGATCAACTTTAGCAATTACAGAACTAACAGGTCGAACTTGATGGACGCAAGTCTTTATTCGGCTTTACTAACTATGTAACTATGTAACTGAGAATGGACAGCCGATTTGCCGCCGTTGCAGCCAGCCGGGACACGTAGCCAGGTACTGTACTTTAAATGGGTCCGACCTGGGGCAAAGGGCCAACCCCCAGGCATAAGGTCATCAGGCCCATCTAATTGGCGTGATAAGTACGTAGGGGGACGCCCGGTTTTACCCGTAGTGCTGGACGGTATCCCCATGAGTGCACTGCTGGACACCGGGTCCCAAGTGACTACCATCCCCTATGTACTTTTCAAGCAGTACTGGAGTGACACTGATATAACTCGTTATCCAGACGATGACTTGAGCATCATCGCCAGCAATGGTCAACCCGTGCCGCAGGGTTCAGAGAGATGACCATTAAGATTGGTAAAGTTGAACTGCCGGCACAGGGAGTGATCATAGTGGACATTGACCGTCGAGAAAGTCACCCTAAAATAACCTTGGGTACTAATGTGATTGAAAATTGTCTTTCAGAAGCAATTGTAATTTTGCAGCAGGTGGCGATGAACGCGAGCTCCAGCCAACAGAGGGTCCTCCAGAAGGAGATAAGAGCCCTGATGAGATGGCAACAGGTAGAACTGTCTGGTGGTGAGATCGGTAGCGTGAGGATGAGCGACCCGTTCCCCATTGCCATGCCCCCCAAAAGTGAAATGATCTGGTGTCGGACTGCAATCGTGTTAAGAGGGAGAGACTACCAAGCCATAGTAGAACCCGTGTACTCAGACAGCAGGCCCACCATTTTGACAGCCCGGGGGGTGGTCGATGTCCGCCATGGAAGGGTGCCCGTCCGGATCTTAAACATTGGGGAAAGGGAAGTACACTTGCCCCGGTACGCTACACTAGCCAAATTGTATACTGTTGAACACAATGCTGTCAGGGCCATGAAACCCTTGCCTCCATCTCCCCAGGCGGAGGGTAATGGTTCCCAGAAACCCAAGGAGGACTGGTGCCAGAAACTCCACGTGGGTGCTGACTCCACTCCCTTGCACCAAAAACAAGGAGTCTACCGGGTGGTTCAAGAGTACGAGAGAATCTTTAGTAAGCACCCGCTAGACTTCGGCAGAGTGAAAGGGGTAGAACACCACATCCCCACGGGGAGCCACCCACCAATAAAAGAAAGATACAGATCTGTACAACCCCGCACACTATCAGAACGCAAAGGGCATGCTGAGAGAAATGAAGGAAGCTGGGGTCATTAGAGACGGTTGTAGCCCCTGGGCAGCCCCCTTGGTTCTGGTAAAAAAGAAAGACTGTACTATGAGAATGTGCGTGGACTATAGAGAAGTCAATCGTATCACCCATAAAGACGCATACCCGTTGCCTAGAATAGAGGAGTCTTTGGCCGCACTAAAATCAGCTAATTTCTTCTCTACTTTGGACCTTACTAGTGGGTACTGGCAGGTTCCTGTGGCAGAGGCTGATAAGGAGAAGACCGCCTTCACCACCCCGATGGGATTAAGTGAATTCAACTATATGCCGTTCGGGCTCTGCAACGCACCCGGGACCTTCCAGAGGCTGATGGAATGCTGTCTGGGGCACCAAAACTTTGAGACGGTCCTACTTTACCTGGAGACGTGATTGTCTATTCGAAGACTTACGAGGACCATCTAAAGCACCTGGCCGAGGTGTTCGAGGCCCTGGCAGGCTTTGGCATGAAAGTGAAACCCTCCAAGTGCCATCTGTTAAAGTCGAAGGTACAGTACCTGGGACACGTGGTGAGTGCAGAAGGAGTAGCCCCCGACCCTGACAAAATCACGGCAATAAAGAACTGGCCAAGCCCCTCTAACATAAAAGAAGTGAGGCAGTTCCTCGGGTTGGTAGGCTACTACCGAAGGTTCATCCCCAGGTTCACCAAGATGGCAGCCCCTATGCAGGACCTCCTTATAGGACAATCTAAGACCAGAAGCCAAAAGCACCCTTCAAGTGGGACAAGCCGGAAGAGGAATCCTTTCGCCAGCTGTAGATGGCCCTCACGGGGGATGAGATCCTGGCCTACCCTGATTATGACCAGCCTTTTATCCTCCACACAGACGCCAGTAATGTGGGGCTGGGAGCCGTACTGTCACAGAACCAACAGGGCAGAGAAAGGGTGATCGCGTACGCCAGCCGGAAGCTGAGGCCCACCGAGAGAAACCCGGAGAATTACAGCTCCTTTAAGCTGGAGTCCTTGGCAGTGGTGTGGGCCATAACAGAATGTTTCAAGCATTACCTGGCCTCTGTGAAGTTCACTGTGTACACGGACAACAATCCGTAGACACATCTGGACAATGCGAGACTTGGTGCCCTAGAGCAGCGGTGGATGGCCCGGCTAGCAAACTATGACTTCACCATCAAGTACCGGGCAGGTCGAGCCAATGCCAATGCAGATGCCCTATCGAGAATGCCCCACTTGCCCGATGAGGGAGAAGATCCAGACGAGTTGGAGGAAATAGAGCTCCCTGCATTCCACCGGTACGGGGCCACTCAGTACTCCCACCGTGTAAGAGACAAAGACTTGACCACTGTCATGTTCAATCCCTTACCTCACCACGGCTGGGCTGAAACGCAAGATAGTGACCCTGCAATTCGCCTGGTGAAAGACCTCTTGACCCAGGCAGACGCTAGCCCTGGCTCGGACGCTCCAGAGGAAGCCAAGCAGTTATGGAAGGAGAAAAGCAGGCTATTCTTCTACGAAGGTAAGCTGTGCAGAAGGCTTGTCAACCACCGGACGCACGAGCTGACCTGGCAGGTAGTGGTCCCGAGACGAGATGCAGCAATGGTCCTGGAGGCCTACCATGACAGAGCAGACACTTCGGGTAGAAGAAACTGGAGTTCCTACTGAGAGAGCGGTTCTACTGGGTCGGAATGAGAGGGCCCTTAGAGAAGTGGTGCAGGGACTGCGGCCCATGTAACCTCAGAAGGAAGGACGGTACCAGCCAGAAGACGCCCTTGATGCCCATCGTCACCAGGCAGCCTCTTGAGCTGGTAGCTCTGGACCATGTGAAACTGGCTCCAAGCCGGTCGGGCTACGTCTATGCCCTGACAATAGTGGACCACTATTCCCGGTTCCTGGTGGTGGTTCCTGTTAAAGACTTGACAGCCCAAACAGCGGCCAGAGCCTTCCAACTACACTTCTGCCGTCCACACGGGTATCCGGAACAGGTCTTGACAGATCAAGGTCCAGCGTTTGAGGCTGAAATCTTCCAGGAGTTCTGCAACCTCTACGGCTGTAAGAAGATTCGGACAACGTCTTTCCACCCACAAACCAACGGGCTGTGTGAGAAAATGAATAATATCGTCATTGATCTCCTCAAAACGTTGCCCCTGGAAGAACGCAGCCTGTGGCCGGAGAAGCTACCAGACCTGATAGACTTATACAACCATATCCCGGTGAATGCTACAAATTGCACCCCGGCTTACCTGATGCGGGCAAGACCAGGTAAGCTGCCGATAGACCTGGAGATGGGAGTCCTGACCCCCGAGGACACCTCCCCAGACGCGGACTGGGATACGGAACGGCGGCTACAGTACAAGAAGGTACAGGAGAGTGTGGAGAGGAGTCTGGCTCAAGCGAGAGAAAAGCAAGAGAGGCTCTTCAACCAACACGCCCCTGCTGGTCCCCTGGAACCTGGTGAGCAGGTCCTGAAGCGGAAGAGAAGGCTTCACAAGCTAGATGACCAGTGGGAGAGCGACCCGTACACAGTACTGCAGTCCAACCACAACAACCCGAAGGTATGTATAATTACCATGGATGGAGGAGAAACCACTAGCACCGTCTCCAGAGACCACCTAAAAAGGTGCCCCGAGCAACTACAGAGTGCAGGAGAAGATCAAGATGACCTTGAACCCGCAGAAGACAAGAAAGAAATGATCAGCACAGTTCTTGGAGAGTTCCTCCGGTCCTGGACTCGGATAAATGATGCAATAGTGGTACCCGTCCTACACTTCCTTCAACCAACCCAGCAGGAACCTACAGAAGAGCAGGAGGAATCAGAAGACCAAGCAGCCCTAGAGGCAGAAGAACCCATGCCAGCAGCCCAGGAGAGTCAACCCTCTGCTGACAGTGAGCCTGCCATACCTGCGGTAAGCCAAAGGACCCGCAGATAGCTGCCTGCACTGCCTGTAAACCCAGCTAGTAGCTGTACCCTGAATGCTAGTGGGGAAAGTCAGGTTAGACCACCACCAGACAGTGGGTTACGCAGGTCAACCCAGAGCACTAGAGGGCAAATACCAGCTCGCTGGAAGATCTAAATGCTGTATATTGTAAATGTTTTATGTTTGTTGCCTGGTTGCTAATTATGTTTTTCCAGTCTTTCTAGTTCATGGACTAACAGGTTATGGACGCTGAATAACCGGAACTGTCTTGTAGATAGTTGCACTTGGTGCCCTCTTTCGAAGATGGCCACGGAAGAAAAATCTGTCCGGTGTGGCCTCCTTGTGGCCCAAAGTAGAGAGCTCAGCATTGTCGCCACACCCAAGGCCAGGAACTTGGGGTTTATGGAAACAGGTCCCCACACCGTGGAAAACTTCACCTTGTTGGGTGACATGGACACCCGGTCACGGAAGCGCTGTGACCTCAAGGACAAAATATACTTGTATATATGTTATGTTGTCATTTATACCCTGTATTTGTGTTTCCTGTTTAGTCCGAAGTACTAAATTTTACTAGGGGAGAATGTGTCACCCCAGGCCTGGATGCCACAAACAATAATCTGTGTCTGAGAGCAGGAGGGAGGTCCCCTGGTTAGGGACAATTAGCATACAGCACCTCCTGTCCCAGGCCAGCAGGGGGAGCTGGCTGCCCCTATAAAAGCTGGAACTGGGGGCAGGGTTAGAGAGAACTGGAAGACCTAGCTCAGGAGTGAGACTAGTCCCAGAGAAGGAGGGACAGTTCAGCTGTAGCTGAGGAGTCCGTGAGGCAGAGGAGAAACTGCAAGCCAGGGACAGAGGCGACGAGAGCCGGTCCTGGCAGAGAACCAATCTACCGGGCATTGGGGTCCGGGGCTGTCAGGGTTACAAGCCCAGCAGCAGAGAACCAACCTGCGAGGGATTTCAGGTCCCTTGGCCTAAGAAGCCTTGAGGCTCCGCCACACAGAGGGACCAGTACAGCGAGGAGCAAGCAACAGGTACCCAAGGCCCTAGTCGCATGCCATACAGGCGAGAAGTACACGGCCAGCTCAGGGACGTGGGCTATTACACCACGAAAAGGGGGATAGTCAGAAAGAGCATAGAGTTCTTCAATGCAAAAAGTGAAACTCCTACATTATATAGAGTCATTACACACAGAGGGATCTATTATATAGAGTCATTACACACAGAGTGATCTATTATATAGAGTCATTACACACAGAGGGATCTATTATATAGAGTCATTACACACAGGGATCTATTTTAAGTGTTTTAAGTGTTTATTTCTGTTAATGTTGATGATCATGGCTTACAGCCAATGAAAACACAAACGTCATTATCTCAGTAAATTAGAATACTTCATAACAACAGCTTGAAAAATGTTTTTAAAATCCGAAAAGTTGTCCTACTGAAATGTATGTTTAGTAAATGCCCTCAATACTTGGTCGGACTCCTTGTGCATCAATTACTGCATCAATGCGGCAATGTGGCATGGAGGCGATCAGCCTGTGGCACTGCTGAGGTGTTATGGAAGCCCAGGTGGCTTTGATAGCAGCCTTCAGCTCATCTGTATTGTGGGGTCTGGGGTCTCATCTTCCTCTTGACAATACCCCATAGATTCTCTATAATAGATTCTCTATGGGGTTAAGGTCAGGCGAGTTTGCTGCCAATCAAGCATAGTGATACTGTTGTGTGTAAACCAGGTATTGGTACTTTTGGCAGTGTGGACAGGGGCCAAGTCCTGCTGGAGAATGACATTTCCATCTCCATAAAGCTTGTGGGCAGAGGGAAGCATGAAGTGCTGTAAAATGTCCTGGTAGACAGCTGCGCTGACTTTGGTCTTGATAAAACACAGTGGACCTCCACCAGCAGATGACATGGCCCCCCAAACCATCACTGATTGTGGAGACTTCACACTAGACCTCCAGCAGCTTGGATTGTGGCCTCTCCACTCTTCCTCCAGACTCTGGGACCTTGATTTCCAAATGAAATGCAAAATTTACTTTTCATCTGAAAACAACACCTTGGGCCACTGAGCATCAGTCCAGATCTTTTTCTCTTTGGCCCAGGTAAGACGCTTCTGGCGTTGTCTATTGGTCATGAGGGGCTTGACACAAGCAATGCGACACTTGTAGCCCATGTCCTGGATACGTCTGTGTGTGGTGGCTCTTGAAGCAGTGACTCCAGCAGCAGTCCACTCCTTGTGAATCTCCCCCAAATTTTTGAATGGCCTTTTCGTAGCAATCCTTTCAAGGCTGCGGTTATCCCGGTTGCTTGTGCACCTTTTTCTACCACACTTTTTCCTTCCACGTCCATTAATATGCTCGGATACAGCACTCTGTGAACAGCTGCTTCTTTAGCAATGACCTTTTGTGGCTTACCCTCCTTGAGGAGTGTGTCAATGACTGCCTTCTGGACATCTGTCAAGTCAGCAGTCTTGCCCATGATTGTGGAGCCTACTGAAACAGACTAAGGTACCTTTTTGAATGCTTAGGAAGCCTTTGCAGGTGTTTCTTGTTAATTCTAATTTACTGAGATAATGACTTTTGTGTTTTCATTGGCTGTAAGCCATAATCATCAACATTAGCAGAAATAAACACTTAAAACAGATCACTCTGTTTGTAATGACTCTGTATAATATATGAGTTTCACTTTTTGGATTGAAGAACTGAAATAAATTCACTTTTTGATGATATTCTAATTTTCTGAGAAGCACCTGTATGTAGCAGTGCGGCAATTATACTATATACAGTCAGGAGTATAAGTACTTGATACACTGACAATTTCGAAAGTTTTTCCACCTACAAAGAATGAAGAGGTCTGTTTTGTTCTACTTAACTGCTGCAACTTGGACCTTTAACAGGATTTATATTTCACCTATGAGAAAGCATACTATGTGTATTTGGCAGATTAACTCAGGCATGTTTATGATAAACTGAATACCTGGATTGGAGTCCTATTTGTATACAGAATATTGACTATTAATGCTGGCAGAGTAAGTCTTAGGCTATATTCATGACTCGCCCCCTGGGCCGTGGGGCATTCAGATCCGGGCAATAGGGGGAACGATGGAAGTAGTAGTGGCAACCCGGTTCCGTGGCTCAGGGTGGTCAGGCCAGTGGTAGTCCGTTATGTGTTATTAATTATGTCCGACTACGCCACCCGTGGATTGCGGTTATTAGGAACCGCCGCTGCATGCAAACCGCTGGGGCTGATGAGGTGTGCAGCTAGAGTAGTGTGACTCTCCACGGGAAGAGTGCGGCCCCAGGGCAGTATAGTGGATGGTGGGAGTGATGGTGGTGAGAGTCCCAATACCGGTAGTGCTGGAGGCGCGAAGGAGCACACAGACAATAGGTTGCAGTCCAGGGTCTTTACTGAAACAGGTAAACTGACCCATAAACAGTCCCAGCTAGGAGGGGACCTGGATGTCTGAGAGCAACGGGGAAATTGGCCCTGGTCAGGGTGAGGGTGTAGGCCTACCGTGCTTTCTGCGCTCCTTCTGGCTATCTCCTCCTGATAGGGTAACAGCCCACGTTTCCGAGCTTTCTGTGTATTCTCGCCTGTATGGCCTGCGACGTGGGTTCCTTTCTGCTCCCAGCCTTGTACGGCTTTACTGGTCCCTTCGGTTGTGGCAGGGCCTCCAGGCTTCTTAGGCCAAGGAATATACAGTCCCTTGCGGACTGGTTCTCTGCTGGGGGATGTGGAATCCTTCCAGCCTCAGACACCAAAGTCTGGTAAAATTAAGTCTTTTCTCTGCCAAGACAGGCTCTCTTCGCCTCTTGTCTCTGGCTTGTGGCTCTCCTTCTGCCACACTTCCTCTTAGGTACAATCAACTTTCTGTCCCTGCTCCACTCTGGGACACGTCTCAATGCTGAGACAGGCAATCCAGTTCTCACTAACCCTGCCCCCAGAACCAGCTTTTATAGGGGCAGCCAGCTCCCCCTACTGGCCTGAGACAGGAGGCATTGCATGCTAATGTTCCCCTGACTAGAGAACCTCCCCCTTGCTCTCAGACACAGCTTTAATTACACTTGTGGCATCCAGGTCAGGGTGACACATTCCCCCCTAGTGAAATTTAGTACTCCGGGACTAAACAATAAACAAAGACAGTATGCATAACAATAAAACATTAATAGACAGACGACGCACAAATTGAGTTCTTTAGGTCACAGTGTGGTCTGTGACCGGGTGTCCATATCACCAGCACAACGGGGAGCCTTAACCAGGTGGGGGTCTGTCCTACCCCAAGTCCTTTACAGTCTTAGTTCATTCCTTGGTTAGGCTCCGAACGCAGTCCATACAAGGTCCCAGTTATAAAAAGTCCATAACCTGTGAGTCCTTACGGTAACTGCAAGAAACTGAAACTCAGAATTACCAAACAAGCATGTAACTTGGCAAACAATTCAACATTTGGCAACAGGGTTATTTACAATTTTAGTACACTCTATATTTTCCAGCAAGCGGGTATCTGCCCCTTTGTGCTCCTGGTTGACCTACGTAGCTCACTGTCTGGTGGTGGACCAACTTGGCTTTCCCCACTAGCGTTAGGGGTACAGCTACCAGCTGGGTGTACAGGTAAGGCAGGCAGCTGTCTGCGGGTTCTTTGGCTTACCGCAGGCATGGCAGGCTCACTGTCAGCAGAGGGTTGACTCTCCTGGGCTGCTGGAACAGGCTCTTCTGCCTCTGGAACTGCTCGCTCCTCTTCACCTTCCGGCTCTGGTGTTGGTTGTTGCTGTGCCGGTTGCAGGAAATGCAGGACGGGTACCACTATAGCATCATTTATGCGAGTCCAGGACTGAGGGAACTCACCAAGAACGGTGCTGATCATTTCTTCCTTGTCCTCTGCGGGTTCAAGGTCACTCTGATCCTCTTGTGCACTACGGAGTTGCTCGGGGCACCTTTTGAGGTGGTCTCTGGAGACGACACTAGTGGTTTCTCCTCCGTCCTTGGTGATCACGCACACCTTCGGGTTGTCGTGATCAGACTGCAGTACGGTGTAGGGTTCCCTTTCCCACTGGTCGTACAACTTATGCAGCCTTCTTTTTCGCTTTAGGACTTGCTCACCAGGTTCTAGGGGACCAGCAGGGGCGTGTTGATTGAAGAGTCTTTCTTGCTTCTCTCTCACCTGGGCCAGGCTCTTCTCCACACTCTCCTGTACCTTCTTGTACTGCAGTTGCCTTTCCGTATCCCAGTCCGCATCCGGGGAGGTGTCCTCAGGTATTAGGACTCCCATCTCCAGGTCCACGGGCAGCTTACCTGGTCTAGCTCGCATCAGGTAAGCCGGGGTGCAGTTTGTAGCATTCACCGGGATATTGTTGTATAGGTCTATCAGGTCCGGCAGTTTTTCTGGCCACAGGCTGCGTTCCTCCAGGGGCAACGTCTTCAGGAGATCAATGACTATATTGTTCATCTTCTCACACATCCCGTTGATTTGTGGATGGTAAGGCGTTGTCCGAATTTTCTTACAGCCATAGAGGTTGCAGAACTCCTGGAAGATTTCAGCCTCGAACGCTGGACCCTGGTCTGTCAGGACCTGTTCCGAATACCCGTGTGGACGGCAGAAGTATTGCTGGAAGGCTCTGGCCGCTGTTAGGGCTGTCAAGTCCTTTACCGGGACCACCACTAGAAAACGGGAATAGTGGTCCACGATTGTCAGGGCATAGATGTATCTGGACTGGCTTGGAGCCAACTTGACGTGGTCCAGAGCTACCAGCTCAAGAGGCTGCGTGTTGACGATGGGCCTCAAGGGTGTTTTCTGGCTGGCACGGTCCTTCCTCCTTAGGTGACAAGGGCCACAGTCTCTGCACCATTTTTCTACAGCTCCTCTCATGCCGACCCAAAAGAACCTTCCTCTTAGTAGGAACTCCAGTTTCTTCCAACCGAAGTGTCCCGCTCTGTCATGGTAAGCCCCCAGGACCATAGCTGCATCCCGCCTTGGGACCACGACTTGCCAGGTCAGCTCGTGCGTCCGGTGGTTGACAATCCTTCTGCACAACTTGCCTTCGTAGAGGAACAGCTTGCTCTTCTCCTTCCATAGCTGCTTGGCTTCCTCTGGGGCATCTGGATCTAGGCGGGCGTCTTCCTGGGTCAGCAGATCTTTCACCAGGCGGACTGCAGGGTCACTATCTTGGGTTTCGGCCCAGCTGTGGTGAGGTAGGGGATTCATCATCACAGTTGTTAGATCCTCCTCCTTCACGCGGTGAGAGTGTTGAGCGGCTCCATACCGGTGAAACGCGGGGAGTTCTACCTCTTCCAGCTCTTCTGGGTCTTCGTCACCTTCAGGTAAGTGAGGCATTCTTGATAGGGCGTCCATGTTGGCGTTGGTTTTGCCTGCCCAGTACTTGATCACAAAGTCATAGTTGGAGAGACGGGCCATCCACCGCTGTTCTAGGGCACCCAGTCTTGCATTGTCCAGGTGTGTCAACGGGTTGTTGTCCGTGTACACGGTGAACTTTGCGGAGGCCAGGTAATGCTTGAAGCGTTCCGTCACGGCCCACACCACCGCCAAGAATTCTAGCTTGAAGGAGCTGTAATTCTCCGGGTTCCTCTCGGTGGGCCTCAGCTTCTGACTGGCGTATGCGATCACCCGTTCTCTGCCCTGTTGGTTTTGGGACAGTACGGCTCCCAGTCCCACATTACTGGCATCTGTGTGGAGAATGAAAGGCTGGCCGTAATCAGGGTAGGCCAGGATCTCATCCCCCGTGAGGGCCATCTTTAGCTGGCGGAAGGACTCCTCTTCCGGTTTATCCCACTTGAAGGGTGGCTTTTGACTTCGGGACTTAGACTGTCCGATCAGGAGGTCCTGCATAGGAGCTGCCATCTTAGTGAACCCGGGGATGAACCTTCGGTAGTAGCCTACCAACCCAAGAAACTGTCTCACCTCTTTGATGTTCGAGGGGCTTGGCCAGCTCTTGATTGCCGTGACCTTGTCAGGGTCGGGGGCCACTCCTTCCGCGCTTACCACGTGCCCTAGGTACTGGACCTTTGGTTTCAGCAGGTGACACTTCGATGGTTTCACCTTCAGGCCATAGCCTGCCAGGGCTTCGAACACCTCAGCCAGGTGCTTGAGATGGTCCTCGTAGGTCTTTGAATAGACGATCACGTCGTCCAGGTAAAGGAGGACCGTCTCGAAGTTTCGGTGCCCTAGACAGCATTCCATCAGCCGCTGGAAGGTCCCTGGTGCGTTGCAGAGCCCGAAAGGCATACAGTTGAATTCGCTCAGTCCCATCGGGGTGGTGAAGGCGGTCTTCTCCTTGTCAGCCTCTGCCACAGGAACCTGCCAGTACCCGCTAGTAAGGTCCAAAGTAGAAAAGAAGTTAGCTGATTTTAGTGCGGCTAAAGACTCTTCTATTCTAGGCAGCGGATATGCGTCTTTGTGGGTGATACGGTTGATTTGTCTATAGTCCACGCACATTCTCATGGTGCCGTCTTTCTTTTTCACCAGAACCAAGGGGGCTGCCCAGGGGCTACAGCTATCTCTAATGACCCCAGCTTCTTTCATCTCTCTTAGCATGCCCTTGGCGTTCTGATAATGTGCAGGGGGTACAGGTCGATGTCTTTCTTTTATTGGTGGGTGGCTCCCTGTGGGGATGTGGTGTTCTATCCCCTTTACTCTGCCGAAGTCTAGCGGGTGCTTACTAAAGACTCTCTCGTACTCCTGTACCACCCGGTAGACTCCTTGTTTTTGGTGCAGGGGAGTGGAGTCAGCACCCACGTGGAGTTTCTGGCACCAGTCCTCCTTTTGTTTCTGGGAGCCATTACCCTCCGCCTGTGGAGATGGAGGCAAGGGTTCCACGGCCCTGATGGCTTTGTGTTCGACAACAAACAGTTTGGCGAGTGTAGCATACCTGGGTAAGTGTACTTCCCTCTCCCCAATGTTGAGGATGCGGACGGGCACCCTCCCATGACGGACATCAACCACCCCCCGGGCTGTCAAAATGGTGGGCCTGCTGTCTGAGTACACGGGTTCTACCATGGCTTGGTAGTCTCTACCTCTCAACCCGATTGCAGTCTGACACCAGATCATCATTTCACTTTTGGGAGGCATGGAAATGGGGAATGGGTCACTCAGTCTTACGCTACCGATCTCACCACCAGACAGTTCTACCTGCTGCCGTCTCATCAGGGCTTTTATCTCCTTGTTGAGGACTCTCTGTTGGCTGGAACTAGCATTCACCGCCACCTGTTGTAGAATTACAATTACCTCTGAAAGACAATTTTCAATTACGTTAGTACCCACAGTTATTTTAGGGTGACTTTCATGACGGTCAATGTCCACAATAATCACTCCCTGTGCAGGCAGTTCAACTTTACCAATTTTAATGGTCATCTCCTTGAACCCCATCTGCGGCACGGGTAAGCCATTACTGGCGATGATGCTCAAGTTACTGTCTGGATACCGTGTGATATCAGCATCAGTCCAATACTGCTTAAAAAGTACATAAGGGATTGTGGTTACTTGCAACCCAGTATCCAGCAAGGCGCTCATGGGGATACCGTCCAGCACCACGGGTAAAACCGGGCGCCCCCCAATGTACTTATCACGCCAATTATAAGGGCCTGGTGACCTTATGCCTGGGGGTCGGCCCTCTGCCCCAGGTTGGACCCGTTTAAATTACAGTACCTGGAAATGTGTCCGGGCTGGTTGCATCGACGGCAAATGGGCTGTCCATCCTCTGCGTAGCGGTCTGTGGGCCTCCCTCGGAACGACGGGATCCTCCTCTGTCGACGCCACGGGATATCCTCCGGACTTGAAGCCAGCTCGATGGGTCTTGACGGGTCCACTTGCAACGCCTGGACGGTCCTGGTCAACGCCGCGACGCTCATGGTCAGCTCCTGGACTTGGTGGTGTAGGTCTTTCGACGGGGCTTGGTTCAGGGCCTGTGCATCAGCCTCCACGGAGTCCATAGAGGAGGGCGCCGCCTCCTGGTGGTAGGTGATAGCAGGGCGCCGGGGGTTTATAGCGCCACTGGTTGCAGATTCACGGAGCACCCTTATGGCCCTGTCCTTAAATTGGGCAAAGGTCAGGTCGGGGTTCTGAAAGAACATGAGGCGCAGTTGGGCCCAGTGGGCGCTGGACAGCAGACCTTCTATGAATTGTTCTGTTAGCAGCTTATCAGTTTCCTGCACACTGCCAGGGTCAGTTTGTGGAATAGCCCTCAAGGCTTCCTGCAGATTTAGGGCATAGTCTCTGATGCTGTCCTGTGCCCGCTGCTTACATCCATAGAACCTCATTTTAATCTCAGCGGAGGTACGTGTGTCAAAGGTACCCCGCAGCCGGGCCAGAATACCCTTCACAGTCCTTTTCTCCTCAGTGGGCCATGATTTTACCTCCCTTTGGGCTGCGCCAGTTAACTGCCCTGTTAATATGCTGACCTTCTGCTCCTCTGTCAGGGGGTAAACGTGGAACAAACTGTACAGCCTTTCCTCGAAGTGAGTTAGGGCATGGGGCTCCCCTGAGTACTTGGGCAACCAGGCCGCTCCAGGGATGTAGGGCAGGGAAAAGGGCATCACCGCTGCTGCAGCTGCGCTGGTGGTAGTGGGCGCCTCTGTGTCCGACATCTTCCTCCCGCCTAGTTAAGCGTGGCCTACCTTCCGACGATCCTCTTCTGTAGGCCGCGGCTCCGCTGCTGCTGCTATGGATGAGGACCTGGCGTCGCGTCCTGATGACGTCAGCGTCGCTCTCTCTCCCTTCCAGGACCTTGCGCAGCGTCGGTGCGTGGGGCGGAGCTTCGGATCTCACGCGGTTTTGACGTCCACGCCCCTCTTCTTCCCGCGCGGCGTCCTGAAGATGGCGTCCGATGGCGGGAAGCAGCCGCGGATGGCGGGAAGGCGACAGAAGACGGCGTGAAACGGTCCAAGATGGCGTCTGATGGCGGGAATCGGCTCCGGATGGCGGGAAACGACTCCGGACGGCGGGAAACTTCGCCACAGGTAAGTTACAAAAGTCTTTTTCAGGCACGCAGTACCCGGTGGTTGCGGGCACGAAATCCGACTACGCCAAAGCTGACTCGCCCCCTGGGCCGTGGGGCACTCGAATCCGGGCAATAGGGGGAACGATGGGAGTAGTAGTGGCAACCTGGTTCCGTGGCTCAGGGTGGTCAGGCCAGTGGTAGTCCGTTATGTGTTATTAATTATGTCCGACTACGCCACCCGTGGATTGCGGTTATTAGGAACCGCCGCTGCATGCAGACCGCTGGGGCTGATGAGGTGTGCAGCTAGGGTAGTGTGACTCCCCACGGGAAGAGTGCGGCCCCAGGGCAGTATAGTGGATGGTGGGAGTGATGGTGGTGAGAGTCCCAATACCGGTAGTGCTGGAGGCGCGAAGGAGCACACAGACAATAGGTTGCAGTCCAGGGTCTTTACTGAAACAGGTAAACTGACCCATAAACAGTCCCAGCTAGGAGGGGACCTGGATGTCTGAGAGCAACGGGGAAATTGGCCCTGGTCAGGGTGAGGGTGTAGGCCTACCGTGCTTTCTGCGCTCCTTCTGGCTATCTCCTCCTGATAGGGTAACAGCCCACGTTTCCGAGCTTTCCGTGTATTCTCGCCTGTATGGCCTGCGACGTGGGTTCCTTTCTGCTCCCAGCCTTGTACGGCTTTACTGGTCCCTTCGGTTGTGGCAGGGCCTCCAGGCTTCTTAAGCCAAGGAATATACAGTCCCTTGCGGACTGGTTCTCTGCTGGGGGATGTGGAATCCTTCCAGCCTCAGACACCAAAGTCTGGTAAAATTAAGTCTTTTCTCTGCCAAGACAGGCTCTCTTCGCCTCTTGTCTCTGGCTTGTGGCTCTCCTCCTGCCACACTTCCTCTTAGGTGCAATCAACTTTCTGTCCCTGCTCCACTCTGGGACACGTCTCAGTGCTGAGACAGGCAATCCAGTTCTCACTAACCCTGCCCCCAGTACCAGCTTTTATAGGGGCAGCCAGCTCCCCCTACTGGCCTGAGACAGGAGGCATTGCATGCTAATGTTCCCCTGACTAGAGAACCTCCCCCTTGCTCTCAGACACAGCTTTAATTACACTTGTGGCATCCAGGTCAGGGTGACACATTCACACTAAGTGTTTTTTTTCTGCAGCAAAACAAAAAAACGTCTAGTGTGAATATAGCCTTGTATAACAGTTCGCCAATGAGTTAGGATATATGACCACGATGCAGAAATGCTGCGGATTTTTCCTAAGCGTTTCTGCATCTCCCTGGGTTGTCAAGCGCTTTGCCAAGTGA
This sequence comes from Phyllobates terribilis, assembly GCF_046119375.1. Lineage (NCBI taxonomy): Eukaryota > Metazoa > Chordata > Amphibia > Anura > Dendrobatidae > Phyllobates > Phyllobates terribilis. Next base: position 996,795 of record NW_027362820.1, read on the forward strand.
TTTTAGCATCACTTGGAAAAGTGCTTGACAACTTGGTCACACTATATAATTCCATGCAACCGGCATGGATTTATATAGTGTGACCAAGTTACAATGCTGCAAATGCAGCATCAATAATAAAAAGAAAGAATCATAATGGTGAAAAATAAAAAAAAAACATTATACTCATCTTTCGATGGTCCTCGATCTCCTTCTCCGGTGCGTTCGGTGTCTTCGGCGGATCACGGTGCTGTAAAAGGACCTTCCATGACGTCATTTAGTCATGTGACAGGTCATGGAAGGTCATTTTACCACCGGGAGCAGCCGAAGAGCCAGCAGCACCGCCGGGAGCAGACAGGGGCCATCAGAAGGTAAGTATATGTTTATTTTTTATTTTAATTCTATTTTAACTACAGGTACTATGGTACCCGGGTCTGGAGGAGAGTCTCTTCATCTCCAGACCCGGGTACCATCCACATGTGTATGTGTAGTCATGCGGATGTTATGCGTTCCAATGCAAGTCAATGGCGGCTAAATCGCAGCGACTCTGCAGAATTAAAGGACGTGCTGTGGATTTTTCCGCAATGATAATCCGCAGCGGAAATCTCCGCGGCATGTGCACAGCACATGCGGATTATCATTGGGGACCATTGCAGACCTATCACCAAGTGTTTTTTAAGTGTTTCCGCGGCGGAAGTTACGCTGCAGAAACGCCTAAAAAACGCATAGTGGGCACACAGCCTTAAAAGTTCTATGGTGAAGAAAAACACGTGAGATAATAAATGCGAAATATACAATATTTCCCATAATATGACTGAGGATATCTTTAGGGTGTATTCACTGTTTTTTCTTCTGCAGCAAAAATGCTGTGTTTTACAGTACCATCTTAGTGAATGACATTTCTGAAATCTCATTCACATGCTGTTTTTTTTGCATTTTTTTTAATCTGCAGCTTGTCAAGTCTTTCAGAGGTTTTGCAGCATTTTTCACCCATTCAAATGAATGGAAAAAAAAACACAAGTAAAAACACCTGAATTTTAAGCAGCGTTTTTCCTGCCTCCTTTGATTTTTGAGGTAGAAAAAAAATGCTGCCAAAATCCAACTTGTGAACACACCTTTATCCTGGTTGTGTTCTAATTGGATATAAAATAGAACGGCCATGATAACATGGGTATTTAATTGTATGGTGTTTTCACTTTATATAATACCAGGCCGCATTCTATTTGCGCAGAGCTGCTCCGTGAAGATTCTATCACAAGATTCCGTGATGACATCACAGGTGATGGTGACATCACTGCTCACAGTCGCTATATATACAATGCACATAGGCTCACCCGTGCCTTTCTTGGCTCTATAGTGACTGATAGCACTTGCAGTTTTTCACTATGGCTGGAATTGTTTTGGACATTCCTCAGGTAAAAGCACTATTGATGATCCTTATGATCAATCGTCCTAACAGTGTGCTTCTACCACCCGATGGCGTCCTCAGCTTCACTCACCGGCTGGTGATGGAGCTAGTAAAGGATTGCCTGACCAAACACCGACAACGTCGTCTAACGTCAGACTATCTGACGGATTTACTTCAGAACATCAGGACATTACTACACCAGGTAAGTGGCGGACACTCTGCACAGAACATCTCAATATTAATAGATAATAATGGAGGGATAGAAGCTTTTTCTTCTAATATATCATATTTTGCAGACCATAAGACGCACCAAAAATTTTTGGGAGGAAAATAGGAAAAACATTTATTATAATAAAATGGGGGTCTGTCTTATAGTCCGAATTTTCAGTTGCTTACTGAGGGGGTTGGTGGCAGTGGAGCGAGGTCAAAGGAGGCAGAGTCGCTGCTGCAGGAAGTCGGCAGTAGGAGTGGGGTGCTGCTGCGGGCCCCAAGCTGGGAGGAGCGGGGTGTCCAGAAGGTGCGAGGCTGCGGGCCCTGGGCTTCAAGGAAATGTTAGCGGTAATTCAGGAGGGGAGGCCCTGCTCTGCTTATTGATTTCTCTGCAGTGGGCTTCAAGAAGTAGGCTGCTGGAGATGGCCAATACGCAAATTGAGATCTCAGCTCGTCATTGAGCCGAGATCTAAATCTGCACATGCACTGCCTCCAGCGGCCATTTGCCTGAAGCCCACCGCCAGAAAATCAATGGACAGAGCGGCGACTCCCCTCCTAAATCACCGCTAACATTTCCTTGAAGCCCAGGGCCCGCAGCCTCGCACCTCCTGGATACCCCGCTCCTCCCAGCTCGGGGCCCGCAGCAGCGCCCCACTTCTACTGCCGGCTTCCTACAGCAGTGACCCTACCTCCTGTGACCTCACTCCACCACAGCCACCCCCCTGGTAAGCTACATTCAGACAATTATTATTATTAATAATCTGTCTGATATGCTGGGGTGGAGAGTTCCAGAGTAGGGGGGATGCACGGGAGAAATCTTGTATGCGATTGTGGGAAGAGGAGATAAGAGGGGAGTAGAGAAGAAGATCTTGTGAGGATCGGAGGTTGCGTGCAGGTAAGTACCGGGAGACTAGGTCACAGATATATGGAGGAGACAGGTTGTGGGTGGCTTTGCATGCCAAGGTTAGGGTCTTGAACTGGAGTCTCTGGGTAATGTGGAGCCAGTGAAGGGATTGGCGGAGCGAGGGGAGAAGCCAGGGAATAGCGGGGGGACAGGTGGATTAGTCAGACAGCAGAGTTTAGGTTAGATTGGAGGGGTGCGAGAGTGTTAGAAGGGAGGTCAAACATTTTGGAAAAAAAGGCATCTTATATTCCAAAAAATACGGTAAAACACAACGAGTCCCCAAATACAGTATGTAGTCATTGTATCTGCAGACAGAGAACCGATGTCGCATACAATTTCCGCCTCCATTTTGACCGCTCTCATCTCAAAATTCTCCTTTCCATTTTTCCTTCTTTATAGGCTGAAGAAAGATCTCAGACTGAAGATTTGTCTGTCTTTAAAGAACTGGCCGAAAAAGTCCTGTCTATACTAGAACGCTCATTGGAACGCCCGGTAAGGATCAATATTAATAGACGCATCTTAATCCACCGTATCTGAGGAGACTTTCTGAGAAAAGGTCTGAAGATGGCGCGGGATTTGTATCGTTACAATTGGTGCATCTGTAAATGTTGGTTTAGTCCTTCATGATTTATGTATTTGGTGATTTAGTGAAATCTTCCACATATTAATTATATATATTATATCTATCAGGAAACAACAGGAGGCGGCGCCAAATATGGGCAAAATGTGACCCCGAAAATCTCTGACCCTAATAGGAGTCAGCCGGAGCTGAACAGCAATCTGATTACAGGTGAGCGATCACCCGACCTTCTACAAGGAATGTCCAGATATTACAGAGGACGGAGGATAATGTTAGATTTACTCTCTACTCTGTGTAATGGGAACCTGGCAGCACATTGTTACATATAGAAGTAGTGGTGTGACGGTATAGGCCATTGTCCCCTAATAATAATTGTTTGTAGAAATCCAATGTGCCAGTCAGGAGAAATGTAAAGTAGACACCATATACAAATCGGAATGGAAGTGCGCTGGGGGCTTGAAAGAAGAAATCCAAGTGCAGTGACACGCCCCCAGTGCACTTCCAGGCTAATTTTCAAATCTCTCCTATGTTTCAGCTCTCTTACCATCACTCGTATGTGCAGCGTGGGTGGGGGGTTCCTCATTCATGTGATGGAGGGTCCATTCTGCAGTGCTATAGCAAGTAACATGAAATAAATTAAATTTAAATTGCATTACTGCTCTAGAAAATGGGAAAAAACTAAGATACTGAGCACATAATTTGGCCAATTCATGAATGCCCAGCAGCCAATGACAAGGCGATCTTTTTGTTGGAATCCTCTCCTAATGTCAATCCTCTCCTAGGCTGAAGCCTACATTTTTATGGGTAGGTAGGATCCTGTTGTAATTAAAACCACCCCGGGCTGATGGGTGGAGATAGGTTCCCAGCAAAAAAGGTCGCCTTGCCGTGACTGCTGGGCATGCACCCAGCAAAAGAAGGTCGTCTTGCCGTGGCTACTAGGCATGCACCCAGCAAAAGAAGGTCGTCTTGCCGTGACTGCTGGGCATGCACCCAGCAAAAAAAAAGGTCACCTTGCCGTGGCTACTGGGCATGCACCCAGAAAAAGAAGGTCGCCTTGCCGTGGCTGCTGGCCATGCATGAATTGGCCAAATTATGCGCTAAGTATCTTCCTTTTATCCTATTTTCTACAGCAGTAATGCAATTCAAATTTCATTTATTTCATGTTTACATGCTATAGCGTTACAGAGTGCAACTTTGTTAGTTATGTATTTGGATGGCTACTCTTAGTATGCACCTGTTCACACCCATTTTCTTTTCGGAAGTGATGGTCAGTCTTTTGTTATTTATGAAGGGGTTCCTCCATCATTTACATTACATTTATCTATGGATTCCCCGTATATTCTCATATTTAGAATCCCCATATAACGAGTATTAATCCCATTTACAGACATCTTGTCATTTCTCCGTTATATTGCTGTATTATCTATGTAGGAATAATATCCTCTAATACATTTCATTTCTTCATCATTATTTTAGAAACAACTGAGCTGTCGAATCCTAACAATGGAATTAGTGAGATCCCGGAGATCCAAGAATCCGTAAGTATCATAGAGGGGGATGCGTGAGTGTCATCAGATCATGGGGTGTAAATGACTCGTCCAGTAGTATGCCCCATACAACCATGGGACGTCTCTATTCTAAGTGTAGATGACCCTATGGTGTTAATTACATTTGAATTACAGGGAATCTGTATTTGGTCTGAGAGAAGCATGATGCAGGGACAGAGACCCTGATTCCATGTGTTGATTACTTTACTCGGTGGAGCAGTTGTGATAAAATCACTATTTTTTTCTGCTGCAGAGCTCTGAATGCTGAGTCTTGTATAACCCCGCCCACACCATTGATTGGCAGCTTTCTGTGTACACTGTGCATAGGCAGAAAGCTGCTAATCAGTGGTGGAGGCAGGGGTACAGAGCAATAGGACTACCTGGCTAGACAGATAGTCTTCTAGTGATAATCTACTGATTTTATTGAAACAGCCACACACAGCCTAGTAAGTAACACATCACTGGAATCAGGGCCTCTGCCCCTACATCATGGTGCTTTCAGAATACATAGCAAACACCTGGTGACAGATTACCTGTAAGTCCTCCTCTGTGTGATCTCCCACATTATCCAGAATGTTATAGTAATGTATGATGACTGTTGCAGGGCGGCTCCAGGATTTCGTGGGCCCTGGGCGAAAGAGTCTCAGTGGCCCCTTTAACACATACCACGATTCATGATGCACAGATACCGCAGATAAATATATATATATATATATATATATATATATGTATATATATATATATATATATATATATATATGTGTATATATATATAGTACAAGCCCGAAGATTTCACTTCTTACATTACATGAGCGATATCTTTTGTAAATTCCACAATAACTCAGAAAGCGGCGAATCCTCACAGCTCACAGTGCAGACCGGACAGTAATGTCCTCCACACAGTATAATGGCACCACATAGTCCTCTATACCGTATTATGAGCTCCATATATTGCTCCATATAGAATAATGGACCCCATAAAATGCTCCACGCAGGCTGTGCCCCCATATAATGCCCCATGCAGGCTGTGACCCCCCACATAATGCCCCATGCAGGCTGTCCCCCTCCCACATAATGGCCCATGCAGGATGTCACCCCCCATATAATTCCCCATGCAGAATGTCCCTCCCACATAATGCCCCATGCAGGCTGTGCCCCCCACATAAAGGCCCATGCAGGCTGTGCCCCCCCACATAATGGCCCATGCAGGATGTCACCCCCCATATAATTCCCCATACAGGATGTCCCCTCCACATAATGCACCATGCAGGATGTCCCACCCCACATAATGCCCCATGCAAGATGTCCCCCCCACATAATGCCCCATGCAGGATATGCCCCCCACATAATGCCCCATGCAGAATGTCACCCCCCATATAATTCCCCATGCAGGATGTCCCCCCCACATAATGCTCCATGCAGGATGTCCCACCCCACATAATGGCCCATACAGGATGTCACCCCCCATATAATGCCCCATGCTGGATGTCACCCCCCCATATAATACCCCATGCAGGATGTCACCCCCCCCATATAATGCCCCATGCAGGATGTCACCCCCCATATAATGCCCCATGCAGAATGTCACCTCTCACCCCATATAAAGCCCTATGCTGGATGTCACTCCCCCCCCCATATAATGACCCATGCAGGATGTCACTTCTCCCCCTCATATAATACCCCATGCAGGATGTCATACCCCCTATATAATGCCCCATGCAGGATGTCCCCCCCCCATATAATGCCTCATGTAGGATGTCACCTCTCACCCCATATAATGCCCCATGCAGGATGTCACTCCCCCCCCCATATAATGCCCCATGCAGGATGTCACTCCCCCCCCCATATAATACCCCACGCAGGATGTCCCTACCTCCCCCCCATATAATGCCCCATGCAGGATGTCACTTCTCCCCCCCATATAATGCCCCATACCTCCATACATAAAAAAAAAAAAAATCAAATGCTCACCTCACTGCTCACCAGCTGTGGAGAGGTAAGTATTGTGCCGGCCGTGGCCCTGGGCAAGCATTGGGGGGGGGGAGCAAGGCCCACTAACTGGCGCTGGCACCGCTCTCCTCTGCTCACCGGTCCCATAGCACGCCAGGGTGCCCGACAGCAAGTGGGCCCCTCGCCTACTCAGGGCCCCGGCACTTGCCTGGGTGTGCTGGGTGCTAGCGCCGGGCCTGCCGAGCGTCCGGTTTGTATCCTCCCAACATCATATCAGTGTAAATCATCTGGGACATAATATGGGGGGAGAAGTTTTTGCATCTGTAACTTTTTTCCTGCATCTTCAATAAATCAGTATTATTTCTTATTCTTTAATAGAGCGTGATCAATTCATTGGTTCCGGCGAGAAAGCCGCATATGAGCGACTATGAAACTACCAAACTCATCAGCAGTGGAAATTTTGGGTGAGATTTCTGTTGCCATAATCCACATTTCTCAGGGTTCCCTATGACAATGCTTCTGCCCCTGCACTCTGCCATTCAGTGTTATCATAGGGAAATTATGTGATCTGTAGCAAATCAAACTGTAAGGAAAGCGATTTAAATAATATAATTACATATAATATAATATATAATAATATAATATTATTACATTCGCCTGTGCTAGACTCTCATCTGTTCTTATGCTGCCTCCTCCACCTGAGCTTTTCTGCTCTCCACTCTGATCTTTGTTTTGATGGGGGGGCTCCATTATGAAGCTGATCAGAGAAGTTGGCTACACATGGTCACATGAAGGGTGACACCATATTGACGTCAATGACATCAACACCCTGCACCATGACCGTGTGGGCCCAATCACTGGCCTCAGCAGCAGAAGAGAGCCCTGGAGCACATTCATTTTGGACCAATTTTATTTGCACTAAATTGTATTTGGTCAGTTATAGCGAATCTGCCCAAAGAGAATTTCGATAGATTCTCGTATCTATAATGTGACCTGGGTGATGGCTCCGGCAGAAGTGGCATTGTGGAGACCTCCCATAGGTGATCTATGTAGTGCTATTTTATGTATTTCTAGATGTGGATTTATAGTGGCGGCCAGACTTCTAGTATTAAACATATGCAAATTGTCTCTTCAGAGAGGAAGCAAACTAGAATTCCACCTATAGGAAGTAGCAATCCTGAAAGTCAATATCGACCCTTTAACAAGCCTTGTCACATGACTTAGGATAATAGCCAAAACCAAAATCTCAATTTGCAGGAACTGTGTTCTGGGGTACTGCCCCTCTTCAGTGCAAAGTGTGAGATATGGTTTGACTGGGTGAGAGGTGTCTGACCGGTATCCAAGGGGTTGACGTTTCTCCTTGCGGACATGAGGAGACTTTTAAGCCGCAATGCTCCTCTGGGAAATAGGATTGCTACTTCCTATAGGTGGTACTAGGGTGCTAGTTCTCTTCCTCTCTGAAAAGAGACAATTTGCATATTTCCCAGAAGAGCATTGCAGCTTAAATGTCTCCTCACCTTGACATGCTTAACATGGCTTTTTCCGCAAGGAGAAACGTTACCGCTTGGATCCCGGTCAGATGCCTCTCACCCAGCCAAACCATATCTCACACTTTGCACTGATGAGTGCTTGTACCCCAAAACATAGTGTCCGAAAATTGAGATTTTGGTTATGGCTATTATTCCATGTCATGTGATAAGGCTCGTTAAAGGGTCGATATTGACTTTTAGGATTACTACTTCCTATAGGTGGCACTAGAGTTCTAGTTCTCTTCCTCTCTGAAGAGACAATTTGCATATTTCCCAGAGGATCATTGAGGCTTAAAAGTCTCCTCACCTTGACAAGCTTAACATGTCACTCTCCGCAAGGAGAAATGTTACCCCTTGGATACCAGTATTAAACATATAATGATTTCTATAGATGGATTATTAATAAGGATTTATTATAACCGATGGATTCTCCTTCTCTCCAGGGCCGTCTACTTAGTGCATCATAAAGACTCACACCAGACCTTTGCTATGAAGAAAATGGCTAAGCGGAACCTAAATACTGCACAGAGATTGGAATGGGCCTTTCTGGAGAGGGACATCTTAACATTTGCTGATTGTCCATTTGTGGTCTCCATGCTCTGCTCCTTTCCAACTAGATCTCACCTGTGTATGGTCATGGAGTATGTAGGAGGTAAGACACATCTATTGTATTATATTCAGCCCATGTCTGCTTTCATCTTATCACTGCTCATATCATTAGGACATTGTTGGTTACATCCCCACAGAGCATTTACTATAGGTTATCTATTACCAAGATGCTCGTAAATTCATTGATCTTGGTGCAGGGGCGCTATGGGGCTCATCAGTCGGAGGGGGTCTGTCGACGCTCAGCAGTGGGCAGCATCCCTCCACCTGTCATCACAATTTCAGCGGTATTTGCTTCTTCAAGGAGGTGGGGCTGGTGGGGGCGAAAATACTGAGTAGGTGGCTAGTAGGGGCCAAAATACTGAAAGGGGGCCGTATGACTAGATATGGGGGGACTGTGAATGCTGAGTGGAGGTCATCATATTAAGTGGGGTGCTGTGGGGGTCCTCACTCTGTATGGAGGCCCCCATTGTGTGGGGACATCATACTGAGTGGGGAGTTATGCGGACCATTATATTGTGTGAGGGACTGTGGGAACCATTATCCTGAGTGGGAGGGTTGCTGTGGGTGCCATCACACCGAGTAGGGGGTTGTGGCTGGCCTCCTTCTAAGTGGTGGCCTCCTTAGGAGGATTCACTGTGGGGATACCATACTCATTGAGTGTGGGTGTGGGCATTTTTGGGAGCATCATACTCTAAAATGGCCATAAAAGTTGTATTGCTGGTGAGAACACCAAGCTGCTTCAACAGGGATATAAATATATTTCTTTTTTATTTTTTAGGGTGGGGGCAATTACAACTTTTGATATGGGGTCTTGTGATTTCTATGTACGCCACTATCTGTGTGATCTCCCCAGGATGTTTCCGCTCACTGCTCATTATACATCATGGTTATCTGCTCGTGGTATATCATGGTTATCTTCTGTATAAACCCCTCACCGGTCATATTTCCTTTCTTCTATAGGTGGAGACTGTGGGACCCTTCTAAGCACCAGGGGTCCTTTCTCTGTTCCCATGGCCCGCTTGTACTTTGCAGAGGCGGTACTTGCCGTGGAATACCTGCATAGTTACGGTGTGGTGCACAGATACCTGAAGCCGGAAAAGTAAGTGTCCCCGTAGTATAATAAAGTGGGGAAAGTTGTCATTTATTATCATTCAGTCTGTGAGGCTAAAACCATCTTCTCTTTTGCAGCCTCCTGATTACATCTACTGGACATATTAAAGTTACCGATTTTGGGATTTCAAAACTTGGTCTAATGATACCGAAAACCAACACCTACAAGGAATTAGCAGTGGACATCTCCAGAGAGTTCCAGGACCGTGAGGTCAGCATCACCTACAAGAACTTAGCTTGTTATTTGCAAATCTCATCACACTATTGTCTCTTCTCTACGTTCTTCCTTTCTAGAGAACTTTTCCACTAATATTTTATCTTCTGCATTGTGTTTTAACGATATCTTGTCATAATAATTGTTTCATCGATTCTCATCTCTATGTTCTGTTGGTTTCCAGTTCTGTGGCACCCCATGTTACATAGCCCCAGAGATCATCCTGAAAGAAGGCTATGGAAGACCTGTTGACTGGTGGTCATTGGGGATCATCCTGTATAAATTCCTGCTGGGATGTGTACCATTTGATGCTGATTCCCTCACTGAGCTTTATAAAAGGGTTGTCATTGGTGAGTAGAATAATCCGATCATTGCGTTGATTGGTTACATTTGTTTAGTTATTTCCTTTGCTTTATGTTACAGTCCAGTAAAGAGGTTTTATTTTCTGTAATTTTCTATGTAACAGGAGAACTAATTTGGAATTGTGATCGCGCTCCACCCCTGGATGCTCAGAATCTCATCACTGAGCTGCTCAGAAGAAATCCTGTGCGTAGACTTGGGACAGGTAACAGATATACTAGTATTAATATTTCCTTATTAGACCAAGGACATATCGCTCATGTCCATGAAGATCAGCATTTCTCTATCAGCTCATCTTCTGTATTTCTAGTTCTCCACACTAAGACTTTCAGTTTATTTCCTTCATGTCGGCTCAGTTTTGTCATTAGTTCAGATTACGATAAACTGTTCAGATATGGAGCCATCCCTGACTATGTCCGCATCACTTTTGTTTTTCTTTTTCTAGGAGGAGCATTTGAGATCAAGGTTCATCCATTCCTGAGTGACTTGGACTTTGACAACATTCTGAGCCAGGAGCTGGAGTATGTTCCTCAGCTTGTTTCAGATGCAGACACCAGCTTATTTATCAGTAAGTAGAAGAAGACGTCATCTAGACTAAGCGACTGTTTGTCTCATCTTCCCTAATATGTGATCATCTGTTCCCATTAATATTAGTGATAAATAGTGACTGTGTTATACTGACAACCTCTAATAATACTTCATTACCTATTTCTTGTAGATCATTCTGATATAAACAAACATCTGGTCTCAAAGGATGAGGAAGGCACAAGTGAGAACAATGAGAGCCTTGACTTCCAAAATTTTATGTCATCTTCTGAAAAGCTTTGTAAAGTAAGTATGTGATTAATAAATCCAAAATATGTAAAAAAAAATAAAAAAAACTCTAAAAGTACATAAAAAAAATATTTTATATCTTATTTTTATCCGTATTTAGCTCTGTATCATCGCTACCAGGATGGTGAACAATGAGGATCCCAATGCCCCTCCAGAGTATACACCAGAAACCAACACAAACATCTCAGAAATGTGAGTAGATTATAAAGGGTCATTACTTCATTACTGGGAGTTCCAGGCTGATCTATGTACACAACACCAAATATAGGACATAAATATCAGAATATCAAATGCAGCATTCACCGCTTCATGGTTAACGGTCATTGTACTTTTGGCTTCAGAAAATGCAGAAGATAACAGCCCATAATTGTGGCAGGTCATGCATTTTTAGCACTGCCTACTCTGTAGGAGAGCTGTAGTATTACTTGCCAGTCATTCTTGGTAGTTGTGTTCTGATCCATGGAAGGTAGTTTTGAGCAGAAAACCTTCCCCACTATGATAGTCATATGTCCTATTAGGCCTTATAGTCAGTGTTCTTATAGTGAGACAACCCATTTTATACTGTGTTTACTTACGATTTACATGTTTTTCTTCTTCAAACAGGCAGAAAGAATCTGTTCCTGTATGTAATACAGACTATGCTGTTACCATCTTGCCACCCTCGTCCCCATTGCCAGGTATGTACATGTCTACAGCACCAACAATGTGAATGTTGACTTCAAGGCTCAAATATTTCCACATGGTTTTTCTGGTCTACTATGTTATCCATGTTTCATGGATCTCAGCTATGTTGACCATGGGTTCGTACTGTATCCCTATTTCCCTAATTTTGTACAGGAGTTTTTTTTCATGTATTCTGTATATTACGTTGCATCATCTATTAACCTAGTGAGATATAGCGACTGTGTTATACTGACACCCTCTAACAATCCTTCCTTACCTATGTCTTGTAGATCACTCTGATGAAAACAACCATCTGATCTCAGAGGATAAGGAGGGCACAAGTGAGGACGATGAGAACTTTATCTTCCGAATATTTGCATCATCATCTTCTGAGAGGCTTTCTAAAGTAAGTATGTGATCGATAAATCCAAAATATGTACAAAAAAAGGATCTATAAAATTAAAAAGTATGTATATTTAATAACTTATTGTTATCCACATTTAGCACTCTACCACCACTAACGGGATGGTGAACGAGGATCCCAAGGCCCCTCCAGAGTGTACACCAGAATCCAACACAAACATCTCAGAAATGTGAGTAGATTATGGGGTCATTACTGGGAGCTCCAGGCTGATATATGTGCACAACACCAAATATAGGACATAAATACCATAATATCAAATGCAGCATCCACCGCCCCATGGTTATGGGTCATTGTGCTTTCAGCTTTCGGAATTGTTGGAGATAACAGCCCATAATTGTGGCCGGTCATGCACTTTTAGTGCTGCCCTCACTGTAGGAGAGATGTAGTATGAAATGCCGGCCATTCTTGGTAGTTGTTTTCCTCTCAGCTCTCTATAAAAGGTAGTCTTGAGCAGAAGACCTTCCCCACTATGACAGTCATATGTCCTACTAGTCCTTATAGTCGGTGTTCTTCTAGTGAGACAACCCCTTTTATATGGAGTTTACTTGAGATTTACATGTTTTTCTTCTTCAAACAGGCAGAAAGTATCTGTTCCTGTATGTAATACAGACGATGCTGTTACCATCTTGCCACCCTCGTCCCCATTGCCAGGTATGTACATGTCTACAGCACCAGCAATGTGAATGTTGACTTCAAGGCTCAAATATTCCCACATGGTTTTATACAATACTATAGGTCTCTTATGTTATCCATATTATGACAAAGCAGATCCTATAAGAATATATTGTTACTGATTTTTTTTTTTAATTTTTCATCAGAATTTCCATCTCATGAAGAAAGAAAATCGGCAATAAATCTGAGTATGGAGCAACAAAACTCAGAAAATGGAAAAAATGGGAAAAAGAGACGAGGTAAGTGTGAGAATCAGCTCCATGTTGTGTGATGTCAGTGAGAATAATTCATGTGGAGTAGATGTCATCTGTCAGTGATGGGATTGTCACATGTATGATTGCTGACAATGACCCCTGACCTCTGTATGATAATATTCCTCTGCTGTCCGGCCACAGTGACTGCACAGCATTATCATGTAATATGGAGTCCCATCACTTACATTATATTTATTTCTCTTCTCATAGGTTCCATCTTCCGCCGGATCTTATCATCCTGCCGGCGTGGATTATCCAGGGCTGCTCGCGCATTTGCATGCTGTCACTGTTGCCCTAAAACCATCTAAAAGACGGGACACCTAAGCATCCAGCGCCCTGAAGTCCAGCAGATCCATCATCACTGCTGGAGCTGTATAGAAGGACCTTCACCATCTACCTGTGGCCTTCTGACTGGTCAACCTGGACAAGTTTCAGTAACGCCTCTGTCATCGGGCTCCGCGGTATTCATACTGCTCGTCTGACTTGTCATTTGCTGATCACCTGGTATCTGACCTCGGCTATCTTCCTGACTTTGATTTAGTCTATTGATAATGTTCACGATTTTATTCATCCCATTATTAATTAAAAAAAAGTAAAATCTGTTACTGTTGCTCTGATTCCTTTTTGTCTTGAATTCACAAATACTTGTAACTCACTAATTGCTCTTCTTCTCACTAAATGTATTTCTCATTATCCTTAATGCAGCAGTCAGTCTCATATTTCTGTCCAGCAGTTCCACTGGTGCCTCCACCCTGTACCAGTCATTACACTCATCCACAAACCTCTCCACACTGCTGCACAGTCCTGCATCTCTACCATATCTACACTCCAATGAGCTAAGATTAACATCCTCCATAATCAGGACCTCCCACTCTCATGTCCAAGACATTTTCTCTGCTGCACCAGCTCTCAGGAGTGCACTACTGCAGGCAATCATGTTCATTCCCACTATCAGAGATTTTAAGTGTGCAGTAGAAACAGATTATTTGTGGCAGGACTATCAAATCACCTCACTATTCTAAGTTTTTCCTACAGCACTCAGTAGCACTTAATATTTGTACATATACAGATAATGGTTGGTGACTGGTTCATGCAGCCTTAATTCCACAAAGATAGAAATAAAAGGTCAACATGTTTCATACATCCAAACCATCCTTAATCATGGCAGAAAAACATAATTTTAAGTTCCCACTATGAATATTTGGTGAGATATCATAGCTGTGTATTTTCACAGCACAAAGAACGCATCTTACAGATCAGCAAATCACAGTGTGCTGACGCTTAGTGTTGTAGTTTTGAACAACACCATTCATTTTATCATATAATGTGTTGAAAAATGAGAAAAAATGCCAGGTTTGGGTTCCTTCATTTTACAGTGTGTATTGTGTTGTAAAAACAAACTGACAAAATGATTCAGAGTCAGTAGTACGATTACTGTGATACCAAACTTATAAGGTTTATATATATATATATATATATATATATATATATATACAGTGTTTAGCATAAATCAGAACACCCAAATAGATTTGTCAGCAAACCTGTAGTTTCCTTTCAGAATCATCATTTTATATGGGATACCATACTACAAAATACTATCGCAAATTTGAGCCATTGAATGCAAACAAGATTTGGTATTTTGCAGACCCCAAAAAAGTAATTTTCTTAACAAACTCATTCAAGATCATGTTTCAAAAATGAGAACATCCCAGTAACAGTCTTAAGAGAAAAGCTAAGTTTAGACAACAAAATTCTAATTAACAAGAACTGAACCACAGGTAAGTGTAATTATTCATTAAACAGATGTCCAGCAGACAGGTGTCTGTAAAAGCAAGTTACTTAATAAAGAAAACTCCTTCCCATTTCATGCTATCAGCAATGGCACCACATAGAAGGGAAATGTCACAAAACCTGAGAAAGAAAATAATTTCTTTGCAATAAATGTGAAGTCTACAAGAAGATCAGCAAAACTTTACTTATCAGTCAGAATACTGTAGCAAAAGTGATGCAAAACTATAACAAAGATGGAACTGCAACCATCTTACAGAGACGTCCAGGCCGACTATGGAAGTTAACACCTAAACAAAAGCGTCCTCTGATGAGAAGGGTAAGTGGCACCACATAGAAGAGAAATGTCACAAGACATTTCTGAGAAAGAAAATAATTTCTTTACAAAAAATGTGAAGTCTACAAGAAGATCAGCAAAACTTTACTTATCAGTCAGAATACTGTAGCAAAAGTGATGCAAAACTATAACAAAGATGGAACTGCAACCATCTTACAGAGACGTCCAGGCTGACTATGGAAGTTAACACCTAAACAAAAGCGTCCTCTGATGAGAAGGGTAAGTGGCACCACATAGAAGAGAAATGTCACAAGACATTTCTGAGAAAGAAAATAATTTCTTTACAAAAAATGTGAAGTCTACAAGAAGATCAGCAAAGCTTTTCTTATCAGTCAGATGGAAGTTAACATCTAAACAAAAGCATCTTCTGATGAGAAGAAAATCGACAGGCAAAATCATTGCTATTAGCTGAAGAAGTAGAAAGCCAAACTAGGGTGAGTGTTTTCCATGACACAACACGGTGTACACTGCAAATGAATGGCATTCATGAGTGTCCTCCACAAAGGAAGCCTCTCTCCCTTAAAGCCCATGAACAATGAAAGTCCGTCTACAATTTGCCAGGGTTCATGCTTAAAACTATGAGGACTACCGGGACTCTATACTGTGTATGTGCATCTTATGTGTATGTCCGTATTTTATGTTTGTGTGCACTATGTATATGCATACGTTAAAATGTGTATAGAGTATTAGCATGTGCAAATTTTATATGTGTGCCTAATATAAATATACATGGAAATGTATATGTAGGTGGTGCCTGATGGAGGGTGGGGGGCCCAGATCAGAAGTCCTGATTAAGGGCCCTTCACTGTCATTGTCTGCCCCTTATATAAACAGTAAAATCTCCTTTAATAACTGGACTTCCATTGGGGTGGACTTCTCATAGATGGCCAGTATGCATACTATATTGTGAATCTGGGCATCTCTCACAGAAAATCTGATCTGGATATGAGGGTGGTCTTCTATAAGCGGTGATGTCTTGGAGAGATTTAGGGAAAAGTCCCAATGCTTATCCATCGATCTGGTAATTTGAGTAAAATATTTGTGTTGATAACTGATCACAAAGTCACAAAATATGTAAGATTTGGCATAACCTGGTTCATTTTTCAAAAAGTTATGCTCAATTTTTTTAGCACCAAGTTTTGTTGCTTTTTTGTAGACTTACACTAACTTAGTATATTGTGTGAGAATTAAATGAATTATGAATTAGTTGGCGCATTTTACCACACTCTGGGGGTCCCTGACAGTCCTTCTTTACCGGCCCTGTAGTGATGCCAATGTAAACTTCCAAGTGACCGCGCAGTCAATCACTGTCACGAATGCAGGACAACCTATGATTAGCTAATTTTTGGGAAATCCTTATAACAAAAGGGGATTGAAAATATTTACAATTATTTTAAAAGCATTAAAAAAAAAACAGACCCAATACTTATAATTAGTTTGTTGAAAGTAGTCTAATTAAAGGGAGCTGAAAGGATTAGAGATTATGAACCCGATTCACCAGTGTTTTTGCCAGAAAACTGGCATAAAGCTCTTGAAAGTTGCAAAGTTTTGTGACTTTTCCCATTTTCACATAATTTTAACTTCTTTAAAGCCCAAGACGTACTGATACGTATCTGCGCCCTGGGACTTAAGAGCCTGATACGTATTAGTACATCTTTGCGATCGCGCCCGCACACAGGCTGTGCGGGCGTGATCGCTGCCGGGTGTCAACTGATTGTCACAGCTGACACCCGGTGCTATGTGCTGGGAGAGGTCCCGCACATTAACCCCCGCAATGCTGCGATTGAAGTCGTTCGCAGCATTGCGGGGGCAAGGGGAGGTGATCGGGATAGTCACCTCTCCTGCCGGCGTCCAGCAATGTGTGCCGCGGCTTCCCGGATGTTGCCATGATGACCCGATTCACTGAGGGGTGCAGTTTTGAGAATGGTGTCACTTTTGGGTATTTTCAGTCATAAAGACCCCTCAAAGTGACTTCAAATGTGATGCGGTCCCTAATAAAATGGTTTTGTAAATTTTGTTGGAAAAATGAGAAATCACTGGTCAATTTTAACCCTTATAGCTCCCTAATAAAAATAAATTTGGGTTCCAAAATTGTGCTGATGGAAAGTAGACATATGGGAAATGTTATTTATTAACTTTTTTTGTGTGACATATCTCTCCGATTTAAGGGCATAAAAATTCAAATTTTGAAAATTGCAAAATTTTCAACATTTTCGCCAAATATCTGTTTTTTTCACAAATAAACACAAGTGATATTGAAGAAATTTTAACACAATCATAAAGTACAATATGTCATGAAAAAATATTCTCAGAACCAGGGGGATCCGTTGAAGCGTTCCAGAGTAATTACCTCATAAAGTGACAGTGGTCAGAATTGTAAAAATTGGCCTTCTCATTAACGTGCAAACCACTTTGGGTTGTAAAGGGGTTAAGGACTCTACCTGCATATACAGTCATGGCGGAAAGTGCTGGCACCCTTGAAATTGTTTCAGAAAATTACACATGTTTTATTACACGCATGTTTATTTCCTTTGTGTTTATTGGAACAACACAAAAAAACTGAGAAAAAAAAGGCAAATTGGACATAATTTCACACAAAACTCCAAAAATGGGCCGGAATACATATATATATTTTTGATGGGACAACACTGAAGATGCGACACTTTGATACAATGTACAGTAGTCAGTGTACAGCTTGTTTAACTGTAAATTTGGTGTGCCTGCAAAATAACTCAACACACAGCCATTAATGTCTAAACCGCTGGCAACAAAAGTGAGTACACCCCTAAGTGTGTTCTCAGCTGATGTTATTTGTTGGTTTTTCTTTGCATCCCGAACAATTTTCTTGGCAGTTGTGGCTGAAATTTTTGTTGGTCTACCTGACTGTGGTTTGGTTTTTACAGAGCATCTGATTTTCCATTTGTTAATCACAGTTTGAACACTGCAGACTGGCATTATCAATTCCTGGGATATCTTTTTGTATCCCTTTCCTGTGTTATACTCTTTTTGCCTCCCTTTCCTGTGTTATACAGTTCAACTACCTTTTCCAGTAGATCCGTTGATAATTCTTTTGCTTTCCCCATCTCAAAATCCAGAAACGTCAGTGGCTGGATCCCAGAAACTCACTCAGCTTTATGCACACACACTGATTACAAGCAAACAGGTCATAGGTGAGGATGTTACCTTTAGTAGCCATTCAAACCCATTTGTGTCAAATTCTGTGCATGTTATCAGGCCAAAATCACCAGGGTATGTGAACTTTTTGATCAGGATTATTTGGATGTTTTTGGTTGTCATTAGTGATGAGCGAGCACTAAAATGCTCGAGTACTCGTTGCTCGGGTCGAGCAAATTGAAATACTCGGGTGCTCAACCCGAGCAATGAGCCCAATATAAGTCTAGGGGAAACTTGAGCATTTTTCAGGTGGCTCCCCACGGCGGTCTGCAGAGGGCCTAAAAATTGCCCAAATCGATGGGAACTGTGCTCAAATGACATGGGAACAGCATGGGGAAGACCCCTGGAAGCATCTCTGACTCCTAGATCACTGCTGTCAACAACGTCGTCAGAGTATTACGCCACTTTTACGGCGTAAGGAACATCCTTTCCAGGGTGATGACTTGTATATAAGGCAAAATAAATAAACAAAAACAAAAATACTCCTAAAACACCTTGGGCTATGTTCACACGTAGCATTTTTGACACGTTTTTGCACTTTTGCATTGCTTTCAACCAAGACAAATGCATTCACCAGGAAATGTCATTTTAACATTTTACAACCTTATCTGGCCATGTGGTGTGTGACACATCATCAGACACATGCATACAGTGCTGAAAAGACATGGGAACAGCAAGGGGAAGACCTCTGGAAACATCTCTGACTCCCAGGTCACTACCTAAATGTGTGCCCATCATAAGTGATCCTTGGCACATGCGAAGATGCCTCCCGCCATGCACCTGTCGTTGCAGACTTGCAACAATCACCGTCCACGTCCTTGTCCCACTGCAGTGTTCAGTTGTCCCTACCCCATTCCTTGGAATGCAAGCACAAGAATGCCGGCAGCCACCCACCCACAGGCCGCAACACTAAACTGACAGATTTCTGGGCAGCTCTTTGCACTTGAAATATGGCCTTTTAAGCTTGTGGAGGTGGAAGCTTTTCACAACCTCATGCAGGCGGCAGCCGGGTGTCCATACTCGGTCCCCAGCCGCCAATATTTTTCCCGGTATCGCCTTCGCCTTCCACAAGCACGGGTCCCACAACATTACCCATGCCATACCCAGTGCACTTACTAAGAAGGACTGCCTAACCACAAACACGTGGACAGGTGAATGTGGCCAGGGATGGTACGGAGCCAGTCCACAACTTTTTTTGATAAGAGTTGTATTTAGCTCAGTGAAAGGACTGGCATAGAGGGAAACCGTATCTACCCTGCGTGTCATTTCTCCCAGGAAGTCCTCTAAAGCTGCTTGCACTTGAAATGTGGCCTGAACATTAATGCTGGTACTTTTCTGTGGGAATTTTCTTGCCTCCTACCAGCCTGGAATATTTCCAGCAAACTATGGTACAACACCATGGTATTAGCACTGCCCCCAGTACCAGTAGCAAAGCCATCCTCAATTTCCTTCTCTGGAATTTTATTTGGTAGACTGAGTGGCTGCCCAAATACATTTTCTCACAAAGGAGCTGATGATAGAGTGGCAGTAGGTTCAAGTTTCTCCAGCCTGTTAGATATTAGAGGGTGAACGGCAGCACATTGGATCAGTGGTTAGCACTGAAGTCTTGCAGCACTGGGATCCTGGGTTCAAATCCAAGCAAGGACAACATCTGCAAGAAATTTGTATGTTCTCCCCATGTTTGCATGTGTTTCCTCCTCAGTAAAAATAGAGAGTCCTGGAATCTTCCCACACACTTTTCTTAGCCAGGACTGCTTCTCGGCAGGGTTGGACAGTCCCACCAGAGAATTCTCTGGTGTGCCTTGGCTTCTACCTCAGGAGAGTTCATGATAGCGCTAACTTTGCAGCTGCTATGGGGCTCTTGAGCGGGTGAGAAAGGTTAGCCCTCAGAAACAAATCCTCTGGTGGGCACAATGTTTTTCAATCTGAAACAGCTTCTCAGTGGGAGTTGTATTTCACCACAGCCATATTCTTTAGCTCTGTGAAAGGACTGGCATAGAGGGAAACCGTATCTACCCCGGTTGTCATTTCTCCGTCACCAGGTTCCGCCCATTGTAACACACGACCATGCCTGGCTGTATGTTCAGCGGTGAGAGCAACAGATCAAGCTGCTGTGTTACAGCTTTCAACAACTATGCAGCGCTGGGCGGTTTGTCAATTAAGCATTAAGCATGTTATCTTCAGCACAGCCTGTTGCTGTTTGGCCAAGGCGGTGCTGCAGTGCTGTCAGCTTGTGACTGATGTGGTCATTTCGGAGATGGAGGAGGAGGTGCATGAGCTGAACAATGTGATTACATTGAGGTTAAATTGGTGATGCTGTTTTTTGTACTAAAGAAAGATCCTATTGTTAACCTAATACACCTTTGAAGAGACATAGAGGAGGGTCTCAGTAAAAAAAATGTTCCCATTATAAAGGAGCGGGTCTTCTATAGTGGTAATGCCCATGCTGTGACTGCAAGGCTGGCCAAAATTTTTGAAAAAAAACACTAACAATTTAAAGACACAAAGAGCAGGGCCACAGTAACAAGGTACGACATGTTCCCATTAGAAAGGAGAGGGTCTGCTATACAGTTATAGGGTATGCAGTGAATCCAACGGCTGACAAATTTTAGGAAAAACCCCACTAAGAACTTAAGGACACACAGAGCAGGGCCACAGTAACAAGGTACGACATGTTCCCATTAGAAAGTAGAGGGTCTGCTATACAGTTATAGGGTATGCAGTGAATCCAACGGCTGACAAATTTTAATGAAAAACCCCAATAAGAATTTAAAGACACACAGAGCAGGACCACAGTAACAAGGTACGACATGCTCCCATTAGAAAGGAGAGGGTTTGCTATACAGTTATAGGGTATGCAGTGAGTCCAACGGCTGACCAAGTTTAGGAAAAAACCCACTAAGAATTTAAAGACACATAGACCAGGCCACAGTAATGACAAATTCCCATTAGAAAGGAGAGAGTCTCCCATAGTGTTGGACTATGCAGTGACTGCAAGGGCTGCCAAAAATTTGGAGGCACTTCAATGGCCCTTGGAAGAGACGTGGAGGAGTGCATCATAAAAAATTTTTACCATTAGAAAGGAGCGGGCCTCCTAAACTTGTAATGCCATGCACTAAGTGTATGGGCTGACAAACATTTACTCCTGGGGGGTATACATGAACATACTGTATAAAAATTTTTTTTTACGGGCATCATAAAAATGTAGCGCCCCGAGGGCTCGGCCGCTACAGGGGTATTGCACCTCTGCCAGAGGTGTGATATTCCACTCCCGGGTAAGAATGGAGTATGGACCAGGGTTCAGTTAGCTGCATACAGCACACTCACCCCATTTCCGAGGGACAGCTCAACGGTGCTCCCATTAGACAGAAATGCAGGCACGACAGACCATGTCCCTGGCTGGAGTGGGGAGGGGGTAGGAATACCCAGTGATGTAGGAGCAGATAGGGGTTGGTTCCTGAGCGTAGATAGGAGCCCATTGGTTGCTGGTCATCTGGGCTCATGTTCTAGAGGGAGGTATAAAAGGTGGGCACCATCTTAGAACAGTGTTCAGTCAGAGAGAAGAAGTGACAGAGTGAAAGCCTCTGCAAGGGGCTCTGCTCCGTAGGCGGGCCTAGCCTCTGAGGCCCAGCCAGCACAGAAAGAAGAGAAGAAGAGAAGTTCAGTGAGTGGAGTAAGAGAAGGAGTTCAGCCAGAGAGGGCTGACAGGGAGCTGTGGCTCAGTCTGGGCCCAGGTCCACGAGGCAGGCCTAGGGTGAAGGCCAGGAACAGAAAGGAACAAGAACAGAAAGGAACAAGAACAGAAAGGAACAGAAAAGAAAGAGAGAGAGAGAAACAGAAGGGCTCAGGAACAAGACGGCAGAAGGGACCCTAAGAACCCACGAGAATACAGGGTGAAGGGTCAGGCAGATTAAGGATACCGGATCCCAAGTTGGTGGAGGAGAAACAGCCCTCAGCCAAAGACCGGAGGTCGTGATCATTTATTGGTGCGACACCTCATCAAACCTGCTAGGAAGGCACCATATAGGACAGCGGGGAACGGGAACCACGTTTACCCGCACAAGTCCGCGGCAGCTGGACAAAAGTGGGTCACTGGTGAGGCAGGCCAGAGAAAGGATTGAAGGGGGTCCTGTGCCATGCTCCTGAACTGCCTGGGGTTGACCGAGCCCCTCACCTGGTGGACGCAGCATGGCTCGGGCGGTCATTGCTGACAGAAGTGACTGGGAGTACATGAACTGTGAGTAAAAGACATTGGACTGCAGTACGTTGTCTGTGTACTCTTTCGCTCCTCCAGCACTAACGGCACTGAGACTCTCTGCACCATCACCCCCACCATCCACTACACTGCCCTGGGGCTGCACTCTTCCCGTGGGGAGTCACACTACCTCAGCTGCATACATCATCAGCCCCAGCGGTCTGCCTTGCAGCGGCGGTTCATAATAACCGCAATCCACGGGTGGCGTAGTCGGACATCACTTAGGACTGCTAAAGAACTATCACTGGTCTGACCACCCTGAGCCACGGAACCGGGTCGCCACTACTACCCCCACCGTCTCCCTATTGCCCGGCTCCGAGTGCTCCACGGCCCAGGGGCGAGTCAAACACCCTTTAAAAAATTATGTTGGTGTTGCATCATGGACCACGGTCACCCTGGTGATATGGTGGTGGAGGATGAGGAGAAGGAGGAGGACAAGAGCAAATAGCCAAAATCAGGAAGCGTATACCCATGTGTGGGTGTGAAAAGGTGCATGGGAATACACCTCCCAAGAAAAGACACTGGATTTGAGTTTATGTTACGCTGCTATCATTCGGTGGTGTTGAGAAGTCTGGCCCAATCCAGCCCTTGTTCATTTTTATAAGAGTCAGCCTGTCAGCATTTTCAGTTGACAGGAGGATGCGCTTATCAGTTATAATTCCACCAGCGGCACTAAAAACCCGATCTGATAAAACGCTGGCGGCAGGGCAGGCCAGGACCTTCAAGGCATAGAGAGCCAGTTCATTCCACATATCTAGCTTGGATACCCAATATTTATAAGGCACAGAGGAATAACGGAGGACGTTGGTACGGTACGGCAAGGTACTCCCTCAGCATCTTCCCAAACTTTGCACTCCTTGTGAGAGTACCCAGCGCCTCAGGGCCTGTGCGATGGGAGGGTCTGAGAAAACTCTCCCAGAACTTTGACAGTGTTCCCCTGCCTCTGCTGGATTGAAGTTGTGTCTCTCTCGCCTGTACTCCTTGGTTGTCGAACGAAGTGTGCCCTCTGCCTCCAGCATTTTCAGATGGGAGTTTTTTTAATAGTTCTGCAACAAGGGCCTTCTGGTACTGCCTCATTTTTGTACACCTGTCCGCCTCAGGAATAAGAGATATAAAGTTCTCCTTGTAGAGTGGGTCTAGAAGTGTCACCAACCAGTAATCACCTAAAATTTTGAGAATGCGAGGGTCATGGGAAAGGCAGCATAACATAAACTCAGCCATGCGTGCCAGACTACTAACAGGCAAGACTTCCGTGTCCTCACCAAGAGGATGACTGACCATGCTCTCCTCCTCCTCCTCTCTGTCCTCTGGCCATCCACGCTGAACAGACGGTATGACAGCTGTGCAGATAGCACCGTCTATAGTTGGGATGAGATGAGGCTGGGCTGTGTGTAATCACCCTGTATGGTTAATTGCTCCATCTTATCGTGCTTTGCCTGCAATGCATCATCTTTGATTGTGAGCAGAGAGCGTTTCAGAAGATAGAGAAGCGGGATGGTGAGGCTAATTATGGCGTCATCGCCGCTCACCATCTTGGTGGAGTCCTCAAAGTTTTGGAGGATGGTACATATGTCTGACATCCACGTCCACTACTGAGGTCTTATGTGTGGAGTCTGAACTGAATACCGATAGCCTTTTTGATGCTGGTACTCAACAACTGCCCTCTTCTGCTCACAAATCCTTCCCAACATCTGCAATGTAGAGTTCCAACGTGTGGGGACATCACACACCAGTCTGTGAGCCAGAAGCTGCAAACGCTGCTGAAACACTGCAAGGGCGGCGGAAGCTGTAGCTGACTTTCTAAAATGGGCACACAGGCGGCATACTTTAACAAGCAGATCCGGCAGCTCCGGGTAGGATTTGAGTAACCGCTGAACCACGAGGTTAAGCACATGGGCCAGGCATGGTACGTGTGTGAGCTCGCCTCGCCTCAGAGCCGCCACCAGGTTCCGGCCAATGTCACACACGACCATGCCTGGCTGTAGGTTCAGCGGTTTGAGCCACAGATCTGCCTGCTCTTTCAGAGCTGTCCATAACTCTTCAGCATTGTGTGGTTTTTCACCTAAGCATATTAGCTTCAGCACAGCCTGTTGCCGCTTGGCCGAGGCAGTGCTGCAGTGCTTCCAGCTTGAGACTGATGTGGTCATTTCGGAGATGGAGGCTGAGGAGGAGGCTGAGGAGCATGAAGTGCAGGAGCTGTAGACCGTGGGGGCAACCCTGATTGACCTAAGGCCTGCAATCCTTGGCGTCGGGAGGACGTGTTCCGTCCCAAGGTCCGACTGGGTCCCGGCTTCCACTATGTTAACCCAGTGTGCCATCAGCGAGATGTACCGTCCCTGCCCACAAGCACTTGTCCACGTGTCCGTGGTTAGGTGGACTTTACCGTTAACTGCATTGTTGAGGGCACG
Organism: Phyllobates terribilis; assembly: GCF_046119375.1. NCBI lineage: Eukaryota > Metazoa > Chordata > Amphibia > Anura > Dendrobatidae > Phyllobates > Phyllobates terribilis. The sequence continues at coordinate 1,022,004 of NW_027362820.1, forward strand.
GCTAATGTTTTGGGACACGTGCTTGTGTAATGTGGGGACGGCACACTGGGAGAAATAGTGGCGGCTGGGGACAGAGTACCGAGGGACGGCCGCCACCATCAGGTTGCGGAATGCTTCTGTCTCCACAAGCCTAAAAGGCAACATTTCGAGCCAAGCAGTCATGAATTGTGAGAATTTAGTAGTGTGGCCTGTGGGACGTTGGCTGCATATTTGCGCTTGCATTCCAAGGACTGGAGTATGAACAACTGAATGCTGCGCTGGGACAAGGACATGTACGTGCTTCCTAATGCTGCTACTTGAGAGTGTGCAATGACAGGTGCAGGGCAGGAGGCATCTTTGCATGCACTATGGACAAGGGATTGGCTTGCATGCACAACAGCAGAAGAAGAAATGGTGCCACCTGTAGACACTGTTCCTGGACCCTGGTGTTCGGCCCACAAAGTCGAGTGCTTTGCTGCCATGTGCCTGATCATGCTGGTGGTGGTCAGGCTGGTCGTTTTGCCACCCCTGCTGATGCTGGTCTGGCTCATGATGCAAATGGCCTTTTTGGAGCTATCGGCAGAGTCTTTAAAAAACAACCAGACTCGGGAAGACCTAACAGTTGTAGTGGCAACTTCCTTTGTGTTGGTGTTACGGGAAACGGTAGCCTGCCTTCTGTCTGCGGCCACCACACTGCTTCTTCCTGCCTGTTGGGGTGCTCTGCCTCCCTCCTCCTGTGTGCTGCTGTCCTTGCTCTGCATGTCCTCCTGCCAGGTTGGGTCAGTTACTATATCATCCACCACCTCGTCTCCCACTTCTGCACCCTGGTACTATTAATGACTTTCTGCCAATTGTGTCTCATCATCGTCTACCTCTTGTGACAGTTTCCCACCGTCGCCTTCGTGTGACCGTGGATGCTCAAATATTTGGGCATCGCTACACGTGATCTCCTTTTGCCCCGCTTCAAGTGGACCGGGCGAGAGGCCCGAATCTATAAATGGAAAAGTGAACAGCTCTTCAGATTGTCCAAGTGTGGGATCAGTTGTCTCTGGGTACTCGGCATGGTGGGAGAAAGGAGAATCAGGGTGAGGAATATGCGGTCCAGACTCACGGCTACTGAGACTTGACCGTGTGGAAGACAGGGTGGTGGTGGTGGTGGCTAAGTGACTGGAAGCATTATCCGCTATCCAACCAACAACCTTTTGACACTGATCTGGGTTCAATAGTGGTGTGCTGCGGTCCCCTAGAAATTGGGACAGGAAGGTCAGGCGAGAAGATGTGGGTGTTTGTTGTGGTACAATTTCGGCTTGCCCACGGCCTTGTCCTCGGCCTCTGCATGTACCATTACCATCACGTCCAGTTCCCCGTCCCTTGCCACGTGCCTTGCCCATTTTAAATGGAGGATAGTATCTTCCACGCTCACTACAAATGACTGAGTTTGAAGCGAAGTTATATGTGATCGGTGTGATGGAGAAAACAGAGTTTTAAATACCTGGCCTGTAGGTAAGTAGTGTGAACAGCAAACTGCTGTGAATTGCTTCACTGACACACTGAAAAAATGGAGGCCAGAAATGGCAGTATTTTCTGACAACGTATATGTGATCCGTGTGACGGAGAAAACACAGTTTTAAATAGCTGAATTTCTAGCGCTCTAATATGGAAAGGAACTGGCTGTATTCTGCAGTGCCAACAAGCAAATGGCGCAGAAAAACGGTGTTCTCTGGATTGCTTTATAAGCAAATAATGAGGATTAAGATCCAAAGAAAAGTATTCCTGGGCCCTGAGACCTGGGCCTTTGTATAGAAATATCTAACAGCAGCAGAAGGCAGAATTGGAATGGAGCCTCTTGTGCTATATGCACTGCAGTCTGCTATATACACTGCCTGCCTGCCTATATACACTGCCTGCCTGATATCTCTGCAGATGGATTAGTCCTCAGAAGGACTGTTTGTTGATATGGATATGTGTAATGTGCGGTTTTTCTCACTACACTACCTAATGCACGATCAAATCTCTCCCTAACGCAGCAGCAGCTCTCCCTACACTGTCTGATCCGGAGTGACTGTGATGAGCATGGCGGCGCCAGGTCAGATATAGACCTGATGACGCTGTGCGGCCAGCCAATCACTGTAATGCCCACAACCAACATGGCTATGGCATTACAGTGCATGGCAGGCAATCCCTGCATGTTCATTGGCTCTGTAAAGAGCGCCGAACATGCAGGGAGGGGACCCGACTTCCCGCCCGACCAACCCGGAAATACTCGGTGAGCGCAGAGCATCTCGAGCAGTGAGATACTCGGGCAAGCACCGAGCAGTAGCGAGCATGCTCGCTCATCACTAGTTGTCATTAAGATTTAAAAAGAGAAAACACAGAAATGTGACAGTAAATGGCTTCACCCAACCAATAACCATGAGTGGAGAAAAAGTGTTTTTGTTATCATTCATTTTCTCTGAAACAAGGCCAAGAAAGGAAAAATTCTGCCGGGGTATGTAAACTTTTGAGCAGAACTGTATATGCGCCAGCCCCAGTGTCTCCTATTCTATATACTCCAGCCCCAGTGTCTCCTATTCTATATACTCCAGCTTCTTCTGTGATGTATATGCTCTAGCCCCAATGTATCCTGTGATGAATATACGCCAGCCCCAGTGTCTCCTATTCTATATACTCCAGTCCCAGTGTCTCCTATTCTATGTACTCCAGCTTCTTCTGTGATGTATATGCTCTAGCCCCAATGTATCCTGTGATGAATATACGCCAGCCCCAGTGTCTCCTATTCTATATACTCCAGCTCCAGTGTCTTCTGTGACGTAGCTAATGTAGCCCTAATGTCTCTTATGCAGAGGTGTCGCATGATAAAGCAGTGGGACACAAGCTCCCTGCCCTATCACTATCTCTTTCATATGCCACAGATCGCCATAGGCCTGCGGTTAACGAGATGTCAGCATACTCACGCAGGTGGCTCGATGACATCATTGCATCGCTCTGCTCTGCTGTCCCGCCATGGAAGAGGAGACAGAGGCTGTGATGTAGGGAATCAGGATTAAGTGAGAATAAACTTTATTTTTTTAAATAATCGGGCAGTGGAGCCATCCTACTATATATCTGGAGTAGTGGGTCCATCATACTACATATAGAGTAGTGGGGCCATTATACTATATGTATGTGGGGCAGTGGGACCATCATAGTATATACAGGTGCATCTCACTAAATTAGAATATCTTCAAAAAGTTAATTTATTCCAGTTCTTCAATACTGTTTCAGTATGCTCCACAATCATGAGGAAGACTGCTGACTTGACAGATGTCCAGAAGGCAGTCATTGACACACTCCACAAGCTCCTAGAGTTCCAATTTTCATTTGCAAATCAAGGTCCCAGAGTCTGGAGGAAGAGTGGAGAGTCCACAATCCAAGCTGCTTGAGTTCTAGTGTGAAGGCTCCACAATCAGTGATGGTTTGGGGGGCCATGTCATCTGCAGGTGTAGGTCCACTATGTTTTATCAAGACCAAAGTCAGCACAGCCGTCTACCAGGACATTTTACAGCACTTCATGCTTCCCTCTGCCGACAAGCTTTTTGGAGATGGAAATGTCATTCTCCAGCAGGACTTGGCCCCTGTCCACACGGCCAAAAGTACTAATACCTGGTTTACACACAACAGTATCACTGTGCTTGATTGGCAGCAAACTCGCCTGACCTTAACCCCATAGAGAATCTATTATAGAGAATCTATGGGGTATTGTCAAGAGGAAGATGAGAGACACCAGACCCAACAATGCAGATGAGCTGAAAGGCAGCTTTTTGTATTGAAGAACTGAAATAAATTAACTTTTTGATGATATTCTAATTTAGTGAGATGCACCTGTATATGGAGCAGTGGGACCATCATGCTATATATATGGAGGAGTGGGGGCATCATACTAAATATAGAGCAGTGTGTGTGTGTCACCCCAGGCCTGGATGCCACAAACAATAATCTGTTTCTGAAAGCAGGAGGGAGGTCCCCTGGTTAGGGACAATTAGCATACAGCACCTCCTGTCCCAGGCCTGCAGGGGGAGCTGGCTGCCCCTATAAAAGCTGGAACTGGGGGCAGGGTTAGAGAAAACTGGACGACCTAGCTCAGGAGTGAGACTAGTCCCAGAGAAGGAGGGACAGTTCAGCTGTAGCTGAGGAGTCTGTGAGGCAGAGGAGAAACTGCAAGCCAGGGACAGAGGCGACGAGAGCCGGTCCTGGAAGAGAACCAATCTACCGGACATTGGGGTCCGAGGCTGTCAGGGTTACAAGCTCAGCAGCAGAGAACCAACCTCCGAGGGATTTCAGGTCCCTTGGCCTAAGAAGCCTGGAGGCTCCGCCACACAGAGGGACCAGTACATCGAGGAGCAAGCAACAGGTACCCAAGGCCTGAGTCGCAAGCCATACAGGAGAGAAGTACACGGCCAGCTCAGGGACGTGGGCTATTACACCACGAAAAGGGGGATAGTCAGAAAGAGCATAGAGAGAACGGTAGGCCTACACACTCACCCTGACCAGTGGGGCTCGCCCGAATGCTCTCAGACACCCAGGCCCATTCCTAACCGGTACTGTTGGGTCATTAATAATATCTACAATAAAAACCCTGAACTGTTTGAAGCGGACTCTGAACTCTTACTATTGCGGCCTGCACTATCACCCCCAACATCCACCTACACTGCCCTGAGGCTACACTCTTCCCGTGGGGAGTTATCCTACCCCTGTGCTGCACACCAACACCAGCCTCAGCGGTCTGCCTTGCAGCGGCGGTTATCTCCAACCGCAATCCACGGGTGGCGTAGTCGGACATTCAAAACACTGATAAATAGACTGCCACCATTTGGTCTGACCACCCTGAGCCACGGGATCGGGTTGCCACTACTACCCCCATCAGCACCGTACACTAGAAGGCCCGGTTCCGGGTACCCCACGGCCCAGGGGGCGAGTCAGCTTTGGCGTAGTCGGCAGAATTGTGACCAACCCGCCACAAACGGGTATTGCGTGCCTGGAAAAGACTCTATACATATCTGAGTGAAGTTTCCCGCCATTCGGGGCCATTTCCCGCCAATCGGAGTCGTTTCCCGCCATCGGGCGCCATCTTCGGGACGCCGCGCGGGAAGAAGAGGGGCGTGGACGTCCAAAAACGCGCGAGACCTGAAGCCCCGCCCTACGTTGAGACGCTGCGCAAGGTCCTGGAAGGAGATCCAGCGGATGCCGACGTCATCACCGAGCAACGCAAGGTCCTCGCCCAGAGCATCGCGAGCGGAGCCGCGGCCTACAGAAGAGGATCGCCAGAAGGTAGGCACGGTTAACTAGGGGGGAGGAAGATGTCGGACGCGGAGGGACCCTCTACCACCAGCGTAGCCGCTGCAGCTGTGATGCCATTTTCCATGCCCTATATTCATAGGCAGATTATAATGAGGGCAATCCGGGCGACCGCCCAGGGCCCCGAGCCTGCAGGGGGCACGCGGCTCCAGGCGGGGTGTCTAATGCCGGATTGCCCTCATTATATGTGCGGGCCGCCGCGGCACATAGCGGTAACAGTGGCGGGAAGGGGGGGGCCCGGACCGCTCCCCCAGCAGCGGCCGCCGCTACTTCTTCATCGACCGGGCCAGCACTGCAGCAGTTAACTTCCCTGTGCTGGCCCAGCCGCGTCACTGCTAGGAGACACGGCCCTGTGCGCGGCTGTGTCTCCTAGCTGTGACGTCACGCAGTGCTCCCCGGCCTGCAGTGCTGCACCGGAAAAGAGAGAGAGCAGGCAGGAGGAATGGAGCCGGGGGATGGTGAGTTTGTGTGTGTGTGGGCAGAGCAGATGTGTGTGTGGGCAGGTGTGCGTGTGTTTGTGGGCAGGTGTCTGTGTGGGCAGGTGTGTGTGTGTGGGGGCAGGTGTGTGTGTGTGTATATGTGTGAGTATATGTGTGTGTGTGTGGGCAGGTGTGTGTGTGTTTGTGGGCAGGTGTCTGTGGGGGCAGGTGTCTGTGTGGGCAGGTGTGTATGTGTATATGTGTGTGTGTATATGTGTGTGTGTGTGTGTGTGGGCAGGTGTCTGTGTGGGCAGGTGTGTGTGTGGGCAGGTGTGTGTGTGTGTGTGTGGGCAGGTGTGTGGGCAGGTGTGTGTATATGGGTGTGTGTGTGTGTTTGTGGGCAGGTGTCTGTGTGGGCAGGTGTGTGTGTGGGCAGGTGTGTGTGTGTGTGTGTGGGCAGGTGTGTGTGTGTGTGTGGGCAGGTGTGTGTGTGTGTGTGTGGGCCGGTGTGTGTGTGTGTGGGCCGGTGTTTGTGTGTGTGTGTGGGCAGGTGTGTATGTGTGTGTGTGTGGGCAGGTGTGTGTGTGTGTGTGTGGGCAGGTGTGTTTGTGTGTGGGCAGGTGTGTGTGTTTGTGGGCAGGTGTGTGTGTGTGTGTGTGTGGGCAGGTGTGTATGTGTGTGGGCAGATGTGTGTGTGTGTGGGCAGGTGTGTGTGTGTGTCTGTGTGGGCAGGTGTGTGTGTGTATATGTGTGTGTGTGTGTGTGTGTGTGTGTGTGGGCAGGTTAGAAAGTCTTGCCCTGTTGAACACTACACCTGACTTGAGGCCACCACCTCTTGGTTGTCCAATGTTCTTGCCTCTCTAGGGCTCTTCTCAGATATTCATTATACCAGCTCCCCAGAATACCAAAGTTAGGGTGGGTGACCGCGAGCCCTGGTGGTGGTCATAACTGCGGCCACCCAGGGGCAATACTCCATAACAACAATCCCCTGAGGTGGTGTAGGATGTAAGGACCTATTCACACTACATTCAGCGCTGTATTCAGGTCTTTACACAAGGCTTAAAACTGAATCCCTGAAATTCAGGATTGTGCTGTCTGAAATGAGACATCTGAAAGCAGAGAAAATGGAGCCTAAAGATTCAGACTTTAGCCTCGGTTTGCCTTTGTTCAAATCAATGGCTATGTCAAGGCACATCTGAATGCCATTTTTCAGGGATTTAGATAGAAGCCTGGAAAGAGGAGATGAATGCATTGCAAAATTCAGTGTGAATAGACCCTTATATCTGGAGTCTTGATATTGATGCCACAAGCATTTTACTTGTTTTTAACTTAAAAAAAAAATACACACACACAAAGTATACACACACGCACACACACACTATACATACACACACACTATACATACACACACATTATACACACACACACACTAAACATACACACACACAGATGTGTATGTGGGCAGGTGTGTGTGTGTGGGCAGGTGTGTGTGTTTGTGGGTAGGTGTGTGTGTGTGTGATGTCTGTTTGTATGTATTTTTGTGTTTCAAATGTGTTTATGCGTGTCTGTATATGTTTGTGTGTGTGTATGACTGCATGTGGCCTCCTGCTGAGTATAGTTGGCGCCGTGCGTCCTCCTGATGTCTCTGGGGGGGCTCCGTGCAGCCTCCCGCTGTGTATAGATGGCTACGTGCGGCCCCCCGCTTTTTATAGACGGCGCCTTGTGGCCCCCCGCTGTGTATAGATGGCTACATGCGCCCCCCGCTGTGTATAGATGGCTACGTGCGGCCCCCCGATGAGTATAGATGTCGCCATGCGGCCTCCTGCTGTGTATAGATGGCTATGTGCGGTCTCCCGCTGAGTATAGATGGTGCTGTGCGGCCTCCTGCTGTCTCTGGGGGGAGCGCCGTGCGGCATCTATACTCAGCAGGAGGCCGCACGTAGCCATCTATACACGTATACTCAGCAGGAGGCCGCACGTAGCCATCTATACGGTGCCATCTATACACAGCGGGAGGCCGCACTGCGCCATCTATACACAGCGGGAGGCCGCACGGCGCCATCTATACACAGCGGGAGGCCGCACGGCGCCATCTATACACAGCGGGAGTCTCAGTGCTTTGCAAGAGCAGTCAATAAATTCTGCTTGACTAATTCTGAGCACCATAAAGTCTGGTTCGCTTCTAACCTGCTGTCTGAATTCTAACTCATTTACTGTCATTCGAGACGATGCCTTTGCTGGTCTCTTTCACCTTGAATACCTGTAAGTGCTCCACTTAATGTCATATTTTTGATTCTGTTCTTCTTCATCTTTTGGCATGTGCAATTGTATGAGCAAGTATTCATATGAATTTATGACCTACTTAAACCTTTGAGGACCTTAAATTTTATTCAATCAAATTTTTTTCCAGTTTAAAACTATGGGACATATATGTGCCTTGGTCCTCAAAGGGTTTTTAAAGGGGCTGCAAACATAAATACGAAAAAAATAATTCAATTAGTGCTTTTTGTGTTCATTTAATTTTTATTTGAAGTCCATTTTTTTATCTACCTTGAAATTAAGCCCTACCCCATGGAATGAAGCCCTACCTACATGACATCTGAGAGCTACATGGATCCCGCTTGTGAGGTGCCTGTCCGTCACTACTATTCAGTTTTAGGGTCCACTCACTAAGCCATATATTCTCTCATGCAAGAGAATAGGGCCAATTATGCTAATGACACTGGGCTCAAACTCTGTCAGAGCTTCAACTGAGTGTGATCCGATTCTCTCGCAGCACAGATATGGAGAAGATGGAGAACTTAATTTCTCCATCTTCTCCATAGTCTCTGTGAGTGTTCATCGGACTGCACTTGGATGACATCCGATTGCAGTCCAATGTTTTACGTGCACCCATAGACTTGTATGGGTGCACATGGTCCGAATATCGAATGAGATTATTTTCTCATGCCAAAAATCGCACTGTCCCATAGTATAACATAGGGCCGAGTCCTATCCGATAAAACATCACATAGCATTCGGCCGTGTTATACGACAGTGTGAGCGAGCCCTTAGAGTCAAGGAATATTTACATGCAGATGATGATATTACTCTCCAAGTGTATATTTTTTTAGGCGAGTTCATAGTAAATGCTTTGCATTTTTGACATGTGATCAACTAAAGAACAAGAAAGATTTAGGACCTCGCCTATAGAGAAACGGAAAATAGTTTGGAGGACTTGCATGTCCTTTTTTATTTATTATGAGAAAATCATAAAAGATCCCGTTTTTTAACCATGCTGTGACTTTCTGCTGAGGGAGAGGGAGAGAGCTGCCCTATTCAGAGTCTGTAATAAGACCTGCTGACAAAAGTGTTGAAGATACAGTCTAATGTGAATTAACAATGAAAAAAAGTTAATTTAACAAATGGCTTGTATTTTTTTTAATACAAACTTTTTTGTCTTTACAGCTCCTTTAAAGGGAATCTGTCATCAGGTTTTTGCCACCTAATCTGAGAGCAGCATAATGTAGGGTTAGAGGCACTGATTCCAGTAATGTGTCACTTACTGGGCTGCTTAGTGTTGTTTTGATAAAATCATTGATTTGTCAGAAGGTAATTATCACTAGATGACTAGTAAGTTCTGTAGGACCCCACCCCCATCACTGATCATTAGATTTCTGTGTACACTGAGCATGGGCAGAAAGCTGCCAATCAGTGGTGTGGGTGGGGCTATACAGAGCGCAGCATTCAGAGAGCTGCTAGATCTGCAGCAGATAAAACGGTGATTTTCTCAAAATGACAACAAGCAGCTGAAAAAGTGACACATCGCTGGAATCAGGGTATCTGCCCCAATATTGTGCTGCTCTCAGATGAGGCAGCACAATTAATATTATGCCAAATTAATTTCCCATGAACTATTACATGATCTATCACAGGGGATCATGTGACATGTCACGTGATAAATCAGGTGTGTGGAGGGGGCCCGCGCCTTCTAAACTGCCCGGGGCCCTTGCTACTCTTAATCCACCCCTGCCTATATCCCCGGAGCGGCCTGGCTGCCCCAGTATGCCGGCAAGTCGCATACCTTGGGCGACTTTAAAGAAAGGCTGTATAGCCTGTTCAAAGTTTATCCCCTGACAGAAGAACAGAAAGTAAGCATACTGATAGGGCAGTTAACTGGTGCGGCCCAGCGGGAGGTAAAGTCTTGGACAGCTGAGGAGAAAAGGACTGTAAGGGGGGTTCTGACCCGTCTACGGGACACCTTTGATACCCGTACCTCAGCAGAAATCAAAATGCGGTTCTATGGATGTAAGCAGCGAGCTCAAGATAGCATCCGAGATTATGCCCTAAATTTATAGGAAGCCTTGGGGGCAATTAAGCAAGCTGACCCTGGCAGCGTGCAGGATACAGATAAACTATTGACTGACCAGTTCATAGAAGGTCTGCTGTCCAGCGCCCACAGAACCCAGCTGCGCCTCATGGCCCTACAGAACCCCGATTTGACTTTTGCACAGTTCAAAGATAGGGCCATCCGGGTGCTCCGAGAACCTGCACCGGGTGGCGCTGTAGCTTCCCGGCGCCCTGCCATCCCTTACCACCAGGGGGTGGCGCCCTATCCCGCAGACCTTGTGGGGGCTGATGGGCAGGCCCTAAATCCATCCCCGCCTGCAAACCTGCACCATCAGGTCCAAGAACTAACCAAGAGTGTTGCTGCATTGACCAGGACCGTACAGTCGTTACAGATGGACCCGTCAGGACCAATCAAGCTGGCTTCCAGTCCGGAGGATGTCCCGTGGCGTAGACGGAGGAGGATCCCGTCGTTCAGAGGGAGGCCCGCCGATCATTACACTCATTATTTGCTTTACCCCCCATCCTATTTAATTAAACCCCCTGTCCATAATTAATTGATTGATTCCCTAGTCCACAATTAATTATTTCCCCAGTCCATACTTATTGATCCCAGTCCATAGTTAATTGACACACCGTCCATACTTAATTAATCCACCTGACCCACTCAGCTGATCCCCCGTCCATACTTAATTGATACTTAATTGATCCCCCGTCCATACTTAACTGATCCCGCGCCGATATCTAATCGATACACTTGCACATCCCTAATTGATCCCCGTCCATACACCTATATATAAATAATTGTGTTTTGTACTTGTACATATATACTGACTGTATCCCCATATTTAGAATGACGTCCATGTTGGCCGGAGCCGTGCAGTGTACATCTTGCGCAATGTATGCATTCCCTGAGCTACCGCTCAGGGATCCATACTGCTGCGAGAGATGTGAGCATATCGTGCACTTGGAAGCCCAAATCCTGGATCTAAGTGCTCAGATAGCGGTACTGAGGAGCATCGACAACATGGAACGGAGTTTGCTGCTCACCGAGCAGACACTCAATGGGTCAACACTGGGGGTGGAGCTTAGTGGGGAAGCGCAGGCTGAACAGGCAGGGAGCTGGGTAACAGTTAGAAGGGATAGAGGGAAGAAGTATAGGAAGGCTGGTTCAGAACCGGCATTATTGGAGCACGACAGATCCTCTGACCGCCGGGGGAGTGTATGCTCCAGTAATGAGGGGGAGGGGGGAAGTGTAGGGCAGGCTAGACAGGTCCTGGTAGTGGGTGACTCTATTATTAGGGGGACAGACAGGGCAATCTGTCACAAAGACCGGGATCGCCGAACGGTGTGCTGCCTCCCTGGCGCTCGAGTCCGGCACATCGCGGATCGGGTTGACAGGTTACTGGGTGGGGCTGGCGAAGACCCAGCGGTCATGGTCCACATTGGCACCAATGACAAAGTGAGTGGTAGATGGAGGGTCCTTAAAAATGATTTCAGGGATCTAGGTAGGAAGCTTAGGGCAAGGACCTCCAAGGTAGTTTTCTCAGAAATACTACCAATCCCGCGAGCCACACAGGAGCGCCAACAGGAGGTTAGGGAGGTGAATAAGTGGCTAAAGAGTTGGTGCAAGGCAGAAGGGTTTGGGTTCATGGAGAACTGGGCCGACTTCGCTGTCGGCTACAGGCTCTACCGTAGGGACGGGCTGCACCTCAATGGGGAGGGTGCAGCGGTGCTGGGGAAGAAGATGGCTAATAGGTTGGAGGAGTTTTTAAACTAGAGACGGGGGGGGGGAAACCAAGGAAATAGGTGGGATGTGAGGCAAGCAAGGGGGAAGGGGAGAAGTGAATATAATGAGGGTGGAGAGGGGGGTAGGGATAGTACAGTTAGATCGTTAGAGAAGAAAAGTTTTATCTTGCATGCTGACCAACGCAAGAAGCCTGACCAATAAGGCGGATGAGCTGCGGGCGCTTATATCGGAGGAGAGGTATGACATCGTAGGCATAACAGAGACTTGGCTAGACGATAGCTACGACTGGGCGGTAAATTTAATAGATTATAGTTTATTTAGAAGGGACTGGAAACAGGGGAAAGGCGGAGGAGTCTGCTTATATGTAAGGTCACGTCTAAAGCCCAGACTAAGGGAAGATATAGGAGAGGGAGAAGAGGGAGTCGAGTCCATGTGGGTAGAGATAGAGGGGGCAAAAAATAATAATAAAATATTACTGGGGGTCTGCTATAAGCCACCCAATATAACAGAGGAGAATGAGAAACTGCTATTAGGACAAATAGACAAAGTAGCAAAACATAATGAGGTGATTGTAATGGGGGACTTCAACTACCCGGATATTGACTGGGAAACAGAAACCTGTAGATCACAGAAAGGAAAAAGGTTCTTGACAAATATCAAGGATAATTATCTCTCCCAACTAGTGCAGGAACCAACGAGAGGGAAGGCCGTGTTGGACTTAATATTGACTAATAGGCCTGATAGAATAACTGAGGTACAGATAGGGGGGCACCTAGGTAATAGCGATCATAATATTATCAATTTCAAAATGCCCTTCAGTAGGGTTATCAATAAGGGAACAACTAAAACATTAAACTTTAGGAGGGCGAAGATTGATCAGCTGAAAGAAAACCTTCAACTTATTGACTGGGACAAAGTTCTTAATCAAGGAAATACGAATAGTAAATGGGAAACCTTCAAAAGAATTCTGAATACTCAGTGCGAGAGGTATATACCGTATGGGAATAAAAGGGCCAGAAATAAGAGGAAACCAATATGGTTGAATAAGAACGTAAAAGGGGTGTTAAATAGCAAAAAAGAGGCATTCAAGAGATTAAAACAGGAAAACAGTAAGGAGGCACTAATGTGTTACAAGGAAAAAAACGAGAACCTGCAAAAAACAAATAAAAATAGCGAAGGAGGAAACAGAGAGACGTATTGCTAGGGAAAGTAGATCAAATCCCAAACTGTTCTTTACGTATATAAATAGTAAAAGGATTAAATCGGATAATATTGGACCGATAAAAAGTGATGAAGGCAAAATCATAGAGAAAAATGAGGATAAAGCTAATCTATTAAATAAATTTTTTTCGTCAACTTTCACAAAGGAAAAAGAACTAACAGGCGAAATGAGAAGTGACAAACTTAATCCTCCACTAAGTATGACAAATCTAACCCAAGCTGGGGTACAGAAACGCCTCAGTAACATTAAAATAAACAAATCACCAGGACCTGATGGCATACACCCACGGGTACTAAGGGAACTAAGTAATGTGATAGACAGACCGTTATATCTTATATTTAAGGACTCTGTTGAGACTGGGTCTGTGCCACTTGATTGGCGACAGGCGAATGTAGTGGCAATATTCAAAAAGGGAGCGAAAAGTGACGCCGGAAACTATCGGCCGGTGAGTCTGACGTCCGTTGTGGGCAAAGTTTTTGAAAGCTTCATTAAAGAGGCAATTACGGAGCATCTTGATGCTAATAATCTTTTAATCCCGAACCAACATGGATTCATGAGGAATCGCTCCTGCCAAACAAACCTGATTGACTTCTACGAGGAGGTTAGCTCTCGAGTAGATCAGGGGGAACCAGTGGATGTCGTGTATCTCGACTTCTCAAAAGCGTTCGATAGCGTGCCACATAATAGGTTGGTATACAAAATGAGAATGATGGGGCTGGGGGAAAATGTTTGCAAGTGGGTAGCTAACTGGCTAAAGGATAGAAGGCAGAGGGTGGTTATAAATGGAATATACTCAGATTGGGTAAGCGTCACTAGTGGGGTACCACAGGGGTCTGTACTAGGCCCAATGTTATTTAATATCTTTATTAACGACATAGTCAACGGGATAAATAGTAAAATATCAATATTTGCAGATGACACAAAGTTATGTAAAACAATTAATACAAAAGAGGACAGTGCAGACCTACAGAGGGATTTGGATAAGCTGGGTAGGTGGAGCATTAAATGGCAAATGAGGTTTAAAGAGGAGAAATGTAAGGTCATACATATGGGAAGGAAAAATGGAAGTCACCAGTACTCACTGAATGGGAAATCATTGGGGAATTCAGAGATGGAGAAGGACTTGGGCATCTTGATTGATAGCAAACTAAATTGGAGTGCCCAAAGTCAGGCCGCTGCTGTAAGGGCAAACAGGGTAATGGGATGTATCAGAAGAGGTATAGCTGCAAAGGAGGAGAACATTGTTCTTCCACTGTACAAAGCTCTGGTCAGACCACACTTGGAATACTGTGCTCAGTTATGGGCCCCAATATATAGAAAGGATATAAATGAGCTTGAAAAGGTACAAAGGAGGGCAACACAATTAATAAAGGGAATGGAGGGACTGCAATACCCAGAGAGGTTGGCAAAACTAGGACTATTCAGCCTGGAAAAGAGAAGGTTGAGGGGGGACATAATAAATGTGTACAAATATGTTAGGGGACAGTATAGAGACCTTGCCCGGGATTTGTTCAAAAGGAGGGATATTACGGTAACAAGAGGGCATTCACTAAGACTGGAAGAGAAAAGGTTTCAGCACCAGCATAGGAAGGGGTTCTTTACGGTAAGAGCAGTGAGAATATGGAATTCACTGAGTGAGGAGACGGTAATGTCGGATTCACTAAACCAGTTCAAGCGGGGACTGGATGCATTTCTAGACACCAGGCAGATTTCAGCATATACTTAAAAATAGAATAAAATAGTAGGTTGATACAGGGATTTATTCTGACTGCTGGTTTCAGAGTCGGGAGGGAATTTTTCCTCAGGTGAAGATTGGCCAAATCATTTGCGGTTTTTGCCCTCCTCTGGATCAACTTTAGCAATTACAGAACTAACAGGTCGAACTTGATGGACGCAAGTCTTTATTCGGCTTTACTAACTATGTAACTATGTAACTGAGAATGGACAGCCGATTTGCCGCCGTTGCAGCCAGCCGGGACACGTAGCCAGGTACTGTACTTTAAATGGGTCCGACCTGGGGCAAAGGGCCAACCCCCAGGCATAAGGTCATCAGGCCCATCTAATTGGCGTGATAAGTACGTAGGGGGACGCCCGGTTTTACCCGTAGTGCTGGACGGTATCCCCATGAGTGCACTGCTGGACACCGGGTCCCAAGTGACTACCATCCCCTATGTACTTTTCAAGCAGTACTGGAGTGACACTGATATAACTCGTTATCCAGACGATGACTTGAGCATCATCGCCAGCAATGGTCAACCCGTGCCGCAGGGTTCAGAGAGATGACCATTAAGATTGGTAAAGTTGAACTGCCGGCACAGGGAGTGATCATTGTGGACATTGACCGTCGAGAAAGTCACCCTAAAATAACCTTGGGTACTAATGTGATTGAAAATTGTCTTTCAGAAGCAATTGTAATTTTGCAGCAGGTGGCGATGAACGCGAGCTCCAGCCAACAGAGGGTCCTCCAGAAGGAGATAAGAGCCCTGATGAGATGGCAACAGGTAGAACTGTCTGGTGGTGAGATCGGTAGCGTGAGGATGAGCGACCCGTTCCCCATTGCCATGCCCCCCAAAAGTGAAATGATCTGGTGTCGGACTGCAATCGGGTTAAGAGGGAGAGACTACCAAGCCATAGTAGAACCCGTGTACTCAGACAGCAAGCCCACCATTTTGACAGCCCGGGGGGTGGTCGATGTCCGCCATGGAAGGGTGCCCGTCCGGATCTTAAACATTGGGGAAAGGGAAGTACACTTGCCCCGGTACGCTACACTAGCCAAATTGTATACTGTTGAACACAATGCTGTCAGGGCCATGAAACCCTTGCCTCCATCTCCCCAGGCGGAGGGTAATGGTTCCCAGAAACCCAAGGAGGACTGGTGCCAGAAACTCCACGTGGGTGCTGACTCCACTCCCTTGCACCAAAAACAAGGAGTCTACCGGGTGGTTCAAGAGTACGAGAGAATCTTTAGTAAGCACCCGCTAGACTTCGGCAGAGTGAAAGGGGTAGAACACCACATCCCCACGGGGAGCCACCCACCAATAAAAGAAAGATACAGATCTGTACAACCCCGCACACTATCAGAACGCAAAGGGCATGCTGAGAGAAATGAAGGAAGCTGGGGTCATTAGAGACGGTTGTAGCCCCTGGGCAGCCCCCTTGGTTCTGGTAAAAAAGAAAGACTGTACTATGAGAATGTGCGTGGACTATAGAGAAGTCAATCGTATCACCCATAAAGACGCATACCCGTTGCCTAGAATAGAGGAGTCTTTGGCCGCACTAAAATCAGCTAATTTCTTCTCTACTTTGGACCTTACTAGTGGGTACTGGCAGGTTCCTGTGGCAGAGGCTGATAAGGAGAAGACCGCCTTCACCACCCCGATGGGATTAAGTGAATTCAACTATATGCCGTTCGGGCTCTGCAACGCACCCGGGACCTTCCAGAGGCTGATGGAATGCTGTCTGGGGCACCAAAACTTTGAGACGGTCCTACTTTACCTGGAGACGTGATTGTCTATTCGAAGACTTACGAGGACCATCTAAAGCACCTGGCCGAGGTGTTCGAGGCCCTGGCAGGCTTTGGCATGAAAGTGAAACCCTCCAAGTGCCATCTGTTAAAGTCGAAGGTACAGTACCTGGGACACGTGGTGAGTGCAGAAGGAGTAGCCCCCGACCCTGACAAAATCACGGCAATAAAGAACTGGCCAAGCCCCTCTAACATAAAAGAAGTGAGGCAGTTCCTCGGGTTGGTAGGCTACTACCGAAGGTTCATCCCCAGGTTCACCAAGATGGCAGCCCCTATGCAGGACCTCCTTATAGGACAATCTAAGACCAGAAGCCAAAAGCACCCTTCAAGTGGGACAAGCCGGAAGAGGAATCCTTTCGCCAGCTGTAGATGGCCCTCACGGGGGATGAGATCCTGGCCTACCCTGATTATGACCAGCCTTTTATCCTCCACACAGACGCCAGTAATGTGGGGCTGGGAGCCGTACTGTCACAGAACCAACAGGGCAGAGAAAGGGTGATCGCGTACGCCAGCCGGAAGCTGAGGCCCACCGAGAGAAACCCGGAGAATTACAGCTCCTTTAAGCTGGAGTCCTTGGCAGTGGTGTGGGCCATAACAGAACGTTTCAAGCATTACCTGGCCTCTGTGAAGTTCACTGTGTACACGGACAACAATCCGTAGACACATCTGGACAATGCGAGACTTGGTGCCCTAGAGCAGCGGTGGATGGCCCGGCTAGCAAACTATGACTTCACCATCAAGTACCGGGCAGGCCGAGCCAATGCCAATGCAGATGCCCTATCGAGAATGCCCCACTTGCCCGATGAGGGAGAAGATCCAGACGAGTTGGAGGAAATAGAGCTCCCTGCATTCCACCGGTACGGGGCCACTCAGTACTCCCACCGTGTAAGAGACAAAGACTTGACCACTGTCATGTTCAATCCCTTACCTCACCACGGCTGGGCTGAAACGCAAGATAGTGACCCTGCAATTCGCCTGGTGAAAGACCTCTTGACCCAGGCAGACGCTAGCCCTGGCTCGGACGCTCCAGAGGAAGCCAAGCAGTTATGGAAGGAGAAAAGCAGGCTATTCTTCTACGAAGGTAAGCTGTGCAGAAGGCTTGTCAACCACCGGACGCACGAGCTGACCTGGCAGGTAGTGGTCCCGAGACGAGATGCAGCAATGGTCCTGGAGGCCTACCATGACAGAGCAGACACTTCGGGTAGAAGAAACTGGAGTTCCTACTGAGAGAGCGGTTCTACTGGGTCGGAATGAGAGGGGCCTTAGAGAAGTGGTGCAGGGACTGCGGCCCATGTAACCTCAGAAGGAAGGACGGTACCAGCCAGAAGACGCCCTTGATGCCCATCGTCACCAGGCAGCCTCTTGAGCTGGTAGCTCTGGACCATGTGAAACTGGCTCCAAGCCGGTCGGGCTACGTCTATGCCCTGACAATAGTGGACCACTATTCCCGGTTCCTGGTGGTGGTTCCTGTTAAAGACTTGACAGCCCAAACAGCGGCCAGAGCCTTCCAACTACACTTCTGCCGTCCACACGGGTATCCGGAACAGGTCTTGACAGATCAAGGTCCAGCGTTTGAGGCTGAAATCTTCCAGGAGTTCTGCAACCTCTACGGCTGTAAGAAGATTCGGACAACGTCTTTCCACCCACAAACCAACGGGCTGTGTGAGAAAATGAATAATATCATCATTGATCTCCTCAAAACGTTGCCCCTGGAAGAACGCAGCCTGTGGCCGGAGAAGCTACCAGACCTGATAGACTTATACAACCATATCCCGGTGAATGCTACAAATTGCACCCCGGCTTACCTGATGCGGGCAAGACCAGGTAAGCTGCCGATAGACCTGGAGATGGGAGTCCTGACCCCCGAGGACACCTCCCCAGACGCGGACTGGGATACGGAACGGCGGCTACAGTACAAGAAGGTACAGGAGAGTGTGGAGAGGAGTCTGGCTCAAGCGAGAGAAAAGCAAGAGAGGCTCTTCAACCAACACGCCCCTGCTGGTCCCCTGGAACCTGGTGAGCAGGTCCTGAAGCGGAAGAGAAGGCTTCACAAGCTAGATGACCAGTGGGAGAGCGACCCGTACACAGTACTGCAGTCCAACCACAACAACCCGAAGGTATGTATAATTACCATGGATGGAGGAGAAACCACTAGCACCGTCTCCAGAGACCACCTAAAAAGGTGCCCCGAGCAACTACAGAGTGCAGGAGAAGATCAAGATGACCTTGAACCCGCAGAAGACAAGAAAGAAATGATCAGCACAGTTCTTGGAGAGTTCCTCCGGTCCTGGACTCGGATAAATGATGCAATAGTGGTACCCGTCCTACACTTCCTTCAACCAACCCAGCAGGAACCTACAGAAGAGCAGGAGGAATCAGAAGACCAAGCAGCCCTAGAGGCAGAAGAACCCATGCCAGCAGCCCAGGAGAGTCAACCCTCTGCTGACAGTGAGCCTGCCATACCTGCGGTAAGCCAAAGGACCCGCAGATAGCTGCCTGCACTGCCTGTAAACCCAGCTAGTAGCTGTACCCTGAATGCTAGTGGGGAAAGTCAGGTTAGACCACCACCAGACAGTGGGTTACGCAGGTCAACCCAGAGCACTAGAGGGCAAATACCAGCTCGCTGGAAGATCTAAATGCTGTATATTGTAAATGTTTTATGTTTGTTGCCTGGTTGCTAATTATGTTTTTCCAGTCTTTCTAGTTCATGGACTAACAGGTTATGGACGCTGAATAACCGGAACTGTCTTGTAGATAGTTGCACTTGGTGCCCTCTTTCGAAGATGGCCACGGAAGAAAAATCTGTCCGGTGTGGCCTCCTTGTGGCCCAAAGTAGAGAGCTCAGCATTGTCGCCACACCCAAGGCCAGGAACTTGGGGTTTATGGAAACAGGTCCCCACACCGTGGAAAACTTCACCTTGTTGGGTGACATGGACACCCGGTCACGGAAGCGCTGTGACCTCAAGGACAAAATATACTTGTATATATGTTATGTTGTCATTTATACCCTGTATTTGTGTTTCCTGTTTAGTCCGAAGTACTAAATTTTACTAGGGGAGAATGTGTCACCCCAGGCCTGGATGCCACAAACAATAATCTGTGTCTGAGAGCAGGAGGGAGGTCCCCTGGTTAGGGACAATTAGCATACAGCACCTCCTGTCCCAGGCCAGCAGGGGGAGCTGGCTGCCCCTATAAAAGCTGGAACTGGGGGCAGGGTTAGAGAGAACTGGAAGACCTAGCTCAGGAGTGAGACTAGTCCCAGAGAAGGAGGGACAGTTCAGCTGTAGCTGAGGAGTCCGTGAGGCAGAGGAGAAACTGCAAGCCAGGGACAGAGGCGACGAGAGCCGGTCCTGGCAGAGAACCAATCTACCGGGCATTGGGGTCCGGGGCTGTCAGGGTTACAAGCCCAGCAGCAGAGAACCAACCTGCGAGGGATTTCAGGTCCCTTGGCCTAAGAAGCCTTGAGGCTCCGCCACACAGAGGGACCAGTACAGCGAGGAGCAAGCAACAGGTACCCAAGGCCCTAGTCGCATGCCATACAGGCGAGAAGTACACGGCCAGCTCAGGGACGTGGGCTATTACACCACGAAAAGGGGGATAGTCAGAAAGAGCATAGAGTTCTTCAATGCAAAAAGTGAAACTCCTACATTATATAGAGTCATTACACACAGAGGGATCTATTATATAGAGTCATTACACACAGAGTGATCTATTATATAGAGTCATTACACACAGAGGGATCTATTATATAGAGTCATTACACACAGGGATCTATTTTAAGTGTTTTAAGTGTTTATTTCTGTTAATGTTGATGATTATGGCTTACAGCCAATGAAAACACAAACGTCATTATCTCAGTAAATTAGAATACTTCATAACAACAGCTTGAAAAATGTTTTTAAAATCCGAAAAGTTGTCCTACTGAAATGTATGTTTAGTAAATGCCCTCAATACTTGGTCGGACTCCTTGTGCATCAATTACTGCATCAATGCGGCAATGTGGCATGGAGGCGATCAGCCTGTGGCACTGCTGAGGTGTTATGGAAGCCCAGGTGGCTTTGATAGCAGCCTTCAGCTCATCTGTATTGTGGGGTCTGGGGTCTCATCTTCCTCTTGACAATACCCCATAGATTCTCTATAATAGATTCTCTATGGGGTTAAGGTCAGGCGAGTTTGCTGCCAATCAAGCATAGTGATACTGTTGTGTGTAAACCAGGTATTGGTACTTTTGGCAGTGTGGACAGGGGCCAAGTCCTGCTGGAGAATGACATTTCCATCTCCATAAAGCTTGTGGGCAGAGGGAAGCATGAAGTGCTGTAAAATGTCCTGGTAGACGGCTGCGCTGACTTTGGTCTTGATAAAACACAGTGGACCTCCACCAGCAGATGACATGGCCCCCCCAAACCATCACTGATTGTGGAGACTTCACACTAGACCTCCAGCAGTTTGGATTGTGGCCTCTCCACTCTTCCTCCAGACTCTGGGACCTTGATTTCCAAATGAAATGCAAAATTTACTTTTCATCTGAAAGCAACACCTTGGGCCACTGAGCATCAGTCCAGATCTTTTTCTCTTTGGCCCAGGTAAGACGCTTCTGGCGTTGTCTATTGGTCATGAGGGGCTTGACACAAGCAATGCGACACTTGTAGCCCATGTCCTGGATACGTCTGTGTGTGGTGGCTCTTGAAGCAGTGACTCCAGCAGCAGTCCACTCCTTGTGAATCTCCCCCAAATTTTTGAATGGCCTTTTCTTAGCAATCCTTTCAAGGCTGCGGTTATCCCGGTTGCTTGTGCACCTTTTTCTACCACACTTTTTCCTTCCACGTCCATTAATATGCTCGGATACAGCACTCTGTGAACAGCTGCTTCTTTAGCAATGACCTTTTGTGGCTTACCCTCCTTGAGGAGTGTGTCAATGACTGCCTTCTGGACATCTGTCAAGTCAGCAGTCTTGCCCATGATTGTGGAGCCTACTGAAACAGACTAAGGTACCTTTTTGAATGCTTAGGAAGCCTTTGCAGGTGTTTCTTGTTAATTCTAATTTACTGAGATAATGACTTTTGTGTTTTCATTGGCTGTAAGCCATAATCATCAACATTAGCAGAAATAAACACTTAAAACAGATCACTCTGTTTGTAATGACTCTGTATAATATATGAGTTTCACTTTTTGGATTGAAGAACTGAAATAAATTCACTTTTTGATGATATTCTAATTTTCTGAGAAGCACCTGTATGTAGCAGTGCGGCAATTATACTATATACAGTCAGGAGTATAAGTACTTGATACACTGACAATTTCGAAAGTTTTTCCACCTACAAAGAATGAAGAGGTCTGTTTTGTTCTACTTAACTGCTGCAACTTGGACCTTTAACAGGATTTATATTTCACCTATGAGAAAGCATACTATGTGTATTTGGCAGATTAACTCAGGCATGTTTATGATAAACTGAATACCTGGATTGGAGTCCTATTTGTATACAGAATATTGACTATTAATGCTGGCAGAGTAAGTCTTAGGCTATATTCATGACTCGCCCCCTGGGCCGTGGGGCATTCGGATCCGGGCAATAGGGGGAACGATGGAAGTAGTAGTGGCAACCCGGTTCCGTGGCTCAGGGTGGTCAGGCCAGTGGTAGTCCGTTATGTGTTATTAATTATGTCCGACTACGCCACCCGTGGATTGCGGTTATTAGGAACCGCCGCTGCATGCAAACCGCTGGGGCTGATGAGGTGTGCAGCTAGAGTAGTGTGACTCTCCACGGGAAGAGTGCGGCCCCAGGGCAGTATAGTGGATGGTGGGAGTGATGGTGGTGAGAGTCCCAATACCGGTAGTGCTGGAGGCGCGAAGGAGCACACAGACAATAGGTTGCAGTCCAGGGTCTTTACTGAAACAGGTAAACTGACCCATAAACAGTCCCAGCTAGGAGGGGACCTGGATGTCTGAGAGCAACGGGGAAATTGGCCCTGGTCAGGGTGAGGGTGTAGGCCTACCGTGCTTTCTGCGCTCCTTCTGGCTATCTCCTCCTGATAGGGTAACAGCCCACGTTTCCGAGCTTTCTGTGTATTCTCGCCTGTATGGCCTGCGACGTGGGTTCCTTTCTGCTCCCAGCCTTGTACGGCTTTACTGGTCCCTTCGGTTGTGGCAGGGCCTCCAGGCTTCTTAGGCCAAGGAATATACAGTCCCTTGCGGACTGGTTCTCTGCTGGGGGATGTGGAATCCTTCCAGCCTCAGACACCAAAGTCTGGTAAAATGAAGTCTTTTCTCTGCCAAGACAGGCTCTCTTCGCCTCTTGTCTCTGGCTTGTGGCTCTCCTCCTGCCACACTTCCTCTTAGGTGCAATCAACTTTCTGTCCCTGCTCCACTCTGGGACACGTCTCAGTGCTGAGACAGGCAATCCAGTTCTCACTAACCCTGCCCCCAGTACCAGCTTTTATAGGGGCAGCCAGCTCCCCCTACTGGCCTGAGACAGGAGGCATTGCATGCTAATGTTCCCCTGACTAGAGAACCTCCCCCTTGCTCTCAGACACAGCTTTAATTACACTTGTGGCATCCAGGTCAGGGTGACACATTCCCCCCTAGTGAAATTTAGTACTCCGGGACTAAACAATAAACAAAGACAGTATGCATAACAATAAAACATTAATAGACAGACGACGCACAAATTGAGTTCTTTAGGTCACAGTGTGGTCTGTGACCGGGTGTCCATATCACCAGCACAACGGGGAGCCTTAACCAGGTGGGGGTCTGTCCTACCCCAAGTCCTTTACAGTCTTAGTTCATTCCTTGGTTAGGCTCCGAACGCAGTCCATACAAGGTCCCAGTTATAAAAAGTCCATAACCTGTGAGTCCTTACGGTAACTGCAAGAAACTGAAACTCAGAATTACCAAACAAGCATGTAACTTGGCAAACAATTCAACATTTGGCAACAGGGTTATTTACAATTTTAGTACACTCTATATTTTCCAGCAAGCGGGTATCTGCCCCTTTGTGCTCCTGGTTGACCTACGTAGCTCACTGTCTGGTGGTGGACCAACTTGGCTTTCCCCACTAGCGTTAGGGGTACAGCTACCAGCTGGGTGTACAGGTAAGGCAGGCAGCTGTCTGCGGGTTCTTTGGCTTACCGCAGGCATGGCAGGCTCACTGTCAGCAGAGGGTTGACTCTCCTGGGCTGCTGGAACAGGCTCTTCTGCCTCTGGAACTGCTCGCTCCTCTTCACCTTCCGGCTCTGGTGTTGGTTGTTGCTGTGCCGGTTGCAGGAAATGCAGGACGGGTACCACTATAGCATCATTTATGCGAGTCCAGGACTGAGGGAACTCTCCAAGAACGGTGCTGATCATTTCTTCCTTGTCCTCTGCGGGTTCAAGGTCACTCTGATCCTCTTGTGCACTACGGAGTTGCTCGGGGCACCTTTTGAGGTGGTCTCTGGAGACGACACTAGTGGTTTCTCCTCCGTCCTTGGTGATCACGCACACCTTCGGGTTGTCGTGATCAGACTGCAGTACGGTGTAGGGTTCCCTTTCCCACTGGTCGTACAACTTATGTAGCCTTCTTTTTCGCTTTAGGACTTGCTCACCAGGTTCTAGGGGACCAGCAGGGGCGTGTTGATTGAAGAGTCTTTCTTGCTTCTCTCTCACCTGGGCCAGGCTCTTCTCCACACTCTCCTGTACCTTCTTGTACTGCAGTTGCCTTTCCGTATCCCAGTCCGCATCCGGGGAGGTGTCCTCAGGTATTAGGACTCCCATCTCCAGGTCCACGGGCAGCTTACCTGGTCTAGCTCGCATCAGGTAAGCCGGGGTGCAGTTTGTAGCATTCACCGGGATATTGTTGTATAGGTCTATCAGGTCCGGCAGTTTTTCTGGCCACAGGCTGCGTTCCTCCAGGGGCAACGTCTTCAGGAGATCAATGACTATATTGTTCATCTTCTCACACATCCCGTTGATTTGTGGATGGTAAGGCGTTGTCCGAATTTTCTTACAGCCATAGAGGTTGCAGAACTCCTGGAAGATTTCAGCCTCGAACGCTGGACCCTGGTCTGTCAGGACCTGTTCCGAATACCCGTGTGGACGGCAGAAGTATTGCTGGAAGGCTCTGGCCGCTGTTAGGGCTGTCAAGTCCTTTACCGGGACCACCACTAGAAAACGGGAATAGTGGTCCACGATTGTCAGGGCATAGATGTATCTGGACTGGCTTGGAGCCAACTTGACGTGGTCCAGAGCTACCAGCTCAAGAGGCTGCGTGTTGACGATGGGCCTCAAGGGTGTCTTCTGGCTGGCACGGTCCTTCCTCCTTAGGTGACAAGGGCCACAGTCTCTGCACCATTTTTCTACAGCTCCTCTCATGCCGACCCAAAAGAACCTTCCTCTTAGTAGGAACTCCAGTTTCTTCCAACCGAAGTGTCCCGCTCTGTCATGGTAAGCCCCCAGGACCATAGCTGCATCCCGCCTTGGGACCACGACTTGCCAGGTCAGCTCGTGCGTCCGGTGGTTGACAATCCTTCTGCACAACTTGCCTTCGTAGAGGAACAGCTTGCTCTTCTCCTTCCATAGCTGCTTGGCTTCCTCTGGGGCATCTGGATCTAGGCGGGCGTCTTCCTGGGTCAGCAGATCTTTCACCAGGCGGACTGCAGGGTCACTATCTTGGGTTTCGGCCCAGCTGTGGTGAGGTAGGGGATTCATCATCACAGTTGTTAGATCCTCCTCCTTCACGCGGTGAGAGTGTTGAGCGGCTCCATATCGGTGAAACGCGGGGAGTTCTACCTCTTCCAGCTCTTCTGGGTCTTCGTCACCTTCAGGTAAGTGAGGCATTCTTGATAGGGCGTCCATGTTGGCGTTGGTTTTGCCTGCCCAGTACTTGATCACAAAGTCATAGTTGGAGAGACGGGCCATCCACCGCTGTTCTAGGGCACCCAGTCTTGCATTGTCCAGGTGTGTCAACGGGTTGTTGTCCGTGTACACGGTGAACTTTGCGGAGGCCAGGTAATGCTTGAAGCGTTCCGTCACGGCCCACACCACCGCCAAGAATTCTAGCTTGAAGGAGCTGTAATTCTCCGGGTTCCTCTCGGTGGGCCTCAGCTTCTGACTGGCGTATGCGATCACCCGTTCTCTGCCCTGTTGGTTTTGGGACAGTACGGCTCCCAGTCCCACATTACTGGCATCTGTGTGGAGAATGAAAGGCTGGCCGTAATCAGGGTAGGCCAGGATCTCATCCCCCGTGAGGGCCATCTTTAGCTGGCGGAAGGACTCCTCTTCCGGTTTATCCCACTTGAAGGGTGGCTTTTGACTTCGGGACTTAGACTGTCCGATCAGGAGGTCCTGCATAGGAGCTGCCATCTTAGTGAACCCGGGGATGAACCTTCGGTAGTAGCCTACCAACCCAAGAAACTGTCTCACCTCTTTGATGTTCGAGGGGCTTGGCCAGCTCTTGATTGCCGTGACCTTGTCAGGGTCGGGGGCCACTCCTTCCGCGCTTACCACGTGCCCTAGGTACTGGACCTTTGGTTTCAGCAGGTGACACTTCGATGGTTTAACCTTCAGGCCATAGCCTGCCAGGGCTTCGAACACCTCAGCCAGGTGCTTGAGATGGTCCTCGTAGGTCTTTGAATAGACGATCACGTCGTCCAGGTAAAGGAGGACCGTCTCGAAGTTTCGGTGCCCTAGACAGCATTCCATCAGCCGCTGGAAGGTCCCTGGTGCGTTGCAGAGCCCGAAAGGCATACAGTTGAATTCGCTCAGTCCCATCGGGGTGGTGAAGGCGGTCTTCTCCTTGTCAGCCTCTGCCACAGGAACCTGCCAGTACCCGCTAGTAAGGTCCAAAGTAGAAAAGAAGTTAGCTGATTTTAGTGCGGCTAAAGACTCTTCTATTCTAGGCAGCGGATATGCGTCTTTGTGGGTGATACGGTTGATTTGTCTATAGTCCACGCACATTCTCATGGTGCCGTCTTTCTTTTTCACCAGAACCAAGGGGGCTGCCCAGGGGCTACAGCTATCTCTAATGACCCCAGCTTCTTTCATCTCTCTTAGCATGCCCTTGGCGTTCTGATAATGTGCAGGGGGTACAGGTCGATGTCTTTCTTTTATTGGTGGGTGGCTCCCTGTGGGGATGTGGTGTTCTATCCCCTTTACTCTGCCGAAGTCTAGCGGGTGCTTACTAAAGACTCTCTCGTACTCCTGTACCACCCAGTAGACTCCTTGTTTTTGGTGCAGGGGAGTGGAGTCAGCACCCACGTGGAGTTTCTGGCACCAGTCCTCCTTTTGTTTCTGGGAGCCATTACCCTCCGCCTGTGGAGATGGAGGCAAGGGTTCCACGGCCCTGATGGCTTTGTGTTCGACAACAAACAGTTTGGCGAGTGTAGCATACCTGGGTAAGTGTACTTCCCTCTCCCCAATGTTGAGGATGCGGACGGGCACCCTCCCATGACGGACATCAACCACCCCCCGGGCTGTCAAAATGGTGGGCCTGCTGTCTGAGTACACGGGTTCTACCATGGCTTGGTAGTCTCTACCTCTCAACCCGATTGCAGTCTGACACCAGATCATCATTTCACTTTTGGGAGGCATGGAAATGGGGAATGGGTCACTCAGTCTTACGCTACCGATCTCACCACCAGACAGTTCTACCTGCTGCCGTCTCATCAGGGCTTTTATCTCCTTGTTGAGGACTCTCTGTTGGCTGGAACTAGCATTCACCGCCACCTGTTGTAGAATTACAATTACCTCTGAAAGACAATTTTCAATTACGTTAGTACCCACAGTTATTTTAGGGTGACTTTCATGACGGTCAATGTCCACAATAATCACTCCCTGTGCAGGCAGTTCAACTTTACCAATTTTAATGGTCATCTCCTTGAACCCCATCTGCGGCACGGGTAAGCCATTACTGGCGATGATGCTCAAGTTACTGTCTGGATACTGTGTGATATCAGCATCAGTCCAATACTGCTTAAAAAGTACATAAGGGATTGTGGTTACTTGCAACCCAGTATCCAG
Source organism: Phyllobates terribilis (assembly GCF_046119375.1). Taxonomy (NCBI): domain Eukaryota; kingdom Metazoa; phylum Chordata; class Amphibia; order Anura; family Dendrobatidae; genus Phyllobates; species Phyllobates terribilis. The sequence continues at coordinate 1,049,547 of NW_027362820.1, forward strand.
CAAGGCGCTCATGGGGATACCGTCCAGCACCACGGGTAAAACCGGGCGCCCCCCAATGTACTTATCACGCCAATTATAAGGGCCTGGTGACCTTATGCCTGGGACCTCTGCCCCAGGTTGGACCCGTTTAAATTACAGTACCTGGAAATGTGTCCGGGCTGGTTGCATCGACGGCAAATGGGCTGTCCATCCTCTGCGTAGCGGTCTGTGGGCCTCCCTCGGAACGACGGGATCCTCCTCTGTCGACGCCACGGGAAATCCTCCGGACTTGAAGCCAGCTCGATGGGTCTTGACGGGTCCACTTGCAACGCCTGGGCGGTCCTGGTCAACGCCGCGACGCTCATGGTCAGCTCCTGGACTTGGTGGTGTAGGTCTTTCGACGGGGCTTGGTTCAGGGCCTGTGCATCAGCCTCCACGGAGTCCATAGAGGAGGGCGCCGCCTCCTGGTGGTAGGTGATAGCAGGGCGCCGGGGGTTTATAGCGCCACTGGTTGCAGATTCACGGAGCACCCTTATGGCCCTGTCCTTAAATTGGGCAAAGGTCAGGTCGGGGTTCTGAAAGAACATGAGGCGCAGTTGGGCCCTGTGGGCGCTGGACAGCAGACCTTCTATGAATTGTTCTGTTAGCAGCTTATCAGTTTCCTGCACACTGCCAGGGTCAGTTTGTGGAATAGCCCTCAAGGCTTCCTGCAGATTTAGGGCATAGTCTCTGATGCTGTCCTGTGCCCGCTGCTTACATCCATAGAACCTCATTTTAATCTCAGCGGAGGTACGTGTGTCAAAGGTACCCCGCAGCCGGGCCAGAATACCCTTCACAGTCCTTTTCTCCTCAGTGGGCCATGATTTTACCTCCCTTTGGGCTGCGCCAGTTAACTGCCCTGTTAATATGCTGACCTTCTGCTCCTCTGTCAGGGGGTAAACGTGGAACAAACTGTACAGCCTTTCCTCGAAGTCAGTTAGGGCATGGGGCTCCCCTGAGTACTTGGGCAACCAGGCCGCTCCAGGGATGTAGGGCAGGGAAAAGGGCATCACCGCTGCTGCAGCTGCGCTGGTGGTAGTGGGCGCCTCTGTGTCCGACATCTTCCTCCCGCCTAGTTAAGCGTGGCCTACCTTCCGACGATCCTCTTCTGTAGGCCGCGGCTCCGCTGCTGCTGCTATGGATGAGGACCTGGCGTCGCGTCCTGATGACGTCAGCGTCGCTCTCTCTCCCTTCCAGGACCTTGCGCAGCGTCGGTGCGTGGGGCGGAGCTTCGGATCTCACGCGGTTTTGACGTCCACGCCCCTCTTCTTCCCGCGCGGCGTCCTGAAGATGGCGTCCGATGGCGGGAAGCAGCCGCGGATGGCGGGAAGGCGACAGAAGACGGCGGGAAACGGTCCAAGATGGCGTCTGATGGCGGGAATCGGCTCCGGATGGCGGGAAACGACTCCGGACGGCGGGAAACTTCGCCACAGGTAAGTTACAAAAGTCTTTTTCAGGCACGCAGTACCCGGTGGTTGCGGGCACGAAATCCTGCCGACTACGCCAAAGCTGACTCGCCCCCTGGGCCGTGGGGCACTCGAATCCGGGCAATAGGGGGAACGATGGGAGTAGTAGTGGCAACCTGGTTCCGTGGTTCAGGGTGGTCAGGCCAGTGGTAGTCCGTTATGTGTTATTAATTATGTCCGACTACGCCACCCGTGGATTGCGGTTATTAGGAACCGCCGCTGCATGCAGACCGCTGGGGCTGATGAGGTGTGCAGCTAGGGTAGTGTGACTCCCCACGGGAAGAGTGCGGCCCCAGGGCAGTATAGTGGATGGTGGGAGTGATGGTGGTGAGAGTCCCAATACCGGTAGTGCTGGAGGCGCGAAGGAGCACACAGACAATAGGTTGCAGTCCAGGGTCTTTACTGAAACAGGTAAACTGACCCATAAACAGTCCCAGCTAGGAGGGGACCTGGATGTCTGAGAGCAACGGGGAAATTGGCCCTGGTCAGGGTGAGGGTGTAGGCCTACCGTGCTTTCTGCGCTCCTTCTGGCTATCTCCTCCTGATAGGGTAACAGCCCACGTTTCCGAGCTTTCCGTGTATTCTCGCCTGTATGGCCTGCGACGTGGGTTCCTTTCTGCTCCCAGCCTTGTACGGCTTTATTGGTCCCTTCGGTTGTGGCAGGGCCTCCAGGCTTCTTAAGCCAAGGAATATACAGTCCCTTGCGGACTGGTTCTCTGCTGGGGGATGTGGAATCCTTCCAGCCTCAGACACCAAAGTCTGGTAAAATTAAGTCTTTTCTCTGCCAAGACAGGCTCTCTTCGCCTCTTGTCTCTGGCTTGTGGCTCTCCTCCTGCCACACTTCCTCTTAGGTGCAATCAACTTTCTGTCCCTGCTCCACTCTGGGACACGTCTCAGTGCTGAGACAGGCAATCCAGTTCTCACTAACCCTGCCCCCAGTACCAGCTTTTATAGGGGCAGCCAGCTCCCCCTACTGGCCTGAGACAGGAGGCATTGCATGCTAATGTTCCCCTGACTAGAGAACCTCCCCCTTGCTCTCAGACACAGCTTTAATTACACTTGTGGCATCCAGGTCAGGGTGACACATTCACACTAAGTGTTTTTTTTCTGCAGCAAAACAAAAAAACGTCTAGTGTGAATATAGCCTTGTATAACAGTTCGCCAATGAGTTAGGATATATGACCACGATGCAGAAATGCTGCGGATTTTTCCTAAGCGTTTCTGCATCTCCCTGGGTTGTCAAGCGCTTTGCCAAGTGATTTTAGCATCACTTGGAAAAGTGCTTGACAACTTGGTCACACTATATAATTCCATGCAACCGGCATGGATTTATATAGTGTGACCAAGTTACAATGCTGCAAATGCAGCATCAATAATAAAAAAAAAGAATCATAATGGTGAAAAATAAAAAAAAAACATTATACTCATCTTCCGATGGTCCTCGATCTCCTTCTCCGGTGCGTTCGGTGTCTTCGGCGGATCACGGTGCTGTAAAAGGACCTTCCATGACGTCATTTAGTCATGTGACAGGTCATGGAAGGTCATATTACCACCGGGAGCAGCCGAAGAGCCAGCAGCACCGCCGGGAGCAGACAGGGGCCATCAGAAGGTAAGTATATGTTTATTTTTTATTTTAATTCTATTTTAACTACAGGTACTATGGTACCCGGGTCTGGAGGAGAGTCTCTTCATCTCCAGACCCGGGTACCATCCACATGTGTATGTGTAGTCATGCGGATGTTATGGGTTCCAATGCAAGTCAATGGCGGCTAAATCGCAGCGACTCTGCAAAATTTAAGGACGTGCTGTGGATTTTTCCGCAATGATAATCCGCAGCGGAAATCTCCGCGGCATGTGCACAGCACATGCGGATTATCATTGGGGACCATTGCAGACCTATCACCAAGTGTTTTTTAAGTGTTTCCGCGGCGGAAGTTACGCTGCAGAAACGCCTAAAAAACGCATAGTGGGCACACAGCCTTAAAAGTTCTATGGTGAAGAAAAACACGTGAGATAATAAATGCGAAATATACAATATTTCCCATAATATGACTGAGGATATCTTTAGGGTGTATTCACTGTTTTTTCTTCTGCAGCAAAAATGCTGTGTTTTACAGTACCATCTTAGTGAATGACATTTCTGAAATCTCATTCACATGCTGTTTTTTTTGCATTTTTTTTAAATCTGCAGCTTGTCAAGTCTTTCAGAGGTTTTGCAGCATTTTTCACCCATTCAAATGAATGGAAAAAAAAACACAAGTAAAAATACCTGAATTTTAAGCAGCGTTTTTCCTGCCTCCTTTGATTTTTGAGGTAGAAAAAAAATGCTGCCAAAATCCAACTTGTGAACACACCTTTATCCTGGTTGTGTTCTAATTGGATATAAAATAGAACGGCCATGATAACATGGGTAGTTAATCGTATGGTGTTTTCACTTTATATATTACCAGGCCGCATTCTATTTGCGCAGAGCTGCTCCGTGAAGATTCTATCACAAGATTCCGTGATGACATCACAGGTGATGGTGACATCACTGCTCACAGTCGCTATATATACAATGCACATAGGCTCACCCGTGCCTTTCTTGGCTCTATAGTGACTGATAGCACTTGCAGTTTTTCACTATGGCTGGAATTGTTTTGGACATTCCTCAGGTAAAAGCACTATTGATGATCCTTATGATCAATCGTCCTAACAGTGTGCTTCTACCACCCGATGGCGTCCTCAGCTTCACTCACCGGCTGGTGATGGAGCTAGTAAAGGATTGCCTGACCAAACACCGACAACGTCGTCTAACGTCAGACTATCTGACGGATTTACTTCAGAACATCAGGACATTACTACACCAGGTAAGTGGCGGACACTCTGCACAGAACATCTCAATATTAATAGATAATAATGGAGGGATAGAAGCTTTTTCTTCTAATATATCATATTTTGCAGACCATAAGACGCACCAAAAATTTTTGGGAGGAAAATAGGAAAAACATTTATTATAATAAAATGGGGGTCTGTCTTATAGTCCGAATTTTCGGTTGCTTACTGAGGGGGTTGGTGGCAGTGGAGCGAGGTCACAGGAGGCAGAGTCGCTGCTGCAGGAAGTCGGCAGTAGGAGTGGGGTGCTGCTGCGGGCCCCAAGCTGGGAGGAGCGGGGTGTCCAGAAGGTGCGAGGCTGCGGGCCCTGGGCTTCAAGGAAATGTTAGCGGTAATTCAGGAGGGGAGGCCCTGCTCTGCTTATTGATTTCTCTGCAGTGGGCTTCAAGAAGTAGGCTGCTGGAGATGGCCAATACGCAAATTGAGATCTCAGCTCGTCATTGAGCCGAGATCTAAATCTGCACATGCACTGCCTCCAGCGGCCATTTGCCTGAAGCCCACCGCCAGAAAATCAATGGACAGAGCGGCGACTCCCCTCCTAAATCACCGCTAACATTTCCTTGAAGCCCAGGGCCCGCAGCCTCGCACCTCCTGGATACCCCGCTCCTCCCAGCTCGGGGCCCGCAGCAGCGCCCCACTTCTACTGCCGGCTTCCTACAGCAGTGACCCTACCTCCTGTGACCTCACTCCACCACAGCCACCCCCCTGGTAAGCTACATTCAGACAATTATTATTATTAATAATCTGTCTGATATGCTGGGGTGGAGAGTTCCAGAGTAGGGGGGATGCACGGGAGAAATCTTGTATGCGATTGTGGGAAGAGGAGATAAGAGGGGAGTAGAGAAGAAGATCTTGTGAGGATCGGAGGTTGCGTGCAGGTAAGTACCGGGAGACTAGGTCACAGATATATGGAGGAGACAGGTTGTGGGTGGCTTTGCATGCCAAGGTTAGGGTCTTGAACTGGAGTCTCTGGGTAATGTGGAGCCAGTGAAGGGATTGGCGGAGCGAGGGGAGAAGCCAGGGAATAGCGGGGGGACAGGTGGATTAGTCAGACAGCAGAGTTTAGGTTAGATTGGAGGGGTGCGAGAGTGTTAGAAGGGAGGTCAAACATTTTGGAAAAAAAGGCATCTTATATTCCAAAAAATACGGTAAAACACAACGAGTCCCCAAATACAGTATGTAGTCATTGTATCTGCAGACAGAGAACCGATGTCGCATACAATTTCCGCCTCCATTTTGACCGCTCTCATCTCAAAATTCTCCTTTCCATTTTTCCTTCTTTATAGGCTGAAGAAAGATCTCAGACTGAAGATTTGTCTGTCTTTAAAGAACTGGCCGAAAAAGTCCTGTCTATACTAGAACGCTCATTGGAACGCCCGGTAAGGATCAATATTAATAGACGCATCTTAATCCACCGTATCTGAGGAGACTTTCTGAGAAAAGGTCTGAAGATGGCGCGGGATTTGTATCGTTACAATTGGTGCATCTGTAAATGTTGGTTTAGTCCTTCATGATTTATGTATTTGGTGATTTAGTGAAATCTTCCACATAGTAATTATATATATTATATCTATCAGGAAACAACAGGAGGCGGCGCCAAATATGGGCAAAATGTGACCCCGAAAATCTCTGACCCTAATAGGAGTCAGCCGGAGCTGAACAGCGATCTGATTACAGGTGAGCGATCACCCGACCTTCTACAAGGAATGTCCAGATATTACAGAGGACGGAGGATAATGTTAGATTTACTCTCTACTCTGTGTAATGGGAACCTGGCAGCACATTGTTACATATAGAAGTAGTGGTGTGACGGTATAGGCCATTGTCCCCTAATAATAATTGTTTGTAGAAATCCAATGTGCCAGTCAGGAGAAATGTAAAGTAGACACCATATACAAATCGGAATGGAAGTGCGCTGGGGGCTTGAAAGAAGAAATCCAAGTGCAGTGACACGCCCCCAGTGCACTTCCAGGCTAATTTTCAAATCTCTCCTATGTTTCAGCTCTCTTACCATCACTCGTATGTGCAGCGTGGGTGGGGGGTTCCTCATTCATGTGATGGAGGGTCCATTCTGCAGTGCTATAGCAAGTAACATGAAATAAATTAAATTTAAATTGCATTACTGCTCTAGAAAATGGGAAAAAACTAAGATACTGAGCACATAATTTGGCCAATTCATGAATGCCCAGCAGCCAATGACAAGGCGATCTTTTTGTTGGAATCCTCTCCTAATGTCAATCCTCTCCTAGGCTGAAGCCTACATTTTTATGGGTAGGTAGGATCCTGTTGTAATTAAAACCACCCCGGGCTGATGGGTGGAGATAGGTTCCCAGCAAAAAAGGTCGCCTTGCCGTGACTGCTGGGCATGCACCCAGCAAAAGAAGGTCGTCTTGCCGTGGCTACTAGGCATGCACCCAGCAAAAGAAGGTCGTCTTGCCGTGACTGCTGGGCATGCACCCAGCAAAAAAAAAGGTCACCTTGCCGTGGCTACTGGGCATGCACCCAGAAAAAGAAGGTCGCCTTGCCGTGGCTGCTGGCCATGCATGAATTGGCCAAATTATGCGCTAAGTATCTTCCTTTTATCCTATTTTCTACAGCAGTAATGCAATTCAAATTTCATTTATTTCATGTTTACATGCTATAGCGTTACAGAGTGCAACTTTGTTAGTTATGTATTTGGATGGCTACTCTTAGTATGCACCTGTTCACACCCATTTTCTTTTCGGAAGTGATGGTCAGTCTTTTGTTATTTATGAAGGGGTTCCTCCATCATTTACATTACATTTATCTATGGATTCCCCGTATATTCTCATATTTAGAATCCCCATATAACGAGTATTAATCCCATTTACAGACATCTTGTCATTTCTCCGTTATATTGCTGTATTATCTATGTAGGAATAATATCCTCTAATACATTTCATTTCTTCATCATTATTTTAGAAACAACTGAGCTGTCGAATCCTAACAATGGAATTAGTGAGATCCCGGAGATCCAAGAATCCGTAAGTATCATAGAGGGGGATGCGTGAGTGTCATCAGATCATGGGGTGTGAATGACTCGTCCAGTAGTATGCCCCATACAACCATGGGACGTCTCTATTCTAAGTGTAGATGACCCTATGGTGTTAATTACATTTGAATTACAGGGAATCTGTATTTGGTCTGAGAGAAGCATGATGCAGGGACAGAGACCCTGATTCCATGTGTTGATTACTTTACTCGGTGGAGCAGTTGTGATAAAATCACTATTTTTTTCTGCTGCAGAGCTCTGAATGCTGAGTCTTGTATAACCCCGCCCACACCATTGATTGGCAGCTTTCTGTGTACACTGTGCATAGGCAGAAAGCTGCTAATCAGTGGTGGAGGCAGGGGTACAGAGCAATAGGACTACCTGGCTAGACAGATAGTCTTCTAGTGATAATCTACTGATTTTATTGAAACAGCCACACACAGCCTAGTAAGTAACACATCACTGGAATCAGGGCCTCTGCCCCTACATCATGGTGCTTTCAGAATACATAGCAAACACCTGGTGACAGATTACCTGTAAGTCCTCCTCTGTGTGATCTCCCACATTATCCAGAATGTTATAGTAATGTATGATGACTGTTGCAGGGCGGCTCCAGGATTTCGTGGGCCCTGGGCGAAAGAGTCTCAGTGGCCCCTTTAACACATACCACAATTCATGATGCACAGATACCGCAGATAAATATATATATATATATATATATATATATATGTATATATATATATATATATATATGTGTATATATATATAGTACAAGCCCGAAGATTTCACTTCTTACATTACATGAGCGATATCTATTGTAAATTCCACAATAACTCAGAAAGCGGCGAATCCTCACAGCTCACAGTGCAGACCGGACAGTAATGTCCTCCACACAGTATAATGGCACCACATAGTCCTCTATACCGTATTATGAGCTCCATATATTGCTTCATATAGAATAATGGACCCCATAAAATGCTCCACGCAGGCTGTGCCCCCATATAATGCCCCATGCAGGCTGTGACCCCCCACATAATGCCCCATGCAGGCTGTCCCCCTCCCACATAATGGCCCATGCAGGATGTCACCCCCCATATAATTCCCCATGCAGAATGTCCCTCCCACATAATGCCCCATGCAGGCTGTGCCCCCCACATAAAGGCCCATGCAGGCTGTGCCCCCCCACATAATGGCCCATGCAGGATGTCACCCCCCATATAATTCCCCATACAGGATGTCCCCTCCACATAATGCACCATGCAGGATGTCCCACCCCACATAATGCCCCATGCAAGATGTCCCCCCCACATAATGCCCCATGCAGGATATGCCCCCCACATAATGCCCCATGCAGAATGTCACCCCCCATATAATTCCCCATGCAGGATGTCCCCCCCACATAATGCTCCATGCAGGATGTCCCACCCCACATAATGGCCCATACAGGATGTCACCCCCCATATAATGCCCCATGCTGGATGTCACCCCCCCATATAATACCCCATGCAGGATGTCACCCCCCCCATATAATGCCCCATGCAGGATGTCACCCCCCATATAATTCCCCATGCAGAATGTCACCTCTCACCCCATATAAAGCCCTATGCTGGATGTCACTCCCCCCCCCCATATAATGACCCATGCAGGATGTCACTTCTCCCCCTCATATAATACCCCATGCAGGATGTCATACCCCCTATATAATGCCCCATGCAGGATGTCCCCCCCCATATAATGCCTCATGTAGGATGTCACCTCTCATCCCATATAATGCCCCATGCAGGATGTCACTCCCCCCCCCCATATAATGCCCCATGCAGGATGTCACTCCCCCCCCCATATAATACCCCATGCAGGATGTCCCTACCTCCCCCCCATATAATGCCCCATGCAGGATGTCACTTCTCCCCCCCATATAATGCCCCATACCTCCATACATAAAAAAAAAAAAAATCAAATGCTCACCTCACTGCTCACCAGCTGTGGAGAGGTAAGTATTGTGCCGGCCGTGGCCCTGGGCAAGCATTGGGGGGGGGGAGCAAGGCCCACTAACTGGCGCTGGCACCGCTCTCCTCTGCTCACCGGTCCCATAGCACGCCAGGGTGCCCGACAGCAAGTGGGCCCCTCGCCTACTCAGGGCCCCGGCACTTGCCTGGGTGTGCAGGGTGCTAGCGCCGGGCCTGCCGAGCGTCCGGTTTGTATCCTCCCAACATCATATCAGTGTAAATCATCTGGGACATAATATGGGGGGAGAAGTTTTTGCATCTGTAACTTTTTTCCTGCATCTTCAATAAATCAGTATTATTTCTTATTCTTTTATAGAGCGTGATCGATTCATTGGTTCCGGCGAGAAAGCCGCATATGAGCGACTATGAAACTACCAAACTCATCAGCAGTGGAAATTTTGGGTGAGATTTCTGTTGCCATAATCCACATTTCTCAGGGTTCCCTATGACAATGCTTCTGCCCCTGCACTCTGCCATTCAGTGTTATCATAGGGAAATTATGTGATCTGTAGCAAATCAAACTGTAAGGAAAGCGATTTAAATAATATAATTACATATAATATAATATATAATAATATAATATTATTACATTCGCCTGTGCTAGACTCTCATCTGTTCTTATGCTGCCTCCTCCACCTGAGCTTTTCTGCTCTCCACTCTGATCTTTGTTTTGATGGGGGGGCTCCATTATGAAGCTGATCAGAGAAGTTGGCTACACATGGTCACATGAAGGGTGACACCATATTGACGTCAATGACATCAACACCCTGCACCATGACCGTGTGGGCCCAATCACTGGCCTCAGCAGCAGAAGAGAGCCCTGGAGCACATTCATTTTGGACCAATTTTATTTGCACTAAATTGTATTTGGTCAGTTATAGCGAATCTGCCCAAAGAGAATTTCGATAGATTCTCGTATCTATAATGTGACCTGGGTGATGGCTCCGGCAGAAGTGGCATTGTGGAGACCTCCCATAGGTGATCTATGTAGTGCTATTTTATGTATTTCTAGATGTGGATTTATAGTGGCGGCCAGACTTCTAGTATTAAACATATGCAAATTGTCTCTTCAGAGAGGAAGCAAACTAGAATTCCACCTATAGGAAGTAGCAATCCTGAAAGTCAATATCGACCCTTTAACAAGCCTTGTCACATGACTTAGGATAATAGCCAAAACCAAAATCTCAATTTGCAGGAACTGTGTTCTGGGGTACTGCCCCTCTTCAGTGCAAAGTGTGAGATATGGTTTGACTGGGTGAGACTTGTCTGACCGGTATCCAAGGGGTTGACGTTTCTCCTTGCGGACATGAGGAGACTTTTAAGCCGCAATGCTCCTCTGGGAAATAGGATTGCTACTTCCTATAGGTGGCACTAGGGTGCTAGTTCTCTTCCTCTCTGAAAAGAGACAATTTGCATATTTCCCAGAAGAGCATTGCAGCTTAAATGTCTCCTCACCTTGACATGCTTAACATGGCTTTTTCCGCAAGGAGAAACGTTACCGCTTGGATCCCGGTCAGATGCCTCTCACCCAGCCAAACCATATCTCACACTTTGCACTGATGAGTGCTTGTACCCCAAAACATAGTGTCCGAAAATTGAGATTTTGGTTATGGCTATTATTCCATGTCATGTGATAAGGCTCGTTAAAGGGTCGATATTGACTTTTAGGATTACTACTTCCTATAGGTGGCACTAGAGTTCTAGTTCTCTTCCTCTCTGAAGAGACAATTTGCATATTTCCCAGAGGATCATTGAGGCTTAAAAGTCTCCTCACCTTGACAAGCTTAACATGTCACTCTCCGCAAGGAGAAATGTTACCCCTTGGATACCAGTATTAAACATATAATGATTTCTATAGATGGATTATTAATAAGGATTTATTATAACCGATGGATTCTCCTTCTCTCCAGGGCCGTCTACTTAGTGCATCATAAAGACTCACACCAGACCTTTGCTATGAAGAAAATGGCTAAGCGGAACCTAAATACTGCACAGAGATTGGAATGGGCCTTTCTGGAGAGGGACATCTTAACATTTGCTGATTGTCCCTTTGTGGTCTCCATGCTCTGCTCCTTTCCAACTAGATCTCACCTGTGTATGGTCATGGAGTATGTAGGAGGTAAGACACATCTATTGTATTATATTCAGCCCATGTCTGCTTTCATCTTATCACTGCTCATATCATTAGGACATTGTTGGTTACATCCCCACAGAGCATTTACTATAGGTTATCTATTACCAAGATGCTCGTAAATTCATTGATCTTGGTGCAGGGGCGCTATGGGGCTCATCAGTCGGAGGGGGTCTGTCGACGCTCAGCAGTGGGCAGCATCCCTCCACCTGTCATCACAATTTCAGCGGTATTTGCTTCTTCAAGGAGGTGGGGCTGGTGGGGGCGAAAATACTGAGTAGGTGGCTAGTAGGGGCCAAAATACTGAAAGGGGGCCGTATGACTAGATATGGGGGGACTGTGAATGCTGAGTGGAGGTCATCATATTAAGTGGGGTGCTGTGGGGGTCCTCACTCTGTATGGAGGCCCCCATTCTGTGTGGGGACATCATACTGAGTGGGGAGTTATGCGGACCATTATATTGTGTGAGGGACTGTGGGAACCATTATCCTGAGTGGGAGGGTTGCTGTGGGTGCCATCACACCGAGTAGGGGGTTGTGGCTGGCCTCCTTCTAAGTGGTGGCCTCCTTAGGAGGATTCACTGTGGGGATACCATACTCATTGAGTGTGGGTGTGGGCATTTTTGGGAGCATCATACTCTAAAATGGCCATAAAAGTTGTATTGCTGGTGAGAACACCAAGCTGCTTCAACAGGGATATAAATATATTTCTTTTTTATTTTTTAGGGTGGGGGCAATTACAACTTTTGATATGGGGTCTTGTGATTTCTATGTACGCCACTATCTGTGTGATCTCCCCAGGATGTTTCCGCTCACTGCTCATTATACATCATGGTTATCTGCTCGTGGTATATCATGGTTATCTTCTGTATAAACCCCTCACCGGTCATATTTCCTTTCTTCTATAGGTGGAGACTGTGGGACCCTTCTAAGCACCAGGGGTCCTTTCTCTGTCCCCATGGCCCGCTTGTACTTTGCAGAGGCGGTACTTGCCGTGGAATACCTGCATAGTTACGGTGTGGTGCACAGAGACCTGAAGCCGGAAAAGTAAGTGTCCCCGTAGTATAATAAAGTGGGGAAAGTTGTCATTTATTATCATTCAGTCTGTGAGGCTAAAACCATCTTCTCTTTTGCAGCCTCCTGATTACATCTACTGGACATATTAAAGTTACCGATTTTGGGATTTCAAAACTTGGTCTAATGATACCGAAAACCAACACCTACAAGGAATTAGCAGTGGACATCTCCAGAGAGTTCCAGGACCGTGAGGTCAGCATCACCTACAAGAACTTAGCTTGTTATTTGCAAATCTCATCACACTATTGTCTCTTCTCTACGTTCTTCCTTTCTAGAGAACTTTTCCACTAATATTTTATCTTCTGCATTGTGTTTTAACGATATCTTGTCATAATAATTGTTTCATCGATTCTCATCTCTATGTTCTGTTGGTTTCCAGTTCTGTGGCACCCCATGTTACATAGCCCCAGAGATCATCCTGAAAGAAGGCTATGGAAGACCTGTTGACTGGTGGTCATTGGGGATCATCCTGTATAAATTCCTGCTGGGATGTGTACCATTTGATGCTGATTCCCTCACTGAGCTTTATAAAAGGGTTGTCATTGGTGAGTAGAATAATCCGATCATTGCGTTGATTGGTTACATTTGTTTAGTTATTTCCTTTGCTTTATGTTACAGTCCAGTAAAGAGGTTTTATTTTCTGTAATTTTCTATGTAACAGGAGAACTAATTTGGAATTGTGATCGCGCTCCACCCCTGGATGCTCAGAATCTCATCACTGAGCTGCTCAGAAGAAATCCTGTGCGTAGACTTGGGACAGGTAACAGATATACTAGTATTAATATTTCCTTATTAGACCAAGGACATATCGCTCATGTCCATGAAGATCAGCATTTCTCTATCAGCTCATCTTCTGTATTTCTAGTTCTCCACACTAAGACTTTCAGTTTATTTCCTTCATGTCGGCTCAGTTTTGTCATTAGTTCAGATTACGATAAACTGTTCAGATATGGAGCCATCCCTGACTATGTCCGCATCACTTTTGTTTTTCTTTTTCTAGGAGGAGCATTTGAGATCAAGGTTCATCCATTCCTGAGTGACTTGGACTTTGACAACATTCTGAGCCAGGAGCTGGAGTATGTTCCTCAGCTTGTTTCAGATGCAGACACCAGCTTATTTATCAGTAAGTAGAAGAAGACGTCATCTAGACTAAGCGACTGTTTGTCTCATCTTCCCTAATATGTGATCATCTGTTCCCATTAATATTAGTGATAAATAGTGACTGTGTTATACTGACAACCTCTAATAATACTTCATTACCTATTTCTTGTAGATCATTCTGATATAAACAAACATCTGGTCTCAAAGGATGAGGAAGGCACAAGTGAGAACAATGAGAGCCTTGACTTCCAAAATTTTATGTCATCTTCTGAAAAGCTTTGTAAAGTAAGTATGTGATTAATAAATCCAAAATATGTAAAAAAAAAATAAAAAAAACTCTAAAAGTACATAAAAAAAATATTTTATATCTTATTTTTATCCGTATTTAGCTCTGTATCATCGCTACCAGGATGGTGAACAATGAGGATCCCAATGCCCCTCCAGAGTATACACCAGAAACCAACACAAACATCTCAGAAATGTGAGTAGATTATAAAGGGTCATTACTTCATTACTGGGAGTTCCAGGCTGATCTATGTACACAACACCAAATATAGGACATAAATATCAGAATATCAAATGCAGCATTCACCGCTTCATGGTTAACGGTCATTGTACTTTTGGCTTCAGAAAATGCAGAAGATAACAGCCCATAATTGTGGCAGGTCATGCATTTTTAGCACTGCCTACTCTGTAGGAGAGCTGTAGTATTACTTGCCAGTCATTCTTGGTAGTTGTGTTCTGATCCATGGAAGGTAGTTTTGAGCAGAAAACCTTCCCCACTATGATAGTCATATGTCCTATTAGGCCTTATAGTCAGTGTTCTTATAGTGAGACAACCCATTTTATACTGTGTTTACTTACGATTTACATGTTTTTCTTCTTCAAACAGGCAGAAAGAATCTGTTCCTGTATGTAATACAGACTATGCTGTTACCATCTTGCCACCCTCGTCCCCATTGCCAGGTATGTACATGTCTACAGCACCAACAATGTGAATGTTGACTTCAAGGCTCAAATATTTCCACATGGTTTTTCTGGTCTACTATGTTATCCATGTTTCATGGATCTCAGCTATGTTGACCATGGGTTCGTACTGTATCCCTATTTCCCTAATTTTGTACAGGAGTTTTTTTTCATGTATTCTGTATATTACGTTGTATCATCTAGTAACCTAGTGAGATATAGCGACTGTGTTATACTGACACCCTCTAACAATCCTTCATTACCTATGTCTTGTAGATCATTCTGATGAAAACAACCATCTGGTCTCAGAGGATAAAGAGGGCACAAGTGAGGACGATGAGAACTTTATCTTCCGAATATTTGCATCATCATCTTCTGAGAGGCTTTCTAAAGTAAGTATGTGATCGATAAATCCAAAATATGTACAAAAAAAGGATCTATAAAATTAAAAAGTATGTATATTTAATAACTTATTGTTATCCACATTTAGCACTCTACCACCACTAACGGGATGGTGAACGAGGATCCCAAGGCCCCTCCAGAGTGTACACCAGAATCCAACACAAACATCTCAGAAATGTGAGTAGATTATGGGGTCATTACTGGGAGCTCCAGGCTGATATATGAGCACAACACCAAATATAGGACATAAATACCATAATATCAAATGCAGCATCCACCGCCCCATGGTTATGGGTCATTGTGCTTTCAGCTTTCGGAATTGTTGGAGATAACAGCCCATAATTGTGGCCGGTCATGCACTTTTAGTGCTGCCCTCACTGTAGGAGAGATGTAGTATGAAATGCCGGCCATTCTTGGTAGTTGTTTTCCTCTCAGCTCTCTATAAAAGGTAGTCTTGAGCAGAAGACCTTCCCCACTATGACAGTCATATGTCCTACTAGTCATTATAGTCGGTGTTCTTCTAGTGAGACAACCCCTTTTATATGGAGTTTACTTGAGATTTACATGTTTTTCTTCTTCAAACAGGCAGAAAGTATCTGTTCCTGTATGTAATACAGACGATGCTGTTACCATCTTGCCACCCTCGTCCCCATTGCCAGGTATGTACATGTCTACAGCACCAGCAATGTGAATGTTGACTTCAAGGCTCAAATATTCCCACATGGTTTTATACAATACTATAGGTCTCTTATGTTATCCATATTATGACAAAGCAGATCCTATAAGAATATATTGTTACTGATTTTTTTTTTAAATTTTTCATCAGAATTTCCATCTCATGAAGAAAGAAAATCGGCAATAAATCTGAGTATGGAGCAACAAAACTCAGAAAATGGAAAAAATGGGAAAAAGAGACGAGGTAAGTGTGAGAATCAGCTCTATGTTGTGTGATGTCAGTGAGAATAATTCATGTGGAGTAGATGTCATCTGTCAGTGATGGGATTGTCACATGTATGATTGCTGACAATGACCCCTGACCTCTGTATGATAATATTCCTCTGCCGTCCGGCCACAGTGACTGCACAGCATTGTCATGTAATATGGAGTCCCATCACTTACATTATATTTATTTCTCTTCTCATAGGTTCCATCTTCCGCCGGATCTTATCATCCTGCCGGCGTGGATTATCCAGGGCTGCTCGCGCATTTGCATGCTGTCACTGTTGCCCTAAAACCATCTAAAAGACGGGACACCTAAGCATCCAGCGCCCTGAAGTCCAGCAGATCCATCATCACTGCTGGAGCTGTATAGAAGGACCTTCACCATCTACCTGTGGCCTTCTGACTGGTCAACCTGGACAAGTTTCAGTAACGCCTCTGTCATCGGGCTCCGCGGTATTCATACTGCTCGTCTGACTTGTCATTTACTGATCACCTGGTATCTGACCTCGGCTATCTTCCTGACTTTGATTTAGTCTATTGATAATGTTCACGATTTTATTCATCCCATTATTAATTAAAAAAAAGTAAAATCTGTTACTGTTGCTCTGATTCCTTTTTGTCTTGAATTCACAAATACTTGTAACTCACTAATTGCTCTTCTTCTCACTAAATGTATTTCTCATTATCCTTAATGCAGCAGTCAGTCTCATATTTCTGTCCAGCAGTTACACTGGTGCCTCCACCCTGTACCAGTCATTACACTCATCCACAAACCTCTCCACACTGCTGCACAGTCCTGCATCTCTACCATATCTACACTCCAATGAGCTAAGATTAACATCCTCCATAATCAGGACCTCCCACTCTCATGTCCAAGACATTTTCTCTGCTGCACCAGCTCTCAGGAGTGCACTACTGCAGGCAATCATGTTCATTCCCACTATCAGAGATTTTAAGTGTGCAGTAGAAACAGATTATTTGTGGCAGGACTATCAAATCACCTCACTATTCTAAGTTTTTCCTACAGCACTCAGTAGCACTTAATATTTGTACATATACAGATAATGGTTGGTGACTGGTTCATGCAGCCTTAATTCCACAAAGATAGAAATAAAAGGTCAACATGTTTCATACATCCAAACCATCCTTAATCATGGCAGAAAAACATAATTTTAAGTTCCCACTATGAATATTTGGTGAGATATCACAGCTGTGTATTTTCACAGCACAAAGAACGCATCTTACAGATCAGCAAATCACAGTGTGCTGACGCTTAGTGTTGTAGTTTTGAACAACACCATTCATTTTATCATATAATGTGTTGAAAAATGAGAAAAAATGCCAGGTTTGGGTTCCTTCATTTTACAGTGTGTATTGTGTTGTAAAAACAAACTGACAAAATGATTCAGAGTCAGTAGTACGATTACTGTGATACCAAACTTATAAGGTTTATATATATATATATATATATATATATATATATATATACAGTGTTTAGCATAAATCAGTACACCCAAATAGATTTGTCAGCAAACCTGTAGTTTCCTTTCAGAATCATCATTTTATATGGGATACCATACTACAAAATACTCTCGCAAATTTGAGCCATTGAATGCAAACAAGATTTGGTATTTTGCAGACCCCAAAAAAGTAATTTTCTTAACAAACTCATTCAAGATCATGTTTCAAAAATGAGAACATCCCAGTAACAGTCTTAAGAGAAAAGCTAAGTTTAGACAACAAAATTCTAATTAACAAGAACTGAACCACAGGTAAGTGTAATTATTCATTAAACAGATGTCCAGCAGACAGGTGTCTGTAAAAGGAAGTTACTTAATAAAGAAAACTCCTTCCCATTTCATGCTATCAGCAATGGCACCACATAGAAGGGAAATGTCACAAAACCTGAGAAAGAAAATAATTTCTTTGCAATAAATGTGAAGTCTACAAGAAGATCAGCAAAACTTTACTTATCAGTCAGAATACTGTAGCAAAAGTGATGCAAAACTATAACAAAGATGGAACTGCAACCATCTTACAGAGACGTCCAGGCCGACTATGGAAGTTAACACCTAAACAAAAGCGTCCTCTGATGAGAAGGGTAAGTGGCACCACATAGAAGAGAAATGTCACAAGACATTTCTGAGAAAGAAAATAATTTCTTTACAAAAAATGTGAAGTCTACAAGAAGATCAGCAAAACTTTACTTATCAGTCAGAATACTGTAGCAAAAGTGATGCAAAACTATAACAAAGATGGAACTGCAACCATCTTACAGAGACGTCCAGGCTGACTATGGAAGTTAACACCTAAACAAAAGCGTCCTCTGATGAGAAGGGTAAGTGGCACCACATAGAAGAGAAATGTCACAAGACATTTCTGAGAAAGAAAATAATTTCTTGACAAAAAATGTGAAGTCTACAAGAAGATCAGCAAAGCTTTTCTTATCAGTCAGATGGAAGTTAACATCTAAACAAAAGCATCTTCTGATGAGAAGAAAATCGACAGGCAAATTCATTGCTATTAGCTGAAGAAGTAGAAAGCCAAACTAGGGTGAGTGTTTTCCATGACACGACACGGTGTACACTGCAAATGAATGGCATTCATGAGTGTCCTCCACAAAGGAAGCCTCTCTCCCTTAAAGCCCATGAACAATGAAAGTCCGTCTACAATTTGCCAGGGTTCATGCTTAAAACTATGAGGACTACCGGGACTCTATACTGTGTATGTGCATCTTATGTGTATGTCCGTATTTTATGTTTGTGTGCACTATGTATATGCATACGTTAAAATGTGTATAGAGTATTAGCATGTGCAAATTTTATATGTGTGCCTAATATAAATATACATGGAAATGTATATGTAGGTGGTGCCTGATGGAGGGTGGGGGGCCCAGATCAGAAGTCCTGATTAAGGGCCCTTCACTGTCATTGTCTGCCCCTTATATGAACAGTAAAATCTCCTTTAATAACTGGACTTCCATTGGGGTGGACTTCTCATAGATGGCCAGTATGCATACTATATTGTGAATCTGGGCATCTCTCACAGAAAATCTGATCTGGATATGAGGGTGGTCTTCTATAAGCGGTGATGTCTTGGAGAGATTTAGGGAAAAGTCCCAATGCTTATCCATCGATCTGGTAATTTGAGTAAAATATTTGTGTTGATAACTGATCACAAAGTCACAAAATATGTAAGATTTGGCATAACCTGGTTCATTTTTCAAAAAGTTATGCTCAATTTTTTTAGCACCAAGTTTTGTTGCTTTTTTGTAGACTTACACTAACTTAGTATATTGTGTGAGAATTAAATGAATTATGAATTAGTTGGCGCATTTTACCACACTCTGGGGGTCCCTGACAGTCCTTCTTTACCGGCCCTGTAGTGATGCCAATGTAAACTACCAAGTGACCGCGCAGTCAATCACTGTCACGAATGCAGGACAACCTATGATTAGCTAATTTTGGGGAAATCCTTATAACAAAAGGGGATTGAAAATATTTACAATTATTTTAAAAGCATTAAAAAAAAAACAGACCCAATACTTATAATTAGTTTGTTGAAAGTAGTCTAATTAAAGGGAGCTGAAAGGATTAGAGATTATGAACCCGATTCACCAGTGTTTTTGCCAGAAAACTGGCATAAAGCTCTTGAAAGTTGCAAAGTTTTGTGACTTTTCCCATTTTCACCTAATTTTAACTTCTTTAAAGCCCAAGACGTACTGATACGTATCTGCACCCTGGGACTTAAGAGCCTGATACGTATTAGTACATCTTTGCGATCGCGCCCGCACACAGGCTGTGCGGGCTTGATCGCCGCCGGGTGTCAACTGATTGTCACAGCTGACACCCGGTGCTATGTGCTGGGAGAGGTCCCGCACATTAACCCCCGCAATGCTGCGATTGAAGTCGTTCGCAGCATTGCCGGGGCAAGGGGAGGTGATCGGGATAGTCACCTCTCCTGCCGGCGTCCAGCAATGTGTGCCGCGGCTTCCCAGATGTTGCCATGATGACCCGATTCACTGAGGGGTGCAGTTTTGAGAATGGTGTCACTTTTGGGTATTTTCAGTCATAAAGACCCCTCAAAGTGACTTCAAATGTGATGTGGTCCCTAATAAAATGGTTTTGTAAATTTTGTTGGAAAAATGAGAAATCACTGGTCAATTTTAACCCTTATAGCTCCCTAATAAAAATAAATTTGGGTTCCAAAATTGTGCTGATGGAAAGTAGACATATGGGAAATGTTATTTATTAACTTTTTTTGTGTGACATATCTCTCCGATTTAAGGGCATAAAAATTCAAATTTTGAAAATTGCAAAATTTTCAACATTTTCACCAAATATCTGTTTTTTTCACAAATAAACACAAGTGATATCGAAGAAATTTTACCACAATCATAAAGTACAATATGTCATGAAAAAATATTCTCAGAACCAGGGGGATCCGTTGAAGCGTTCCAGAGTAATTACCTCATAAAGTGACAGTGGTCAGAATTGTAAAAATTAGCCTTCTCATTAACGTGCAAACCACTTTGGGTTGTAAAGGGGTTAAGGACTCTACCTGCATATACAGTCATGGCGGAAAGTGCTGGCACCCTTGAAATTGTTTCAGAAAATTACACATGTTTTATTACACGCATGTTTATTTCCTTTGTGTTTATTGGAACAACACAAAAAAACTGAGAAAAAAAAGGCAAATTGGACATAATTTCACACAAAACTCCAAAAATGGGCCGGAATACATATATATATTTTTGATGGGACAACACTGAAGATGCGACACTTTGATACAATGTACAGTAGTCAGTGTACAGCTTGTTTAACTGTAAATTTGGTGTGCCTGCAAAATAACTCAACACACAGCCATTAATGTCTAAACCGCTGGCAACAAAAGTGAGTACACCCCTAAGTGTGTTCTCAGCTGATGTTATTTGTTGGTTTTTCTTTGCATCCCGAACAATTTTCTTGGCAGTTGTGGCTGAAATTTTTGTTGGTCTACCTGACTGTGGTTTGGTTTTTACAGAGCATCTGATTTTCCATTTGTTAATCACAGTTTGAACACTGCAGACTGTCATTATCAATTCCTGGGATATCTTTTTGTATCCCTTGCCTGTGTTATACTCTTTTTGCCTCCCTTTCCTGTGTTATACAGTTCAACTACCTTTTCCAGTAGATCCGTTGATAATTCTTTTGCTTTCCCCATCTCAAAATCCAGAAACGTCAGTGGCTGGATCCCAGAAACTCACTCAGCTTTATGCACACACACTGATTACAAGCAAACAGGTCATAGGTGAGGATGTTACCTTTAGTAGCCATTCAAACCCATTTGTGTCAAATTCTGTGCATGTTATCAGGCCAAAATCACCAGGGTATGTGAACTTTTTGATCAGGATTATTTGGATGTTTTTGGTTGTCATTAGTGATGAGCGAGCACTAAAATGCTCGAGTACTCGTTGCTCGGGTCGAGCAAATTGAAATACTCGGGTGCTCAACCCGAGCAATGAGCCCAATATAAGTCTAGGGGAAACTTGAGCATTTTTTAGGTGGCTCCCCACGGCGGTCTGCAGAGGGCCTAAAAATTGCCCAAATCGATGGGAACTGTGCTCAAATGACATGGGAACAGCATGGGGAAGACCCCTGGAAGCATCTCTGACTCCTAGATCACTGCTGTCAACAACGTCGTCAGAGTATTACGCCACTTTTACGGCGTAAGGAACATCCTTTCCAGGGTGATGACTTGTATATAAGGCAAAATAAATAAACAAAAACAAAAATACTCCTAAAACACCTTGGGCTATGTTCACACGTAGCATTTTTGACACGTTTTTGCACTTTTGCATTGCTTTCAACCAAGACAAATGCATTCACCAGGAAATGTCATTTTAACATTTTACAACCTTATCTGGCCATGTGGTGTGTGACACATCATCAGACACATGCATACAGTGCTGAAAAGACATGGGAACAGCAAGGGGAAGACCTCTGGAAACATCTCTGACTCCCAGGTCACTACCTAAATGTGTGCCCATCATAAGTGATCCTTGGCACATGCGAAGATGCCTCCCGCCATGCACCTGTCGTTGCAGACTTGCAACAATCACCGTCCACGTCCTTGTCCCACTGCAGTGTTCAGTTGTCCCTACCCCATTCCTTGGAATGCAAGCACAAGAATGCCGGCAGCCACCCACCCACAGGCCGCAACACTAAACTGACAGATTTCTGGGCAGCTCTTTGCACTTGAAATATGGCCTTTTAAGCTTGTGGAGGTGGAAGCTTTTCACAACCTCATGCAGGCGGCGGCCGGGTGTCCATACTCGGTCCCCAGCCGCCAATATTTTTCCCGGTATCGCCTTCGCCTTCCACAAGCACGGGTCCCACAACATTACCCATGCCATACCCAGTGCACTTACTAAGAAGGACTGCCTAACCACAAACACGTGGACAGGTGAATGTGGCCAGGGATGGTACGGAGCCAGTCCACAACTTTTTTTGATAAGAGTTGTATTTAGCTCAGTGAAAGGACTGGCATAGAGGGAAACCGTATCTACCCTGCGTGTCATTTCTCCCAGGAAGTCCTCTAAAGCTGCTTGCACTTGAAATGTGGCCTGAACATTAATGCTGGTACTTTTCTGTGGGAATTTTCTTGCCTCCTACCAGCCTGGAATATTTCCAGCAAACTATGGTACAACACCATGGTATTAGCACTGCCCCCAGTACCAGTAGCAAAGCCATCCTCAATTTCCTTCTCTGGAATTTTATTTGGTAGACTGAGTGGCTGCCCAAATACATTTTCTCACAAAGGAGCTGATGATAGAGTGGCAGTAGGTTCAAGTTTCTCCAGCCTGTTAGATATTAGAGGGTGAACGGCAGCACATTGGATCAGTGGTTAGCACTGAAGTCTTGCAGCACTGGGATCCTGGGTTCAAATCCAAGCAAGGACAACATCTGCAAGAAATTTGTATGTTCTCCCCATGTTTGCATGTGTTTCCTCCTCAGTAAAAATAGAGAGTCCTGGAATCTTCCCACACACTTTTCTTAGCCAGGACTGCTTCTCGGCAGGGTTGGACAGTCCCACCAGAGAATTCTCTGGTGTGCCTTGGCTTCTACCTCAGGAGAGTTCATGATAGCGCTAACTTTGCAGCTGCTATGGGGCTCTTGAGCGGGTGAGAAAGGTTAGCCCTCAGAAACAAATCCTCTGGTGGGCACAATGTTTTTCAATCTGAAACAGCTTCTCAGTGGGAGTTGTATTTCACCACAGCCATATTCTTTAGCTCTGTGAAAGGACTGGCATAGAGGGAAACCGTATCTACCCCGGTTGTCATTTCTCCGTCACCAGGTTCCGCCCATTGTAACACACGACCATGCCTGGCTGTATGTTCAGCGGTGAGAGCAACAGATCAAGCTGCTGTGTTACAGCTTTCAACAACTATGCAGCGCTGGGCGGTTTGTCAATTAAGCATTAAGCATGTTATCTTCAGCACAGCCTGTTGCTGTTTGGCCAAGGCGGTGCTGCAGTGCTGTCAGCTTGTGACTGATGTGGTCATTTCGGAGATGGAGGAGGAGGTGCATGAGCTGAACAATGTGATTACATTGAGGTTAAATTGGTGATGCTGTTTTTTGTACTAAAGAAAGATCCTATTGTTAACCTAATACACCTTTGAAGAGACATAGAGGAGGGTCTCAGTAAAAAAAATGTTCCCATTATAAAGGAGCGGGTCTTCTATAGTGGTAATGCCCATGCTGTGACTGCAAGGGTGGCCAAAATTTTTGAAAAAAAACACTAACAATTTAAAGACACAAAGAGCATGGCCACAGTAACAAGGTACGACATGTTCCCATTAGAAAGGAGAGGGTCTGCTATACAGTTATAGGGTATGCAGTGAATCCAACGGCTGACAAATTTTAGGAAAAACCCCACTAAGAACTTAAGGACACACAGAGCAGGGCCACAGTAACAAGGTACGACATGTTCCCATTAGAAAGTAGAGGGTCTGCTATACAGTTATAGGGTATGCAGTGAATCCAACGGCTGACAAATTTTAATGAAAAACCCCAATAAGAATTTAAAGACACACAGAGCAGGACCACAGTAACAAGGTACGACATGCTCCCATTAGAAAGGAGAGGGTTTGCTATACAGTTATAGGGTATGCAGTGAGTCCAACGGCTGACCAAGTTTAGGAAAAAACCCACTAAGAATTTAAAGACACATAGACCAGGCCACAGTAATGACAAATTCCCATTAGAAAGGAGAGAGTCTCCCATAGTGTTGGACTATGCAGTGACTGCAAGGGCTGCCAAAAATTTGGAGGCACTTCAATGGCCCTTGGAAGAGACGTGGAGGAGTGCATCATAAAAAATTTTTACCATTAGAAAGGAGCGGGCCTCCTAAACTTGTAATGCCATGCACTAAGTGTATGGGCTGACAAACATTTACTCCTGGGGGGTATACATGAACATACTGTATAAAAATTTTTTTTTACGGGCATCATAAAAATGTAGCGCCCCGAGGGCTCGGCCGCTACAGGGGTATTGCACCTCTGCCAGAGGTGTGATATTCCACTCCCGGGTAAGAATGGAGTATGGACCAGGGTTCAGTTAGCTGCATACAGCACACTCACCCCATTTCCGAGGGACAGCTCAACGGTGCTCCCATTAGACAGAAATGCAGGCACGACAGACCATGTCCCTGGCTGGAGTGGGGAGGGGGTAGGAATACCCAGTGATGTAGGAGCAGATAGGGGTTGGTTCCTGAGCGTAGATAGGAGCCCATTGGTTGCTGGTCATCTGGGCTCATGTTCTAGAGGGAGGTATAAAAGGTGGGCACCATCTTAGAACAGTGTTCAGTCAGAGAGAAGAAGTGACAGAGTGAAAGCCTCTGCAAGGGGCTCTGCTCCGTAGGCGGGCCTAGCCTCTGAGGCCCAGCCAGCACAGAAAGAAGAGAAGAAGAGAAGTTCAGTGAGTGGAGTAAGAGAAGGAGTTCAGCCAGAGAGGGCTGACAGGGAGCTGTGGCTCAGTCTGGGCCCAGGTCCACGAGGCAGGCCTAGGGTGAAGGCCAGGAACAGAAAGGAACAAGAACAGAAAGGAACAAGAACAGAAAGGAACAGAAAAGAAAGAGAGAGAGAGAAACAGAAGGGCTCAGGAACAAGACGGCAGAAGGGACCCTAAGAACCCACGAGAATACAGGGTGAAGGGTCAGGCAGATTAAGGATACCGGATCCCAAGTTGGTGGAGGAGAAACAGCCCTCAGCCAAAGACCGGAGGTCGTGATCATTTATTGGTGCGACACCTCATCAAACCTGCTAGGAAGGCACCATATAGGACAGCGGGGAACGGGAACCAGGTTTACCCGCACAAGTCCGCGGCAGCTGGACAAAAGTGGGTCACTGGTGAGGCAGGCCAGAGAAAGGATTGAAGGGGGTCCTGTGCCATGCTCCTGAACTGCCTGGGGTTGACCGAGCCCCTCACCTGGTGGACGCAGCATGGCTCGGGCGGTCATTGCTGACAGAAGTGACTGGGAGTACATGAACTGTGAGTAAAAGACATTGGACTGCAGTACGTTGTCTGTGTACTCTTTCGCTCCTCCAGCACTAACGGCACTGAGACTCTCTGCACCATCACCCCCACCATCCACTACACTGCCCTGGGGCTGCACTCTTCCCGTGGGGAGTCACACTACCTCAGCTGCATACATCATCAGCCCCAGCGGTCTGCCTTGCAGCGGCGGTTCATAATAACCGCAATCCACGGGTGGCGTAGTCGGACATCACTTAGGACTGCTAAAGAACTATCACTGGTCTGACCACCCTGAGCCACGGAACCGGGTCGCCACTACTACCCCCACCGTCTCCCTATTGCCCGGCTCCGAGTGCTCCACGGCCCAGGGGCGAGTCAAACACCCTTTAAAAAATTATGTTGGTGTTGCATCATGGACCACGGTCACCCTGGTGATATGGTGGTGGAGGATGAGGAGAAGGAGGAGGACAAGAGCAAATAGCCAAAATCAGGAAGCGTATACCCATGTGTGGGTGTGAAAAGGTGCATGGGAATACACCTCCCAAGAAAAGACACTGGATTTGAGTTTATGTTACGCTGCTATCATTCGGTGGTGTTGAGAAGTCTGGCCCAATCCAGCCCTTGTTCATTTTTATAAGAGTCAGCCTGTCAGCATTTTCAGTTGACAGGAGGATGCGCTTATCAGTTATAATTCCACCAGCGGCACTAAAAACCCGATCTGATAAAACGCTGGCGGCAGGGCAGGCCAGGACCTTCAAGGCATAGAGAGCCAGTTCATTCCACATATCTAGCTTGGATACCCAATATTTATAAGGCACAGAGGAATAACGGAGGACGTTGGTACGGTACGGCAAGGTACTCCCTCAGCATCTTCCCAAACTTTGCACTCCTTGTGAGAGTACCCTGCGCCTCAGGGCCTGTGCGATGGGAGGGTCTGAGAAAACTCTCCCAGAACTTTGACAGTGTTCCCCTGCCTCTGCTGGATTGAAGTTGTGTCTCTCTCGCCTGTACTCCTTGGTTGTCGAACGAAGTGTGCCCTCTGCCTCCAGCATTTTCAGATGGGAGTTTTTTTAATAGTTCTGCAACAAGGGCCTTCTGGTACTGCCTCATTTTTGTACACCTGTCCGCCTCAGGAATAAGAGATATAAAGTTCTCCTTGTAGAGTGGGTCTAGAAGTGTCACCAACCAGTAATCACCTAAAATTTTGAGAATGCGAGGGTCATGGGAAAGGCAGCATAACATAAACTCAGCCATGCGTGCCAGACTACTAACAGGCAAGACTTCCGTGTCCTCACCAAGAGGATGACTGACCATGCTCTCCTCCTCCTCCTCTCTGTCCTCTGGCCATCCACGCTGAACAGACGGTATGACAGCTGTGCAGATAGCACCGTCTATAGTTGGGATGAGATGAGGCTGGGCTGTGTGTAATCACCCTGTATGGTTAATTGCTCCATCTTATCGTGCTTTGCCTGCAATGCATCATCTTTGATTGTGAGCAGAGAGCGTTTCAGAAGATAGAGAAGCGGGATGGTGAGGCTAATTATGGCGTCATCGCCGCTCACCATCTTGGTGGAGTCCTCAAAGTTTTGGAGGATGGTACATATGTCTGACATCCACGTCCACTACTGAGGTCTTATGTGTGGAGTCTGAACTGAATACCGATAGCCTTTTTGATGCTGGTACTCAACAACTGCCCTCTTCTGCTCACAAATCCTTCCCAACATCTGCAATGTAGAGTTCCAACGTGTGGGGACATCACACACCAGTCTGTGAGCCAGAAGCTGCAAACGCTGCTGAAACACTGCAAGGGCGGCGGAAGCTGTAGCTGACTTTCTAAAATGGGCACACAGGCGGCATACTTTAACAAGCAGATCCGGCAGCTCCGGGTAGGATTTGAGTAACCGCTGAACCACGAGGTTAAGCACATGGGCCAGGCATGGTACGTGTGTGAGCTCGCCTCGCCTCAGAGCCGCCACCAGGTTCCGGCCAATGTCACACACGACCATGCCTGGCTGTAGGTTCAGCGGTTTGAGCCACAGATCTGCCTGCTCTTTCAGAGCTGTCCATAACTCTTCAGCATTGTGTGGTTTTTCACCTAAGCATATTAGCTTCAGCACAGCCTGTTGCCGCTTGGCCGAGGCAGTGCTGCAGTGCTTCCAGCTTGAGACTGATGTGGTCATTTCGGAGATGGAGGCTGAGGAGGAGGAGGAGGCTGAGGAGCATGAAGTGCAGGAGCTGTAGACCGTGGGGGCAACCCTGATTGACCTAAGGCCTGCAATCCTTGGCGTCGGGAGGACGTGTTCCGTCCCAAGGTCCGACTGGGTCCCGGCTTCCACTATGTTAACCCAGTGTGCCATCAGCGAGATGTACCGTCCCTGCCCACAAGCACTTGTCCACGTGTCCGTGGTTAGGTGGACTTTACCGTTAACTGCATTGTTGAGGGCACGGCTAATGTTTTGGGACACGTGCTTGTGTAATGTGGGGACGGCACACTGGGAGAAATAGTGGCGGCTGGGGACAGAGTACCGAGGGACGGCCGCCACCATCAGGTTGCGGAATGCTTCTGTCTCCACAAGCCTAAAAGGCAACATTTCGAGCCAAGCAGTCATGAATTGTGAGAATTTAGTAGTGTGGCCTGTGGGACGTTGGCTGCATATTTGCGCTTGCATTCCAAGGACTGGAGTATGAACAACTGAATGCTGCGCTGGGACAAGGACATGTACGTGCTTCCTAATGCTGCTACTTGAGAGTGTGCAATGACAGGTGCAGGGCAGGAGGCATCTTTGCATGCACTATGGACAAGGGATTGGCTTGCATGCACAACAGCAGAAGAAGAAATGGTGCCACCTGTAGACACTGTTCCTGGACCCTGGTGTTCGGCCCACAAAGTCGAGTGCTTTGCTGCCATGTGCCTGATCATGCTGGTGGTGGTCAGGCTGGTCGTTTTGCCACCCCTGCTGATGCTGGTCTGGCTCATGATGCAAATGGCCTTTTTGGAGCTATCGGCAGAGTCTTTAAAAAACAACCAGACTCGGGAAGACCTAACAGTTGTAGTGGCAACTTCCTTTGTGTTGGTGTTACGGGAAACGGTAGCCTGCCTTCTGTCTGCGGCCACCACACTGCTTCTTCCTGCCTGTTGGGGTGCTCTGCCTCCCTCCTCCTGTGTGCTGCTGTCCTTGCTCTGCATGTCCTCCTGCCAGGTTGGGTCAGTTACTATATCATCCACCACCTCGTCTCCCACTTCTGCACCCTGGTACTATTAATGACTTTCTGCCAATTGTGTCTCATCATCGTCTACCTCTTGTGACAGTTTCCCACCGTCGCCTTCGTGTGACCGTGGATGCTCAAATATTTGGGCATCGCTACACGTGATCTCCTTTTGCCCCGCTTCAAGTGGACCGGGCGAGAGGCCCGAATCTATAAATGGAAAAGTGAACAGCTCTTCAGATTGTCCAAGTGTGGGATCAGTTGTCTCTGGGTACTCGGCATGGTGGGAGAAAGGAGAATCAGGGTGAGGAATATGCGGTCCAGACTCACGGCTACTGAGACTTGACCGTGTGGAAGACAGGGTGGTGGTGGTGGTGGCTAAGTGACTGGAAGCATTATCCGCTATCCAACCAACAACCTTTTGACACTGATCTGGGTTCAATAGTGGTGTGCTGCGGTCCCCTAGAAATTGGGACAGGAAGGTCAGGCGAGAAGATGTGGGTGTTTGTTGTGGTACAATTTCGGCTTGCCCACGGCCTTGTCCTCGGCCTCTGCATGTACCATTACCATCACGTCCAGTTCCCCGTCCCTTGCCACGTGCCTTGCCCATTTTAAATGGAGGATAGTATCTTCCACGCTCACTACAAATGACTGAGTTAGAAGCGAAGTTATATGTGATCGGTGTGATGGAGAAAACAGAGTTTTAAATACCTGGCCTGTAGGTAAGTAGTGTGAACAGCAAACTACTGTGAATTGCTTCACTGACACACTGAAAAAATCGAGGCCAGAAATGGCAGTATTTTCTGACAACGTATATGTGATCCGTGTGACGGAGAAAACACAGTTTTAAATAGCTGAATTTCTAGCGCTCTAATATGGAAAGGAACTGGCTGTATTCTGCAGTGCCAACAAGCAAATGGCGCAGAAAAACGGTGTTCTCTGGATTGCTTTATAAGCAAATAATGAGGATTAAGATCCAAAGAAAAGTATTCCTGGGCCCTGAGACCTGGGCCTTTGTATAGAAATATCTAACAGCAGCAGAAGGCAGAATTGGAATGGAGCCTCTTGTGCTATATGCACTGCAGTCTGCTATATACACTGCCTGCCTGCCTATATACACTGCCTGCCTGATATCTCTGCAGATGGATTAGTCCTCAGAAGGACTGTTTGTTGATATGGATATGTGTAATGTGCGGTTTTTCTCACTACACTACCTAATGCACGATCAAATCTCTCCCTAACGCAGCAGCAGCTCTCCCTACACTGTCTGATCCGGAGTGACTGTGATGAGCATGGCGGCGCCAGGTCAGATATAGACCTGATGACGCTGTGCGGCCAGCCAGTCACTGTAATGCCCACAACCAACATGGCTATGGCATTACAGTGCATGGCAGGCAATCCCTGCATGTTCATTGGCTCTGTAAAGAGCGCCGAACATGCAGGGAGGGGACCCGACTTCCCGCCCGACCAACCCGGAAATACTCGGTGAGCGCAGAGCATCTCGAGCAGTGAGATACTCGGGCGAGCACCGAGCAGTAGTGAGCATGCTCGCTCATCACTAGTTGTCATTAAGATTTAAAAAGAGAAAACACAGAAATGTGACAGTAAATGGCTTCACCCAACCAATAACCATGAGTGGAGAAAAAGTGTTTTTGTTATCATTCATTTTCTCTGAAACAAGGCCAAGAAAGGAAAAATTCTGCCGGGGTATGTAAACTTTTGAGCAGAACTGTATATGCGCCAGCCCCAGTGTCTCCTATTCTATATACTCCAGCCCCAGTGTCTCCTATTCTATATACTCCAGCTTCTTCTGTGATGTATATGCTCTAGCCCCAATGTATCCTGTGATGAATATACGCCAGCCCCAGTGTCTCCTATTCTATATACTCCAGTCCCAGTGTCTCCTATTCTATGTACTCCAGCTTCTTCTGTGATGTATATGCTCTAGCCCCAATGTATCCTGTGATGAATATACGCCAGCCCCAGTGTCTCCTATTCTATATACTCCAGCTCCAGTGTCTTCTGTGACGTAGCTAATGTAGCCCTAATGTCTCTTATGCAGAGGTGTCGCATGATAAAGAAGTGGGACACAAGTTCCCTGCCCTATCACTATCTCTTTCATATGCCACAGATCGCCATAGGCCTGCGGTTAACGAGATGTCAGCATACTCACGCAGGTGGCTCGATGACATCATTGCATCGCTCTGCTCTGCTGTCCCGCCATGGAAGAGGAGACAGAGGCTGTGATGTAGGGAATCAGGATTAAGTGAGAATAAACTTTATTTTTTTAAATAATCGGGCAGTGGAGCCATCCTACTATATATCTGGAGTAGTGGGTCCATCATACTACATATAGAGTAGTGGGGCCATTATACTATATGTATGTGGGGCAGTGGGACCATCATAGTATATACAGGTGCATCTCACTAAATTAGAATATCTTCAAAAAGTTAATTTATTCCAGTTCTTCAATACTGTTTCAGTATGCTCCACAATCATGAGGAAGACTGCTGACTTGACAGATGTCCAGAAGGCAGTCATTGACACACTCCACAAGCTCCTAGAGTTCCAATTTTCATTTGCAAATCAAGGTCCCAGAGTCTGGAGGAAGAGTGGAGAGTCCACAATCCAAGCTGCTTGAGTTCTAGTGTGAAGGCTCCACAATCAGTGATGGTTTGGGGGGCCATGTCATCTGCAGGTGTAGGTCCACTATGTTTTATCAAGACCAAAGTCAGCACAGCCGTCTACCAGGACATTTTACAGCACTTCATGCTTCCCTCTGCCGACAAGCTTTTTGGAGATGGAAATGTCATTCTCCAGCAGGACTTGGCCCCTGTCCACACGGCCAAAAGTACTAATACCTGGTTTACACACAACAGTATCACTGTGCTTGATTGGCAGCAAACTCGCCTGACCTTAACCCCATAGAGAATCTATTATAGAGAATCTATGGGGTATTGTCAAGAGGAAGATGAGAGACACCAGACCCAACAATGCAGATGAGCTGAAAGGCAGCTTTTTGTATTGAAGAACAGAAATAAATTAACTTTTTGATGATATTCTAATTTAGTGAGATGCACCTGTATATGGAGCAGTGGGACCATCATGCTATATATATGGAGGAGTGGGGGCATCATACTAAATATAGAGCAGTGTGTGTGTGTCACCCCAGGCCTGGATGCCACAAACAATAATCTGTTTCTGAAAGCAGGAGGGAGGTCCCCTGGTTAGGGACAATTAGCATACAGCACCTCCTGTCCCAGGCCTGCAGGGGGAGCTGGCTGCCCCTATAAAAGCTGGAACTGGGGGCAGGGTTAGAGAAAACTGGACGACCTAGCTCAGGAGTGAGACTAGTCCCAGAGAAGGAGGGACAGTTCAGCTGTAGCTGAGGAGTCTGTGAGGCAGAGGAGAAACTGCAAGCCAGGGACAGAGGCGACGAGAGCCGGTCCTGGAAGAGAACCAATCTACCGGACATTGGGGTCCGAGGCTGTCAGGGTTACAAGCTCAGCAGCAGAGAACCAACCTCCGAGGGATTTCAGGTCCCTTGGCCTAAGAAGCCTGGAGGCTCCGCCACACAGAGGGACCAGTACATCGAGGAGCAAGCAACAGGTACCCAAGGCCTGAGTCGCAAGCCATACAGGAGAGAAGTACACGGCCAGCTCAGGGACGTGGGCTATTACACCACGAAAAGGGGGATAGTCAGAAAGAGCATAGAGAGAACGGTAGGCCTACACACTCACCCTGACCAGTGGGGCTCGCCCGAATGCTCTCAGACACCCAGGCCCATTCCTAACCGGTACTGTTGGGTCATTAATAATATCTACAATAAAAACCCTGAACTGTTTGAAGCGGACTCTGAACTCTTACTATTGCGGCCTGCACTATCACCCCCAACATCCACCTACACTGCCCTGAGGCTACACTCTTCCCGTGGGGAGTTATCCTACCCCTGTGCTGCACACCAACACCAGCCTCAGCGGTCTGCCTTGCAGCGGCGGTTATCTCCAACCGCAATCCACGGGTGGCGTAGTCGGACATTCAAAACACTGATAAATAGACTGCCACCATTTGGTCTGACCACCCTGAGCCACGGGATCGGGTTGCCACTACTACCCCCATCAGCACCGTACACTAGAAGGCCCGGTTCCGGGTACCCCACGGCCCAGGGGGCGAGTCAGCTTTGGCGTAGTCGGCAGAATTGTGACCAACCCGCCACAAACGGGTATTGCGTGCCTGGAAAAGACTCTATACATATCTGAGTGAAGTTTCCCGCCATTCGGGGCCATTTCCCGCCAATCGGAGTCGTTTCCCGCCATCGGGCGCCATCTTCGGGACGCCGCGCGGGAAGAAGAGGGGCGTGGACGTCCAAAAACGCGCGAGACCTGAAGCCCCGCCCTACGTTGAGACGCTGCGCAAGGTCCTGGAAGGAGATCCAGCGGATGCCGACGTCATCACCGAGCAACGCAAGGTCCTCGCCCAGAGCATCGCGAGCGGAGCCGCGGCCTACAGAAGAGGATCGCCAGAAGGTAGGCACGGTTAACTAGGGGGGAGGAAGATGTCGGACGCGGAGGGACCCTCTACCACCAGCGTAGCCGCTGCAGCTGTGATGCCATTTTCCATGCCCTATATTCATAGGCAGATTATAATGAGGGCAATCCGGGCGACCGCCCAGGGCCCCGAGCCTGCAGGGGGCACGCGGCTCCAGGCGGGGTGTCTAATGCCGGATTGCCCTCATTATATGTGCGGGCCGCCGCGGCACATAGCGGTAACAGTGGCGGGAAGGGGGGGGCCCGGACCGCTCCCCCAGCAGCGGCCGCCGCTACTTCTTCATCGACCGGGCCAGCACTGCAGCAGTTAACTTCCCTGTGCTGGCCCAGCCGCGTCACTGCTAGGAGACACGGCCCTGTGCGCGGCTGTGTCTCCTAGCTGTGACGTCACGCAGTGCTCCCCGGCCTGCAGTGCTGCACCGGAAAAGAGAGAGAGCAGGCAGGAGGAATGGAGCCGGGGGATGGTGAGTTTGTGTGTGTGTGGGCAGAGCAGATGTGTGTGTGGGCAGGTGTGCGTGTGTTTGTGGGCAGGTGTCTGTGTGGGCAGGTGTGTGTGTGTGGGGGCAGGTGTGTGTGTGTGTATATGTGTGAGTATATGTGTGTGTGTGTGGGCAGGTGTGTGTGTGTTTGTGGGCAGGTGTCTGTGGGGGCAGGTGTCTGTGTGGGCAGGTGTGTATGTGTATATGTGTGTGTGTATATGTGTGTGTGTGTGTGTGTGGGCAGGTGTCTGTGTGGGCAGGTGTGTGTGTGGGCAGGTGTGTGTCTGTGTGTGTGGGCAGGTGTGTGGGCAGATGTGTGTATATGGGTGTGTGTGTGTGTTTGTGGGCAGGTGTCTGTGTGGGCAGGTGTGTGTGTGGGCAGGTGTGTGTGTGTGTGTGGGCAGGTGTGTGTGTGTGTGTGGGCAGGTGTGTGTGTGTGTGTGTGGGCCGGTGTGTGTGTGTGTGGGCCGGTGTTTGTGTGTGTGTGTGGGCAGGTGTGTATGTGTGTGTGTGTGGGCAGGTGTGTGTGTGTGTGTGTGGGCAGGTGTGTTTGTGTGTGGGCAGGTGTGTGTGTTTGTGGGCAGGTGTGTGTGTGTGTGTGGGCAGGTGTGTATGTGTGTGGGCAGATGTGTGTGTGTGTGGGCAGGTGTGTGTGTGTGTCTGTGTGGGCAGGTGTGTGTGTGTATATGTGTGTGTGTGTGTGTGTGTGTGTGTGTGTGGGCAGGTTAGAAAGTCTTGCCCTGTTGAACACTACACCTGACTTGAGGCCACCACCTCTTGGTTGTCCAATGTTCTTGCCTCTCTAGGGCTCTTCTCAGATATTCATTATACCAGCTCCCCAGAATACCAAAGTTAGGGTGGGTGACCGCGAGCCCTGGTGGTGGTCATAACTGCGGCCACCCAGGGGCAATACTCCATAACAACAATCCCCTGAGGTGGTGTAGGATGTAAGGACCTATTCACACTACATTCAGCGCTGCATTCAGGTCTTTACACAAGGCTTAAAACTGAATCCCTGAAATTCAGGATTGTGCTGTCTGAAATGAGACATCTGAAAGCAGAGAAAATGGAGCCTAAAGATTCAGACTTTAGCCTCGGTTTGCCTTTGTTCAAATCAATGGCTATGTCAAGGCACATCTGAATGCCATTTTTCAGGGATTTAGATAGAAGCCTGGAAAGAGGAGATGAATGCATTGCAAAATTCAGTGTGAATAGACCCTTATATCTGGAGTCTTGATATTGATGCCACAAGCATTTTACTTGTTTTTAACTTAAAAAAAAAATACACACACACAAAGTATACACACACGCACACACACACTATACATACACACACACTATACATACACACACATTATACACACACACACACTAAACATACACACACACAGATGTGTATGTGGGCAGGTGTGTGTGTGTGGGCAGGTGTGTGTGTTTGTGGGTAGGTGTGTGTGTGTGTGATGTCTGTTTGTATGTATTTTTGTGTTTCAAATGTGTTTATGCGTGTCTGTATATGTTTGTGTGTGTGTATGACTGCATGTGGCCTCCTGCTGAGTATAGTTGGCGCCGTGCGTCCTCCTGATGTCTCTGGGGGGGCTCCGTGCAGCCTCCCGCTGTGTATAGATGGCTACGTGCGGCCCCCCGCTTTTTATAGACGGCGCCTTGTGGCCCCCCGCAGTGTATAGATGGCTACATGCGCCCCCCGCTGTGTATAGATGGCTACGTGCGGCCCCCCGATGAGTATAGATGTCGCCATGCGGCCTCCTGCTGTGTATAGATGGCTACGTGCGGTCTCCCGCTGAGTATAGATGGTGCTGTGCGGCCTCCTGCTGTCTCTGGGGGGAGCGCCGTGCGGCATCTATACTCAGCAGGAGGCCGCACGTAGCCATCTATACACGTATACTCAGCAGGAGGCCGCACGTAGCCATCTATACGTTGCCATCTATACACAGCGGGAGGCCGCACGGCGCCATCTATACACAGCGGGAGGCCGCACAGCGCCATCTATACACAGCGGGAGGCCGCACGGCGCCATCTATACACAGCGGGAGGCCGCACGGCGCCATCTATACACAGCGGGAGGCCGCACGGCGCCATCTATACACAGCGGGAGTCTCAGTGCTTTGCAAGAGCAGTCAATAAATTCTGCTTGACTAATTCTGAGCACCATAAAGTCTGGTTCGCTTCTAACCTGCTGTCTTCATTTTCAGCTTGCTGAATTCTAACTCATTTACTGTCATTCGAGACGATGCCTTTGCTGGTCTCTTTCACCTTGAATACCTGTAAGTGCTCCACTTAATGTCATATTTTTGATTCTGTTCTTCTTCATCTTTTGGCATGTGCAATTGTATGAGCAAGTATTCATATGAATTTACGACCTACTTAAACCTTTGAGGACCTTAAATTTTATTCAATCAAATTTTTTTCCAGTTTAAAACTATGGGACATATATGTGCCTTGGTCCTCAAAGGGTTTTTAAAGGGGCTGCAAACATAAATACGAAAAAAATAATTCAATTAGTGCTTTTTGTGTTCATTTAATTTTTATTTGAAGTCCATTTTTTTATATACCTTGAAATTAAGCCCTACCCCATGGAATGAAGCCCTACCTACATGACATCTGAGAGCTACATGGATCCCGCTTGTGAGGTGCCTGTGCCTGTCCGTCACTACTATTCAGTTTTAGGGTCCACTCACTAAGCCATATATTCTCTCATGCAAGAGAATAGGGCCAATTATGCTAATGACACTGGGCTCAAACTCTGTCAGAGCTTCAACTGAGTTGTGATCCGATTCTCTCGCAGCACAGATATGGAGAAGATGGAGAACTTAATTTCTCCATCTTCTCCATAGTCTCTGTGAGTGTTCATCGGACTGCACTTGGATGACATCCGATTGCAGTCCAATGTTTTACGTGCACCCATAGACTTGTATGGGTGCACATGGTCCGAATATCGAATGAGATTATTTTCTCATGCCAATAATCGCACTGTCCCATAGTATAACATAGGGCCGAGTCCTATCCGATAAAACATCACATAGCATTCGGCCGTGTTATACGACAGTGTGAGCGAGCCCTTAGAGTCAAGGAATATTTACATGCAGATGATGATATTACTCTCCAAGTGTATATTTTTTTAGGCGAGTTCATAGTAAATGCTTTGCATTTTTGACATGTGATCAACTAAAGAACAAGAAAGATTTAGGACCTCGCCTATAGAGAAACGGAAAATAGTTTGGAGGACTTGCATGTCCTTTTTTATTTATTATGAGAAAATCATAAAAGATCCTGTTTTTTAACCATGCTGTGACTTTCTGATGAGGGAGAGGGAGAGAGCTGCCCTATTCAGAGTCTGTAATAAGACCTGCTGACAAAAGTGTTGAAGATACAGTCTAATGTGAATTAACAATGAAAAGAAGTTAATTTAACAAATGGCTTGTATTTTTTTTAATACAAACTTTTTTGTCTTTACAGCTCCTTTAAAGGGAATCTGTCATCAGGTTTTTGCCACCTAATCTGAGAGCAGCATAATGTAGGGTTAGAGGCACTGATTCCAGTAATGTGTCACTTACTGGGCTGCTTAGTGTTGTTTTGATAAAATCATTGATTTGTCAGAAGGTAATTATCACTAGATGACTAGTAAGTTCTGTAGGACCCCACCCCCATCACTGATCAGTAGATTTCTGTGTACACTGAGCATGGGCAGAAAGCTGCCAATCAGTGGTGTGGGTGGGGCTATACAGAGCGCAGCATTCAGAGAGCTGCTAGATCTGCAGCAGATAAAACGGTGATTTTCTCAAAATGACAACAAGCAGCTGAAAAAGTGACACATCGCTGGAATCAGGGTATCTGCCCCAATATTGTGCTGCTCTCATATGAGGCAGCACAATTAATATTATGCCAAATTAATTTCCCATGAACTATCACATGATCTATCACAGGGGATCATGTGACATGTCACGTGATAAATCAGGTGTGTGGAGGGGGCCCGCGCCTTCTAAACTGCCCGGGGCCCTTGCTACTCTTAATCCACCCCTGCCTATATCCCCGGAGCGGCCTGGCTGCCCCAGTATGCCGGCGAGTCGCATACCTTGGGCGACTTTAAAGAAAGTCTGTATAGCCTGTTCAAAGTTTATCCCCTGACAGAAGAACAGAAAGTAAGCATACTGATAGGGCAGTTAACTGGTGCGGCCCAGCGGGAGGTAAAGTCTTGGACAGCTGAGGAGAAAAGGACTGTAAGGGGGGTTCTGACCCGTCTACGGGACACCTTTGATACCCGTACCTCGGGAGAAATCAAAATGCGGTTCTATGGATGTAAGCAGCGAGCTCAAGATAGCATCCGAGATTATGCCCTAAATTTACAGGAAGCCTTGGGGGCAATTAAGCAAGCTGACCCTGGCAGAGTGCAGGATACAGATAAACTATTGACTGACCAGTTCATAGAAGGTCTGCTGTCCAGCGCCCACAGAACCCAGCTGCGCCTCATGGCCCTACAGAACCCCGATTTGACTTTTGCACAGTTCAAAGATAGGGCCATCCGGGAGCTCCGATAACCTGCACCTGGTGGCGCTGTAGCTTCCCGGCGCCCTGCCATCCCTTACCACCAGGGGGTGGCGCCCTATCCCGCAGACCTTGTGGGGGCTGATGCGCAGACTCTAAATCCATCCCTGCCTGCAAACCTGCACCATCAGGTCCAAGAACTAACAAAGAGTGTTGCTGCATTGACCACGACCGTACAGTCATTACAGATCGACCCGTCAGGACCAATCAAGCTGGCTTCCAGTCTGGAGGATGTCCCGTGGCGTCGACGGAGGAGAATCCCGTCGTTCAGAGGGAGGCCCGCCGATCATTACACTGAGGATGGACAGCCGATATGCCGCCGTTGCAGCCAGCCGGGACACGTAGCCAGGTACTGTACTTTAAATGGGTCAGACCTGGGGCAAAGGGCCAACCCCCAGGCATAAGGTCATCAGGCCCATCTATTTGGCGTGATAAGTACGTAGGGGGACACCCGGTTTTACCCGTAGTGCTGGACGGTATCCCCATGAGTGCACTGCTGGACACTGGGTCCCAAGTGACTACCATCCCCTATGTACTTTTCAAGCAGTACTGGAGTGACACTGATATAACTCGTTATCCAGACGATGACTTGAGCATCATCGCCAGCAATGGTCAACCCCTGCCGCAGGTGGGGTTCAGAGAGATGACCATTAAGATTGGTAAAGTTGAACTGCCGGCACAGGGAGTGATCATTGTGGACATTGACCGTCGAGAAAGTCACCCTAAAATAACCTTGGGTACTAATGTGATTGAAAATTGTCTTTCAGAAGCAATTGTAATTTTGCAGCAGGTGGCGATGAACGCGAGGTCCAGCCAACAGAGGGTCCTCCAGAAGGAGATAAGAGCCCTGATGAGATGGCAACAGGTAGAACTGTCTGGTGGTGAGATCGGTAGCGTGAGGATGAGCGACCCGTTCCCCATTGCCATGCCCCCCAAAAGTGAAATGATCTGGTGTCGGACTGCAATCGGGTTAAGAGGGAGAGACTACCAAGCCATGGTAGAACCCGTGTACTCAGACAGCAGGCCCACCATTTTGACAGCCCGGGGGGTGGTCGATGTCCGCCATGGAAAGGTGCCCGTCCGGATCTTAAACATTGGGGAAAGGGAAGTACACTTGCCCCGGTACGCTACACTAGCCAAATTGTATACTGTTGAACACAATGCTGTCAGGGCCATGGAACCCTTGCCTCCATCTCCCCAGGCGGAGGGTAATGGTTCCCAGAAACCCAAGGAGGACTGGTGCCAGAAACTCCACGTGGGTGCTGACTCCACTCCCTTGCACCAAAAACAAGGAGTCTACCGGGTGGTTCAAGAGTACGAGAGAATCTTTAGTAAGCACCCGCTAGACTTCGGCAGAGTGAAAGGGGTAGAACACCACATCCCCACGGGGAGCCACCCACCAATAAAAGAAAGATACAGACCTGTACCACCCCGCACACTATCAGAACGCAAAGGGCATGCTGAGAGAAATGAAGGAAGCCGAGGTCATTAGAGACAGTTGTAGCCCCTGGGCAGCCCCCTTGGTTCTGGTAAAAAAGAAAGACTGTACTATGAGAATGTGCGTGGACTATAGAGAAGTCAATCGTATCACCCATAAAGACGCATACCCGTTGCCTAGAATAGAGGAGTCTTTGGTCGCACTAAAATCAGCTAATTTCTTCTCTACTTTGGACCTTACTAGTGGGTACTGGCAGGTTCCTGTGGCAGAGGCTGATAAGGAGAAGACCGCCTTCACCACCCCGATGGGATTAAGTGAATTCAACTATATGCCGTTCGGGCTCTGCAACGCACCCGGGACCTTACAGAGGCTGATGGAATGCTGTCTAGGGCACCGAAACTTTGAGACGGTCCTACTTTACCTGGACGACGTGATTGTCTATTCGAAGACTTACGAGGACCATCTAAAGCACCTGGCCGAGGTGTTCGAGGCCCTGGCAGGCTTTGGCATGAAAGTGAAACCCTCCAAGTGCCATCTGTTAAAGCCGAAGGTACAGTACCTGGGACACGTGGTGAGTGCAGAAGGAGTAGCCCCCGACCCTGACAAAATCATGGCAATAAAGAACTGGCCAAGCCCCTCTAACATAAAAGAAGTGAGGCAGTTGGTCGGGTTGGTAGGCTACTACCGAAGGTTCATCCCCAGGTTCACCAAGATGGCAGCCCCTATGCAGGACCTCCTTATAGGACAATCTAAGACCAGAAGCCAAAAGCCACCCTTCAAGTGGGACAAGCCGGAAGAGGCGTCCTTCCGCCAGCTGAAGATGGCCCTCACGGGGGATGAGATCCTGGCCTACCCTGATTATGGCCAGCCTTTTATCCTCCACACAGACGCCAGTAATGTGGGGCTGGGAGCCGTACTGTCACAGAACCAACAGGGCAGAGAAAGGGTGATCGCGTACGCCAGCCGGAAGCTGAGGCCCACCGAGAGAAACGCGGAGAATTACAGCTCCTTTAAGCAGGAGTCCTTGGCAGTGGTGTGGGCCGTAACAGAATGTTTCAAGCATTACCTGGCCTCTGTGAAGTTCACTGTGTACACGGACAACAATCCGTAGACACATCTGGACAATGCGAGACTTGGTGCCCTAGAGCAGCGGTGGATGGCCCGGCT
Source organism: Phyllobates terribilis (assembly GCF_046119375.1). Taxonomy (NCBI): domain Eukaryota; kingdom Metazoa; phylum Chordata; class Amphibia; order Anura; family Dendrobatidae; genus Phyllobates; species Phyllobates terribilis. The sequence goes on from NW_027362820.1 coordinate 1,090,455, forward strand.
AGCAAACTATGACTTCACCATCAAGTACCAGGCAGGCCGAGCCAATGCCAATGCAGATGCCCTATCGAGAATGCCCCACTTGCCCGATAAGGGAGAAGATCCAGATGAGTTGGAGGAAATAGAGCTCCCTGCATTCCACCGGTACGGGGCCACTCAGTACTCCCACCGTGTAAGAGACAAAGACTTGACCACTGTCATGTTCAATCCCTTACCTCACCACGGCTGGGCTGAAATGCAAGATAGTGACCCTGCAATTCGCCTGGTGAAAGACCTGTTGACCCAGGCAGACGCTAGCCCTGGCTCGGACGCTCCAGAGGAAGCCAAGCAGTTATGGAAGGAGAAAAGCAGGCTATTCCTCTACGAAGGTAAGCTGTGCAGAAGGCTTGTCAACCACCGGACGCACGAGCTGACCTGGCAGGTAGTGGTCCCGAGACGAGATGCAGCAATGGTCCTGGAGGCCTACCATGACAGAGCGGGACACTTCGGGTGGAAGAAACTGGAGTTCCTACTGAGAGAGCGGTTCTACTGGGTCGGAATGAGAGGGGCCATAGAGAAGTGGTGCAGGGACTGCGGCCCATGTAACCTCAGAAGGAAGGATGGTACCAGCCAGAAGACGCCTTTGATGCCCATCGTCACCAGGCAGCCTCTTGGGCTGGTAGCTCTGGACCATGTGAAACTGGCTCCAAGCCGGTCGGGCTACGTCTATGCCCTGACAATAGTGGACCACTATTCCCGGTTCCTGGTGGTGGTTCCTGTTAAAGACTTGACAGCCCAAACAGCGGCCAGAGCCTTCCAACAACACTTCTGCCATCCACACGGGTATCCGGAGCAGGTCTTGACAGATCAAGGTCCAGCGTTTGAGGCTGAAATCTTCCAGGAGTTCTGCAACCTCTACGGCTGTAAGAAGATTCGGACAACGTCTTACCACCCACAAACCAACGAGCTGTGTGAGAAAATGAATATTATCGTCATTGATCTCCTCAAAACGTTGCCCCTGGAAGAACGCAGCCTGTGGCCGGAGAAGCTGCCAGACCTGATAGACTTATACAACCATATCCCGGTGAATGCTACAAATTGCACCCCGGCTTACCTGATGAGGGCAAGACCAGGTAAGCTGCCGATAGACCTGGAGATGGGAGTCCTCCCCACCTCCCCAGACGCGGACTGGGATACGGAACGGCGGCTACAGTACAAGAAGGTACAGGAGAGTGTGGAGAGGAGTCTGGCTCAAGCGAGAGAAAAGCAAGAGAGGCTCTTCAACCAACACGCCCCTGCTGGTCTCCTGGAGCCTGGTGAGCAGGTCCTGAAGCGGAAGAGAAGGCTTCACAAGCTAGATGACCAGTGGGAGAGCGACCCGTACACAGTACTGCAGTCCAACCACAACAACCCGAAGGTATGTGTAATTACCAAGGATGGAGGAGAAACCACTAGCACCGTCTCCAGAGACCACCTAAAAAGGTGCCCCAAGCAACTACAGAGTGCAGGAGAAGATCAAGATGACCTTGAACCCGCAGAAGACAAGAAAGAAATGATCAGCACAGTTCTTGGAGAGTTCCCCCGGTCCTGGACTCGGATAAATGATGCAATAGTGGTACCCGTCCTACACTTCCTTCAACCAACCCAGCAGGAACCTACAGGAGAGCAGGAGGAATCAGAAGACCAAGCAGCCCTAGAGGCAGAAGAACCCATGCCAGCAGCCCAGGAGAGTCAACCCTCTGGTGACAGTGAGCCTGCCATACCTGCGGTAAGCCAAAGGACCCACAGATAGCTGCCTGCACTGCCTGTAAACCCAGCTAGTAGCTGTACCCTGAATGCTAGTGGGGAAAGTCAGGTTAGAACACCACCAGACAGAGGGTTACGCAGGTCAACCCGGAGCACTAGGGGGCAAATACCAGCTCGCTGGAAGATCTAAATGCTGTATATTGTAAATGTTTTATGTTTGTTGCCTGGTTGCTAATTATGTTTTTCCAGTCTTTCTAGTTCATGGACTAACAGGTTATGGACGCTGAATAACCGGAACTGTCTTGTAGATAGTTGCATCTTTCGAAGATGGCCACGGAAGAAAAATCTGTCCGGTGTGGCCTCCTTGTGGCCCAAAGTAGAGAGCTCAGCCTTGTCGCCACGCCCAAGGCGAGGAACTTGGGGTTTATGGAAACAGGTCCCCACACCGTGGAAAACTTCACACCTTGTTGGGTGACATGGACACCCGGTCACGGAAGCGCCGTGACCTCAAGGACAAAATATACTTGTATATATGTTATGTTGTCATTTATACCCTGTATTTGTGTTTCCTGTTTAGTCCGGAGTACTAAATTTTACTAGGGGAGAATGTGTCACCCCAGGCCTGGATGCCACAAACAATAATCTGTGTCTGAGAGCAGGAGGGAGGTCCCCTGGTTAGGGACAATTAGCATACAGCACCTCCTGTCCCAGGCCAGCAGGGGGAGCTGGCTGCCCCTATAAAAGCTGGAACTGGGGGCAGGGTTAGAGAGAACTGGAAGACCTAGCTCAGGAGTGAGACTAGTCCCAGAGAAGGAGGGACAGTTCATCTGTAGCTGAGGAGTCCGTGAGGCAGAGGAGAAACTGCAAGCCAGGGACAGAGGTGACGAGAGCCGGTCCTGGAAGAGAACCAATCTACCGGGCATTGGGGTCCGGGGCTGTCAGGGTTACAAGCCCAGCAGCAGAGAACCAACCTGCGAGGGATTTCAGGTCCCTTGGCCTAAGAAGCCTGGAGGCTCCGCCACACAGAGGGACCAGTACAGCGAGGAGCAAGCAACAGGTACCCAAGGCCCTAGTCGCATGCCATACAGGCGAGAAGTACACGGCCAGCTCAGGGACGTGGGCTATTACACCACGAAAAGGGGGATAGTCAGAAAGAGCATAGAGAGAACGGTAGGCCTACACACTCACCCTGACCAGTGGGGCTCGCCCGAATGCTCTCAGACACCCAGGCCCATTCCTAACCGGTACTGTTGGGTCATTAATAATATCTACAATAAAGACCCTGAACTGTTTGAAGCGGACTCTGAACTCTTACTATTGCGGCCTGCACTATCACCCCCAACATCCACCTACACTGCCCTGAGGCTACACTCTTCCCGTGGGGAGTTATCCTACACCTGTGCTGCACACCAACACCAGCCTCAGCAGTCTGCCTCGCAGCGGTGGTTATGCCTGACCGCAATCCATGGGTGGCGTAGTCGGACATTCAAAACACTGATAAATAGACTGCCACCATTTGGTCTGACCACCCTGAGCCACGGGATCGGGTTGCCACTACTACCCCCATCAGCACCGTACACTAGAAGGCCTGGTTCCGTGTACCCCACGGCCCAGGGGGCGAGTCATGTGCAACAAATTATACATACACATATGGGGCAGTGGGGCTTCATACTATATACAAGTGCTTCTCACAAAATTAGAATATCATCAAAAGTTAGTTTATTTCAGTTCTTCAATGCAAAAAGTGAAACTCCTATATTATGTAGAGTCATTACACACAGAGTGATCTATTATATAGAGTCATTACACAGAGGGATCTATTATATAGAGTCATTACACACAGAGGGATCTATTACATAGAGTCATTACACACAGAGGGATCTATTATATAGAGTCATTACACACAGAGGGATCTATTATATAGAGTCATTACACACAGAGGGATCTATTATATAGAGTCATTACACACAGAGGGATCTATTATATAGAGTCATTACACACAGAGGGATGTATTATATAGAGTCATTACACACAGAGGGATCTATTATATAGAGTCATTACACACAGAGGGATCTATTATATAGAGTCATTACACACAGAGGGATCTATTATATAGAGTCATTACACACAGAGTGATCTATTATATAGAGTCATTACACAGAGGGATCTATTATATAGAGTCATTACACACAGAGGGATCTATTATATAGAGTCATTACACACAGAGGGATCTATTATATAGAGTCATTACACACAGAGGGATCTATTATATAGAGTCATTACACATAGAGGTATTTATTTTAAGTGTTTATTTCTGTTAATGTTGATGATTATGGCTTACAGCCAATGAAAACACAAACGTCATTATCTCAGTAAATTAGAATACTTCATAACAACAGCTTGAAAAATGTTTTTAAAATCAGAAAAGTTGGCCTACTGAAATGTATGTTTAGTAAATGCTCTCAATACTTGTTCGGGCTCCTCGTGCATCAATTACTGCATCAATGCGGCAATGTGGCATGGAGGGATCAGCCTGTGGCACTGCTGAGGTGTTATGGAAGCCCAGGTGGCTTTGATAGCAGCCTTCAGCTCATCTGTATTGTGGGGTCTGGGGTCTCATCTTCCTCTTGACAATACCCCATAGATTCTCTATAATAGATTTTCTATGGGGTAAAGGTCAGGCGAGTTTGCTGCCAATCAAGCACAGTGATACTGTTGTGTGTAAACCAGGTATTGGTACTTTTGGCCGTGTGGACAGGGGCCAAGTCCTGCTGGAGAATGACATTTCCATCTCCATAAAGCTTGTGGGCAGAGTGAAGCATGAAGTGCTGTAAAATGTCCTGGTAGACGGCTGCGCTGACTTTGGTCTTGATAAAACACAGTGGACCTCCACCAGCAGATGACATGGCCCCCCAAACCATCACTGATTGTGGAGACTTCACACTAGACCTCCAGCAGCTTGGATTGTGGCCTCTCCACTCTTTCTCCAGACTCTGGGACCTTGATTTCCAAATGAAATGCAAAATTTACTTTCATCTGAAAACAACACCTTGGGCCACTGAGCATCAGTCCAGGTCTTTTTCTCTTTGGCCCAGGTAAGACGCTTCTGGCGTTGTCTATTGGTCATGAGGGGCTTGACACAAGCAATGCGACACTTGTAGCCCATGTCCTGGATACATCTGTGTGTGGTGGCTCTTGAAGCAATGACTCCAGCAGCAGTCCACTCCTTGTGAATATCCCCCACATTTTTGAATGGCCTTTTCTTAGCAATCCTTTCAAGGCTGCGGTTATCCCAGTTGCTTGTGCACCTTTTTCTACCACACTTTTTCCTTCCATGTCCATTAATATGCTCGGATACAGCACTCTGTGAACAGCTGCTTCTTTAGCAATGACCTTTTGTGGCTTACCCTCCTTGAGGAGTGTGTCAATGACTGCCTTCTGGACATCTGTCAAGTCAGCAGTCTTGCCCATGATTGTGGAGCCTACTGAAACAGACTAAGGGACCTTTTTAAATGCTTAGGAAGCCTTTGCAGGTGTTTCTTGTTAATTCGAATTTACTGAGATAATGACTTTTGTGTTTTCATTGGCTGTAAGCCATAATCATCAACATTAGCAGAAATAAACACTTAAAACAGATCACTCTGTTTGTAATGACTCTGTATAATATATGAGTTTCACTTTTTGGATTTAAGAACTGAAATAAATTCACTTTTTGATGATATTCTAATTTTCTGAGAAGCACCTGTATGTAGCAGTGCGGCAATTATACTATATACAGTCAGGAGAATAAGTACTTGATATACTGACAATTTCGAAAGTTTTTCCACCTACAAAGAATGAAGAGGTCTGTTTTGTTCTACTTAACTGCTGCAACTTGGACCTTTAACAGGATTTATATTTCACCTATGAGAAAGCATACTATGTGTATTTGGCAGATTAACTCAGGAATGCTTATGATAAACTGAATACATGGATTGGAGTCCTATTTGTATACAGAATATTGACTATTAATGCTGGCAGAGTAAGTCTTAGGCTATATTCACACTAGGTGTTTTTTTTCTGCAGCAAAACATAATCTCTTGGCAGGAAAGAAGTAGTGTCAAAAACGCAGGTTTTGGTGTGTTTTTTGCAGTGGTTCTTGGTGCATTTTTGGTGCGTTTTTCAGGATCCCAAAGTTCAGCTTTGCTTCCACCATAGACACATGAAAACAGGTCACCATTGCAAGACATATGTTCATGAAAAAGTACACATTACAAATGTAACAGGGGGGGGTGGGGGGTGAATTGGTCTGGAATGGTTTATCTAAGACCCTGGCAGTGCATTGAATTTGTAGGACACTATTTACTTTCACATTATGGTTTGCCATTGAGTTGCTCAGACATTGTTCATTTTCACACCTCCCTGGGCCACAGGTGTTGTTCAATCTCACACTTAGCTCAACCAATGTTTACTTTGTAGGCATCACTAATTTAATTAAACTGTAATAATCCAAGCTGCTATCTCAGGTGACCAAGACAAGATGGTTTAAACTTGGGAAAATCACAAGAATAAATGTGTGTCACATACTTGCTTTTTTCACTAAAAACGCAGCAAAATGTTCACACTAGGCTTTTTTTCAGCATTTTTTTCCACCACCCTTTTTTTAATGGGTGAAAAACGCTGAAACAAGTGACATACTCTATTGCAAAAAGCCATGGAAAGCACAAAATACTGAGGACAAATAAGCAAGCTTTGTGCATGAGATTTCGGAAATCTCATAGACTTTGTTGGTACTGTAAAACGCAGCTGAAAATTTGCATAAAAAAGCCCGCTAAAAAAACGTCTAGTGTGAATATAGCCTTGTATAACAGTTTGCCAATGAGTTAGGATATATGACCATGATGCAGAAATGCTGCTGATTTTTCCTAAGCGTTTCTGCATCTCCCTGGGTTGTCAAGCGCTTTGCCAAGTGATTTTAGCATCACTCGGATCACGGTGCTGTAAAAGGACCTTCCATGACGTCATTTAGTCATGTGACAGGTCACGCGACCTCCGATGTCAGCGGTCGCGTGACCTGTCACATGACTAAATGGCGTCATGGAAGGTCCTTTTACCACCGCGAGCAGCCGAAGAGCCAGCAGCACCGCCGGGAGCAGACAGGGGCCATCAGAAGGTAAGTATATGTTTATTTTTTATTTTAATTCTATTTAACTACAGGTACTATGGTACCCGGGTCTGGAGGAGAGTCTCTTCATCTCCAGACCCGGGTACCATCCACGCATTGAGTCGCATAATATCCACATGTGTATTTGTAGTCATGCGGATGTTATGCGTTCCAATGCAAGTCAATGGCGGCTAAATCGCAGCGACTCTGCAGAATTAAAGGACGTGCTGCGGATTTTTCCGCAATGATAATCCGCAGTGGAAATCTCTGCAGCATGTGCACAGCACATGCGGATTATCATTGGGGACCATTGCAGACCTATCACCAAGCGTTTTTTAAGTGTTTCCGCGGCTGAAGTTACCCTGCAGAAACGCCTAAAAAACGCATAGTGGGCACACAGCCTTAAAAGTTCTATGGTGAAGAAAAACACGTGAGATAATAAATGCGAAATATACAATATTTCCCATAATATGACTGAGGATATTTTTAGGGTGTATTCACTGTTTTTTCTTCTGCAGCAAAAATGCTGTGTTTTACAGTACCATCTTAGTGAATGACATTTCTGAAATCTCATTCACATGCTGTTTTTTTGCATTTTTTTTAAATCTGCAGCTTGTCAAGTCTTTCAGAGGTTTTGCAGCATTTTTCACCCATTCAAATGAATGGAAAAAAAAACACAAGTAAAAACACCTGAATTTTAAGCAGCGTTTTTCCTGCCTCCTTTGATTTTTGAGGTAGAAAAAAAATACTGCCAAAATCCAACTTGTGAACACACCTTTATCCTGGTTGTGTTCTAATTGGATATAAAATAGAACGGCCATGATAACATGGGTAGTTAATTGTATGGTGTTTTCACTTTATATAATACCAGGCCGCATTCTATTTGCGCAGAGCTGCTCCGTGAAGATTCTATCACAAGATTCCGTGATGACATCACAGGTGATGGTGACATCACTGCTCACAGTCGCTATATATACAATGCACATAGGCTCACCCGTGCCTTTCTTGGCTCTATAGTGACTGATAGCACTTGCAGTTTTTCACTATGGCTGGAATTGTTTTGGACATTCCTCAGGTAAAAGCACTATTGTTGATCCTTATGATCAATCGTCCTAACAGTGTGCTTCTACCACCCGATGGCGTCCTCAGCTTCACTCACCGGCTGGTGATGGAGCTAGTAAAGGATTGCCTGACCAAACACCGACAACGTCGTCTAACGTCAGACTATCTGAAGGATTTACTTCAGAACATCAGGACATTACTACACCAGGTAAGTGGCGGACACTCTGCACAGAACATCTCAATATTAACAGATAATAATGGAGGGATAGAAGCTTTTTCTTCTAATATATCGTATTTTGCAGACCATAAGACTCACCAAAAATTTTTGGGAGGTAAATAGGAAAAACATTTATTATAATAAAATGGGGGTCTGTCTTATAGTCCTGTCTTATAGTCCGAATTTTCGGTTGCTTACTGAGGGGGGTGGTGGCAGTGGAGCGAGGTCACAGGAGGCAGAGTCGCTGCTGCAGGAAGTTGGCAGTAGGAGTGGGGCGCTGCTGCGGGCCCCAAGCTGGGAGGAGCGGGGTGTCCAGAAAGTGCGAGGCTGCGGGCCCTGGGCTTCAAGGAAATGTTAGCGGTAATTCAGGAGGGGAGGCCCTGCTCTGCTTATTGATTTCTCTGCAGTGGGCTTCAAGAAGTAGGCTGCTGGAGATGGCCAATATGCAGATTGAGATCTCAGCTCCTCATTGAGCCGAGATCTAAATCTGCACATGCACTGCCTCCAGCGGCCATTTGCCTGAAGCCCACCGCCAGAAATTCAATGGGCAGAGCGGGGACTCCCCTCCTAAATCACCGCTAACATTTCCTTGAAGCCCAGGGCCCGCAGCCTCGCACCTCCTGGATACCCCGCTCCTCCCAGCTCGGGGCCCGCAGCAGCGCCCCACTTCTACTGCCGGCTTCCTACAGCAGTGACCCTACCTCCTGTGACCTCACACCACCACAGCCACCCCCCTGGTAAGCTACATTCAGACAATTATTATTATTAATAATCTGTCTGATATGCTGGGGTGGAGAGTTCCAGAGTAGGGGGATGCACGGGAGAAATCTTGTATGCGATTGTGGGAAGAGGAGATAAGAGGGGAGTAGAGAAGAAGATCTTGTGAGGATCGGAGGTTGCGTGCAGGTAAGTACCGGAAGACTAGGTAACAGATATATGGAGGAGACAGGTTGTGGGTGGCTTTGCATGCCAAAGTTAGGGTCTTGAACTGGAGTCTCTGGGTAATGTGGAGCCAGTGAAGGGATTGGCGGAGCGAGGGGAGAAGCCAGGGAATAGCGGGGGGACAGGTGGATTAGTCAGACAGCAGAGTTTAAGATAGATTGGAGGGGTGCGAGAGTGTTAGAAGGGAGGTCAAACATTTTGGAAAAAAAGGCATCTTATAGTCCAAAAAATACGGTAAAACACAACGAGTCCCCAAATACAGTATGTAGTCATTGTATCTGCAGACAGAGAACCGATGTCACATACAATTTCCGCCTCCATTCTGACCGCTCTCATCTCAAAATTCTCCTTTCCATTTTTCCTTCTTTATAGGCTGAAGAAAGATCTCAGACTGAAGATTTGGCTGTCTTTAAAGAACTGGCCGAAAAAGTCCTGTCTATACTAGAACGCTCATTGGAACGCCCGGTAAGGATCAATATTAATAGACGTATCTTAATCCACCGTATCTGAGGAGACTTTCTGAGAAAAGGTCTGAAGATGGCGTGGGATTTGTATCGTTACAATTGGAGCATCTGTAAATGTTGGTTTAGTCCTTCATGATTTATGTATTTGGTGATTTAGTGAAATCTTCCACATATTAATTATATATATTATATCTATCAGGAAACAACAGGAGGCGACGCCAAATATGGGCAAAATGTGACCCCGAAAATCCCTGACCCTAATAGGAGTCAGCCGGAGCTGAACAGCGATCTGATTACAGGTGAGCGATCACCAGACCTTCTACAAGGAATGTCCAGATATTACAGAGGACGGAGGATAATGTTAGATTTACTCTCTACTCTGTGTAATGGGAACCTGGCAGCACATTGTTACATATAGAAGTAGTGGTGTGACGGTATAGGCCATTGTCCCCTAATAATAATTGTTTGTAGAAATCCAATGTGCCAGTCAGGAGAAATGTAAAGTAGACACCATATACAAATCAGAATGGAAGTGCGCTGGGGGCGTGAAAGAAGAAATCCAAGTGCAGTGACACGCCCCCAGTGCACTTCCAGGCTAATTTGCAAATCTCTCCTATGTTTCAGCTCTCTTACCATCACTCGTATGTGCAGCGTGGGTGGGGGCTTCCTCATTCATGTGATGGAGGGTCCATTCTGCAGTGCTATAGCAAGTAACATGAAATAAATTAAATTTAAATTGCATTACTGCTCTAGAAAATGGGAAAAAACTAAGATACTGAGCACATAATTTGGCCAATTCATGAATGCCCAGCAGCCAATGACAAGGCGATCTTTTTGTTGGAATCCTCTCCTAATGTGAATCCTCTCCTAGGCTGAAGCCTACATTTATATGGGTAGGTAGGATCCTGTTGTAATTAAAACCACCCCGGGCTGATGGGTGGAGATAGGTTCCCAGCAAAAAAGGTCGCCTTGCCGTGACTGCTGGGCATGCACCGAGCAAAAGAAGGTCGCCTTGCCGTGGCTGCTAGGCATGCACCCAGCAAAAGAAGGTCGCCTTGTCGTGACTGCTGGGCATGCACCCAGCAAAAGAAGGTCGTCTTGCCGTGACTGCTGGGCATGCACCCAGCAAAAAAAAAGGTCACCTTGCCCTGGCTACTTGGCATGCACCCAGAAAAAGAAGGTCGCCTTGCCGTGGCTGCTGGCCATGCATGAATTGGCCAAATTATGCGCTAAGTATCTTCCTTTTATCCTATTTTCTACAGCAGTAATGCAATTCAAATTTCATTTATTTCATGTTTACATGCTATAGCATTACAGAGTGCAACTTTGTTAGTTATGTATTTGGATGGCTACTCTTAGTATGCACCTGTTCACACCCATTTTCTTTTCGGAAGTGATGGTCAGTCTTTTGTTATTTATGAAGGGGTTCCTCCATCATTTACATTACATTTATCTATGGATTCCCCGTATATTCTCATATTTAGAATCCCCATATAACGAGTATTAATCCCATTTACAGACATCTTGTCATTTCTCCGTTATATTGCTGTATTATCTATGTAGGAATAATATCCTCTAATACATTTCATTTCTTCATCATTATTTTAGAAACAACTGAGCTGTCGAATCCTAACAATGGAATTAGTGAGATCCCGGAGATCCAAGAATCCGTAAGTATCATAGAGGGGGGTGCGTGTGTGTCATCAGATCATGGGGTGTGAATGACTCGTCCAGTATTATCCCCCATACAACCATGGGACGTCTCTATTCTAAGTGTAGATGACCCTATGGTGTTAATTACATTTGAATTACAGGGAATCTGTCACCAGGTTTATGCTATTTGGTCTGAGAGAAGCATGATGCAGGGACAGAGACCCTGATTCCATGTGTTGATTACTTTACTCGGTGGAACAGTTGTGATAAAATCACTATTTTTTTCTGCTGCAGAGCTCTGAATGCTGAGTCTTGTATAACCCCGCCCACACCATTGATTGGCAGCTTTCTGTGTACACTGTGCATAGGCAGAAAGCTGCTAATCAGTGGTGGAGGCAGGGGTACAGAGCAATAGGACTACCTGGCTAGACAGATAGTCTTCTAGTGATAATCTACTGATTTTATTGAAACAGCCACACACAGCCTAGTAAGTAACACATCACTGGAATCAGGGTCTCTGCCCCTACATCATGGTGCTTTCAGAATACATAGCAAACACCTGGTGACAGATTACCTGTAAGTCCACCTCTGTGTGATCTCCCACATTATCCAGAATGTTATAGTAATGTATGATGACCGTTGCAGGGCGGCTCCAGGATTTCGTGGGCCCTGGGCGAAAGAGTCTCAGTGGTCTCTTTAACACATACCACGATTCATGATGCACAGATACCGCAGATAAATATATATATAAATATATATATATATATATACATATATATATATATATATAGTACAAGCCCGAAGATTTCACTTCTTACATTACATGAGTGATATCTATTGTAAATTCCACAATAACTCAGAAAGCGGCGAATTCTCACAGCTCACAGTGCAGACCGGACAGTAATGTCCTCCACACAGTATAATGGCAGCACATAGTCCTCTATACCGTATTATGAGCTCCATATATTGCTCCATATAGAATAATGGACCCCATAAAATGCTCAACGCAGGCTGTGCCCCCATATAATGCCCCATGCAGGCTGTGACCCCACACATAATGCCCCATGCAGGTTGTGCCCCCCACATAATGCCCCATGCAGGCTTTGACCCCCCACATAATGCTCCATGCAGGCTGTGACCCCCACATAATGCCTCATGCAGGCTTTGACCCCCCACATAATGCCACATGCAGGCTGTGCCCCCCCCCACATAATGCCCCATGCAGGATGTCCCCCTCCCATATAATGGCCCATGCAGGATGTCACCCCCCATATAATTCCCCATGCAGAATGTCCCTCCCACATAATGCCCCATGCAGGCTGTGCCCCCCACATAATGCCCCATGCAGGCTGTGCCCCCCCACATAATGGCCCATGCAGGATGTCACCCCCCATATAATTCTCCATGCAGGATGTCCCCTCCACATAATGCCCCATGCAGGATGTTCCACCCCACATAATGCCCCATGCAGGATGTCCCCCACATATAATGTCCCATGCAGGATATCCCCCCACATAATGCCCCATGCAGGATGTCACCCCCCATATAATTCCCCATGCAGGATGTCCCCCCCACATAATGCTCCATGCAGGATGTCCCACCCCACATAATGGCCCATACAGGATGTCACCCCCCATATAATGCCCCATGCAGGATGTCACCCCCCCATATAATGCCCCATGCAGGATGCCCCCCCAACACATACTGCCCCATGTAGGATGTCACCTCTCACCCCATATATTGCCCCATGCAGGATGTCACCTCTCACCCCATATAATGCCCCATGCAGGATGTCACTTCTCCCCCCATATAATACCCCATACAGGATGTCACTCCCCCCATATAATGCCCCATGCAGGATGTCACCCCCCATATAATGCCCCATGCAGAATGTCACCTCTCACTCCATATAAAGCCCTATGCTGGATGTCACTTCCCCCCCCATATAATGACCCATGCAGGATGTCACTTCTCCCCCTCATATAATACCCCATGCAGGATGTCACCCCCCTATATAATGCCCCATGCAGGATGTCCCCCCCATATAATGCCTCATGTAGGATGTCACCTCTCACCCCATATAATGCCCCATGCAGGATGTCACTCCCCCCCATATAATGCCCCATGCAGGATGTCACTTCCCCCCCCCCATATAATACCCCACGCAGGATGTCCCTACCCCCCCCATATAATGCCCCATGCAGGATGTCACTTCTCCCCCCATATAATGCCCCATACCTCCATACATAAAAAAAAAAAACAAATGCTCACCTCACTACTCACCAGCTGTGGAGAGGTAAGTATTGTGCCGGCCGTGGTCCTGGGCAAGCATTGGGGGGGGAGCAAGGCCCACTAGCTGGCGCTGGCACCACTCTCCTCTGCTCACCGGTCCCATAGCGTGCCAGGGTGCCCGACAACAAGTGGGCCCCTCGCCTACTCAGGGCCCCGGCACTTGCCTGGGTGTGCTGGGTGCTAGCGCCAGGTCTGCCCAGCGTCCGGTTTGTATCCTCCCAACATCATATCAGTGTAAATCATCTGGGACATAATATGGGGGGAGAAGTTTTTGCATCTGTAACTTTTTTCCTGCATCTTCAATAAATCAGTATTATTTCTTATTCTTTTATAGAGCGTGATGGATTCATTGGTTCCGGTGAGAAAGCCGCATATGAGCGACTATGAAACTTCCAAACTCATCAGCAGTGGAAATTTTGGGTGAGATTTCTGTTGCCATAATCCACATTTCTCAGGGTTCCCTATGACAATGCTTCTGCCCCTGCACTCTGCCATTCAGTGTTATCATAGGGAAATTATATGATCTGTAGCAAATCAAACTGTAAGGAAAGCGATTTAAATAATATAATTACATATAATATAATATATAATAATATAATATTATTACATTCGCCTGTGCTAGACCCTCATCTGTTCTTATGCTGCCTCCTCCACCTGAGCTTTTCTGCTCTCCACTCTGATCTTTGTTTTGATGGGGGGGCTCCATTATGAAGCTGATCAGAGAAGTTGGCTACACATGGTCACATGAAGGGTGACACCATACTGACGTCAATGACATCTACACCCTCCACCATGACCATGTGGGCCCAATCACTGGCCTCAGCAGCAGAAGAGAGCCCTGGAGCACATTCATTTTGGACCAATTTTATTTGCACTAAATTGTATTTGGTCAGTTATAGCGAATCTGCCCAAAGAGAATTTCGATAGATTCTCGTATCTATAATGTGACCTGGGTGATGGCTCCGGCAGAAGTGGCATTGTGGAGACCTCCCATAGGTGATCTATGTAGTGCTATTTTATGTATTTCTAGATGTGGATTTATAGTGGCGGCCAGACTTCTAGTATTAAACATATGCAAATTGTCTCTTCAGAGAGGAAGCAAACTAGAACTCCACCTATAGGAAGTAGCAATCCTAAAAGTCAATATCGACCCTTTAACAAGCCTTGTCACATGACTTAGGATAATAGCCAAAACCAAAATCTCAATTTGCAGGAACTGTGTTCTGGGGTACTGCCCCTCTTCAGTGCAAAGTGTGAGATATGGTTTGACTGGGTGAGAGGTGTCTGACCGGTATCCAAGGGGTTGACGTTTCTCCTTGCGGACATGAGGAGACTTTTAAGCCGCAATGCTCCTCTGGGAAATAGGATTGCTACTTCCTATAGGTGGCACTAGGGTACTAGTTCTCTTCCTCTCTGAAAAGAGACAATTTGCATATTTCCCAGAAGAGCATTGCAGCTTAAAAGTCTCCTCACCTTGACATGCTTAACATGGCTTTTTCCGCAAGGAGAAACGTTACCGCTTGGATCCCGGTCAGATGCCTCTCACCCAGCCAAACCATATCTCACACTTTGCACTGATGAGTGCTTGTACCCCAAAACATAGTGTTCGAAAATGAAATTTTGGTTATGGCTATTATTCCATGTCATGTGATAAGGCTCGTTAAAGGGTCGATATTGACTTTTAGG
Source organism: Phyllobates terribilis (assembly GCF_046119375.1). Taxonomy (NCBI): domain Eukaryota; kingdom Metazoa; phylum Chordata; class Amphibia; order Anura; family Dendrobatidae; genus Phyllobates; species Phyllobates terribilis. The sequence goes on from NW_027362820.1 coordinate 1,105,636, forward strand.
ATTACTACTTCCTATAAGGGGCACTAGAGTTCTAGTTCTCTTCTTCTCTGAAGATACAATTTGCATATTTCCCAGAGGATTATTGAGGCTTAAAAGTCTCCTCACCTTGACAAGCTTAACATGTCACTCTCCGCAAGGAGAAATGTTACCCCTTGGATACCAGTATTAAACATATAATGATTTCTATAGATGGATTATTAATAAGGATTTATTATAACCGATGGATTCTCCTTCTCTCCAGGGCCGTCTACTTAGTGCATCATAAAGACTCACACCAGACCTTTGCTATGAAGAAAATGGCTAAGCGGAACCTAAATACTGCACAGAGATTGGAATGGGCCTTTCTGGAGAGGGACATCTTAACATTTGCTGATTGTCCCTTTGTGGTCTCCATGCTCTGCTCCTTTCCAACTAGATCTCACCTGTGCATGGTCATGGAGTATGTAGGAGGTAAGACACATCTATTGTATTATATTCAGCCCATGTCTGCTTTCATCTTATCACTGCTCATATCATTAGGACATTGTTAGTTACTTCCCCACAGAGCATTTACTATAGGTTATCTATTACCAAGATGCTCGTAAATTCATTGATCTTGGTGCAGGGGCGCTATGGGGCTCATCAGTCGGAGGGGGTCTGTCGACGCTCGGCAGTGGGCAGCATCCCTCCACCTGTCATCACAATTTCAGCGGTATTTGCTTCTTCAAGGAGGTGGGGCTGGTGGGGGCAAAAATACTGAGTAGGTGGCTAGTAGGGGCCAAAATACTGAAAGGGGGCCGTATGACTAGATATGGGGGGACTGTGAATGCTGAGTGGAGGTCATCATATTAAGTGGGGTGCTGTGGGGGTCCTCACTCTATATGGAGGCCCCCATTCTGTGTGGGGACATCATACTGAGTGGGGAGTTATGCGGACCATTATATTGTGTGAGGGACTGTGGGAACCATTATCCTGAGTGCGAGGGTTGCTGTGGGTGCCATCACACCGAATAGGGGGTTGTGGCTGGCCTCCTTCTAAGTGGTGGCCTCCTTAGGAGGATTCACTGTGGGGATACCATACTCATTGAGTGTGGGTGTGGGCATTTTTGGGAGCATCATACTCTAAAATGGCCATAAAAGTTGTATTGCTGGTGAGAACACCAAGCTGCTTCAACAGGGATATAAATATATTTATTTTTATTTTTTAGGGTGGGGGGCAATTACAACTTTTGATATGGGGTCTTGTGATTTCTATGTACGCCACTATCTGTGTGATCTCCCCAGGATGTTTCCGCTCACTGCTCATTATACATCATGGTTATCTGCTCGTGGTATATCATGGTTATCTTCTGTATAAACCCCTCACCGGTCATATTTCCTTTCTTCTATAGGTGGAGACTGTGGGACCCTTCTAAGCACCAGGGGTCCTTTCTCTGTCCCCATGGCCCGCTTGTACTTTGCAGAGGCGGTACTTGCCGTGGAATACCTGCATAGTTACGGTGTGGTGCACAGAGACCTGAAGCCGGATAAGTAAGTGCCCCCGTAGTATAATAAAGTGGGGAAAGTTGTCATTTATTATCATTCAGTCTGTGAGGCTAAAACCATCTTCTCTTTTGCAGCCTCCTGATTACATCTACTGGACATATTAAAGTTACCGATTTTGGGCTTTCTAAAGTTGGTCTAATGATACCGAAAACCAACACCTACAAGGAATTAGCAGTGGACATCTCCAGAGAGTTCCAGGACCGTGAGGTCAGCATCACCTACAAGAACTTAGCTTGTTATTTGCATATCTCATCACACTATTGTCTCTTCTCTACGTTCTTCCTTTCTAGAGAACTTTTCCACTAATATTTTATCTTCTGCATTGTGTTTTAACGATGATATCTTGTCGTAATAATTGTTTCATCGATTCTCATCTCTATGTTCTGTTGGTTTCCAGTTCTGTGGCACCCCATGTTACATAGCCCCAGAGATCATCCTGAAAGAAGGCTATGGAAGACCTGTTGACTGGTGGTCATTGGGGATCATCCTGTATAAATTCCTGCTGGGATGTGTACCATTTGATGCTGATTCCCTCACTGAGCTTTATAAAAGGGTTGTCATTGGTGAGTAGAATAATCCGATCATTGCGTTGATTAGTTACATTTGTTTAGTTATTTCCTTTGCTTTATGTTACAGTCCAGTAAAGAGGTTTTATTTTCTGTAATTTTCTATGTAACAGGAGAACTAATTTGGAATTGTGATCGCGCTCCACCCCTGGATGCTCAGAATCTCATCACTGAGCTGCTCAGAAGAAATCCTGTGCGTAGACTTGGGACAGGTAACAGATATACTAGTATTAATATTCCCTTATTAGACCAAGGACATATCGCTCATGTCCATGAAGATCAGCATTTCTCTATCAGCTCATCTACTGTATTTCTAGTTCTCCACACTAAGACTTTCAGTTTATTTCCTTCATGTCGGCTCAGTTTTGTCATTAGTTCAGATTACGATAAACTGTTCAGATATGGAGCCATCCCTGACTATGTCCGCATCACTTTTGTTTTTCTTTTTCTAGGAGGAGCATTTGAGATCAAGGTTCATCCTTTCCTGAGTGACTTGGACTTTGACAACATTCTGAGCCAGGAGCTGGAGTATGTTCCTCAGCTTGTTTCAGACGCAGACACCAGCTTATTTATCAGTAAGTAGAAGGAGACGTCATCTAGACTAAGCGACTGTTTGTCTCATCTTCCCTAATATGTGATCATCTGTTCCCATTAATATTAGTGATAAATAGTGACTGTGCTATACTGACAACCTCTACTAATACTTCATTACCTATTTCTTGTAGATCATTCTGATATAAACAAACATCTGGTCTCAAAGGATGAGGAAGGCACAAGTGAGAACAATGAGAGCCTTGACTTCCAAAATTTTACGTCATCTTCTGAAAAGCTTTGTAAAGTAAGTATGTGATTAATAAATCCAAAATATGTAAAAAAAACTCTAAAAGTACATAAAAAAAATATTTTATATCTTATTTTTATCCGTATTTAGCTCTGTACCATCGCTACCAGGATGGTGAACAATGAGGATCCCAATGCCCCTCCAGAGTATACACAAGAAACCAACACAAACATCTCAGAAATGTGAGTAGATTAGAAAGGGTCATTACTGGGAGTTCCAGGCTGATCTATGTACACAACACCAAATATAGGACATAAATAACAGAATATCAAATGCAGCATTCACCGCTTCATGGTTAACGGTCATTGTACTTTTGGCTTCAGAAAATGCAGAAGATAACAGCCCATAATTGTGGCATGTAATGCATTTTTAGCACTGCCTACTCTGTAGGAGAGCTGTAGTATTACTTGCCAGACATTCTTGGTAGTTGTGTTCTGATCCATGGAAGGTAGTTTGGAGCAGAAAACCTTCCCCACTATGACAGTCATATGTCCTATTAGGCCTTATAGTCAGTGTTCTTATAGTGAGACAACCCCTTTTATACGGAGTTTACTTGAGATTTACATGTTTTTCTTCTTCAAACAGGCAGAAAGAATCTGTTCCTGTATGTAATACAGACGATGCTGTTACCATCTTGCCACCCTCGTCCCCATTGCCAGGTATGTACATGTCTACAGCACCAACAATGTGAATGTTGACTTCAAGGCTCAAATATTTCCACATGGTTTTTCTAGTCTACTATGTTATCCATGTTTCATGGATCTCAGCTATGTTGACCATGGGTTCGTACTGTATCCCTATTTCCCTAATTTTGTACAGGAGTTTTTTTTCATGTATTCTGTATATTACGTTGCATCATCTAGTAACCTAGTGAGATATAGCGACTGTGTTATACTGACACCCTCTAACAATCCTTCCTTACCTATGTCTTGTAGATCACTCTGATGAAGACAACCATCTGATCTCAGAGGATAAGGAGGACACAAGTGAGGACGATGAGAACTTTATCTTCCGAATATTTGCATCATCATCTTCTGAGAGGCTTTCTAAAGTAAGTATGTGATCGATAAATCCAAAATATGTACAAAAAAGGATCTATAAAATTAAAAAGTATGTATATTTAATAACTTATTGTTATCCACATTTAGCACTCTACCACCACTAACGGGATGGTGAACAACGAGGATCCCAAGGCCCCTCCAGAGTGTACACCAGAATCCAACACAAACATCTCAGAAATGTGAGTAGATTATGGGGTCATTACTGGGAGCTCCAGGCTGATACATGTGCACAACATCAAATATAGGACATAAATACCATAATATCAAATGCAGCATCCACCGCCCCATGGTTATGGGTCATTGTGCTTTCAGCTTTCGGAATTGTTGGAGATAACAGCCCATAATTGTGGCCGGTCATGCACTTTTAGTGCTGCCCTCACTGTAGGAGAGATGTAGTATGAAATGCCGGCCATTCTTGGTAGTTGTTTTCCTCTCAGCTCTCTATAAAAGGTAGTCTTGAGCAGAAGACCTTCCCCACTATGACAGTCATATGTCCTACTAGTCCTTATAGTCGGTGTTCTTCTAGTGAGACAACCCCTTTTATATGGAGTTTACTTGAGATTTACATGTTTTTCTTCTTCAAACAGGCAGAAAGTATCTGTTCCTGTATGTAATACAGACGATGCTGTTACCATCTTGCCACCCTCGTCCCCATTGCCAGGTATGTACATGTCTACAGCACCAGCAATGTGAATGTTGACTTCAAGGCTCAAATATTCCCACATGGTTTTTATACAATACTATAGGTCTCTTATGTTATCCATATTATGACAAAGCAGATCCTATAACAAGATATTGTTATTGATTTTTTTTTTTAATTTTTCATCAGAATTTCCATCTCATGAAGAAAGAAAATCGGCAATAAATCTGAGTATGGAGCAACAAAACTCAGAAAATGGAAAAAATGGGAAAAAGAGACGAGGTAAGTGTGAGAATCAACTCCATGTTGTGTGATGTCAGTGAGAATAATTCATGTGGAGTAGATGTCATCTGTCAGTGATGGGATTGTCACATGTATGATTGCTGACAATGACCCCTGACCTCTGTATGATAATGTTCCTCTGCCGTCCGGCCACAGTGACTGCACAGCATTATCATGTAATATGGAGTCCCATCACTTACATTATATTTATTTCTCTTCTCATAGGTTCCATCTTCCGCCGGATCTTATCATCCTGCCGGCGTGGATTATCCAGGGCTGCTCGCGCATTTGCATGCTGTCACTGTTGCCCTAAAACCATCTAAAAGACGGGACACCTAAGCATCCAGCGCCCTGAAGTCCAGCAGATCCACCATCACTGCTGGAGCTGTATAGAAGGACCTTCACCATCTACCTGTGGCCTTCTGACTGGTCAACCTGGACAAGTTTCAGTAACGCCTCTGTCATCGGGCTCCGCGGTATTCATACTGCTCGTCTGTCTTGTCATTTACTGATCACCTGGTATCTGACCTCGGCTATCTTCCTGACTTTGATTTAGTCTATTGATAATGTTCACGATTTTATTCATCCCATTATTAATTAAAAAAAAGTAAAATCTGTTACTGTTGCTCTGATTCCTTTTTGTCTTGAATTCACAAATACTTGTAACTCACTAATTGCTCTTCTTCTCACTAAATGTATTTCTCATTATCCTTAATGCAGCAGTCAGTCTCATATTTCTGTCCAGCAGTTACACTGGTGCCTCCACCCTGTACCAGTCATTGCACTCATCCACAAACCTCTCCACACTGCTGCACAGTCCTGCATCTCTACCATATCTACACTCCAATGAGCTAAGATTAACATCCTCCATAATCAGGACCTCCCACTCTCATGTCCAAGACATTTTCTCTGCTGCACCAGCTCTCAGGAGTGCACTACTGCAGGCAATCAGGTTCATTCCCACTATCAGAGATTTTAAGTGTGCAGTAGAAACAGATTATTTGTGGCAGGACTATCAAATCACCTCACTATTCTAAGTTTTTCCTACAGCACTCAGTAGCACTTAATATTTGTACATATACAGATAATGGTTGGTGACAGATTCATGCAGCCTTAATTCCACAAAGATAGAAATAAAAGGTCAACATGTTTCACACATCCAAACCATCCTTAATCATGGCAGAAAAACATAATTTTAAGTTCCCACTATGAATATTTGGTGAGATATCACAGCTGTGTATTTTCACAGCACAAAGAACGAATCTTACAGATCAGCAAATCACAGTGTGCTGACGCTTAGTGTTGTAGTTTTGAACAACACCATTCATTTTATCATATAATGTGTTGAAAAATGAGAAAAAATGCCAGGTTTGGCTTCCTTCATTTTACAGTGTGTATTGTGTTGTAAAAACAAACTGACAAAATGATTCAGAGTCAGTAGTACGATTACTGTGATACCAAACTTATAAGTTTATATATATATATATATATATATATATGTATATGTGACACCCCAGGGGTCTGGTTGCCACAGTGATAGAGATATTACGTCTGAGAGCAGGTGGGAGGTCTCTTGGTCAGGGATCCTATGCATGCCACACCTCCTGCCCAGTCCTGGGAGGGGAAGAACTTCCCCTATATAAACCTAGGGCTGAGGCAGGGTTAGTGAGTAGAGAAGAAGTAGAGACAGAGAAGCAGATATAGGAAAAGAACATCAGGAGCTCTGTGGGAGCAGTACTACAAGGAGTCAGGGGCTGGCAGCTGCAGAGCTCGCCCTGACTGAGAAGTTATCACCGGACCCGGAGTCCGAGGCTGTGGGGACTAACTCCTATCCAGCAGCAGAAACCGACCGGCAGGGGATTGCAGGTCCTCTGGCCCAGAAACCCGAAGGCACGGTCACACGCGTGGGACCAGCACCGCCGTCGTGGAGCGGAAGCTACTAGAAGGCCCCGAGTCACCGGCCATACGGGTGAGCACCACACGGTACACTCAGGGACGTGGGCTACTTATACCCGCCTCTAGCAAGGTAGCCAGAAGAGTACAGTCAGTTTGGGAGGCCTACAACTCCGCCTGGCCAGGGAAGATCCCATCTGCTCAAGGACTGACCAGGCCCCGATCGCTAGCCAGTACTCCGGGAGGGTCTATCTTTATCACCAGTAAAGACCCTGAACTACACCGCATCGTCTCTGAGTGATTCCTGATACCCCCATCATCCACGTCGGCTGCCCTGAGGCCATACCCCTCCCGTTGGGGGTGATACTACCACGCTGCACAATCCTACCACCGGCCTCAGCGGTCTGCCCTGCAGCGGCAGCTCCTTCGCTGCATTCAACGGGTGGCGTAGTCGTCCAACATCTACCGCTGATACAGCGCCACTTAGTCTGACTCCCTGGGCACGGACCGGGTCACCGCCACGAGACTACAACCCTCAACAGATCCGGCTCCGGGTAAGCTCCTGCATGCGCAACGCTGTGCGACACAGGCCCAGGGGTGCGTCATATATATATATATATATATATATATATATATATATATATATATACAGTGTTTAGCATAAATCAGTACACCCAAATAGATTTGTCAGCAAACCTGTAGTTTCCTTTCAGAATCATCATTTTATATGGGATACCATACTACAAAATACTCTCGCAAATTTGAGCCATTGAATGCAAACAAGATTTGGTATTTTGCAGACCCCAAAAAAGTAATTTTCTTAACAAACTCATTCAAGATCATGTTTCAAAAATGAGAACATCCCAGTAACAGTCTTAAGAGAAAAGCTAAGTTTAGACAACAAAATTCTAATTAACAAGAACTGAACCACAGGTAAGTGTAATTATTCATTAAACAGATGTCCAGCAGACAGGTGTCTGTAAAAGGAAGTTACTTAATAAAGAAAACTCCTTCCCATTTCATGCTATCAGCAATGGCACCACATAGAAGGGAAATGTCACAAAACCTGAGAAAGAAAATAATTTCTTTGCAATAAATGTGAAGTCTACAAGAAGATCAGCAAAACTTTACTTATCAGTCAGAATACTGTAGCAAAAGTGATGCAAAACTATAACAAAGATGGAACTGCAACCATCTTACAGAGACGTCCAGGCCGACTATGGAAGTTAACACCTAAACAAAAGCGTCCTCTGATGAGAAGGGTAAGTGGCACCACATAGAAGAGAAATGTCACAAGACATTTCTGAGAAAGAAAATAATTTCTTTACAAAAAATGTGAAGTCTACAAGAAGATCAGCAAAGCTTTTCTTATCAGTCAGATGGAAGTTAACATCTAAACAAAAGCATCTTCTGATGAGAAGAAAATCGACAGGCAAATTCATTGCTATTATCTGAAGAAGTAGAAAGCCAAACTAGGGTGAGTGTTTTCCATGACACGACACGGTGTACACTGCAAATGAATGGCATTCATGAGTGTCCTCCACAAAGGAAGCCTCTCCCCCTTAAAGCCCATGAACAATAAAAGTCCGTCTACAATTTGCCAGGGTCCATGCTTAAAACTATGAGGACTACCGGGACTCTATACTGTGTATGTGCATCTTATGTGTATGTCCGTATTTTATGTTTGTGTGCACTATGTATATGCATACGTTAAAATGTGTATAGAGTATTAGCATGTGCAAATTTTATATGTGTGCCTAATATAAATATACATGGAAATGTATATGTAGGTGGTGCCTGATGGAGGGTGGGGGGCCCAGATCAGAAGTCCTGATTAAGGGCCCTTCACTGTCATTGTCTGCCCCTTATATAAACAGTAAAATCTCCTTTAATAACTGGACTTCCATTGGGGTGGACTTCTCATAGATGGCCAGTATGCATACTATATTGTGAATCTGGGCATCTCTCACAGAAAATCTGATCTGGATATGAGGGTGGTCTTCTATAAGCGGTGATGTCTTGGAGAGATTTAGGGAAAAGTCCCAATGCTTATCCATCGATCTGGTAATTTGAGTAAAATATTTGTGTTGATAACTGATCACAAAGTCACAAAATATGTAAGATTTGGCATAACCTGGCTCATTTTTCAAAAAGTTATGCTCAATTTTTTTAGCACCAAGTTTTGTTGCTTTTTTGTAGACTTACACTAACTTAGTATATTGTGTGAGAATTAAATGAATTATGAATTAGTTGGCGCATTTTACCACACTCTGGGGGTCCCTGACAGTCCTTCTTTACCGGCCCTGTAGTGATGCCAATGTAAACTTCCAAGTGACCGCGCAGTCAATCACTGTCACGAATGCAGGACAACCTATGATTAGCTAATTTTTGGGAAATCCTTATAACAAAAGGGGATTGAAAATATTTACAATTATTTTAAAAGCATTAAAAAAAAACAGACCCAATACTTATAATTAGTTTGTTGAAAGTAGTCTAATTAAAGGGAGCTGAAAGGATTAGAGATTATGAACCCGATTCACCAGTGTTTTTGCCAGAAAACTGGCATAAAGCTCCTGAAAAGTTGCAAAGTTTTGTGACTTTTCCCATTTTCACATAATTTTAACTTCTTTAAAGCCCAAGACGTACTGATACGTATCTGCGCCCTGGGACTTAAGAGCCTGATACGTATTAGTACATCTTTGCGATCGCGCCCCCACACAGGCTGTGCGGGCGTGATCGCCGCCGGGTGTCAACTGATTGTCACAGCTGACACCCGGTGCTATGTGCTGGGAGAGGTCCCACACATTAACCCCCGCAATGCTGCGATCGAAGTCGTTCGCAGCATTGCGGGGGCAAGGGGAGGTGATCGGGATAGTCACCTCTCCTGCCGGCGTCCAGCAATGTGTGCCGCGGCTTCCCGGATGTTGCCATGATGACCCGATTCACTGAGGGGTGCAGTTTTAAGAATGGTGTCACTTTTGGGTATTTTCAGTCATAAAGACCCCTCAAAGTGACTTCAAATGTGATGCGGTCCCTAATAAAATGGTTTTGTAAATTTTGTTGGAAAAATGAGAAATCGCTGGTCAATTTTAACCCTTATAGCTCCCTAATAAAAATAAATTTGGGTTCCAAAATTGTGCTGATGTAAAGTAGACATATGGGAAATGTTATTTATTAACTTTTTTTGTGTGACATATCTCTCCGATTTAAGGGCATAAAAATTCAAATTTTGAAAATTGCAAAATTTTCAAAATTTTCGCCAAATATCTCTTTTTTTCACAAATAAACACAAGTGATATTGAAGAAATTTTACCACAATCATAAAGTACCATATGTCATGAAAAAATATTCTCAGAACCAGGGGGATCCGTTGAAGCGTTCCAGAGTAATTACCTCATAAAGTGACAGTGGTCAGAATTGTAAAAATTGGCCTTCTCATTAACGTGCAAACCACTTTGGGTTGTAAAGGGGTTAAGGACTCTACCTGCATATACAGTCATGGCGGAAAGTGCTGGCACCCTTGAAATTGTTTCAGAAAATTACACATGTTTTATTACACGCATGTTTATTTCCTTTGTGTTTATTGGAACAACACAAAAAAACTGAGAAAAAAAAGGCAAATTGGACATAATTTCACACAAAACTCCAAAAATGGGCCGGAATACATATATATATTTTTGATGGGACAACACTGAAGATGCGACACTTTGATACAATGTACAGTAGTCAGTGTACAGCTTGTTTAACTGTAAATTTGGTGTGCCTGCAAAATAACTCAATACACAGCCATTAATGTCTAAACCGCTGGCAACAAAAGTGAGTACACCCCTAAGTGTGTTCTCAGCTGATGTTATTTGTTGGTTTTTCTTTGCATCCCGAACAATTTTCTTGGCAGTTGTGGCTGAAATTTTTGTTGGTCTACCTGACTGTGGTTTGGATTTTACAGAGCATCTGATTTTCCATTTGTTAATCACAGTTTGAACACTGCAGACTGGCATTATCAATTCCTGGGATATCTTTTTGTATCCCTTTCCTGTATTATACTCTTTTTGCCTCCCTCTCCTGTGTTATACAGTTCAACTACCGTTTCCCGTAGATCCGTTGATAATTCTTTTGCTTTCTCCATCTCAAAATCCAGAAACGTCAGTGGCTGGATCCCAGAAACTCACTCAGCTTTATGCACACACACTGATTACAAGCAAACAGGTCATAGGTGAGGATGTTACCTTTAGTAGCCATTCAAACCCATTTGTGTCAAATTCTGTGCATGTTATCAGGCCAAAATCACCAGGGTATGTGAACTTTTTGATCAGGATTATTTGGATGTTTTTGGTTGTCATTAGTGATGAGCGAGCACTAAAATGCTCGAGTACTCGTTGCTCGGGTTGAGCAAATTGAAATACTCGGGTGCTCAACCCGAGCAATGAGCCCAATATAAGTCTAGGGGAAACTTGAGCATTTTTCAGGTGGCTCCCCACGGCGGTCTGCAGAGGGCCTAAAAATTGCCCAAATCGATGGGAACTGTGCTCAAATGACATGTGAACAGCATGGGGAAGACCCCTGGAAGCATCTCTGACTCCCAGATCACTGCTGTCAACAACGTCGTCAGAGTATTACGCCACTTTTACGGCGTAAGGAACATCCTTTCCAGGGTGATGACTTGTATATAAAGCAAAATAAATAAACAAAAACAAAAATACTCCTACATAACTTGGGCTATGTTCACACGTAGCATTTTTGACACGTTTTTGCACTTTTGCATTGCTTTCAACCAAGACAAATGCATTCACCAGGAAATGTCATTTTAACATTTTACAACCTTATCTGGCCATGTGGTGTGTGACACATCATCAGACACATGCATACAGTGCTGAAAAGACATGGGAACAGCAAGGGGAAGACCTCTGGAAACATCTCTGACTCCCAGGTCACTGCCTAAATGTGTGCCCATCATAAGTGATCCTTGGCACATGCGAAGATGCCTCCCGCCATGCACCTGTCGTTGCAGACTTGCAACAATCACCGTCCACGTCCTTGTCCCACTGCAGTGTTCAGTTGTCCCTACACCATTCCTTGGAATGCAAGCACAAGAATGCCGGCAGCCACCCACCCACAGGCTGCAATACTATACTGCCAAATTTTTGACAGCTGCTTGCACTTGAAATGTGGCCTTTTAGGCTCGTGGAGGCGGAAGCTTTTCATAACCTCATGCCGGCGGCGGCCGGGTGTCCATACTCGGTCCCCAGCCGCCACTATATTTCCCGGTATCGCCTCCGCCTTCCACAAGCACGGGTCCCATAACATTACCCGTGCCCTCCCCAGTGCACTTACTGGGAAGGACCGCCTAAACACAAACACGTGGACAGGTGAATGTGGCCAGGGACGGTACGGAGCCAGTCCACAACTTTTTTTGCTAAGAGTTATATTTAGCTCGGTGAAAGGACTGGCATAGAGGGAAACCGTATCTACCCTGCTTGTCATTTCTCCCAGAAAATCCTGTAATTGAGCTTGTTGCAGAAGCTATGGCAGCCCATCCAACATCAACTCGCACTTGTCGGTGGTGCTTTGACACACACACATCTTTCTTTGCGCATTTAATTTCTTGAATACAGAGTTGGAAAATGGCCTGATCCGTAATGCGTTTTGAGAAATAACATGCATAAGCATGGACGATCCGCATTAAAAAAGCAGCCATAGAGTGTCCAGGAACCTTCCCCCACACTTTTCTTAGCCAGGGCTGCTTTTCGGCAGGGTTGGACGGGCCCACCAGAGAACCGGAGACTCCTCCGGCGGGCCCTGGCTTCTCCTTCAGGAGAGTTCATAGAGGCCATCATCTGCTTAGTTTTCTGTTACTTGGAATGCAATTGCAAGTATGCAGCCAGCCACCCACCCACAGGCCGCAACACTAAACTGACAGATTTCTGGGCAGCTCTTTGCACTTGAAATATGGCCTTTTAAGCTTGTGGAGATGGAAGCTTTTCACAACCTCATGCAGGCGGCGGCCGGGTGTCCATACTCGGTCCCCAGCCGCCAGTATTTTTCCCAGTATCGCCTTCGCCTTCCACAAGCACGGGTCCCACAACATTACCCATGCCCTACCCAGTGCACTTACTAAGAAGGACTGCCTAACCACAAACACGTGGACAGGTGAATGTGGCCAGGGACGGTACGGAGCCAGTCCACAACTTTTTTTGATAAGAGTTGTATTTAGCTCAGTGAAAGGACTGGCATAGAGGGAAACCGTATCTACCCTGCGTGTCATTTCTCCCAGGAAGTCCTCTAAAGCTGCTTGCACTTGAAATGTGGCCTGAACATTACTGCTGGTACTTTTCTGTGGGAATTTTCTTGCCTCCTACCAGCCTGGAATATTTCCAGCAAACTATGGTACAACACCATGGTATTAGCACTGCCCCCAGTACCAGTAGCGAAGCCATCCTCAATTTCCTTCTCTGGAATTTTATTTGGTAGACTGAGTGGCTGCCCAAATACATTTTCTCACAAAGGAGCTGATGATAGTGTGGCAGTAGGTTCAAGTTTCTCCAGCCTGTTAGATATTAGAGGGTGAACGGCAGCACATTGGATCAGTGGTTAGCACTGAAGTCTTGCAGCACTGGGATCCTGGGTTCAAATCCCAGCAAGGACAACATCTGCATGAAATTTGTATGTTCTCCCCATCTTTGCGTGTGTTTCCTCCTCAGTAAAAATAGAGTGTCCTGGAATCTTCCCACACACTTTTCTTAGCCAGGACTGCTTCTCGGCAGGGTTGGACAGTCCCACCAGAGAATTCTCTGGTGTGCCTTGGCTTCTACCTCAGGAGAGTTCATGATAGCGCTAACTTTGCAGCTGCTATGGGGCTATTGAGCGGGTGAGAAAGGTTAGCCCTCAGAAACAAATCCTCTGGTGGGCACAATGTTTTTCAATCTGAAACAGCTTCTCAGTGGGAGTTGTATTTCACCACAGCCATATTCTTTAGCTCTGTGAAAGGACTGGCATAGAGGGAAACCGTATCTACCCCGGTTGTCATTTCTCCGTCACCAGGTTCCGCCCATTGTAACACACGTCCATGCCTGGCTGTATATTCAGCGGTGAGAGCCACAGATCAAGCTGCTGTGTTACAGCTTTCAACAACTATGCAGCGCTGGGCGGTTTGTCAATTAAGCATTAAGCATGTTATCTTCAGCACAGCCTGTTGCTGTTTGGCCAAGGCAGTGCTGCAGTGCTGTCAGCTTGTGACTGATGTGGTCATTTCGGAGATGGAGGAGGAAGTGCATGAGCTGAACAATGTGATTACATTGAGGTTAAATTGGTGATGCTGTTTTTTATACTAAAGAAAGATCCTATTGTTATGTTTTTTTATGTTATTTTTTATGACAAATGCATTCACCGGGAAATGTCATTTTAACATTTTAGAACCTCATCTGGCAATGTGGTGTCATCAGACACATCCTGTTTTATTTATGATGGAGGGACTCTGAAAGTCATAAAGCCTATTTTTATAGGGACATCAGACGGCCCTTACTATTCTTAAAAGGCCAGCAGTCGGCCCTAGCTATTGTTAGAGAGCCATCAGAGGGCTATGCTTTGTTGTTCCCATTATTAACAAGTGGGTCTCCTATACTGTTATTGCGCATCCAGTGACTGCAAGGGTTGTCAAAAATTTGGACGCAACCTAATACCCCTTTGAAGAGACATAGAGGAGGGTCTCAGTAAAAAAATGTTCCCATTATAAAGGAGCGGGTCTTCTATAGTGTTTATGCCCATGCTGTGACTGCAAGGGTGGCCAAAATTTTTGAAAAAAAACACTAACAATTTAAAGACACAAAGAGCAGGGCCACAGTAACAAGGTACGACATGCTCCCATTTGAAAGGACAGGGTCTGCTATACAGTTATAGGGTATGCAGTGAGTCCAACAGCTGACCAATTTTAGGAAAAAACCCACTAAGAATTTAAAGACACATAGAGCAGGGCCACAGTAACGACAAATTCCCATTAGAAATGATAGGGTCGGCTATACTGTTATAGGGTATGCAGTGAGTCCAACGGCTGACAGATTTTAGGAAAAACCCCACTAAGAATTTAAGGACTCACAGAGCAGGGCCACAGTAACAAGGTACGACATGTTCCCATTAGAAAGTAGAGGGTCTGCTATACAGTTATAGGGTATGCAGTGAATCCAACGGCTGACAAATTTTAATGAAAAACCCCAATAAGAATTTAAAGACACACAGAGCAGGGCCACAGTAACAAGGTACGACATGCTCCCATTAGAAAGGACAGGGTCTGCTATACAGTTATAGGGTATGCAGTGAGTCCAACAGCTGACCAATTTTAGGAAAAAACCCACTAAGAATTTAAAGACACATAGAGCAGGGCCACAGTAATGACAAATTCCCATTAGAAATGATACGGTCGGCTATACTGTTATAGGGTATGCAGTGAGTCCAACGGCTGACAGATTTTAGGAAAATCCCCACTAAGAATTTAAAGACACACAGAGCAGGGCCACAGTAACAAGATATGACATGTTCCCATTAGAAAGGAGAGGGTCTGCTATACAGTTATAGGGTATGCAGTGAGTCCAACGGCTGACCAAGTTTAGGAAAAAACCCACTAAGAATTTAAAGACACATAGACCAGGCCACAGTAATGACAAATTCCCATTAGAAAGGAGAGAGTCTCCCATAGTGTTGGACTATGCAGTGACTGCAAGGGCTGCCAAAAATTTGGAGGCACTTCAATGGCCCTTGGAAGAGACGTGGAGGAGCGCATCATAAAAAAATTTTACCATTAGAAAGGAGCGGGCCTCCTATACTTGTAATGCCATGCACTAAGTGTATGGGCTGACAAACATTTACTCCTAGGGGGTATACATGAACATACTGTATAAAAAAAATTTTTTTACGGGCATCATAAAAATGTAGCGCCCCGAGGGCTCGGCCGCTACAGGGGTATTGCACCTCTGCCAGAGGTGTGATATTCCACTCCCGGGTAAGGATGGAGTATGGACCAGGGTTCAGTTAGCACACTCACCCCATTTCCGAGGGACAGCTCAACGGTGCTCCCATTAGACAGAAATGCAGGCACAACAGACCATGTCCCTGGCTGGAGTGGGGAGGGGGTAGGAATACCCAGTGATGTAGGAGCAGATAGGGGTTGGTTCCTGAGCGTAGATAGGAGCCCATTGGTTGCTGGTCACCTGGGCTCATGTTCTAGAGGGAGGTATAAAAGGTGGGCACCATCTTAGAACAATGTTCAGTCAGAGAGAAGAAGTGACGGAGTGGGGGCCTCTGCAAGGGGCTCTTCTCTGTAGGCGGGCCTAGCCTCTGAGGCCCAGCCAGCACAGAGAGAAGAGAAGAAGAGAAGTTCAGTGAGTGGAGTAAGAAAAGGAGTTCAGCCAGAGAGGGCTGACAGGGAGCTGTGGCTCAGTCTGGGCCCAGCTCCACGAGGCAGGCCTAGGGTGAAGGCCAGGAACAGAAAGGAACAAGAACAGAAAGGAACAAGAACAGAAAGGAACAGAAGAGAAAGAGAAAGAGAGAAACAGAAGGGCTCAGGAACAAGATGGCAGAAGGGACCCTAAGAACCCACGAGAATACAGGGTGAAGGGTCAGGCAGATTAAGGGTACCGGATCCCAAGTTGGTGGAGGAGAAACAGCCCTCAGCCAAAGAAGGGAGGTCGTGATCATTTATTGGTGCGACACCTCATCAAACCTGCTAGGAAGTCACCATATTGGACAGCGGGGAACGGGAACCACATTTACCCGCACAAGTCCGCGGCAGCTGGACAAAAGTGGGTCACTGATGAGGCAGGCCAGAGAAAGGATTGAAGGGGGTCCTGTGCCATGCTCCTGAACTGCCTGGGGTTGACCGAGCCCCTCACCTTGTGGACGCAGCACGGCTCGGGCGGTCATTGCTGACAGACGTGACCCGGAGTACATGAACTGTGAGTAAAAGACATTGGACTGCAGTACGTTGTCTGTGTACTCTTTCGCTCCTCCAGCACTAACGGCACTGGGACTCTCTGCACCATCACCCCCACCATCCACTACACTGCCCTGGGGCTGCACTCTTCCCGTGGGGAGTCACACTACCTCAGCTGCATACATCATCAGCCCCAGCGGTCTGCCTTGCAGCGGCGGTTCATAATAACCACAATCCACGGGTGGCGTAGTCGGACATCACTAAGGACTGCTAAAGGACTACCACTGGTCTGACCACTCTGAGCCACGGAACCGGGATGCCACTACTACCCCCACCGTCTCCCTATTGCCTGGCTCCGAGTGCCCCACGGCCCAGGGGCGAGTCAAACACCCTTTAAAAAAATTATGTGGGTGTTGCATCATGGACCATGGTCACCCTGGTGATATGGTGGTGGAGGATGAGGAGAAGGAGGAGGACAAGAGCAAATAGCCAAAATCGGGAAGCGTATACCCATGTGTGGGTGTGAAAAGGTGCATGGGAATACACCTCCCAAGAAAAGACACTGGATTTGAGTTTATGTTACGCTGCTATCATTCGGTGGTGTTGAGAAGTCTGGCCCAATCCAGCCCTTGTTCATTTTTATAAGAGTCAGCCTGTCAGCATTTTCAGTTGACAGGAGGATGCGCTTATCAGTTATAATTCCACCAGCGGCACTAAAAACCCGATCTGATAAAACACTGGCGGCAGGGCAGGCCAGGACCTCCAAGGCATAGAGAGCCAGTTCATTCCACATATCTAGCTTGGATACCCAATATTTATAAGGCACAGAGGAATAACGGAGGACGTTGGTACGGTACGGCAAGGTACTCCCTCAGCATCTTCCCAAACTTTGCACTCCTTGTGAGAGTACCCTGCGCCTCAGGGCCTGTGCGATGGGAGGGTCTGAGAAAACTCTCCCAGAACTTTGACAGTGTTCCCCTGCCTCTGCTGGATTGAAGTTGTGTCTCTCTCACCTGTACTCCTTGGTTGTCGAACGAAGTGTGCCCTCTTCCTCCAGCGTTTTCAGATGGGAATTTTTTTAATAGTTCCGCAACAAGGGGCTTCTGGTACTGCTTCATTTTTGTACACCTGTCCGCCTCAGGAATAAGAGATATAAAGTTCTCCTTGTAGAGTGGGTCTAAAAGTGTCACCAACCAGTAATGACCTAAAATTTTGAGAATGCGAGGGTCATGGGAAAGGCAGCATAACATAAACTCAGCCATGCGTGCCAGACCACTAACAGGCAAGACTTCCGTGTCCTCACCAAGAGGATGACTGACCATGCTCTCCTCCACCTCCTCTCTGTCCTCTGGCCATCCACGCTGAACAGACGGTATGACAGCTGTGCAGATAGCACCGTCTATAGTGCATGAAACTAGTTCCTGTCCTTCCTCCTCCTCCTCTTCCTCATTGTCACCCAATCAATGAGATGAGGCTTGGCTGTGTGTAATCACCCTGTATGGTTAATTGCTCCATCTTATCGTGCTCCGCCTGCAATGCATCATCTTTGATTGTGAGCAGAGAGCGTTTCAGAAGACAGAGAAGCGGGATGGTGAGGCTAATTATGGCGTCATCGCAGCTCACCATCTTGGTGGAGTCCTCAAAGTTTTGGAGGATGGTACATATGTCTGACATCCACGTCCACTACTGAGGTCTTATGTGTGGAGTCTGAACTGAATACCGATAGCCTTTTTGATGCTGGTACTCAACAACTGCCCTCTTCTGCTCACAAATCCTTCCCAACATCTGCAATGTAGAGTTCCAACGTGTGGGGACATCACCAGTCTGTGAGCCAGAAGCTGCAAACGCTGCTGAAACACTGCAAGGGCGGCGGAAGCTGTAGCTGACTTTCTAAAATGGGCACACAGGCGGCATACTTTAACAAGCAGATCCGGCAGCTCCGGGTAGGATTTGAGTAACCGCTGAACCACGAGGTTAAGCACATGGGCCAGGCATGGTACGTGTGTGAGCTAGCCTCGCCTCAGAGCCGCCACCAGGTTCCGGCCATTGTCACACACGACCATGCCTGGCTGTAGGTTCAGCGGTTTGAGCCACAGATCTGCCTGCTCTTTCAGAGCTGTCCATAACTCTTCAGCATTGTGTGTTTTTTCACCTAAGCATATAAGCTTCAGCACAGCCTGTTGCCGCTTGGCCGAGGCAGTGCTGCAGTGCTTCCATCTTGTGACTGATGCGGAGATGGAGGCTGAGGAGGAGGAGGAGGCTGAGGAGCATGAGGTGCAGGAGCTGTAGACCGTGGGGGCAACCCTGATTGACCTAGGGCCTGCAATCCTTGGCGTTGGGAGGACGTGTTCCGTCCCAAGGTCCTACTGGGTCCCGGCTTCCACTATGTTAACCCAGTGTGCTATCAGCGAGATGTACTGTCCCTGCCCACAAGCACTTGTCCACGTGTCCGTGGTTAGGTGGACTTAACCGGTAACTGCGTTGTTGAGGTCACGGCTAATGTTATGGGACACGTGCTTGTGTAATGTGGGGACGGCACACTGGGAGAAATAGTGGCGGCTGGGGACAGAGTACCGAGGGACGGCCGCCACCATCAGGTTGCGGAATGCTTCTGTCTCCACAAGCCTAAAAGGCAACATTTCGAGCCAAGCAGTCGTGAATTGTGAGAATTTAGTAGTGTGGCCTGTGGGACGTTGGCTGCATATTTGCGCTTGCATTCCAAGGACTGGAGTATGAACAACTGAACGCTGCGCTGGGACAAGGACATGGACATGCTTCCTGATGCTGCTACTTGAGAGTGTGCAATGACAGGTGCAGGACAGGAGGCATCTTTGCATGCACTATGGACAGGGGATTGGCTTGCATGCACAACAGCAGAAGAAGCAATGGTGCCACCTGTAGACACTGTTCCTGGACCCTGGTGTTCGGCCCACAAAGTCGAGTGCTTTGCTGCCATGTGCCTGATCATGCTGGTGATGGTCAGGCTGGTCGTTTTGACACCCCTGCTGATGCTGGTCTGGCTCGTGATGCAAATGGCCTTTTTGGACCTATCGGCAGAGTCTTTAAAAAAGAACCAGGCTCGGGAAGACCTAACAGTTGTAGTAGCAACTTCCTTCGTGTTGGTGTTACGGGAAATGGTAGCCTGCCTTCTGTCTGCGGCCACCACACTGCTTCTTCCTGCCTGTTGGGGGTGCTCACCCTCCCCCTGTGTGCTGCTGTCCTTGCTCTGCATGTCCTCCTGCCAGGTTGGGTCAGTTACTATATCATCCACCACCTCGTCTCCCACTTCTGCACCCTGGTACTATTCCTGACTTTCTGCCAATTGTGTCTCATCATCGTCCACCTCTTGTGACAGTTTCCCACCGGTGCCTTCGTGTGACCGTGGCTGCTCAAATATTTGGGCATCGCTACACGTGATCTCCTCTTGCCCCGCTTCAAGTGGATCGGGCAAGAGGCCCGAATCTATAAATGGAAAAGTGAACAGCTCTTCAGATTGTCCAAGTGTGGGATCAGTTGTCTCTGGGTACTCGACATGGTGGGAGGAAGGAGGATCAGGGTGAGGAATATGCGGTCCAGACTCACGGCTACTGAGACTTGACCGTGTGGAAGACAGGGTGGTGGTGGTGGTGGCTAAGTGACTGGAAGCATTATCCGCTATCCAACCAACAACCTTTTGACACTGATCTGGGTTCAATAGTGGTGTGCTGCGGTCCCCTAGAAATTGGGACAGGAAGGTCAGGCGAGAAGATGTGGGTGTTTGTTGTGGCACAATTTCGGCTTGCCCACGGCCTTGTCCTCGGCCTCTGCATGCACCATTACCATCACATCCAGTTCCCCGTCCCTTGTCACGTGCCTTGCCCATTTTAAATGGAGGATAGCATCTTCCACGCTCACTACAAATGACTGAGTTTGAAGCGTAGTTATATGTGATCGGTGTGATGGAGAAAACAGAGTTTTAAATACCTGGCCTGTAGGTAAGTAGTGTGAACAGCAAACTGCTGTGAATTGCTTCACTGACACACTGAAAAAATGGAGGCCAGAAATGGCAGTATTTTCTGACAACGTATATGTGATCCGTGTGACGGAGAAAACACAGTTTTAAATAGCTGGATTTCTAGCGCTCTAATATGGAAAGGACCTGGCTGTATTCTGCAGTGCCAACAAGCAAATGGCGCAGAAAAACGGTGTTCTCTGGATTGCTTTATAAGCAAATAATGAGGATTAAGATCCAAAGAAAAGTATTCCTCGCCCCTGAGACCTCGGCCTTTGTATAGAAATATCTAACAGCAGCAGAAGGCAGAATTGGAATGGAGCCTCTTGTCCTATATGCACTGCAGTCTGCTATATACACTGCCTGCCTGCCTATATACACTGCCTGCCTGATATCTCTGCAGATGGATTAGTCCTCAGAAGGACTGTTTGTTGAGATAGATATGTGTAATGTGCGGTTTTTCTCCCTACACTACCTAATACACAATCAAATCTCTCCCTAACGCAGCATCAGCTCTCCCTACACTGTCTGATCCGGAGTGACTGTGATGAGCATGGCGGCGCCAGGTCAGATATACACCTGATGACGCTGTGCGGCCAGCCAATCACTGTAATGCCCACAACCAACATGGCTATGGCATTACAGGGCATGGCAGGGAATCCCTGCATGTTCATTGGCTCTGTAAAGAGCGCCAAACATGCAGGGAGGGGACCCGACTTCCCGCCCGACCAACCCGGAAATACTCGGTGAGCGCAGAGCATCTTGAGCAGTGAGATCCTCGGGCAAGCACCGAGCAGTAGCGAGCATGCTCGCTCATCACTAGTTGTCATTAAGATTTAAAAAGAGAAAACACAGAAATGTGACAGTAAATGGCTTCACCCAACCAATAACCATGAGTGGAGAAAAAGTGTTTTTGTTATCATTCATTTTCTCTGAAACAAGGCCAGGAAAGGAAAAATTCTGCCGGGGTATGTAAACTTTTGAGCAGAACTGTACATGCGCCAGCCCCAGTGTCTCCTATTCTATATACTCCAGCCCCAGTGTCTCCTATTCTATATACTCCAGCTTCTTCTGTGATGTATATGCTCTAGCCCCAATGTATCCTGTGATGAATATACGCCAGCCCCAGTGTCTCCTATTCTATATACTCCAGCCCAGTGTCTCCTATTCTATATACTCCAGCTTCTTCTGTGATGTATATGCTCTAGCACCAATGTATCCTGTGATGAATATACGCCAGCCCCAGTGTCTCCTATTCTATATACTCCAGCCCCAGTGTCTCCTATTCTATATACTCCAGCTTCTTCTGTGATGTATATGCTCTAGCCCCAATGTATCCTGTGATGAATATACGCCAGCCCCAGTGTCTCCTATTCTATATACTCCAGCTCCAGTGTCTTCTGTGACGTAGCTAATGTAGCCCTAATGTCTCTTATGCAGAGGCGTCGCATGATAAAGCAGTGAGACACAAGCTCCCTGCCCTATCACTATCTATTTCATATGCCACAGATCGCCATAGGCCTGCAGTTAACAAGATGTCAGCATACTCACGCAGGTGGCTCGGTGACATCATTGCATCGCTCTGCTCTGCTGTCCCGCCATGGAAGAGGAGACAGAGGCCGTGATGTAGGGAATCAGGATTAAGTGAGAATAAACTTTATTTTTTTAAATGATCGGGCAGTGGAGCCATCCTACTATATATCTGGAGTAGTGGGTCCATCATACTACATATGGAGTAGTGGGGCCATTATACTATATGTATGTGGGGCAGTGGCTCCATCATAGTATATACAGGTGCATCTCACTAAATTACAATATCTTCAAAAAGTTAATTTATTCCAGTTCTTCAATACTGTTTCAGTATGCTCCACAATCATGAGGAAGACTGCTGACTTGACAGATGTCCAGAAGGCAGTCATTGACACACTCCACAAGGTCCTAGAGTTCCAATTTTCATTTGGAAATCAAGGTCCCAGAGTCTGGAGGAAGAGTGGAGAGTCCACAATCCAAGCTGCTTGAGGTCTAGTGTGAAGGCTCCACAATCAGTGATGGTTTGGGGGGCCATGTCATCTGCTGGTGTAGGTCCACTGTGTTTTATCAAGACCAAAGTCAGCACAGCCGGCTACCAGGACATTTCACAGCACTTCATGCTTCCCTCTGCCGACAAGCTTTTTGGAGATGGAAATGTCATTCTCCAGCAGGACTTGGCCCCTGTCCACACGGCCAAAAGTACCAATACCTGGTTTACACATAACAGTATCACTGTGCTTGATTGGCAGCAAACTCGCCTGAACTTAACCCCATAGAGAATCTATTATAGAGAATCTATGGGGTATTGTCAAGAGGAATATGAGAGACACCAGACCCAACAATGCAGATGAGCTGAAAGACAGCTTTTTGTATTGAAGAACTGAAATAAATTAACTTTTTGATGATATTCTAATTTAGTGAGATGCACCTGTATATGGAGCAGTGGGACCATCCTGCTATATATATGGAGGAGTGGGGGCATCATACTAAATATAGAGCAGTGTGTGTGTGTCACCCCAGGCCTGGATGCCACAAACAATAATCTGTTTCTGAAAGCAGGAGGGAGGTCCCCTGGTTAGGAACAATTAGCATACAGCACCTCGTGTCCCAGGCCAGCAGGGGGAGCTGGCTGCCCATATAAAAGCTGGAACTGGGGGCAGGGTTAGAGAGAACTGGACGACCTAGCTCAGGAGTGAGACTAGTCCCAGAGAAGGAGGGACATTTCAGCTGTAGCTGAGGAGTCCGTGAGGCAGAGGAGAAACTGCAAGCCAGGGACAGAGGCGACGAGAGCCGGTCCTGGCAGAGAACCAATCTACCGGACATTGGGGTCCGAGGCTGTCAGGGTTACAAGCCCAGCAGCAGAGAACCAACCTGCGAGGGATTTCAGGTCCCTTGGCCTAAGAAGCCTGGAGGCTCCGCCACACAGAGGGACCAGTACATCGAGGAGGAAGCAACAGGTACCCAAGGTCTGAGTCGCAAGCCATACAGGAGAGAAGTACACGGCCAGCTCAGGGACGTGGGCTATTACACCACGAAAAGGGGGATAGTCAGAAAGAGCATAGAGAGAACGGTAGGCCTACACACTCACCCTGACCAGTGGGGCTCGCCCGAATGCTCTCAGACACCCAGGCCCATTCCTAACCGGTACTGTTGGGTCATTAATAATATCTACAATAAAGACCCTGAACTGTTTGAAGCAGACTCTGAACTCTTACTATTGCGGCCTGCACTATCACCCCCAACATCCACCTACACTGCCCTGAGGCTACACTCTTCCCGTGGGGAGTTATCCTACCCCTGTGCTGCACACCAACACCAGCCTCAGCGGTCTGCCTTGCAGCGGCGGTTATCTCCAACCGCAATCCACGGGTGGCGTAGTCGGACATTGAAAACACTGATAAATAGATTGCCACCATTTGGTCTGACCACCCTGAGCCACGGGATCGGGTTGCCACTACTACTCCCATCAGCACCGTACACTAGAAGGCCCGGTTCCGTGTACCCCACGGCCCAGGGGCCGAGTCAGCTTTGGCGTAGTAGGCAGAATTGTGACCAACCCGCCACAAACGGGTATTGCGTGCCTGGAAAAGACTTTATACATATCTGAGTGAAGTTTCCCGCCATTCGGGGCCATTTCTCGCCAATCGGAGCCGTTTCCCGCCATCGGGCTCCATCTTCAGGACGCCGCGCGGGAAGAAGAGGGGCGTGGACGTCCAAAAACGCGCGAGACCTGAAGCCCCGCCCTACGCTGAGACGCTGCGCAAGGTCCTGGAAGGAGATCCAGCGGATGCCGACATCATCACCGAGCAACGCAAGGTCCTCACCCAGAGCATCGCGAGCGGAGCCGCGGCCTACAGAACAGGATCGCCAGATGGTAGGCCACGGTTAACTAGTGGGGAGGAAGATGTCGGACGCGGAGGGACCCTCTACCACCAGCGTAGCCGCTGCAGCTGTGATGCCGTTTTCCATGCCCTATATCCATAGGCGGATTATAATGAGGGCAATCCGGGCGACCGCCCAGGGCCCCGAGCCTGCAGGGGGCCCGCGGCTCCAGGTGGGGTGTCTAATGCCGGATTGCCCTCATTATATGTGCGGGCCGCCGCGGCACGTAGCGGTAGCATTGGCGGGAGGGGGGGGCCCGGACCGCTCCCCCAGCAGCGGCCGCTGCTACTTCTTCATCGGCCGGGCCAGCACTGCAGCAGTTAACTTCCCTGTGCTGGCCCGGCCGCGTCACTGCTAGGAGACATGGCCCTGTGCGCGGCTGTGTCTCCTAGCTGTGACGTCACGCAGTGCGCCCCGGCCTGCAGTGCTGCACCGGAAAAGAGAGAGAGCAGGCAGGAGGAATTGAGCCGAGGGATGGTGAGTGTGTGTGTGTGTGGGCAGGTGTGTGTGTGTTTGTGAGCAGGTGTCTGTGGGGGCAGGTGTCTGTGTGGGCAGGTGTGCGTGTGTGTGTATATGTGTCTGTGTGTATATGTGTGTGTGTCTGTGTGGGCAGGTGTGTGTGTGTGTGTATATGTGTGTGTGTGTGTGGGCAGGTGTCTGTGTGGGCAGGTGTCTGTGTGGGCAGGTGTGGGTGTGTGTGTGGGAAGGTGTGTATGTGTGTGGGGGCAGGTGTGTGTGTGGGCAGGTGTGTGTATATGGGTGTGTGTGTGTGTTTGTGGGCAGGTGTCTGTGTGGGCAGGTGTGTGTGTGTGTGTGGGCAGGTGTGTGTGTGTGTGGGCAGGTGTGTGTGTGTGGGGGCAGGTGTGTGTGTGTGTGGGCAGGTGTTTGTGTGTGTGTGTGGGCAAGTGTGTAAGTGTGTGGGCAGGTGTGTGTGTGTGTGTGTGTGGGCAGGTGTGTGTGTGTGGGCAGGTGTGTTTGTTTGTGGGCAGGTGTGTGTGTGTGTGGGCAGGTGTGTGTGTGTGTGTGTGTGGGCAGGTGTGTATGTGTGTGGGCAGGTGTGTGTGTGGGCAGGTGTGTGTGTGTGTCTGTGTGGGCAGGTGTGTGTGTGTGTATAGGTGTGTGTGTGTGTGTGTGTGGGCAGGTTAGAAAGTCTTGCCCTGTTGAACACTATACCTGACTTGAGGCCACCACCTCTTGGTTGTCCAGTGTTCTTGCTTCTCTAGGGCTCTTCTCAGATATTCATTATACCAGCTCCCCAGAATACCTAAGTTAGGGTGGGTGACCGCGAGCCCTGGTGGTGGTCATAACTGCGGCCACCCAGGGGCAATACTCCATAACAACAATCCCCTGAGGTGGTGTAGGATGTAAGGACCTATTCACACTACATTCAGCGCTGCATTCAGGTCTTTACACAAGGCTTACAACTGAATCCCTGAAATTCAGGATTGTGCTGTCTGAAATGAGACATCTGAAAGCAGAGAAAATGGAGCCTAAAGATTCAGACTTTAGCCTTGGTTTGCCTTTGTTCAAATCAATGGCTATGTCAAGGCACATCTGAATGCCATTTTTCAGGGATTTAGATAGAAGCCTGGAAAGAGGAGATGAATGCATTGCAAAATTCAGTGTGAATAGGCCCTTATATCTGGAGTCTTGATATTGATGCCACAAGCATTTTACTTGTTTTTAACTTAAAAAAAAATACACACACACAAATTATACACACACACACACACACTATACATACACACACACTATACATACACACACTATACATACACACACACAGATGTGTATGTGGGCAGGTGTGTGTATGTGGGCAGGTGTGTGTGTGTGTGGGCAGGTGTGTGTGTGTGTGATGTCTGTCTGTTTGTGTGTGTGTGTGTGTGTGTGTGTGGGCAGATGTCATTCTGTGATGTCTGTTTGTATGTATTTTTGTGTTTCAAATGTGTTTATGCGTGTCTGTATATGTATGTGTGTGTGTATGACTGCATGCGGCCTCCTGCTGAGTATAGTTGGCGCCGTGCGGCCTCCTGATGTCTCTGGGGGGGCTCCGTGCACCCTCCCGCTGTGTATAGATGGCTTTGTGTGGCCCCCCGCTGTTTATAGACGGCGCCGTGCGGCCCCCGCTGTGTATAGATGGCTACGTGCGCCCCCCGCTGTGTATAGATGGCTACGTGCGGCCCCCCGCTGAGTATAGATGTCGCCGTGCGGCCTCCTGCTGTGTATAGATGACTACGTGTGGTCTCCCGCTGAGTATAGATGGCGCTGTGCGGCCTCCTGCTGTCTCTGGGGTGAGCGCCGTGCGGCATCTATACTCAGCAGGAGGCCGCACGTAGCCATCTATACATGTATACTCAGCAGGAGGCCGCACGTAGCCATCTATACGGTGCCATCTATACACAGCGGGAGGCCGCACGGCGCCATCTATACACAGCGGGAGGCCGCACGGCGCCATCTATACACAGCGGGAGGCCGCACGGCGCCATCTATACACAGCGGGAGTCTCAGTGCTTTGCAAGAGCAGTCAATAAATTCTGCTTGACTAATTCTGAGCACCATAAAGTCTGGTTCGCTTCTAACCTGCTGTCTTCATTTTCAGCTTGCTGAATTCTAACTCATTTACTGTCATTCGAGACGATGCCTTTGCTCGTCTCTTTCACCTTGAATACCTGTAAGTGTTCCACTTAATGTCATATTTTTGATTCTGTTCTTCTTCATCTTTTGGCATGTGCAATTGTATGAGCAAGTATTCATATGAATTTATGACCTACTTAAACCTTTGAGGACCTTAAATTTTATTCAATCAAATTTTTTTCCAGTTTAAAACTATGGGACATATATGTGCCTTGGTCCTCAAAGGGTTTTTAAAGGGGCTGCAAACATAAATACGAAAAAAATAATTCAATTAGTGCTTTTTGTGTTCATTTAATTTTTATTTGAAGTCCATTTTTTTATATACCTTGAAATTAAGCCCTACCCCATGGAATGAAGCCCTACCTACATGACATCTGAGAGCTACATGGATCCCGCTTGTGAGGTGCCTGTCCGTCACTACTATTCAGTTTTAGGGTCCACTCACTAAGCCATATATTCTCTCATGCAAGAGAATAGGGCCAATTATGCTAATGACACTGGGCTCAAACTCTGTCAGAGCTTCAACTGAGTGTGATCCGATTCTCTCGCAGCACAGATATGGAGAAGATGGAGAACTTAATTTCTCCATCTTCTCCATAGTCTCTGTGAGTGTTCATCGGACTGCACTTGGATGACATCCGAGTGCAGTCCAATGTTTTACGTGCACCCATAGACTTGTATGGGTGCACATGGTCCGAATATCGAATGAGATTATTTTCTCATGCCAATAATCGCACTGTCCCATAGTATAACATAGGGCCGAGTCCTATCCGATAAAACATCACATAGCATTCGGCCGTGTTATACGACAGTGTGAGCGAGCCCTTAGAGTCAAGGAATATTTACATGCAGATGATGATATTACTCTCCAAGTGTATATTTTTTTAGGCGAGTTCATAGTAAATGCTTTGCATTTTTGACATGTGATCAACTAAAGAACAAGAAAGATTTAGGACCTCCCCTATAGAGAAACGGAAAATAGTTTGGAGGACTTGCATGTCCTTTTTTATTTATTATGAGAAAATCATAAAAGATCCCGTTTTTTAACCATGCTGTGACTTTCTGCTGAGGGAGAGGGAGAGAGCTGCCCTATTCAGAGTCTGTAATAAGACCTGCTGACAAAAGTGTTGAAGATACAGTCTAATGTGAATTAACAATGAAAAAAAGTTAATTTAACAAATGGCTTGTATTTTTTTTAATACAAACTTTTTTGTCTTTACAGCTCCTTTAAAGGGAATCTGTCATCAGGTTTTTGCCACCTAATCTGAGAGCAGCATAATGTAGGGTTAGAGGCACTGATTCCAGTAATGTGTCACTTACTGGGCTGCTTAGTGTTGTTTTGATAAAATCATTGATTTGTCAGAAGGTAATTATCACTAGATGACTAGTAAGTTCTGTAGGACCCCACCCCCATCACTGATCAGTAGATTTCTGTGTACACTGAGCATGGGCAGAAAGCTGCCAATCAGTGGTGTGGGTGGGGCTATACAGAGCGCAGCATTCAGAGAGCTGCTAGATCTGCAGCAGATAAAAGGGGTGATTTTCTCAAAATGACAACAAGCAGCTGAAAAAGTGACACATCGCTGGAATCAGGGTATCTGCCCCAATATTGTGCTGCTCTCAGATGAGGCAGCACAATTAATATTATGCCAAATTAATTTCCCGTGAACTATCACATGATCTATCACAGGGGATCATGTGACATGTCACGTGATAAATCAGGTGTGTGGAGGGGGCCCGCGCCTTCTAAACTGCCCGGGGCCCTTGCTACTCTTAATCCACCCCTGCCTATATCCCCGGAGCGGCCTGGCTGCCCCAGTATGCCGGCGAGTCGCATACCTTGGGCGACTTTAAAGAAAGGCTGTATAGCTTGTTCAAAGTTTATCCCCTGACAGAAGAACAGAAAGTAAGCATACTGATAGGGCAGTTAACTGGTGCGGCCCAGCGGGAGGTAAAGTCTTGGACAGCTGAGGAGAAAAGGACTGTAAGGGGGGTTCTGACCCGTCTACGGGACACCTTTGATACCCGTACCTCAGCAGAAATCAAAATGCGGTTCTATGGATGTAAGCAGCGAGCTCAAGATAGCATCCGAGATTATGCCCTAAATTTACAGGAAGCCTTGGGGGCAATTAAGCAAGCTGACCCTGGCAGCGTGCAGGATACAGATAAACTATTGACTGACCAGTTCATAGAAGGTCTGCTGTCCAGCGCCCACAGAACCCAGCTGCGCCTCATGGCCCTACAGAACCCCGATTTGACTTTTGCACAGTTCAAAGATAGGGCCATCCAGGTGCTCCGAGAACCTGCACCGGGTGGCGCTGTAGCTTCCCGGCGCCCTGCCATCCCTTACCACCAGGGGGCGGCGCCCTATCCCGCAGACCTTGTGGGGGCTGATGCACAGGCCCTAAATCCATCCCCGCCTGCAAACCTGCACCATCAGGTCCAAGAACTAACAAAGAGTGTTGCTGCATTGACCAGGACCGTACAGTCTTTACAGATGGACCCGTCAGGACCAATCAAGCTGGCTTCCAGTCCGGAGGATGTCCCGTGGCGTCGACGGAGGAGGATCCCGTCGTTCAGAGGGAGGCCCGCCGATCATTACACTGAGGATGGACAGCCGATTTGCCGCCTTTGCAGCCAGCCAGGACACGTAGCCAGGTACTATACTTTAAATGGGTCCGACCTGGGGCAAAGGGCCAACCCCCAGCCATAAGGTCATCAGGCCCATCTAATTGGCGTGATAAGTACGTAGGGGGACGCCCGGTTTTACCCGTAGTGCTGGTCGGTATCCCCATGAGTGCACTGCTGGACACCGGGTCCCAAGTGACTACCATCCCCTATGTACTTTTCAAGCAGTACTGGAGTGACACTGATATAACTCGTTATTCAGACGATGACTTGAGCATCATCGCCAGCAATGGTCAACCCGTGCCGCAGGTGGGGTTCAGAGAGATGACCATTAAAATTGCTAAAGTTGAACTGCCGGCACAGGGAGTGATCATTGTGGACATTGACCGTCGAGAAAGTCACCCTAAAATAACCTTGGGTACTAATGTGATTGAAAATTGTCTTTCAGAAGCAATTGTAATTTTGCAGCAGGTGGCGATGAATGCGAGCTCCAGCCAACAGAGGGTCCTCCAGAAGGAGATAAGAGCCCTGATAAGATGGCAACAGGTAGAACTGTCTGGTGGTGAGATCGGTAGCGTGAGGATGAGCGACCCGTTCCCCATTGCCATGCCCCCCAAAAGTGAAATGATCTGGTGTCAGACTGCAATCGGGTTAAGAGGGAGAGACTACCAAGCCATGGTAGAACCCGTGTACTCAGACAGCAGGCCCACCATTTTGACAGCCCGGGGGGTGGTCGATGTCCGCCATGGAAGGGTGCCTGTCCGGATCTTAAACATTGGGGAAAGGGAAGTACACTTGCCCCGGTACGCTACACTAGCCAAATTGTATACTGTTGAACACAATGCTGTCAGGGCCATGGAACCCTTGCCTCCATCTCCCCAGGCAGAGGGTAATGGTTCCCAGAAACCCAAGGCGGACTGGTGCCAGAAACTCCACGTGGGTGCTGACTCCACTCCCTTGCACCAAAAACAAGGAGTCTACCGGGTGGTTCAAGAGTACGAGAGAATCTTTAGTAAGCACCCGCTAGACTTCGGCAGAGTGAAAGGGGTAGAACACCACATCCCCACGGGGAGCCACCCACCAATAAAAGAAAAATACAGACCTGTACCACCCCGCACACTATCAGAAAGCAAAGGGCATGCTGAGAGAAATGAAGGAAGCCGGGGTCATTAGAGACAGTTGTAGCCCCTGGGCAGCCCCCTTGGTTCTGGTAAAAAAGAAAGACTGTACTATGAGAATGTGCGTGGACTATAGAGAAGTCAATCGTATCACCCATAAAGACGCATACCTGTTGCCTAGAATAGAGGAGTCTTTGGTCGCACTAAAATCAGCTAATTTCTTCTCTACTTTGGACCTTACTAGTGGGTACTGGCAGGTTCCTGTGGCAGAGGCTGATAAGGAGAAGACCGCCTTCACCACCCCGATGGGATTAAGTGAATTCAACTATATGCCGTTCGGGCTCTGCAATGCACCCGGGACCTTCCAGAGGCTGATGGAATGCTGTCTAGGGCACCGAAACTTTGAGACGGTCCTACTTTACCTGGACGACGTGATTGTCTATTCGAAGACTTACGAGGACCATCTAAAGCACCTGGTCGAGGTGTTCGAGGCCCTGGCAGGCTTTGGCATGAAAGTGAAACCCTCCAAGTGCCATCTGTTAAAGCCGAAGGTACAGTACCTGGGACACGTGGTCAGTGCAGAAAGAGTAGCCCCCGACCCTGACAAAATCACGGCAATAAAGAACTGGCCAAGCCCCTCTAACATAAAAGAAGTGAGGCAGTTCGTCGGGTTGGTAGGCTACTACCGAAGGTTCATCCCCAGGTTCACCAAGATGGCAACCCCTATGCAGGACCTCCTTATAGGACAATCTAAGACCAGAAGCCAAAAGCCACCCTTCAAGTGAGACAAGCCGGAAGAGGAGTCCTTCCGCCAGCTGAAGATGGCCCTCACGGGGGATGAGATCCTGGCCTACCCTGATTATGGCCAGCCTTTTATCCTCCACACAGACGCCAGTAATGTGGGGCTGGGAGCCGTACTGTCACAGAACCAACAGGGTAGAGAAAGGGTGATCGCGTACGCCAGCCAGAAGCTGAGGCCCACCGAGAGAAACCCGGAGAATTACAGCTCCTTTAAGCTGGAGTCCTTGGCAGTGGTGTGGGCCGTAACAGAACGTTTCAAGCATTACCTGGCCTCTGTGAAGTTCACTGTGTACACGGACAACAATCCGTAGACACATCTGGACAATGCGAGACTTGGTGCCCTAGAGCAGCGGTGGATGGCCCGGCTAGCAAACTATGACTTCACCATCAAATACCGAGCAGGCCGAGCCAATGCCAATGCAGATGCCCTATCGAGAATGGAGAAGATCCAGACGAGTTGGAGGAAATAGAGCTCCCTGCATTCCACCGGTACGGGGCCACTCAGTACTCCCACCGTGTAAGAGACAAAGACTTGACCACTGTCATGTTCAATCCCTTACCTCACCACGGCTGGGCTGAAACGCAAGATAGTGACCCTGCAATTCGCCTGGTGAAAGACCTGTTGACCCAGGCAGATGCTAGCCCTGGCTCGGACGCTCCAGAGGGAGCCAAGCAGTTATGGAAGGAGAAAAGCAGGCTATTCCTCTACGAAGGTAAGCTGTGCAGAAGGCTTGTCAACCACCGGACGCACGAGCTGACCTGGCAGGTAGTGGTCCCGAGACGAGATGCAGCAATGGTCCTGGAGGCCTACCATGACAGAGCGGGACACTTCGGGTGGAAGAAACTGGAGTTCCTACTGAGAGAGCGGTTCTACTGGGTCGGAATGAGAGGGGCCATAGAGAAGTGGTGCAGGGACTGCGGCCCATGTAACCTCAGAAGGAAGGACGGTACCAGCCAGAAGACGCCCTTGATGCCCATCATCAGGCAGCCTCTTGAGCTGGTAGCTCTGGACCATGTGAAACTGGCTCCAAGCCGGTCGGGCTACGTCTATGCCCTGACAATAGTGGACCACTATTCCCATTTCCTGGTGGTGGTTCCTGTTAAAGACTTGACAGCCCAAACAGCGGCCAGAGCCTTCCAACAACACTTCTGCCGTCCACACGGGTATCCGGAACAGGTCTTGACAGATCAAGGTCCAGGGTTTGAGGCTGAAATCTTCCAGGAGTTCTGCAACCTCTACGGCTGTAAGAAGATTCGGACAACGTCTTACCACCCACAAACCCACGGGCTATGTGAGAAAATGAATAATATCGTCATTGATCTCCTCAAAACGTTGCCCCTGGAAGAACGCAGCCTGTGGCCGGAGAAGCTGCCAGACCTGATAGACTTATACAACCATATCCCGGTGAATGCTACAAATTGCACCCCGGCTTACCTGATGAGGGCAAGACCAGGTAAGCTGCCGATAGACCTGGAGATGGGAGTCCTCCCCACCTCCCCAGACGCAGGATGGGATACGGAACGGCGGCTACAGTACAAGAAGGTACAGGAGAGTGTGGAGAGGAGTCTGGCTCAAGCGAGAGAAAAGCAAGAGAGGCTCTTCAACCAACACGCCCCTGCTGGTCCCCTGGAACCTGGTGAGCAGGTCCTGAAGCGGAAGAGAAGGCTTCACAAGCTAGATGACCAATGGGAGAGCGACCCGTACACAGTACTGCAGTCCAACCACAACAACCCGAAGGTATGTGTAATTACCAAGGATGGAGGAGAAACCACTAGCACCGTCTCCAGAGACCACCTAAAAAGGTGCCCCAAGCAACTACAGAGTGCAGGAGAAGATCAAGATGACCTTGAACCCGCAGAAGACAAGAAAGAAATGATCAGCACAGTTCTTGGAGAGTTCCCCCGGTCCTGGAGTCGGATAAATGATGCAATAGTGGTACCCGTCCTACACTTCCTTCAACCAACCCAGCAGGAACCTACAGGAGAGCAGGAGGAATCAGAAGACCAAGCAGCCCTAGAGGCAGAAGAACCCATGCCAGCAACCCAGGAGAGTCAACCCTCTGCTGACAGTGAGCCTGCCATACCTGCGGTAAGCCAAAGGACCCGCAGATAGCTGCCTGCACTGCCTGTAAACCCAGCTAGTAGCTGTACCCTGAATGCTAGTGGGGAAAGTCAGGTTAGACCACCACCAGACAGTGGGTTACGCAGGTCAACCCGGAGCACTAGGGGGCAAATACCAGCTCGCTGGAAGATCTAAATGCTGTATATTGTAAATGTTTTATGTTTGTTGCCTGGTTGCTAATTATGTTTTTCCAGTCTTTCTAGTTCATGGACTAACAGGTTATGGACGCTGAATAACCGGAACTGTCTTGTAGATAGTTGCACTTGGTGCCCTCTTTCGAAGATGGCCACGGAAGAAAAATCTGTCCGGTGTGGCCTCCTTGTGGCCCAAAGTAGAGAGCTCAGCCTTGTCGCCACGCCCAAGGCCAGGAACTTGGGGTTTATGGAAACAGGTCCCCACACCGTGGAAAACTTCACCTTGTTGGGTGACATGGACACCCGGTCACGGAAGCGCCGTGAACTCAAGGACAAAATATACTTGTATATATGTTATGTTGTCATTTATACCCTGTATTTGTGTTTCCTGTTTAGTCCGAAGTACTAAATTTTACTAGGGGAGAATGTGTCACCCCAGGCCTGGATGCCACAAACAATAATCTGTGTCTGAGAGCAGGAGGGAGGTCCCCTGGTTAGGGACAATTAGCATACAGCACCTCCTGTCCCAGGGCAGCAGGGGGAGCTGGCTGTCCCTATAAAAGCTGGAACTGGGGGCAGGGTTAGAGAGAACTGGAAGACCTAGCTCAGGAGTGAGACTAGTCCCAGAGAAGGAGGGACAGTTCAGCTGTAGCTGAGGAGTCCGTGAGGCAGAGGAGAAACTGCCAGCCAGGGACAGAGGCGACGAGAGCCGGTCCTGGAAGAGAACCAATCTACCGGGCATTGGGGTCCGGGGCTGTCAGGGTTACAAGCCCAGCAGCAGAGAACCAACCTGCGAGGGATTTCAGGTCCCTTGGCCTAAGAATCCTGGAGGCTCCGCCACACAGAGGGACCAGTACAGCGAGGAGCAAGCAACAGGTACCCAAGGCCCTAGTCGCATGCCATACAGGCGAGAAGTACACGGCCAGCTCAGGGACGTGGGCTATTACACCACGAAAAGGGGGATAGTCAGAAAGAGCATAGAGAGAACGGTAGGCCTACACACTCACCCTGACCAGTGGGGCTCGCCCGAATGCTCTCAGACACCCAGGCCCATTCCTAACTGGTACTGTTGGGTCATTAATAATATCTACAATAAAGACCCTGAACTGTTTGAAGCGGACTCTGAACTCTTACTATTGCGGCCTGCACTATCAACCCCAACATCCACCTACACTGCCCTGAGGCTACACTCTTCCCGTGGGAAGTTATCCTACACCTGTGCTGCACACCAACACCAGCCTCAGCAGTCTGCCTCGCAGCGGCGGTTATCTCTGACCGCAATCCACGGGTGGCGTAGTCGGACATTCAAAACACTGATAAATAGACTGCCACCATTTGGTCTGACCACCCTGAGCCACGGGATCGGGTTGCCACTACTACCCCCTTCAGCACCGTACACTAGAAGGCCCGGTTCCGTGTACCCCACGGCCCAGGGGGCGAGTCATGTGCATCAAATTATACATACACATATGGGGCAGTGGGGCTTCATACTATATACAGGTGCTTCTCACAAAATTAGAATATCATCAAAAGTTAGTTTATTTCATTTCTTCAATGCAAAAAGTGAAACTCCTATATTATATAGAGTCATTACACACAGAGTGATCTATTATATAGAGTCATTACACAGAGGGATCTGTTATATAGAGTAATTACACACAGAGGGATCTATTATATAGAGTCATTACACCCAGAGGGATCTATTATATAGAGTCATTACACACAGAGTGATCTATTATATAGAGTCATAACACACAGAGGGATCTATTATATAGAGTCATTACACACAGAGGGATCTATTATATAGAGTCATTACACAGAGGGATCTATTATATAGAGTCATTACACACAGAGGGATCTATTATATAGAGTCATTACACACAGAGGGATCTATTATATAGAGTCATTACACACAGAGGGATCTATTATATAGAGTCATTACACAGAGGGATCTATTATATAGAGTCATTACACACAGAGGGATCTATTATATAGAGTCATTACACACAGAGGGATCTATTATATAGAGTCATTACACACAGAGGGATCTATTATATAAAGTCATTACACACAGAGGGATCTATTATATAGAGTCACTACACACAGAGGGATCTATTATATAGAGTCATTACACACAGAGGGATCTATTATATAGAGTCATTACACACAGAGGGATCTATTTTAAGTGTTTATTTCTGTTAATGTTGATGAGTATGGCTTACAGCCAATGAAAACACAAACGTCATTATCTCAATAAATTAGAATACTTCATAACAACAGCTTGAAAAATGTTTTTAAAATCCGAAAAGTTGGCCTACTGAAATGTATGTTTAGTAAATGCCCTCAATACTTGTTCGGGCTCCTTGTGCATCAATTACTGCATCAATGCGGCAATGTGGCATGGAGGAATCAGCCTGTGGCACTGCTGAGGTGTTATGGAAGCCCAGGTGGCTTTGATAGCAGCCTTCAGCTCATCTGTATTGTGGGGTCTGGGGTCTCATCTTCCTCTTGACAATACCCCATAGATTCTCTATAATAGATTCTCTATGGGGTTAAGGTCAGGCGAGTTTGCTGCCAATCAAGCACAGTGATACTGTTGTGTGTAAACCAGGTATTGGTACTTTTGGCCGTGTGGACAGGGGCCAAGTCCTGCTGGAGAATGACATTTCCATCTCCATAAAGCTTGTGGGCAGAGGGAAGCATGAAGTGCTGTAAAATGTCCTGGTAGACGGCTGCGCTGACTTTGGTCTTGATAAAACACAGTGGACCTCCACCAGCAGATGACATGGCCCCCCAAACCATCACTGATTGTGGAGACTTCACACTAGACCTCCAGCAGCTTGGATTGTGGCCTCTCCACTCTTCCTCCAGACTCTGGGACCTTGATTTCCAAATGAAATGCAAAATGTACTTTTCATCTGAAAACAACACCTTGGGCCACTGAGCATCAGTCCAGGTCTTTTTCTCTTTGGCCCAGGTAAGACGCTTCTGGCGTTGTCTATTGGTCATGAGGGGCTTGACACAAGCAATGCGACACTTGTAGCCCATGTCCTGGATACGTCTGTGTGTGGTGGCTCTTGAAGCAATGACTCCAGCAGCAGTCCACTCCTTGTGAATCTCCCCCAAATTTTTGAATGGCCTTTTCTTAGCAATCCTTTCAAGGCTGCGGTTATCCCAGTTGCTTGTGCACCTTTTTCTACCACACTTTTTTCTTCCACGTCCATTAATATGCTCGGATACAGCACTCTGTGAACAGCTGCTTCTTTAGCAATGACCTTTTGTGGCTTACCCTTCTTGAGGAGTGTGTCAATGACTGCCTTCTGGACATCTGTCAAGTCAGCAGTCTTGCCCATGATTGTGGAGCCTACTGAAACTGACTAAGGGACCTTTTTAAATGCTTAGGTAGCCTTTGCAGGTGTTTCTTGTTAATTCTAATTTACTGAGATAATGACTTTTGTGTTTTCATTGGCTGTAAGCCATAATCATCAACATTAGCAGAAATAAACACTTAAAAGAGATCACTCTGTTTGTAATGACTCTGTATAATATATGAGTTTCACTTTTTGGATTGAAGAACTGAAATAAATTCACTTTTTGATGATATTCTAATTTTCTGAGAAGCACCTGTATGTAGCAGTGCGGCAATTATAATATATACAGTCAGGAGTATAAGTACTTGATACACTGACAATTTCGAAAGTTTTTCCACCTACAAAGAATGAAGAGGTCTCTTTTGTACCTGGATTGGAGTCCTATTTGTATACAGAATATTGACTATTAATGCTGGCAGAGTAAGTCTTAGGCTATATTCACACTAGGTGTTTTTTTTCTGCAGCAAAACATAATCTCTTGGCAGGAAAGAAGTAGCGTCAAAAACGCAGGTTTTGGTGTGTTTTTTTGCAGTGGTTCTTGGTGCATTTTTGGTGCGTTTTTCAGGATCCCAAAGTTCAGCTTTGCTTCCACCATAGACACATGAAAACAGGTCACCATTGCAAGACATATGTTCATGAAAAAGTACACATTACAAATGTAACGGGGGGGGGGGGTGAATTGGTCTGGAATGGTTTATCTAAGACCCTGGCAGTGCATTGAATTTGTAGGACACTATTTACTTTCACATTATGGTTTGCCATTGAGTTGCTCAGGCATTGTTCATTTTCAGACCTCCGTGGGCCACACGTGTTGTTCAATCTCACACCTAGCTCAACCAATGTTTACTTTGTAGGCATCACTAATTTAATTAAACTGTAATAATCCAAGCTGCTATCTCAGGTGACCAAGACAAGATGGTTTAAACTTGGGAAAATCACAAAAGTAAATGTGTGTCACATACTTGCTTTTTTCACTAAAAACGCAGCAAAATGTTCACACTAGGCTTTTTTTCAGCATTTTTTTCCACCACCCTTTTTTTTAATGGGTGAAAAACGCTGAAACAAGTGACATACTCTATTGCAAAAAGCCATGGAAAGCACAAAATACTGAGGACAAATAAGCAAGCTGTGTGCATGAGATTTCGGAAATGTCATAGACTTTGATGGTACTGTAAAACGCAGCTGAAAATTTGCATAAAAAAGCCCGCTAAAAAAAGTCTAGTGTGAATATAGCCTTGTATAACAGTTCGCCAATGAGTTAGGATATATGACCACGATGCAGAAATGCTGCGGATTTTTCCTAAGCGTTTCTGCATCTCCCTGGGTTGTCAAGCGCTTTGCCAAGTGATTTTAGCATCACTTGGAAAAGTGCTTGACAACTTGGTCACACAATATAATTCCATGCAACCGGCATGGATTTATATAGTGTGACCAAGTTACAATGCTGCAAATGCAGCATCAATAATAAAAAAAAAGAATAATAATGGTGAAAAATAAAAAAAAAATATTATACTCATCTTCCGATGGTCCTCGATCTCCTTCTCCGGTGCGTCCGGTGTCTTCGGCGGATCACGGTGCTGTAAAAGGACCTTCCATGACGTCATTTAGTCATGTGACCTGTCACATGACTAAATGGCGTCATGGAAGGTCCTTTTACCACCGCGAGCAGCCGAAGAGCCAGCAGCACCACCGGGAGCAGACAGGGGCCATCAGAAGGTAAGTATATGTTTATTTTTTATTTTAATTCTATTTTAACTACAGGTACTATGGTACCCGGGTCTGGAGGAGAGTCTCTTCATCTCCAGACCCGGGTACCATCCACGCATTGAGTCGCATAATATCCACATGTGTATTTGTAGTCATTCGGATGTTATGCGTTCCAATGCAAGTCAATGGCGGCTAAATCGCAGCGACTCTGCAGAATTAAAGGACGAGCTGCGGATTTTTCCGCAATGATAATTCGCAGCGGAAATCTCCGTGGCATGTGCACCGCACATGCGGATTATCATTGGGGACCATTGCAGACCTATCACCAAGCGTTTTTTAAGTGTTTCCGCGGCGGAAGTTACGCTGCAGAAACGCCTAAAAAACGCATAGTGGGCACACAGCCTTAAAAGTTCTATGGTGAAGAAAAACACGTGAGATAATAAATGCGAAACATACAATATTTCCCATAATATGACAGAGGATATCTTTAGGGTGTATTCACTGTTTTTCTTCTGCAGCAAAAATGCTGTGTTTTACAGTACCATCTTAGTGAATGACATTTCTGAAATCTCATTCACATGCTGTTTTTTTGCATTTTTTTTAAATCTGCAGCTTGTCAAGTCTTTCAGAGGTTTTGCAGCATTTTTCACCCATTCAAATGAATGGAAAAAAAAACACAAGTAAAAACACCTGAATTTTAAGCAGCGTTTTTCCTGCCTCCTTTGATTTTTGAGGTAGAAAAAAAATGCTGCCAAAATCCAACTTGTGAACACACCTTTATCCTGGTTGTGTTCTAATTGGATATAAAATAGAACGGCCATGATAACATGGGTAGTTAATTGTACGGTGTTTTCACTTTATATAATACCAGGCCGCATTCTATTTGCGCAGAGCTGCTCCGTGAAGATTCTATCACAAGATTCCGTGATGACATCACAGGTGATGGTGACATCACTGCTCACAGTCGCTATATATACAATGCACATAGGCTCACCCGTGCCTTTCTTGGCTCTATAGTGACTGATAGCACTTGCAGTTTTTCACTATGGCTGGAATTGTTTTGGACATTCCTCAGGTAAAAGCGCTATTGATGATCCTTATGATCAATCGTCCTAACAGTGTGCTTCTACCACCCGATGGCGTCCTCAGCTTCACTCACCGGCTGGTGATGGAGCTAGTAAAGGATTGCCTGACCAAACACCGACAACGTCGTCTAACGTCAGACTATCTGACGGATTTACTTCAGAACATCAGGACATTACTACACCAGGTAAGTGGCGGACACTCTGCACAGAACATCTCAATATTAATAGATAATAATGGAGGGATAGAAGCTTTTTCTTCTAATATATCGTATTTTGCAGACCATAAGACGCACCAAAAATTTTTGGGAGGTAAATAGGAAAAACATTTATTATAATAAAATGGGGGTCTATCTTATAGTCCTGTCTTATAGTCCGATTTTTCGGTTTCTTACTGAGGGGGGTGGTGGCAGTGGAGCAAGGTCACAGGAGGCAGAGTCGCTGCTGCAGGAAGTCGGCAGTAGGAGTGGGGCGCTGCTGTGGGCCCCAAGCTGGGAGGAGCGGGGTGTCCAGATGGTGCGAGGCTGCGGGCCCTGGGCTTCAAGGAAATGTTAGCGGTAATTCAGGAGGGGAGGCCCTGCTCTGCTTATTGATTTCTCTGCAGTGGGCTTCAAGAAGTAGGCTGCTGGAGATGGCCAATACGCAGATTGAGATCTCAGCTCCTCATTGAGCCGAGATCTAAATCTGCACATGCACTGCCTCCAGCGGCCATTTGCCTGAAGCCCACCGCCAGAAAATCAATGGGCAGAGCGGGGACACCCCTCCTAAATCACCGCTAACATTTCCTTGAGGCCCAGGGCACGCAGCCTCGCACCTCCTGGATACCCCGCTCCTCCCAGCTCGGGGCCCGCAGCAGCGCCCCACTTCTACTGCCGGCTTCCTACAGCAGTGACCCTACCTCCTGTGACCTCACTCCACCACAGCCACCCCCCTGGTAAGCTACATTCAGACAATTATTATTATTAATAATCTGTCTGATATGCTGGGGTGGAGAGTTCCAGAGTAGGGGGGATGCACGGGAGAAATCTTGTATGCGATTGTGGGAAGAGGAGATAAGAGGGGAGTAGAGAAGAAGATCTTGTTAGGATCGGAGGTTGCGTGCAGGTAAGTACCGGGAGACTAGGTCACAGATATATGGAGGAGACAGGTTGTGGGTGGCTTTGCATACCAAGGTTAGGGTCTTGAACTGGAGTCTCTGGGTAATGTGGAGCCAGTGAAGGGATTGGCGGAGCGAGGGGAAAAGCCAGGGAATAGCGGGGGGACAGGTGGATTAGTCAGACAGCAGAGTTTAGGATAGATTGGAGGGGTGCGAGAGTGTTAGAAGGGAGGTCAAAAATTTTGGAAAAAAAGGCATCTTATAGTCCAAAAAATACGGTAAAACACAACGAGTCCCCAAATACAGTATGTAGTCATTGTATCTGCAGACAGAGAACCGATGTCACATACAATTTCCGCCTCCATTCTGACCGCTCTCATCTCAAAATTCTCCTTTCCATTTTTCCTTCTTTATAGGCTGAAGAAAGATCTCAGACTGAAGATTTGTCTGTCTTTAAAGAACTGGCCAAAAAAGTCCTGTCTATACTAGAACGCTCATTGGAACGCCCGGTAAGGATCAATATTAATAGACGCATCTTAATCCACCGTATCTGAGGAGACTTTCTGAGAAAAGGTCTGAAGATGGCGCGGGATTTGTATCGTTACAATTGGTGCATCTGTAAATGTTGGTTTAGTCCTTCATGATTTATGTATTTGGTGATTTAGTGAAATCTTCCACACATTAATTATATATATTATATCTATCAGGAAACAACAGGAGGCGACGCCAAATATGGGCAAAATGTGACCCCGAAAATCCCTGACCCTAATAGGAGTCAGCCGGAGCTGAACAGCGATCTGATTACAGGTGAGCGATCACCCGACCTTCTACAAGGAATGTCCAGATATTACAGAGGACGGAGGATAATGTTAGATTTACTCTCTACTCTGTGTAATGGGAACCTGGCAGCACATTGTTACATATAGAAGTAGTGGTGTGACGGTATAGGCCATTGTCCCCTAATAATAATTGTTTGTAGAAATCCAATGTGCCAGTCAGGAGAAATGTAAAGTAGACACCATATACAAATCAGAATGGAAGTGCGCTGGGGGCGTGAAAGAAGAAATCCAAGTGCAGTGACACGCCCCCAGTGCACTTCCAGGCTAATTTGCAAATCTCTCCTATGTTTCAGCTCTCTTACCATCACTCGTATGTGCAGCGTGGGTGGGGGCTTCCTCATTCATGTGATGGAGGGTCCATTCTGCAGTGCTATAGCAAGTAACATGAAAGAAATTAAATTTAAATTGCATTACTGCTCTAGAAAATGGGAAAAAACTAAGATACTGAGCACATAATTTGGCCAATTCATGAATGCCCAGCAGCCAATGACAAGGCGATCTTTCTGTTGGAATCCTCTCCTAATGTGAATCCTCTCCTAGGCTGAAGCCTACATTTATATGGGTAGGTAGGATCCTGTTGTAATTAAAACCACCCTGGGCTGATGGGTGGAGATAGGTTCCCAGCAAAAAAGGTCGCCTTGCCGTGACTGCTGGGCATGCACCGAGCAAAAGAAGGTCGCCTTACCGTGGCTACTAGGCATGCACCCAGCAAAAGAAGGTCGCCTTGTCGTGACTGCTGGGCATGCACCCAGCAAAAGAAGGTCGCCTTGTCGTGACTGCTGGGCATGCACCCAGCAAAAGAAGGTCGTCTTGCCGTGACTGCTGGGCATGCACCCAGCAAAAAAAAAGGTCGCCTTGCCGTGGCTGCTGGCCATGCATGAATTGGCCAAATTATGCGCTAAGTATCTTCCTTTTATCCTATTTTCTACAGCAGTAATGCAATTCAAATTTCATTTATTTCATGTTTACATGCTATAGCGTTACAGAGTGCAACTTTGTTAGTTATGTATTTGGATGGCTACTCTTAGTATGCACCTGTTCACACCCATTTTTTTTTCGGAAGTGATGGTCAGTCTTTTGTTATTTATGAAGGGGTTCCTCCATCATTTACATTACATTTATCTATGGATTCCCCGTATATTCTCATATTTAGAATCCCCATATAACGAGTATTAATCCCATTTACAGACATCTTGTCATTTCTCCGTTATATTGCTGTATTATCTATGTAGGAATAATATCCTCTAATACATTTCATTTCTTCATCATTATTTTAGAAACAACTGAGCTGTCGAATCCTAACAATGGAATTAGTGAGATCCCGGAGATCCAAGAATCCGTAAGTATCATAGAGGGGGATGCGTGTGTGTCATCAGATCATGGGGTGTGAATGACTCGTCCAGTATTATCCCCCATACAACCATGGGACGTCTCTATTCTAAGTGTAGATGACCCTATGGTGTT
The DNA here is from genome assembly GCF_046119375.1 of Phyllobates terribilis. NCBI lineage: Eukaryota > Metazoa > Chordata > Amphibia > Anura > Dendrobatidae > Phyllobates > Phyllobates terribilis. Next base: position 1,149,260 of record NW_027362820.1, read on the forward strand.
AATTACATTTGAATTACAGGGAATCTGTCACCAGGTTTATGCTATTTGGTCTGAGAGAAGCATGATGCAGGGACAGAGACCCTGATTCCATGTGTTGATTACTTTACTCGGTGGAGCAGTTGTGATAAAATCACTATTTTTTTCTGCTGCAGAGCTCTGAATGCTGAGTCTTGATTGGCAGCTTTCTGTGTACACTGTGCATAGGCAGAAAGCTGCTAATCAGTGGTGGAGGCAGGGGTACAGAGCAATAGGACTACCTGGCTAGACAGATAGTCTTCTAGTGATAATCTACTGATTTTATTGAAACAGCCACACACAGCCTAGTAAGTAACACATCACTGGAATCAGGGTCTCTGCCCCTACATCATGGTGCTTTCAGAATACATAGCAAACACCTGGTGACAGATTACCTGTAAGTCCTCCTCTGTGTGATCTCCCACATTATCCAGAATGTTATAGTAATGTATGATGACCCTTGCAGGGCGGCTCCAGGATTTTGTGGGCCCTGGGTGAAAGAGTCTCAGTGGCCCCTTTAACACATACCACGATTCATGATGCACAGATACCGCAGATAAATATATATATATATATATATATATATATATATACAGTACAGACCAAAAGTTTGGACACACCTTCTCATTTAAAGATTTTTCTGTATTTTCATGACTTTGAAAATTGTACATTCACACTGAAGGCATCAAAACTATGAATTAACACATGTGGAATTATATACTTAACAAAAAAGTGTGAAACAACTGAAAATATGTCTTATATTCTAGGTTCTTCAAAGTAGCCACCTTTTGCTTTGATGACTGCTTTGCACACTCTTGGCATTCTCTTGATGAGCTTCAAGAGGTAGTCACCGGAAATGGTTTTCACTTCACAGGTGTGCCCTGTCAGGTTTAATAAGTGGGATTTCTTGCCTTATAAATGGGGTTGGGACCATCAGTTGTGTTGTGCAGAAGTCAGGTGGATGCACAGCTGATTGTCCTACTGAATAAACTGTTAGAATTTGTATTATGGCAAGAAAAAAGCAGCTAAATAAAGAAAAACGAGTGGTCATCATTACTTTAAGAAATGAAAGTCAGTCAGTCAGAAAAATTGGGCAAACTTTTAAAGTGTCCCCAAGTGCAGTTGCAAAAACCATCAAGTGTTACAAAGAAACTGGCTCAAATGAGGACCGCTCCAGGAAAGGAAGACCAAGAGTCACCTCTGCTTCTGAGGATACATTTACCCGAGTTACCAGCCTCAGAAACCACAGGTTAACAGCAACTCAGATTAGAGACCAGGTCAATGTCACACAGAGTTCTTGCAGCAAACACATCTCTTCAACAACTGTAAAGAGGAGACTTTGTGCAGCAGGCCTTCATGGTAAAATAGCTGCTAGGAAACCACTGCTAAGGGCAGGCAACAAGCAGAAGAGACTTGTTTGGGCTAAAGAACACAAGGAATGGACATTAGACCAGTGGAAATCTGTGCTTTGGTCTGATGAGTCCAAATTTGAGATCTTTGGTTCCAACCACCATGTCTTTGTGCGACGCAGAAAAGGTGAACGGATGGACTCTACATGCCTGGTTCCCACCGTGAAGCATGGAGGAGGAGGTGTGATGGTGTGGGGGGGCTTTGCTGGTGACACTGTTGGGGATTTATTCAAAATTGAAGGCATACTGAACCAGCATGGCTACCACAGCATCTTGCAGCGGCATGCTATTCCTTCCGGTTTGCGCTTAGTTGGACCATCATTTATTTTTCAACAGGACAATGACCCCAAACACACCTCCAGGCTGTGTAAGGGCTATTTGACCAAGAAGGAGAGTGATGGGCTGCTACGCCAGATGACCTGGCCTCCACAGTCACCAGACCTGAACCTAATCGAGATGGTTTGGGGTGAGCTGGACCGCAGAGTGAAGGCAAAAGGGCCAACAAGTGCTAAGCATCTCTGGGAACTCCTTCAAGATTGTTGGAAGACCATTTCCGGTGACTACCTCTTGAAGCTCATCAAGAGAATGCCAAGAGTGTGCAAAGCAGTCATCAAAGCAAAAGGTGGCTACTTTGAAGAACCTAGAATATAAGACATATTTTCAGTGGTTAAGTATATAATTCCACATGTGTTAATTCATAGTTTTGATGTCTTCAGTGTGAATGTACAATTTTCATAGTCATGAAAATACAGAAAAATCTTTAAATGAGAAGGTGTGTCCAAACTTTTGGTCTGTACTGTATATATATATATAGTACAAGCCCGAAGATTTCACTTCTTACATTACATGAGTGATATCTATTGTAAATTCCACAATAGCTCAGAAAGCGGCGAATCCTCACAGCTCACAGTGCAGACCGGACAGTAATGTCCTCCACACAGTATAATGGCACCACATAGTCCTCTATACCGTATTATGAGCTCCATATATTGCTCCATATAGAATAATGGACCCCATAAAATGCTCCACGCAGGCTGTGCCCCCATATAATGCCCCATGCAGGCAGTGACCCCACACATAATGCCCCATGCAGGCTGTGCCCCCCACATAATGGCCCATGCAGGCTTTGACCCCCCACATAATGCTCCATGCAGGCTGTGACCCCCACATAATGCCCCATGCAGGCTTTGAGCCCCCACATAATTCCCCATGCAGGCTGTGCCCCCCCCACATAATGCCCCATGCAGGATGTCCCCCTCCCACATAATGGCCCATGCAGGATGTCACCCCCCATATAATTCCCCATGCAGACAGTCCCTCCCACATAATGCCCCATGCAGGCTGTGCCCCCCACATAATGCCCCATGCAGGCTGTGCCCCCCCACATAATGGCCCATGCAGGATGTCACCCCCACATAATGCCCCATGCAGGATGTCCCCCACACATAATGCCCCATGCAGGATATCCCCCCCACATAATGCCCCATGCAGGATGTCACCCCCCATATAATTCCCCATGCAGGATGTCCCCCCCACATAATGCTCCATGCAGGATGTCCCACCCCACATAATGGCCCATACAGGATGTCACCCCCCATATAATGCCCATGAAGAATATCACCCCCCCATACAATGCCCCATGCAGGATGTCCCCCCAACACATACTGCCCCATGTAGGATGTCACCTCTCACCCCATATATTGCCCCATGCAGGATGTCACCTCTCACCCCATATAATGCCCCATGCAGGATGTCACTTCTCCCCCCATATAATACCCCATGCAGGATGTCACTCCCCCCATATAATGCCCCATGCAGGATGTCACCCCCCATATAATGCCCCATGCAGAATGTCACCTCTCACCCCATATAAAGCCCTATGCTGGATGTCACTTCCCCCCCATATAATGACCCATGCAGGAAGTCACTTCTCCCCCTCATATAATACCCCATGCAGGATGTCACCCCCCTATATAATGCCCCATGCAGGATGTCCCCCCCATATAATGCCTCATGTAGGATGTCACCTCTCACCCATATAATGCCCCATGCAGGATGTCACTCCCCCCATATAATGCCCCATGCAGGATGTCACTTCTCCCCCCCATATAATACCCCACGCAGGATGTCCCTACCTCCCCTCCATATAATGCCCCATGCAGGATGTCACTTCTCCCCCCATATAATGCCCCATACCTCCATACATAAAAGAAAAAATCAAATGCTCACCTCACTGCTCACCAGCTGTGGAGAGGTAAGTATTGTGCCGGCAGTGGTCCTGGGCAAGCATTGGGGGGGGGGAGCAAGGCCCACTAGCTGGCGCTGGCACCACTCTCCTCTGCTCACCGGTCCCATAGCGCGCCAGGGTGCCCGACAGCAAGTGGGCCCCTCGCCTACTCAGGGCCTCGGCACTTGCCTGGGTGTGCAGGGTGCTAGCGCCAGGTCTGCCCAGCGTCCGGTTTGTATCCTCCCAACATCATATCAGTATAAATCATCTGGGACATAATATGGGGGGAGAAGTTTTTGCATCTGTAACTTTTTTCCTGCATCTTCAATAAATCAGTATTATTTCTTATTCTTTTATAGAGCGTGATGGATTCATTGGTTCCGGCGAGAAAGCCGCATATGAGCGACTATGAAACTTCCAAACTCATCAGCAGTGGAAATTTTGGGTGAGATTTCTGTTGCCATAATCCACATTTCTCAGGGTTCCCTATGACAATGCTTCTGCCCCTGCACTCTGCCATTCAGTGTTATCATAGGGAAATTATATGATCTGTAGCAAATCAAACTGTAAGGAAAGCGATTTAAATAATATAATTACATATAATATAATATATAATAATATAATATTATTACATTCGCCTGTGCTAGACCCTCATCTGTTCTTATGCTGCCTCCTCCACCTGAGCTTTTCTGCTCTCCACTCTGATCTTTGTTTTTATTGGGGGTGCTCCATTATGAAGCTGATCAGAGAAGTTGGCTACACATGGTCACATGAAGGGTGACACCATATTGACGTCAATGACAGCTACACCCTCCACCATGACCATGTGGGCCCAATCACTGGCCTCAGCAGCAGAAGAGAGCCCTGGAGCACATTCATTTTGGACCAATTTTATTTGCACTAAATTGTATTTGGTCAGTTATAGCGAATCTGCCCAAAGAGAATTTCGATAGATTCTCGTATCTATAATGTGACCTGGGTGATGGCTCCGGCAGAAGTGGCATTGTGGAGACCTCCCATAGGTGATCTATGTAGTGCTATTTTATGTATTTCTAGATGTGGATTTATAGTGGCGGCCAGACTTCTAGTATTAAACATATGCAAATTGTCTCTTCAGAGAGGAAGCAAACTAGAACTCCACCTATAGGAAGTAGCAATCCTAAAAGTCAATATCGACCCTTTAACAAGCTTTGTCGCATGACTTAGGATAATAGCCAAACCCAAAATCTCAATTTGCAGGAACTGTGTTCTGGGGTACTGCCCCTCTTCAGTGCAAAGTGTGAGATATGGTTTGACTGGGTGAGAGGTGTCTGACCGGTATCCAAGGGGTTGACGTTTCTCCTTGCGGACATGAGGAGACTTTTAAGCCGCAATGCTCCTCTGGGAAATAGGATTGCTACTTCCTATAGGTGGCACTAGGGTGCTAGTTCTCTTCCTCTCTGAAAAGAGACAATTTGCATATTTCCCAGAAGAGCATTGCAGCTTAAAAGTCTCCTCACCTTGACATGCTTAACATGGCTTTTTCCGCAAGGAGAAACGTTACCGCTTGGATCCCGGTCAGATGCCTCTCACCCAGCCAAACCATATCTCACACTTTGCACTGATGAGTGCTTGTACCCCAAAACATAGTGTCCGAAAATTGAGATTTTGGTTATGGCTATTATTCCATGTCATGTGATAAGGCTCGTTAAAGGGTCGATATTGACTTTTAGGATTACTACTTCCTATAGGTGGCACTAGAGTTCTAGTTCTCTTCCTCTCTGAAGAGACAATTTGCACATTTCCCAGAGGATCATTGAGGCTTAAAAGTCTCCTCACCTTGACAAGCTTAACATGTCACTCTCCGCAAGGAGAAATGTTACCCCTTGGATACCAGTATTAAACATATAATGATTTCTATAGATGGATTATTAATAAGGATTTATTATAACCGATGGATTCTCCTTCTCTCAAGGGCCGTCTACTTAGTGCATCATAAAGATTCACACCAGACCTTTGCTATGAAGAAAATGGCTAAGCGGAACCTAAATACTGCACAGAGATTGGAATGGGCCTTTCTGGAGAGGGACATCTTAACATTTGCTGATTGTCCCTTTGTGGTCTCCATGCTCTGCTCCTTTCCAACTAGATCTCACCTGTGTATGGTCATGGAGTATGTAGGAGGTAAGACACATCTATTGTATTATATTCAGCCCATGTCTGCTTTCATCTTATCACTGCTCATATCATTAGGACATTGTTGGTTACATCGCCACAGAGCATTTACTATAGGTTATCTATTACCAAGATGCTCGTAAATTCATTGATCTTGGTGCAGGGGCGCTATGGGGCTCATCAGTCGGAGGGGGTCTGTCGACGCTCGGCAGCGGGCAGCATCCCTCCACCTGTCATCACAATTTCAGCGTTATTTGCTTCTTCAAGGAGGTGGGGCTGGTGGGGGCAAAAATACTGAGTAGGTGGCTAGTAGGGGCCAAAATACTGAAAGGGGGCCGTATGACTAGATATGGGGGGACTGTGAATGCTGAGTGGAGGTCATCATATTAAGTGGGGTGCTGTGGGGGTCCTCACTCTATATGGAGGCCCCCATTCTGTGTGGGGACATCATACTGAGTGGGGAGTTATGCGGACCATTATATCGTGTGAGGGACTGTGGGAACCATTATCCTGAGTGGGAGGGTTGCTGTGGGTGCCATCACACCGAGTAGGGGGTTGTGGCTGGCCTCCTTCTAAGTGGTGGCCTCCTTAGGAGGATTCACTGTGGGGATACCATACTCATTGAGTGTGGGTGTGGGCATTTTTGGGAGCATCATACTCTAAAATGGCCACAAAAGTTGTATTGCTGGTGAGAACACCAAGCTGCTTCAACAGGGATATAAATATATTTCTTTTTTATTTTTTAGGGTGGGGGGCAATTACAACTTTTGATATGGGGTCTTGTGATTTCTATGTGCGCCACTATCTGTGTGATCTCCCCAGGATGTTTCCGCTCACTGCTCATTATACATCATGGTTATCTGCTCGTGGTATATCATGGTTATCTTCTGTATAAACCCCTCACCGGTCATATTTCCTTTCTTCTATAGGTGGAGACTGTGGGACCCTTCTAAGCACCAGGGGTCCTTTCTCTGTCCCCATGGCCCGCTTGTACTTTGCAGAGGCGGTACTTGCCGTGGAATACCTGCATAGTTACGGTGTGGTGCACAGAGACCTGAAGCCGGAAAAGTAAGTGCCCCCGTAGTATAATAAAGTGGGGAAAGTTGTCATTTATTATCATTCAGTCTGTGAGGCTAAAACCATCTTCTCTTTTGCAGCCTCCTGATTACATCTACTGGACATATTAAAGTTACCGATTTTGGGATTTCAAAACTTGGTCTAATGATACCGAAAACCAACACCTACAAGGAATTAGCAGTGGACATCTCCAGAGAGTTCCAGGACCGTGAGGTCAGCATCACCTACAAGAACTTAGCTTGTTATTTTCAAATCTCATCACACTATTGTCTCTTCTCTACGTTCTTCCTTTCTAGAGAACTTTTCCACTAATATTTTATCTTCTGCATTGTGTTTTAACGATGATAACTTGTCATAATAATTGTTTCATCGATTCTCATCTCTATCTTCTGTTGGTTTCCAGTTCTGTGGCACCCCATGTTACATAGCCCCAGAGATCATCCTGAAAGAAGGCTATGGAAGACCTGTTGACTGGTGGTCATTGGGGATCATCCTGTATAAATTCCTGCTGGGATGTGTACCATTTGATGCTGATTCCCTCACTGAGCTTTATAAAAGGGTTGTCATTGGTGAGTAGAATAAACCGATCATTGCGTTGATTGGTTACATTTGTTTAGTTATTTCCTTTGCATTATGTTACAGTCCAGTAAAGAGGTTTTATTTTCTGTAATTTTCTATGTAACAGGAGAACTAATTTGGAATTGTGATCGCGCTCCACCCCTGGATGCTCAGAATCTCATCACTGAGCTGCTCAGAAGAAATCCTGTGCGTAGACTTGGGACAGGTAACAGATATACTAGTATTAATATTCCCTTATTAGACCAAGGACATATCGCTCATGTCCATGAAGATCAGCATTTCTCTATCAGCTCATCTACTGTATTTCTAGTTCTCCAAACTAAGACTTTCAGTTTATTTCCTTCATGTCGGCTCAGTTTTGTCATAAGTTCAGATTACGATAAACTGTTCAGATATGGAGCCATCCCTGACTATGTCCGCATCACTTTTGTTTTTCTTTTTCTAGGAGGAGCATTTGAGATCAAGGTTCATCCATTCCTGAGTGACTTGGACTTTGACAACATTCTGAGCCAGGAGCTGGAGTATGTTCCTCAGCTTGTTTCAGATGCAGACACCAGCTTATTTATCAGTAAGTAGAAGGAGACGTCATCTAGACTAAGCGACTGTTTGTCTCATCTTCCCTAATATGTGATCATCTGTTCCCATTAATATTAGTGATAAATAGTGACTGTGTTATACTGACAACCTCTAATAATACTTCATTACCTATTTCTTGTAGATCATTCTGATATAAACAAACATCTGGTCTCAAAGGATGAGGAAGGCACAAGTGAGAACAATGAGAGCCTTGACTTCCAAAATTTTACGTCATCTTCTGAAAAGCTTTGTAAAGTAAGTATGTGATTAATAAATCCAAAATATGTAAAAAAAAATTAATAAAACTCTAAAAGCACATAAAAAAAATATTTTATATCTTATTTTTATCCGTATTTAGCTCTGTATCATCGCTACCAGGATGGTGAACAATGAGAATTCCAATGCCCCTCCAGAGTATACACCAGAAACCAACACAAACATCTCAGAAATGTGAGTAGATTATAAAGGGTCATTACTTCATTACTGGGAGTTCCAGGCTGATCTATGTACACAACACCAAATATAGGACATAAATATCAGAATATCAAATGCAGCATTCACCGCTTCATGGTTAACGGTCATTGTACTTTTGGCTTCAGAAAATGCAGAAGATAACAGCCCATAATTGTGGCAGGTCATGCATTTTTAGCACTGCCTACTCTGTAGGAGAGCTGTAGTATTACTTGCCAGCCATTCTTGGTAGTTGTGTTCTGATCCATGGAAGGTAGTTTTGAGCAGAAAACCTTCCCCACTATGACAGTCATATGTCCTATTAGGCCTTATAGTCAGTGTTCTTATAGTGAGACAACCCATTTTATACTGTGTTTACTTACGATTTACATGTTTTTCTTCTTCAAACAGGCAGAAAGAATCTGTTCCTGTATGTAATACAGACTATGCTGTTACCATTTTGCCACCCTCGTCCCCATTGCCAGGTATGTACATGTCTACAGCACCAACAATGTGAATGTTGACTTCAAGGCTCAAATATTTCCACATGGTTTTTCTGGTCTACTATGTTATCCATGTTTCATGGATCTCAGCTATGTTGACCATGGGTTCGTACTGTATCCCTATTTCCCTAATTTTGTACAGGAGTTTTTTTTCATGTATTCTGTATATTACGTTGCATCATCTATTAACCTAGTGAGATATAGCGACTGTGTTATACTGACACCCTCTAACAATCCTTCCTTACCTATGTCTTGTAGATCACTCTGATGAAAACAACCATCTGGTCTCAGAGGATAAGGAGGGCACAAGTGAGGACGATGAGAACTTTATCTTCCAAATATTTGCATCATCATCTTCTGAGAGGCTTTCTAAAGTAAGTATGTGATCGATAAATCCAAAATATGTACAAAAAAAGGATCTATAAAATTAAAAAGTACGTATATTTAATAACTTATTGTTATCCACATTTAGCACTCTACCACCACTAACGGGATGGTGAACAACGAGGATCCCAAGGCCCCTCCAGAGTGTACACCAGAATCCAACACAAACATCTCAGAAATGTGAGTAGATTATGGGGTCATTACTGGGAGCTCCAGGCTGATATATGTGCACAACACCAAATATAGGACATAAATACCATAATATCAAATGCAGCATCCACTGCCCCATGGTTATGGGTCATTGTGCTTTCAGCTTTCGGAATTGTTGGATATAACAGCCCATAATTGTGGCCGGTCATGCACTTTTAGTGCTGCCCTCACTGTAGGAGAGATGTAGTATGAAATGCCGGCCATTCTTGGTAGTTGTTTTCCTCTCAGCTCTCTATAAAAGGTAGTCTTGAGCAGAAGACCTTCCCCACTATGACAGTCATATGTCCTACTAGGCCTTATAGTCGGTGTTCTTCTAGTGAGACAACCCCTTTTATACGGAGTTTACTTGAGATTTACATGTTTTTCTTCTTCAAACAGGCAGAAAGTATCTGTTCCTGTATGTAATACAGACGATGCTGTTACCATCTTGCCACCCTCGTCCCCATTGCCAGGTATGTACATGTCTACAGCACCAGCAATGTGAATGTTGACTTCAAGGCTCAAATATTCCCACATGGTTTTCTACAATACTATAGGTCTCTTATGTTATCCATATTATGACAAAGCAGATCCTATAAGAATATATTGTTACTGATTTTTTTTTTTAATTTTTCATCAGAATTTCCATCTCATGAAGAAAGAAAATCGGCAATAAATCTGAGTATGGAGCAACAAAACACAGAAAATGGAAAAAATGGGAAAAAGAGACGAGGTAAGTGTGAGAATCAACTCCATGTTGTGTGATGTCAGTGAGAATAATTCATGTGGAGTAGATGTCATCTGTCAGTGATGGGATTGTCACATGTATGATTGCTGACAATGACCCCTGACCTCTGTATGATAATATTCCTCTGCCGTCCGGCCACAGTGACTGCATAGCATTATCATGTAATATGGAGTCCCATCACTTACATTATATTTATTTCTCTTCTCATAGGTTCCATCTTCCGCCGGATCTTATCATCCTGCCGGCGTGGATTATCCAGGGCTGCTCGCGCATTTGCATGCTGTCACTGTTGCCCTAAAACCATCTAAAAGACGGGACACCTAAGCATCCAGCGCCCTGAAGTCCAGCAGATCCATCATCACTGCTGGAGCTGTATAGAAGGACCTTCACCATCTACCTGTGGCCTTCTGACTGGTCAACCTGGACAAGTTCCAGTAACGCCTCTGTCATCGGGCTCCGCGGTATTCATACTGCTCGTCTGACTTGTCATTTACTGATCACCTGGTATCTGACCCCGGCTATCTTCCTGACTTTGATTTAGTCTATTGATAATGTTCACGATTTTATTCATCCCATTATTAATTAAAAAAAAGTAAAATCTGTTACTGTTGCTCTGATTCCTTTTTGTCTTGAATTCACAAATACTTGTAACTCACTAATTGCTCTTCTTCTCACTAAATGTATTTCTCATTATCCTTAATGCAGCAGTCAGTCTCATATTTCTGTCCAGCAGTTACACTGGTGCCTCCACCCTGTACCAGTCATTACACTCATCCACAAACCTCTCCACACTGCTGCACAGTCCTGCATCTCTACCATATCTACACTCCAATGAGCTAAGATTAACATCCTCCATAATCAGGACCTCCCACTCTCATGTCCAAGACATTTTCTCTGCTGCACCAGCTCTCAGGAGTGCACTACTGCAGGCAATCATGTTCATTCCCACTATCAGAGATTTTAAGTGTGCAGTAGAAACAGATTATTTGTGGCAGGACTATCAAATTACCTCACTATTCTAAGTTTTTCCTACAGCACTCAGTAGCACTTAATATTTGTACATATACAGATAATGGTTGGTGACTGGTTCATGCAGCCTTAATTCCACAAAGATAGAAATAAAAGGTCAACATGTTTCTGTAGCACCCTGAGGATTCGGCTGCTACAGGGGTATTGCACCTCAACCCAGAGGTGTGATATTCCACTCCCGAGTAAGGATGGAGTGTGGAACTGAGCTCAGTTAGCTGCATGCACTACACACATCCCATTTCCGGGGAACAGATCGATGGTACTCCCACTAGAGAAATGTGCAGGTACGACAGTGTCTGTTCCTGGCTGGATTGGGAGGGGGGTGGAACATCCCAGTAGTGTAGGGGCAGATAGGGGGAGCAGTCTGGGTAATGCTAGGAGCTCATTGGGTGCTGGTCACCTGAGCTCACACATAGAGGGAGTATATAAGGTGGGCACCATCTTAGGACAGGGTCAGTCTGTCAGAGTTTAGTCAGAGGAGCAGAGCAGAGAAGCTCAGCCAGAAGGGCTGACAGGGAGTTGTGGTTCCGGCTGGGCCCAGCTCCAAGGCCAAGAGAGAGAGAGGAGTCAGAAGGACCCAGAGAAAACAAGCAGGAACCCCAAGACCCCAGAATACAAACAACAGGGTGAAGGGTTGGCACCTAGGGTACCGGATCCCAAGCTGGCAGAGAGAAAAGCACACCTTAGCCAGAGACCGGAGGTCGTGGGCAGGATCTGCCACGACCCTCACCAAATCCACCAGGAAGGCAGACCAAGTATAGGGTCAGGGAACCCAGAGGAGGTGTACCCACCAAGAGACCCGAGGGAGCCGGACATAGGTGGATCCCTGGTGAGAACGGCCAGAAGAGAGGGAAAGTCAGACAGGAGCTCAGGACCACGCTCCAGAACTGCCTGGGGGTTAGCCGAGTCCAGGACCTGGTGGACGCAGCACGGCTCGGGTGGTCGCTTCAGGCCAGAGTGACCATAAGAACACCCGTAAGTAAAAACCCCTGAACTGCACAGCCCGACTCTGAGTCTTCTTGCTGATTCATCCTGCACCTTCACAACCACCATCCTCTACATCTGACCCCCTGAGGCTATACCCCTCCCGTTGGGGGTTATACTACCAAAGCTGCACACATACCAACAGCCTCAGCGGACCCTGCTGCAGCGGCGGCCTTTTGACCGCAAATCAACGGGTGGCGTAGTCGACACAAAGAACTCTAATAACATCTGTAGGACTGCCACACACTGAGTTTGACACCCTGGGCACGGACCGGGTCACAGCCACTCGGAGACTACAACCCCCATCTGATCCGGCTCCGGGTATCCCTAACAACATGGCCCAGGGGGCGCGTCATTTCATACATCCAAACCATCCTTAATCATGGCAGAAAAACATAATTTTAAGTTCCCACTATGAATATTTGGTGAGATATCACAGCTGTGTATTTTCACAGCACAAAGAACGCATCTTACAGATCAGCAAATCACAGTGTGCTGAAGCTTAATGTTGTAGTTTTGAACAACACCATTCATTTTATCATATAATATGTTGAAAAATGAGAAAAAATGCCAGGTTTGGGTTCCTTCATTTTACAGTGTGTATTGTGTTGTACAAAATGATTCAGAGTCAGTAGTACGATTACTGTGATACCAAACTTATAAGGTTTATATATATATATATATATATATATATATATATATATATACAGTGTTTAGCATAAATCAGTACACCCAAATAGATTTGTCAGCAAACCTGTAGTTTCCTTTCAGAATCATCATTTTATATGGGATACCATACTACAAAATACTCTCGCAAATTTGAGCCATTGAATGCAAACAAGATTTGGTATTTTGCAGACCCCAAAAAAGTAATTTTCTTAACAAACTCATTCAAGATCATGTTTCAAAAATGAGAACATCCCAGTAACAGTCTTAAGAGAAAAGCTAAGTTTAGACAACAAAATTCTAATTAACAAGAACTGAACCACAGGTAAGTGTAATTATTCATTAAACAGATGTCCAGCAGACAGGTGTCTGTAAAAGGAAGTTACTTATTAAAGAAAACTCCTTCCCATTTCATGCTATCAGCAATGGCACCACATAGAAGGGAAATGTCACAAAACCTGAGAAAGAAAATAATTTCTTTGCAATAAATGTGAAGTCTACAAGAAGATCAGCAAAACTTTACTTATCAGTCAGAATACTGTAGCAAAAGTGATGCAAAACTATAACAAAGATGGAACTGCAACCATCTTACAGAGACGTCCAGGCCGACTATGGAAGTTAACACCTAAACAAAAGCGTCCTCTGATGAGAAGGGTAAGTGGCACCACATAGAAGAGAAATGTCACAAGACATTTCTGAGAAAGAAAATAATTTCTTTACAAAAAATGTGAAGTCTACAAGAAGATCAGCAAAGCTTTTCTTATCAGTCAGATGGAAGTTAACATCTAAACAAAAGCATCTTGTGATGAGAAGAAAATCGACAGGCAAATTCATTGCTATTAGCTGAAGAAGTAGAAAGCCAAACTAGGGTGAGTGTTTTCCATGACACGACACGGTGTACACTGCAAATGAATGGCATTCATGAGTGTCCTCCACAAAGGAAGCCTCTCTCCCTTAAAGCCCATGAACAATAAAAGTCCGTCTACAATTTGCCAGGGTCCATGCTTAAAACTATGAGGACTACCGGGACTCTATACTGTGTATGTGCATCTTATGTGTATGTCCGTATTTTATGTTTGTGTGCACTATGTATATGCATACGTTAAAATGTGTATAGAGTATTAGCATGTGCAAATTTTATATGTGTGCCTAATATAAATATACATGGAAATGTATATGTAGGTGGTGCCTGATGGAGGGTGGGGGGCCCAGATCAGAAGTCCTGATTAAGGGCCCTTCACTGTCATTGTCTGCCCCTTATATAAACAGTAAAATCTCCTTTAATAACTGGACTTCCATTGGGGTGGACTTCTCATAGATGGCCAGTATGCATACTATATTGTGAATCTGGGCATCTCTCACAGAAAATCTGATCTGGATATGAGGGTGGTCTTCTATAAGCGGTGATGTTTTGGAGAGATTTAGGGAAAAGTCCCAATGCTTATCCATCGATCTGGTAATTTGAGTAAAATATTTGTGTTGATAACTGATCACAAAGTCACAAAATATGTAAGATTTGGCATAACCTGGCTCATTTTTCAAAAAGTTATGCTCAATTTTTTTAGCACCAAGTTTTGTTGCTTTTTTGTAGACTTACACTAACTTAGTATATTGTGTGAGAATTAAATGAATTATGAATTAGTTGGCGCATTTTACCACACTCTGGGGGTCCCTGACAGTCCTTCTTTATCTGCCCTGTAGTGATGCCAATGTAAACTTCCAAGTGACCGCGCAGTCAATCACTGTCACGAATGCAGGACAACCTATGATTAGCTAATTTTTGGGAAATCCTTATAACAAAAGGGGATTGAAAATATTTACAATTATTTTAAAAGCATTAAAAAAAAACAGACCCAATACTTATAATTAGTTTGTTGAAAGTAGTCTAATTAAAGGGAGCTGAAAGGATTAGAGATTATGAACCCGATTCACCAGTGTTTTTGCCAGAAAACTGGCATAAAGCTCTTGAAAAGTTGCAAAGTTTTGTGACTTTTCCCATTTTCACATAATTTTAACTTCTTTAAAGCCCAAGACGTACTGATACGTATCTGCGCCCTGAGACTTAAGAGCCTGATACGTATTAGTACATCTTTGCGATCGCGCCCGCACACAGGCTGTGCGGGCGTGATCGCCGCCGGGTGTCAACTGATTGTCACAGCTGACACCCGGTGCTATGTGCTGGGAGAGGTCCCGCACATTAACCCCGCAATGCTGCGATCGAAGTCGTTCGCAGCATTGCGGGGGCAAGGGGAGGTGATCGGGATAGTCACCTCTCCTGCCGGCGTCCAGCAATGTGTGCCGCGGCTTCCCGGATGTTGCCATGATGACCCGATTCACTGAGGGGTGCAGTTTTAAGAATGGTGTCACTTTTGGGTATTTTCAGTCATAAAGACCCCTCAAAGTGACTTCAAATGTGATGCGGTCCCTAATAAAATGGTTTTGCAAATTTTGTTGGAAAAATGAGAAATCGCTGGTCAATTTTAACCCTTATAGCTCCCTAATAAAAATAAAATTGGGTTCCAAAATTGTGCTGATGTAAAGTAGACATATGGGAAATGTTATTTATTAACTTTTTTTGTGTGACATATCTCTCCGATTTAGGGGCATAAAAATTCAAATTTTGAAAATTGCAAAATTTTCGCCAAATATCTGTTTTTTTCACAAATAAACACAAGTGATATCGAAGAAATTTTACCACAATCATAAAGTACAATATGTCATGAAAAAATATTCTCAGAACCAGGGGGATCCGTTGAAGCGTTCCAGAGTAATTACCTCATAAAGTGACAGTGGTCAGAATTGTAAAAATTGGCCTTCTCATTAACGTGCAAACCACTTTGGGTTGTAAAGGGGTTAAGGACTCTACCTGCATATACAGTCATGGCGGAAAGTGCTGGCACCCTTGAAATTGTTTCAGAAAATTACACATGTTTTATTACACGCATGTTTATTTCCTTTGTGTTTATTGGAACAACACAAAAAAACTGAGAAAAAAAAGGCAAATTGGACATAATTTCACACAAAACTCCAAAAATGGGCCGGAATACATATATATATTTTTGATGGGACAACACTGAAGATGCGACACTTTGATACAATGTACAGTAGTCAGTGTACAGCTTGTTTAACTGTAAATTTGGTGTGCCTGCAAAATAACTCAACACACAGCCATTAATGTCGATACCGCTGGCAACAAAAGTGAGTACACCCCTAAGTGTGTTCTCAGCTGATGTTATTTGTTGGTTTTTCTTTGCATCCCGAACAATTTTCTTGGCAGTTGTGGCTGAAATTTTTGTTGGTCTACCTGACTGTGGTTTGGTTTTTACAGAGCATCTGATTTTCCATTTGTTAATCACAGTTTGAACACTGCAGACTGGCATTATCAATTCCTGGGATATCTTTTTGTATCCCTTTCCTGTGTTATACTCTTTTTGCCTCCCTTTCCTGTGTTATACAGTTCAACTACCTTTTCCCGTAGATCCGTTGATAATTCTTTTGCTTTCCCCATCTCAAAATCCAGAAACGTCAGTGTCTGGATCCCAGAAACTCACTCAGCTTTATGCACACACACTGATTACAAGCAAACAGGTCATAGGTGAGGATGTTACCTTTAGTAGCCATTCAAACCCATTTGTGTCAAATTCTGTGCATGTTATTGACGCGCCCCTGGGCCTGTGCTGAGTAGCGTTGCGCGCGCAGGGACCTACCCGGATCTGATAGGGGTAGTAGTCTCGTGGCGGTGACCCGGTCCGTGCCCAGGGTGTCAAACTGAGTGGCAGTATTTAGCAGTAGATGTTAGAATGTTCGACTACGCCACCCGTTGAGTGCGCTTATGAAACCGCCGCTGCAGGGCAGACCGCTGAGGCCGGTGGTACAGTTGTGCAGCGTGGATGGTATAACCCCCAACGGGAGGGGTATGGCCTCAGGGCAGCGGACGTGGATGATGAAACACTCGGAGACGGTGCGGTGTAGTTCGGGGTCTTTACTGGTGGGAAAGGTAGACCCTCCCGGAGTACTGGCTAGCGATCGGGGCCTGGTCAGTCCGCGAGCAGATGGGATCTCCCCTGGCCAGGCGGAGTTGTAGGCCTCCCCAACTAATGATACTCTTCTGGCTACCTTGCTAGAGGCGGGTAAAAGTAGCCCACGTCCCTGAGTGTACCGTGTGGTGCTCACCCGTATGGCCGGTGACTCGGGGCCTTCTGGTAGCTTCCGCTCCACGACGGCGGTGCTGGTCCCTTGCGTGTGACCGTGACTTCGGGTTTCTTGGCCAGAGGACCTGAAATCCCCTGCCGGGCGGTTTCTGCTGCTGGGTAAGGATTAGTCCCCACAGCCTCGGACTCCGGGTCCGGTAAGAACTCTTCAATCAGGGCGAGCTCTACAGCTTCCAGCCCCTGATTCCTTTTAGCACTGCTCCCACTGAGCTCCTGATCTTTCTTTCCTATAGCCGCTCCTCTCCAGACCAGACTATGTCTCTGTCTGGGACTCCTCTTCTTCTCTTCTCTTTTCTAACCCTGCCTCAGCCCTAGTTTTATATAGGGGCAGGAGGTGTGGCATGCATAGGATTCCTGACCAGGAGACCTCCCACCTGCTCACAGACGTAATATGGCTATTACTGTGGAAACCAGACCCCTGGGGTGCCACATTCCCCCCTAGTGAAATTTAGTACTCCGGGACTAAACAGATTTTTGTAAACATAACAAGTATAAACAGAAACAGTACAATAAAGAAAAACACATTAGAATGGTCACGGCGTGTCCGCAACCGGGTGCAGTTTTTGAAGAAAACAAGGGTGTCCATTTCACCAAAGAACAGGGAGCCGTAACCAGGTAGGGGTCTGTCCTGCCCCGAGTCCTTAACAGTCTTTAGTCCATTCCTGGGTTACGCTCCAAACATATGTACAAAGGATTCCGGATAATCCCTAAACGACACCTATAAAATAACTAAAAATACACAATTATTTGCAAGTAACAGGAAACAGGTAAATACAAATAAACAGTCTAAACACTTAGATCCTCCAACGTACGGGCAACTGGCCTTTAGTGACTCTAGTGGACCTACGGAGCTGACTGACTGGTCCTGAGCTACGGGGTGTAGGAGCTGTCAAAGATAAACTGGGCAGCTGTCTACGGGCTCTTTGGCTCACTAGGGGTACGGCAGGCTCACTATAAGCAGAGGGTTGATCCTCCTGGTCTGCTTGTGTGGGGTCTTCTGCCTCCTGGACCGGCTGCTCTTCCAGCTCTACCTGTTTCTCCGTAGGCACTTGGGATGCTGGTTGGAGGAAAGTGAGGACGGGTACCACAACAGCGCCATTTACTTGAGTCCAAGACCGAGGGAAGTCTCCGAGTACAGTACTAACCATCTCCTCCCTTTCCTCTACGGGTTGAGGATTTTCTTGATCTTCTTCAGGGTTTCGTAACTGCTCGGGACACTTCTTCAGATGATCTCGGGATACAATGGCCGTGGTTTCTCCTCCGTCCTTACTGATTGTGCAGACTTTCGGGTTCTCATGGCTTGAGGGTAGTACGGTGTACGGGTCCTTCTCCCACTGGTCGTCCAACTTGTGGAGCCGTCTCTTCCTCTTCAAGACCTGCTCTCCAGGTACCAGGGGAACAGCGGGAGCATATTGGTTGTAAGTCTTCTCCTGTCTTTCTCTAGCTTGACAGAGACTTCGCTCCACGCTCTCCTGTACTTTCCGGTACTGCTGCTGCCTTTCTGTGTCCCAGTCTGCTTCTGGTGAAGTGTCCTCGGGTGTCAGGACTCCCATCTCCAGATCAACAGGAAGCTTACCAGGTCTTGCTCTCATTAGGTAAGCCGGGGTACAGTTGGTAGAACCTACCGGGATGTGGTTGTATAGGTCCACCAGATCAGGCAGTTTCTCAGGCCACAGATTGCGCTCTTCCAGGGGCAATGTTTTCAGAAGGTCTATCACCACCTGGTTCATTTTCTCACAGAGTCCATTGGTTTGCGGATGATAGGGTGTTGTTCTTATCTTCCGGCAGCCATACAGAGTGCAGAACTCCTGGAAGACTTCCGCTTCAAAGGCAGGTCCTTGGTTCGTCAGCACCTGCTCTGGGTATCCGTGTGGACGGCAGAAGTGCTGCTGGAAGGCTCGAGCTGCTGTTTGAGCCGTTAAGTCCTTAACGGGGACGACAACCAAGAACCGGGAGTAGTGATCCACGATGGTTAACGCATAGACGTAGCCACTTCTGCTGGGGGTCAGTTTTACATGATCCAAGGCTACCAGTTCCAACGGCTGCCTGGTGACGATGGACTGCAGGGGAGTCTTCTGGCTGGCACGGTCCTTCCTTCTTAGGTTGCATGGGCCACAGTCTCTGCACCACCTCTCGATGGTTCCCCTCATGCCTACCCAGTGGAACCGCCCGCGCAGCAGGAACTCCAGCTTCTTCCACCCGAAGTGCCCAGCTCCGTCGTGGTATGCCTCCAGTACCATAGCCGCGTCTCTTCTTGGCACCACTACTTGCCAGATCAGTTCATGCGTCCGGGAGTTAACTATTCTGCGGCACAACTTCCCCTTGTAAAGGAACAGTCGACTCTTCTCAATCCACAGTTGCTTGGCCTCCTCCGGAGCGTCTGGGTCAAGGCGGGCATCTGGCTGAGTCAGCATCTCCTTCACCAGTCGGACGGCGGGGTCACTGTCTTGCGTTCCCGCCCAGTTGTAATGAGGTAAGGGGTTGAACGTAGCGGATTGCTTACTCCTTACACGGTGGGAATACTGGATAGTCCCATGACGGTGGAAAGCGGGGAGTTCAACCTCTTCCAGTTCCTCTGGATCTTCCCCTACGTCCGGTAGGTTTGGCATTCTGGACAAGGCATCCGCGTTGGTATTGGAGCGTCCTGCCCGGTACTTGATCGTGAACTCGTAGTTGGACAGGCGGGCCATCCATCTCTGCTCCAGGGCACCGAGTCTTGCCGTATCCAGGTGTGTCAACGGGTTGTTATCCGTGTACACGGTGAACCGGGAAGAGGCGAGGTAGTGCTTAAAGCGTTCGGTAACTGCCCACACCACTGCCAGGAATTCTAGCTTGAATGAGCTGTAATTCTCAGGGTTTCTTTCGGTGGGTCGCAGTTTTCGGCTGGCGTAAGCAATTACCCGTTCTTTCCCCTGCTGGATCTGGGACAGTACGGCTCCTAGCCCGATGTTACTTGCGTCGGTGTAGAGGATAAAGGGCTGGCTGTAATCAGGGTACGCCAGGATTTCATCCCCCGTGAGGGCCATCTTCAGCTGGCGGAAGGACTCTTCTTCCAGTTTCTCCCATCTGAAGGGCGGCTTCTGGTTCTTGGCCTTCCTGGACTGGCCTATCAGGAGGTCCTGCATAGGAGCTGCCTTTTTGGTGAAACCGGGAATGAATCTTCGGTAGTAGCCTACCAACCCGAGGAACTGCCTCACTTCCTTTACGCTGGAGGGGCTTGGCCATTCCTTAATTGCGGTGATCTTATCAGAGTCGGGAGCCACTCCGTCAGCACTCACCACGTGTCCCAGGTACTGCACCCTTGGTTTCAGGAGGTGACACTTGGAGGGTTTCACCTTTAGGCCGTAGTTTGCCAGGGCTTCGAACACTTCTGCCAGGTGTTTCAGGTGGTCCTCGTAGGTCTTGGAGTAGACGATGACATCGTCCAGGTATAACAGGACCGTCTCGAAGTTTCGGTGTCCCAGACAGCATTCCATCAACCGTTGGAAGGTTCCTGGTGCGTTGCAGAGTCCGAACGGCATGCAGGTAAACTCGCTAAGTCCCATTGGGGTGGTGAATGCGGTCTTCTCCCGGTCCGCCTCTGCTACAGGAACCTGCCAGTACCCGCTAGTGAGATCCAAAGTAGAGAAGAAGTTAGCAGATTTTAAAGCAGCCAAAGACTCCTCTATCCTTGGTAAGGGGTACGCATCTTTGTGTGTGATACGGTTGATTTTCCGGTAATCTACACACATTCTCATGGTGTTGTCTTTTTTTTTAACCAAGACTAGTGGAGCTGCCCAGGGGCTACAGCTATCCCTGATTACCCCAGCCTCCTTCATGTCTCTAAGCATCCCCTTGGCGTGTTGGTAGTGTGCAGGGGGTACGGGTCGGTATCTCTCCTTTATGGGAGGATGGTCTCCCGTGGGGATATGGTGTTCTACCCCCTTTACTCGCCCGAAGTCTAACGGGTGTTTACTAAACACTCTCTCGTACTCTTGAACCACCCGATAGACTCCCTGTTTCTGGTGTGAGGGAGTGGAGTCAGTACCCAAATGTAGTTGCTGACACCAGTCCTCTATTGGTTTCTTAGAGCCGTTACCTTCCTCTGGATGAGATGGAGGCAAGGGTTCCACGGACTGTACAGAATTTTGGTTGATGGTATACAATTTGGCTAGCGTAGCATACCGGGGCAGGTACACTTCCCTCTTCCCGATATTTATTATGCGAACGGGCACCCTCCCATGGCGTACATCAACCACCCCCCGTGCTGTCAAAATGGTGGGCCTACTGTCTGAGTAGACGGGTTCTACCATTGCTTGGTAGTCTCTACCTCTCAGACCAATAGCTGCCCGGCACCAAATCATCATTTCACTTTTTGGGGGCATGGCAATAGGGAAAGGGTCACACATTCTCACGCTTCCAATCTCACCACCGGAGAGTTCCACCTGTTGCCGCCGCATCAGTGCCCGGATCTCTTTTTGGAGCACTCGCTGCTGGCCGGAGCTGGCGTTCTTGGCAACCTGCTGTAAAATGAAAATCACCTCTGCAAGACAATTTTCAATCACATTAGTTCCTAGCGTTATCTTTGGGTGACTCTCGCGCTTGTCAATGTCTACAATGATCAGTCCCTGTGCTGCCAGTTCGACTCTACCGATTTTAATGGTCATCTCTTTGAATCCGATCTGTGGCACGGGTTAACCATTGCTGGCGATGATACTCAAGTCGTCGTCAGGGTAGCGGGTTATATCCGAGTCATTCCAGTACTGCTTGAAGAGCACGTACGGGATGGTAGTGACCTGTGACCCGGTGTCAAGTAGGGCACTCATAGGAATGCCATCCAGTACCACAGGCAAAACTGGACGTCCTCCCACATATTTGTCACGCCAGTTCGATGGGCCTGGTGATCTTATTCCTAGGGGTTGGCCCTCTACCCCAGGTTGTGCCAGTTTAAAGGACAGTACCTTGCCATATGTCCGGGTTGATTACAGCGGGGGCAGATGGGTTGTCCGTCCTCGTTGTATCGGTCGCTGGGTCTTCCTCTGGCCGGTGGGGTCCTCCTTGGTCGACGCCACGGGATGTCCTCCGGTCCGGATGCCAGCTGGATCTTCCCTGGAGCAGAAACCTGTAACGACTGCACAGTTCGGGTTAGCGCAGCAACGCTTTTAGCTAGCTCTTGGACCTGATGGTGCAGGTCTGGAGCCGGGTCATTGTTCAAAGCCTGCGCATCAGCTCCCACAGGCCCTGCCGACAAGGGCGCCGCCTCCTGGTGGTAAGCGGTAGTAGGGCGCCTGTGGGTCACAACGCCACCCGGTGCCGGTTCTCGGAGCACCCGGATGGCTCTGTCCTTGAACTGTGCAAAGTCCAGATGAGGATCCTGTAAGGCCATTGCCCGCAACTGGGTTCGGTGGGCATTGCAATATAGTCCCTCTATAAATTGTTCGGTCAACAGCCTGTCCTCATTTCCCACGCCGTCAGGGTCGGTCTGCTTAATGGCTCTCAGGGCCTCTTGTAGGTTTAGTGCATAGTCCCTTATATTCTCATGTGCTCGCTGTTTGCACCCGTAGAATCTAAGCTTAATCTCGGCTGAGGTGCGGATATCAAAGGTGTCCTTCAGCCGGGTTAATATCCCTGCGACAGTCCTCCTCCCAGGTGGCCAGGACTTTACCTCCCTTTGGGCTGCCCCGGTTAGTTGGGCCACCAGGATGCTCACTTTTTGCTCTTCTGTGAGGGGGTACACCTGGAAGAGGCTATCCAGCTTTTCCCTAAAGTCATTCAGGGTATGTGACTCCCCTGAGTACTGGGGTAGCCAGGCTGCCCCCGGGATATAGGGCATAGTGAAAGGCATGAACGCAGCAGCAGTGGCGCTGGCGGTGGCTGCGTCAGTGAAGCTCTCCTCCGTATCCGACATCTTCCTCCCCCCTAGTGGACCGTGGCCTACCTTGCGATGATCCTCTTCCGTAGGCCGCGGCTCCGCAGTGGATCGTCAGGGTCGAGGACCTTCCGTCGCGCTCCTGTGACGTCGGCGTCTGCTGGGCTCCTTCCAGGACCTTACGCAACGTCCGGACGTGAGGCGGGGCTTCAGTTCTCGCGGGCTTTCGGAGTCCACGCCCCTCTTCTTCCCGCGCGGCGTCTTCAAGATGGCGTCCAACGGCGGGAAAACTGCACGGATGGCGGGAAGGAGGTAGAAGATGGCGTCGGATGGCGGGAATCTTCACCACAGGTAAGTTTAAAAGTCTCTTTTTCAGGCACGCAGTACCCGGTGGTTGCGGGCACGGAATCCTGCCGACTACGCCAAAAGTTGACGCGCCCCTGGGCCTGTGCTGAGTAGCGTTGCGCGCGCGGGGGCCTACCCGGAGCCGGATCTGATAGGGGTAGTAGTCTCGTGGCGGTGACCCGGTCCGTGCCCAGGGAGTCAAACTGAGTGGCAGTATTTAGCAGTAGATGTTAGAATGTTCGACTACGCCACCCGTTGAGTGCGGTTATGAAACCGCCGCTGCAGGGCAGACCGCTGAGGCCGGTGGTACAGTTGTGCAGCGTGGATGGTATAACCCCCAACGGGAGGGGTATGGCCTCAGGGCAGCGGACGTGGATGATGAAACACTCGGAGACGGTGCGGTGTAGTTCGGGGTCTTTACTGGTGGCAAAGGTAGACCCTCCCGGAGTACTGGCTAGCGATCGGGGCCTGGTCAGTCCGCGAGCAGATGGGATCTCCCCTGGCCAGGCGGAGTTGTAGGCCTCCCCAACTAATGATACTCTTCTGGCTACCTTGCTAGAGGCGGGTAAAAGTAGCCCACGTCCCTGAGTGTACCGTGTGGTGCTCACCCGTATGGCCGGTGACTCGGGGCCTTCTGGTAGCTTCCGCTCCACGACGGCGGTGCTGGTCCCTTGCGTGTGACCGTGACTTCGGGTTTCTTGGCCAGAGGACCTGAAATCCCCTGCCGGGCGGTTTCTGCTGCTGGGTAAGGATTAGTCCCCACAGCCTCGGACTCCGGGTCCGGTAAGAACTCTTCAATCAGGGCGAGCTCTACAGCTTCCAGCCCCTGTTTCCTTTTAGCACTGCTCCCACTGAGCTCCTGATCTTTCTTTCCTATAGCCGCTCCTCTCCAGACCAGACTATGTCTCTGTCTGGGACTCCTCTTCTTCTCTTCTCTTTTCTAACCCTGCCTCAGCCCTAGTTTTATATAGGGGAAGTTCTTCCCCTCCCAGGACTGGGCAGGAGGTGTGGCATGCATAGGATTCCTGACCAGGAGACCTCCCACCTGCTCACAGACGTAATATGGCTATTACTGTGGAAACCAGACCCCTGGGGTGCCACATTATCAGGCCAAAATCACCAGGGTATGTGAACTTTTTGATCAGGATTATTTGGATGTTTTTGGTTGTCATTAGTGATGAGCGAGCACTAGTGTTGAGCATTCCGATACTGAAATATCGGGTATCGGCCGATATTCGCGGTATCGGAATTCCGATACTTAATTCCGATACTTTTGCAATATCGTATACCGGAATCGGAAGTTCCCATAATGCAATGAGCCATTTTCATTTTATTCAGCCAATGAGGATCCTAAGAAGTGTGGGCACATCCTGTTAGGCATGTAGGCATCTTAACTAATGGCATGGCTGTGATTGGCTGCTGAAATTATGTCATGATGCACTATAAAAGCCGCCGCCGCCATTTTGAGCTCACTCTGCTGTGAATTCAGTTAGGGATAGGACGCTGTTTTTCTGAGGGACAGTTTTAGCTACCTATTTGGTCTATTCTGCTTTACCCAAGCTACTTTATAAATCGCTGTGCCTTGCAGCGCTAGTGCACAGTTCTCTGTGCTGTTCACCGCTTTCTGAAAGGTCTCTGTGTGTGAGTGCAGCTCACCCTGTAGTGTGTGCTTCAGCCACGTCTGGTTGTAGTGCACTCAGTGTGTGTCACTGCCTCATACATTGTCCTTTTTTGCCAATTCATAATTTTTCCTGATATCTCCTATTAGTGTGGTGGTTCCATCCGTATTCAGCTAAATTGGTTCCAAACACACTATATAGGAGTAGATAGAGAAATTTTTTTGGTCTTGCAGCGCTAGTGCACAGTGCTCTGCATCTGTACTGTTCACCGCTGTCTGCAAGGTCTGGTGTGTGAGTGCAGCTCACCCTGTAGTGTGTGCTTCAACCACGTCTGGTTGTAGTGCACTCAGTGTGTGTCACTGCCTCATACATTGTCCTTTTTTGCCAATTCATAATTTTTCCTGATATCTCCTATTAGTGTGGTGGTTCCATCCGTATTCAGCTAAATTGGTTCCAAACACACTATATAGGAGTAGTTAGAGGAGCCTTTCTGCAGCATTGGGCCCTGCAGCCCCAGCCAGATTAGTATTAGCCTATTTTTTGCAGCCTCATCTATTGCATTGTAGGTTACCTTCCTACATTGTAATAGCTACAAAAAGTTTGTGATACTATCGTTATTACATCTTTAGGCACATCCAGTGTCTTTTTGTGACAAAAATAAACCTAAATAAAGTTCACCAAACACTCCACTTTACAGTTGTGTAGGTCACATTAGCTCATATTAAAGTCTAGTCCACACTTTATAAAATTAGTGTTTCTTATACCTGTTAGCAGCTGTTCAGGAATAAGCACACTAAGCCCTTAGTACTTTTCTGCCTATCTTTATCAGTCTACCAAGATGAAGAAGGCAGGGAGTAAGGCATGTGGTCGTGGGCGTGGGCGTGGGCGTGGAGTTTCTGCAGGGAGAGGACGTGAGGATTCTGTGCCTGCAGGGAGAGGACGTGGGGATTCTGTGCCTGCTGCGGGCACCAGTGACTCAGCATCCCCCAGTTTTACCAGGGAACAGTCCTTTATGCGCAGCTTTGTAGGAGCTAGCCGTACCCCACTGCTGCGCGAGGACCAAATTGAAGCCGTTGTCGGATGGATGGCAGCTAACGCATCGACTTCAATTAGTTCCAGATCCTCTCAGGTCCTGAGCACTGAAGAGCACCCATCTGTCTCTTCATCACCTGCCAAATTGCCCAGGCAGTCAGAGAGCCCTGGACAGGAGCCATCTCTACTTCTGTTCTCTGAATCTCTTGGCTTGGAAAGAGGGGGCCAGCCAAGCAGAATTCTAGAATTTGAAGAAGAGGCAGTATGCAGTGATGCGCAACCGTTTTGTCTCTCTGAATCTGAAGAGGCGGGTGGGCCAGTGCCTATGGTCAGCAGCACACCTCAGTACGCATCTGATGATGAGACTCAGGTGCCACTTTCTGGTGCGTACTGTGCTGTCGAGACTACCCAGGAGAAGCAGTTGTTTGAAGAGGGTGGTGTAGATGATGAGGTCCTTGACCCATCATGGCGTGAGGGACAGGAAGGTGGTGGGAGCAGCTCTGAGGAAGAAATTCCCCGAACGGCCCAAAAAGGAGGGAGAGGGAGGGGGCAGACTTGGTTGCCTGTAGCCTCCACTTCGGCACCCATTAGGAGCATGGCTCTTCCAAAATCCAAAGCGGGCGCTCCCAAGACTTGCAGTGCCTGGTCCTTTTTTGACACAGTTGCAGATGACATTTGCTTTGTCAAATGCAAGCTGTGTAATCAGAAGGTGAAAAGAGGGAAAAGTGTCAGCAACCTCAATACCACAAATATGTGGAAACATGTGCGGACCAAGCACGTGGTGGAGTTACAAAAACACACTGAAGACCTAGGCCAACCTACAGCGCCACCTACCACCTCTTCAGCTCGTGTTGTAGCCTCTTCCTCCAGCTCACACACAGCTGGTTCGGCTTCCTCACAGGATCGCCATGGAAGAATCTCTGGCACTGTTGTACAGAGACACAGTGTAATTCCACCCACAGCACCACTTTCCCAGTCATCCCCACACTCCCAGGCCAGTCTACAGCCATCGTTAGCACAGGCATGGGAGAAAAGGCGCCCATACTCGGCAAACCACCCCCGAGCACAGGCTCTGAATGCTGGCATTGCTAAACTACTGGCCCTTGAAATGCTATCATTCAGGCTGGTGGAGACTGACACATTCCGTAACTTTATGGCATTGGCAGTCCCACAATACAACGTGCCCAGCCGCTTTTATTTCAGCAGGCAAGCCGTCCCTGCCCTGCAACATCATGTGTAGGGAAAAATTAAACATGCGCTACAAAACGCCGTCAGTAGCAAGGTCCACCTGACCACCGATGCGTGGACCAGTAAGCATGGACAGGGACGATACCTTTCCCTCACTGCCCATTGGGTAAATGTTGTGGAGCCGGGTGCAAATCTTGAGAGTGGCGCTGTACGTGTTCTGCAAACTCCAAGGATTGCAGGAATCCAGTATGTACACATTTACTCCTCCTCATGCTCCAGTTCCTCTGAATCAGCGCTGCAGGAGCCGTCACGGTCTACCTCCACATCGACCCATGAACGGTTACCTGTTATGATGACCGATATGAGCACAGCCGTGGCCAAACGTCAACAGGCCGTATTAAAATTAATTTCTTTGGGGAATCGAAGCCACACAGCGCAGGAGCTCTGGAATGCCATCAAGCAGCAGAGCGACGTGTGGTTTGTGCCAGCGAATCTCCAGCCAGGCATGGTAGTGTGTGACAATGGCCGAAATCTGGTGGCAGCTCTGGGCCTAGGCAACCTCACTCACATCCCATGTCTGGCACATGTGCTCAACTTGGTCGTGCAGAGTTTTTTGAGGGACTATGCGGATCTTGATGCACTGCTTCACAAGGTCCGCATAGAGTGCGCTCACTTGCGGCGTTCCAGCAATGCAATATCACGCATTGCAGCTCTGCAGCGCCGATTACGTCTTCCGGAACATCGCATCATATGTGACCTACCCACCAGGTGGAATTCAACGTTACATATGTTGGAGAGGTTATGTGAGCAGCAGGCAGCAGTAATGGAGTACCAGCTGCAGCAGGCGCAAACAAGTCGCAGTGCGCGCCGTTCACACTTCACCACCACTGAGTGGGCCTCTATGAAGGACATTTGCCACGTTTTGCGTGCCTTCGATTATTCCACGCGGATGGCGAGTGCAGATGATGCACTAGTCAGCATGACTATCCCCCTTATCTGCCTGCTTGAAAAAACACTGCAAGCACTAAGGGATGAGGTTTTGGAAGAGGTGGAGGATGAGGAGTCACAAATGCCATCTGCTTCTCTACAGTCTGCGCAACGTTGTTCCTCACAAAGGCCTAGGCAGGGGACACTTTGTGAGGAGGATGAGGAGGAGTCAATGGATGAGGAAGACATCTGTCCAGAGGAGGGAGGTACACAATGCTCTAGTAGTCAGTATCTAGAGCGAGGGTGGGGTGATGCAGAGCAGGCAGAGATCACGCCTCAAGCAGGGGACGTTTCTTGGCCAGTTGGCAGTCTGCAGCACATGGTTGATTTCATGCTGCAGTACCTGAGAAACGACCGCCGCATCGCCCACATTCTCAACACGGCTGATTATTGGGTGTCCACCCTCCTAGATCCTCGCTACCGGGACAACTTACAAAGCCTCATAACACCGTTGAACCGGGAGCGTAAAATGCGGGAGTACCAAGACGCACTGGTGCATTCCATCATGTTCTCCATTCCAACCGAGAACAGTGCTGCTAGTGCTTTACAAAGCAGCTCAGTGCGTCGAGGCAGTGGAGGAAGCTCTGCACAAAGAGGGAGCAGAAGCAGCGCCTCAGCACAAGGCAAGACCAGTATGGCCGAAATGTGGCAAAGTTTTGTGTCCCCGCCGCCACAAATGTCTACACCATCACAGACGGCTCCAGTCAGCAGGAGGCAACGTTTCCGTAAGATGGTGACAGACTACATGTCTTGTCCTCTTAGTGTACTCCCAGACGGCTCTTCTCCCTTCAAGTTTTGGGTCTGTAAGCTGGATACATGGCCAGAGCTTAGTCAGTATGCATTGGAGGTGCTAGCTTGCCCTGCTGCTAGTGTATTATCGGAACGCGTCTTTAGTGCCGCAGGTGGTGTACTAACAGACCGTCGCATGCGACTATCCTCCGATAACGTTGACCGGCTTACTTTTCTCAAAATGAACAAGGCCTGGATCTCTCATGAATTTGCCAGTCCTCTTCCAGAATAAATAATTGGTTGGCAACAGTATCCAGGTCTCCTGTTCTGTTCATGTTTCTACCACCTGCACTGTAATCCCTGAGCTCCAACACCGCCAGTTGGCGCTCGGAAGTGCCGTCTGCACAGTCAACACTTGCTGCCGTGTTATTGGGGTTCAGTAACGTCAGCTGTTCCCCTGCTGTGCGGACGGCAATTTCTCCTGCTCTGTCCACATTCTCACTACTACAGATTTGAAAGTTTCTCCAATTACACCTCTGGCTCCTCTGTTTTCAGTATTATCCCTGAGCTACAACACCGCCAGTTGGCGCTCGGAAGTGCCGTCTGCACAGTCAACACTTGCTGCCGTGTTACTGGGGTTCAGTAACGTCAGCTGTTCCCCTGCTGTGCTGACGGCAATTTCTCCTGCTCTGTCCACATTCTCACTACTACAGATTTGAAAGTTTCTCCAATTACACCTCTGGCTCCTCTGTTTTCAGTATTATCCCTGAGCTACAACACCGCCAGTTGGCGCTCGGAAGTGCCGTCTGCACAGTCAACACTTGCTGCCGTGTTATTGGGGTTCAGTAACGTCAGCTGTTCCCCTGCTGTGTGGACGGCAATTTCTCCTGCTCTGTCCACATTCTCACTACTACAGATTTGAAAGTTTCTTCAATTACACCTCTGGCTCCTCTGTTTTCAGTATTATCCCTGAGCTACAACACCGCCAGTTGGCGCTCGGAAGTGCCGTCTGCACAGTCAACACTTGCTGCCGTGTTATTGGGGTTCAGTAACGTCAGCTGTTCCCCTGCTGTGCGGACGGCAATTTCTCCTGCTCTGTCCGCATTCTCACTACTACAGATTTGAAAGTTTCTCCAATTACACCTCTGGCTCCTCTGTTTTCAGTATTATCCCTGAGCTACAACACCGCCAGTTGGCGCTCAGAAGTGCCGTCTGCACAGTCAACACTTGCTGCCGTGTTATTGGGGTTCAGTAACGTCAGCTGTTCCCCTGCTGTGCGAACGGCAATTTCTCCTGCTTTGTCCACATCCACTGTACTGCACATTTTAAAGTTGCTCCAATTACACCTCTGGCTCCTCTGTTTTTATTCTTATCCCTGGGCTCCAGCACCGCCAGTTGGCGCTCGGAAGTGCTGTCTGCACAGTCAACACTTGCTGCGGTGTTATTGGGGTTCAGTAACGTCAGCTGTTCCCCTGCTGTGTTCACGGCAATTTCTCCTGCTCTGTCCACATTCACTGTGCTACTTATTTAAAACTTGCTCCAATTAGGCCTCTGACTCCACTCTGTTTTTATTATTTACCCTGGGTTCAAGCACAGCCAGCTGGTTCTCGGCAGTGTCTTTGGCACGGGTACTCCCTCCTGCCCAGCCTGGTTCCAGCACGCCAGCTGTTTCCGGGTAGTGTCAACGTCACTTTGTCTCCAATGCGTTGTCCTGTCGTGTTGCGGTCGGGTTAGCCGACTCTATGGTGCCTGCAGTTTAGGTGACTTCTATGTGGGCTGCGGGATCTGGCAATGAAGGCTGGTTCCATAGTGCCAATAGGACAAGCACCCCCTGTAGGACTGTGGGTTTTGGTAACTGTGGCCGGCTCACGGACTTGAACTTTTTTTTACATGGGTACCTTCTGCTACCCATCCGGGTTCCAGTACCGTCAGCTGGTTCTCGGCAGTGCCTTTGGATTAGGTGCCTCCTTCTCGGTATCCAAGTTCCACCAACGTCTGCTGGTCCTTGGTAGTGCTTTCTGGCACAGGTACCTCCTGCTTAGTAACCGAGTTCCAGTAACATCAGCTGGTCCTCGGTAGTTCCATTGGCTCTTGTACCTTCTGCTACCCATCCGGGTTCCAGTACCGTCAGCTGGTCCTCGGTAGTTCCATTTGCTCTTGTACCTTCTACTACCCATCCAGGTTCCAGTACCGTCAGCTGGTTCTCGGCAGTGCCTTTGGATTAGGTGCCTCCTTCTCGGTATCCAAGTTCCACCAACGTCTGCTGGTCCTTGGTAGTGCTTTCTGGCACAGGTACCTCCTGCTTAGTAACCGAGTTCCAGTAACATCAGCTGGTCCTCGGTAGTTCCATTGGCTCTTGTACCTTCTGCTACCCATCCGGGTTCCAGTACCGTCAGCTGGTCCTCGGTAGTTCCATTTGCTCTTGTACCTTCTACTACCCATCCAGGTTCCAGTACCGTCAGCTGGTTCTCGGCAGTGCCTTTGGATTAGGTGCCTCCTTCTCAGTATCCAAGTTCCACCAACGTCTGCTGGTCCTTGGTAGTGCTTTCTGGCACAGGTACCTCCTGCTTAGTAACCGAGTTCCAGTAACATCAGCTGGTCCTCGGTAGTTCCATTGGCTCTTGTACCTTCTGCTACCCATCCGGGTTCCAGTACCGTCAGCTGGTCCTCGGTAGTTCCATTTGCTCTTGTACCTTCTACTACCCATCCAGGTTCCAGTACCGTCAGCTGGTTCTCGGCAGTGCCTTTGGATTAGGTGCCTCCTTCTCGGTATCCAAGTTCCACCAACGTCTGCTGGTCCTTGGTAGTGCTTTCTGGCACAGGTACCTCCTGCTTAGTAACCGAGTTCCAGTAACATCAGCTGGTCCTCGGTAGTTCCATTGGCTCTTGTACCTTCTGCTACCCATCCGGGTTCCAGTACCGTCAGCTGGTCCTCGGTAGTTCCTCAGCCTTCTTGTACTTTCTGCTACATTTCCAAGTTCAAGCTTTTTGAAATGGTTCTTGGTAATCACTCTGGATCTCCCTGACGAGGACCCTGAAGACGAGGACCCTGAAGACCAACCCGAAGAAGACGAGGACCCCGAAGACGACGACCCTGAAGACCACCCCGAAGAAGACGAGGACCCTGAAGACGAGGACCCTGAAGACCACCCCGAAGAAGACGAGGACCCTGAAGACCACCCCGAAGAAGACAAGGACCCTGAAGACCACCCCGAAGAAGACAAGGACCCAGAAGACCAACCCGAAGAAGACGAGGACCCCGAAGACGAGGACCCGGAAGACGACCACCCTGAAGAAGACCAAGAAGATGACCCTGAAGAAGTTGACCAAGAGGACAAAGAAGAGAAGACAAGTACCAAGATACAGAAGAACAAGAGACAGAAAACCAAGAAGCAGAAATACAAGAAGCTGCAGAACAAAAAGCGGAAGAACATTAAGCATAAGATTAAAATTCAGAGCAAAAGATAATATCTAAATTATAAGCAGAATATGACTAAGCAGTGTATGGGGGTGAGTCCGTTCCTCCTCGTGGTGCCCCTGGAAAAGACCTGCTGCTGCAGGCCAAACTGAACGCGGACAAATCCTGTTGTGAATCTTTTGTGACGGGCAGAACGAAAGGTGTAATGTCCAACCTTTTATAGATAACAACTACAGGAATGCCTGTCACAAATAAGAATATGATGAAGAAGAAGAATATGAAGAAGATGAAGAAGTAGAATATGAAGAATGTAAAAAAAAGAATAATACGAAGAAGGTGAAGAAGAAGGTGAAGAAGAAGTGGATGAAAAAGATGCTGAGGATGATGAAGGAGAAAGTGTGGGAGAAGTAAAAAAGAAGGTGAAGAGCATGGAAGTAGTGAATAGAGATGAGCGTTGTTCTACTCGAACTGTTCGCCAATCTCAAATTCGAGCTGTTTTGGGCGGTGTTCGAGCCGTTCGGCGAACACGAACGATTTGAGAAAAATTCGGCTGTTCGAGGTTATGTTCGATAACTGTTCGTGCACCAAAATCATAACTGGATTTTTTCTCAGTAACGATGAAAATTAATGTTAATACGCAGTTTGAGTGTACAGCGGGGTGGGGGGAGGGGCAGGGGATGGATCTCTGCAGGAATAATGAAGATCTCCATTTTTTTTTCTCTTTCCCGCATTTACAGTGGGGAGGTGCAGTCTGTCAGCCTATCATCAGTGCACACACGGAGCGAACTGCTGTTTTTCACACAAGCAAGGGCATGTGTCATTGGCAGTGTATGTCACATGTCCTTGCCCTATAAGACCAAGCCATTTTCCCCGTCGCCACCATTTTCTCACTGCTGCAGCTGCGTGTTAGACGGCACCGCTGTTGCTGTGTGCACTATACCTTGTTAATTTCAAGCCAATTTTCGCACAAATCTACAGATAGCTTGGGAGTAGGGAATAGTTGTGATTGCAGTCCTTTTAAGGACTAGGTTACAGCATTTCCTACGACTTTTATCAGGCAGGTCTGTGCTCTTAAATAGATAGATTGTGGGAGTAAAGACTAATTGTAATTGCAGTCCTTTTCAGGACTAGGTTACATCAGTTCCTATCAGTTTTTGCCAGGCAGGTCTGTGCCAGTGCTGTGCACGTTTTTTTCACAGCATTTGGCTGAATCTAGCAAAGCTAATCCTTTTTGGCCTATTGCAGAGTGTGTTAGTCAGTGGAGTAGCCTATCTGTGTTGCAAGATATACCACCTGTGTATAGAATACCAATTTTTTTACTGCACCTAGTGAAGTAAAATCTTTTGGGCATAGCATCATTCTATTAGTCCATCTATACTGACCTCCATCAGGTTGCAAATTGAATATAATTTTTTTCTGCATCTAGCTCTGAAAAAATATTTGGGCTTCTAGCAGTGTGTGTGACTTGTTCTATTAGTCCATCTATACTGACCTCCATCAGGTTGCAAACTGAATATAATTTTTTTCTGCATCTAGCTCTGAAAAAATATTTGGCCTTCTAGCAGTGTGTGGGACTTTCTCTATTAGTCCATCTATACTGACCTCCATCAGGTTGCAAATTAAAAATAATTTTTATCTGCATCTAGCTCTGAAAAAATATTTGGCCTTCTAGCAGTGTGTGGGACTTTCTCTATTAGTCCATCTATACTGACCTCCATCAGGTTGCAAATTAAAAATAATTTTTATCTGCATCTACCTCTGAAAAAATATTTGGGCTTCTAGCTGTGTGTGGGACTTGTTCTATTAGTCCATCTATACTGACCTCCATCAGGTTGCAAACTGAATATAATTTTTTTCTGCATCTAGCTCTGAAAAAATATTTGGCCTTCTAGTAGTGTGTGGGACTTTCTCTATTAGTCCATCTATACTGACCTCCATCAGGTTGCAAATTAAAAATAATTTTTATCTCCATCTACCTCTGAAAAAAATATTTGGGCTTCTAGCTGTGTGTGGGACTTTTTCTATTAGTCCATCTATCCTGACCTCCATCAGGTTGCAAACTGAATATAATTTTTTTCTGCATCTATCTCTGAAAAAATATTTGGCCTTCTAGCAGTGTGTGGGACTTTCTCTATTAGTCCATCTATACTGACCTCCATCAGGTTGCAAATTAAAAATAATTTTTATCTGCATCTACCTCTGAAAAAATATTTGGGCTTCTAGCTGTGTGTGGGACTTGTTCTATTAATCCATCTATACAGACCTCCATCAGGTTGCAAACTAAATATAATTTTTTTCTGCATCTACCTCTGAAAAAATATTTGGCCTTCTAGCAGTGTGTGGGACTTGTTCTATTAGTCCACCTATACTGACCTCCATCAGGTTGCAAATTCAAAATAATTTTTTGTCTGCATCTAGCTCTGAAAAAATATTTGGCCTTCTAGCAGTGTGTGGGACTTTCTCTATTAGTCCATCTATACTGACCTCCATCAGGTTGCAAACTGAATATATATTTTTTCTGCATCTACCTCTGAAAAAATATTTGGGCTTCTAGCTGTGTGTGGGACTTGTTCTATTAGTCCATCTATACTGACCTCCATCAGGTTGCAAATCGAATATAATTTTTTTCTCCATCTAACCCAGCCAATAGTTTTGGCCTAATACCACAGTTTGGCCACTCAGCTCTGCTCGGTTCCCATCCATTGTTTTTTTGTGCAAACAACTCCAGAGTGGTGAATTAGTTAACCACCAAAATGAGTGGAAAAAGGCCTGCTGCTGGTGGAAAGGGGAATAGGCGTGTTGGGAAGGGAAAAAAAGGTTGTGTCCGTGGGGTAGGTGTTAAAGCAACAGTAACATCTGCAGAAGAAAGACCATCTTCCAGCCAAACTAAAATGTCTACTTCTTTTAGCGGACAATGTGATAAGATCCCTTTCTTACGGCCACGCCAATCGCTACAAATTCCAGATGAGGCACAAAAACAGCAGGTGCTTCAGCGGATATCAAGTGCTCCTTTAAGTGGGCTCTCCTCCACATCAACTTCAACATCACAAATACTCCAGTCCTCAAAGGTGTCACCCCAATCGCACTTGCTTCCTCACAGCTCCCAAATCTCCAGCTGCCCGTCTGAGTATGAGGTAGAACAGATGGTTGAGTCTGCAGAGCTGTTTACTCATACTATAGCCTGGGAATCAGAGGTCGACTCCAGCGCTTCTGTGAATCCAGACGAGGAAATGATCTGCACTGAAGCCCAGAATCTTTATGAGTCGGATCCAGGACCAGACGCAGAAGGTTCTGACCATAATGTAGACCCTCATTCCCAAACTGTAACTCCTGTTGGTGGAGACAATGAGGAAGACGATGATGAGACTCAAATACCTGATTAGAGCGACAACTTTAGTTTTTTGTCAGGGCAGGAACAGGTTGGCTCTGAGGACGACGGGTGTGATAATGCACAGGGTGATGATGATGAGGTTGGAGATCCCACTTACTGTCAACCCACAGTCAGCCAAGAGATGAGGTCAGCAGAGGAGGTGGAGGAAGATGCTAGTGACGATGAGGTCAGGTTGCGCCTTCCTGGACAGAGACGTAGTACTGGAAGCACGTCAACAACTGCATCCTCAAACACAACTCTGCCTCTCACCACAAGTCGTGGTGGCTCTTCAGGTCGCATGGGTGCTAAGCCTTGCATAGCCTGGGCATTTTTTCAGATCGATAAAGATGACCCAACTCGTGTTATCTGTAACATTTGTCAGCAAAAGCTAAGTAGAGGCCAAAAAATACATAGTTTGACTACTTCATGCATGAACCGGCACATGGACATGAAGCATAAGTTGCAGTGGGAAGCTCAGTGTGCTACAATGCGGCCTAGCCGGCCGGGCCAACCACCGTCTGCCATATCTTGTGCATCCGCGGCCTCTTCATCCTCTGTGACTGGGGGGACAGCAGTCACACCTGTTTTGGGGCGCAGACCTGCCACCTCTTTACCCGCAACAGCCAGCGTGATTGGCAGGTCATCATTTTCTTTGGAGGTGGTAACACCAGCTGGTGTTGAGCGCTGTCCGACATCGATAGCACCACCTTTGGATCAAGGCAACCTAACATGTCCGCCTGCATCTTCCTCACAGACCGGCAGTTTGCCGGGGACACCGTTATCAACCCCGTCTAAGCACAATAGCCAGCCCTCGGTCCCTCAGATGTGGACAAGTAAAAGACCATTTCCTCCTAGCCATGAGAAAGCTAAGAGGTTGAATTTCACCATCTGCAAGCTCTTGGCTACAGAAATGCTGCCTTTCCGCCTGGTGGACACAGAGGATTTTCGAGACCTTATGTCCGTCGCAGTGCCCCAGTACCAGATGCCCAGTCGGCATTACTTCTCAAAGAAAGGTGTGCCTGCGCTCCACCAGCATGTCGCACACAACATCACCGCTTCTTTGAGAAACTCTGTGTGTGACAGGGTGCATTTCACCACAGACACTTGGACGAGTAGGCATGGACAGGGGCGTTACATGTCGCTGACTGGGCACTGGGTAACTATGGTGACAGCAGGACAAGGGGCTGCTGTCCAAGTCTTGCCGTCCCCACGAGTTGTGCGTCAATCCTCTTTATGTCAAAGTTCCTCCACTGCTTCTGCCTCCTCAACCTCCTCTCGGTCTTCCACCTGCACCCAAAGCCTGTCTGGTCATGCCACAAGCTTTCTAACTGCGCAGAAGGGATCCTGCACACCTCCTTACTATGCTGGCAGTAGGGCTCAACGTCATCAGGCGATTTTTACTTTGAAATGTCTGAGAAATGTGAGTCACACAGCTGAGGAGTTGTGTTCAGCTCTGGAGAACCAATTTCATGAATGGTTGTCTCCACTGGACCTGAAACCAGGGAAGGCCGTGTGCGACAATGCTGCAAACCTGGGTGCGGCCCTTCGCCGGGGCAATGTCACACACGTGCCTTGTATGGCTCACGTGTTGAACCTGGTTGTCCAGCAATTTTTAGCCCACTATCCCAGACTAGATGGCCTTCTGCAGAGGGCACGGTCGCTGTGTGCTCACTTCCGCCGTTCGCATCCCGCAGCTCAGCGACTTACATCTCTACAGAAGTCGTTGGGCCTGCCACTTCACCGGCTAAAATGCGATGTGCCTACCCGGTGGAATTCAACTCTGCACATGTTGCAGCGACTGTGGCAGCACCGACAAGCCCTGGTGCAATACGTTCTGACGTATAGCCTGGGCCAACGAGATCCAGAGGTGGGGCAAATCACGCTGGAGGAGTGGTCTCAGATCAGGGACCTATGCACCCTTCTGCACAGTTTTGAAATGGCGACGAAGATGTTTAGTGCTGACGATGCCATTATCAGCATGACTATTCCGGTGATTTACATGCTGGAGCACATGTTAAACAGAATTCGGAGTCAGGTGGTGGCACAAGAGGAGGTGGAGGAAGTAGAGGAGGAGGAGTTGTATGCGGAAGGGCTAACATCTGCAAGGTCCAGACGGTCGGCAGCACCAAGGCGGCAGGCATGTGAGGGTGGGGGAGATGGTTTTACCAGGGCGCATGGTAGCAGCCAAACTAGTGAGGAAGGTGCAGGAGCCCAGGAAGAAGTGGAGGACGAACTGATGGAAGACTCATCAGATGAGGGAGACCTTGATCACATTTCTGTTGTGCGAGGTTGGGGGGAGAGGACAGAGGAAGGAAGCATGATTGTTACCTCGCCACCAACACAACAGGGACTTGGTGCTCCTGGATGCGCAACACACATGAGTGCCTTCTTGCTGCACTACCTGCAACATGACCCTCGAATTGTGAGAATTAGAAATAATCCTGACTACTGGGTTGCCACACTGTTAGATCCCCGGTACAAAAGTAAATTTGCCAAAATTATTCCTGCCATAGAAAGGGATGCACGCATGCAGGAGTATCAGCAGAGACTGTTGCAGAATCTTACATGTGCTTTTCCACAAAATACCAGTGGTGCACGTTGTGAATCTCACAGTTCCAACTTGCCAACCGTGGGACCGTCAAGTGTTCAGCACTCAAACCGTAACAGAACCACAGTATCTGCTGGTAACATCAATTTTGCGGAATCATTTCACCACTTTTTTAGCCCATCCTTTGCAAGGCCACAGGAGACAAGAAGTCTGACACATAGTCAACGCCTAGAGACGATGGTACAGGAGTATCTCCAAGTAAACATTGAAGCCACGACTGTGTCACTGGACCCTTGCTCTTTTTGGGCTTCCAATCTGGATAAATGGCCGGAGCTAGCCACTTACGCCTTGGAGATCTTGTCATGCCCCTCAGCCAGCGTTCTGTCTGAACGTGTGTTCAGCGCTGCTGGTGGTGTGCTGACAGATAAGCGCACGCGGCTCTCCACTGATAATGTAGACAGACTCACGTTCATAAAGATGAACAAATCATGGATCCGAAACGACTTTTCTACCCCTGTGTCATCCTGGGGAGAGTAAAAGCTTGATGATTGGTTAAAATCACCCTACCAACCGTTTTAAGCTTTCAAATTACTAATCATGTTTATCTGTATCTTGACTGGAAAATAATTTGGGCTTTGTAGCAGTGTGCAGCACTGATCCTATTAGGCCATCTATAATAAGCTTCACCAGATTTAAAATTAAAAATAATTTTTAGCTGCATCTAGCCCGGAAAATAATTTTGGGGCTCCGAGATGCGCAAGACACATAAGTGCCTTCTTGCTGCACTACCTGCAGCATGACCCTCATATTGTCAGAATTCGAAGTAATCATGACTACTGGGTTGCCACACTCTTAGATCCCCCAAACTTTTCGATCAACCTTTTCATATTAATAAAGACCAAAAAAATGGTCATTTTTGAAATTATAAGCATTAGCAGGTTGTTAGAAACTGAAATCAAACAGTTTTCAACTCAAAACTTTATTCTAGGTGATGTTACATTTTCACATAGGACCCCTTGTTCGAAAGGAGCTTCTGAACTCTCTCGTCCATTGAATTTGTCAGGTTTTGGATGGTTTCTGCTTCAATTGTTTTGCATGAGGACAGAATACCCTCCCAGAGCTGTTGCTTAGATGTGAACTGCCTCCCGCCATCATAGACACTCCTTTTAATGATGCTCCAAAGGTTCTGAATGGGGTAGAGGTCAGGGGAGCATGGGGGTCACACCATAAGTTTGTCCCCTTTTATGCCCATATCAGCCAGAGATGTAGATGTTTTATGTGCAGCATGAGATGGTGCATTATCATGCAGAAAAATGATCTTGCTGTGAAATACACGGTTCTTCTTCTTGAACCATGGCAGAAAGTGCTGTTTGAGAAAATCCACATACATTATGGAGTTCATCTTTAGCGCCTTCAGGGATCCTAAAGGGGCCGACAATCTCTCTCCCCATGATTCCAGCCCAAAACATTACTACACCTCCTCCTTGTTGGCGCTGTAGCCGTGTTTGCGTGGGATGTCCATCAACCAGCCATCCTCCACTCCATTCATCTGGACCATCGAGCGCTGCACGGCACTCATCCGTGAACAAAACAGTTTTGAAATCAGTCTTCATGTAATGTTTGGCCCACTGGAGCCGTTTCTGCTTGTGTGAAGTGGATAGAGGAGGTCGACAGGATGGCGTATGCACAGCTGCAAACCTCTGAAGGACCCTGCATCTTGTTGTTCGGGGGACGTTGGAGGCACAAGCAGCTTCAAAAACTTGTCTGCTGCTATGACAAGGCTTTTTTGCCGCTGCTCTTTCAACCTGACGTAATTGCCTGTAGGAAAGAGTCCTCAATTTGCCCTTATCAGCACGCACACGTGTGTACTGTGAATCAGCTACATACTTCTTGATTGCCAAGACACTTCATCCTGATCATCGCACAATGTTGATTGTAGTCATGCCTTGACCTAAACACTCCACAATTTGTTGCTTCTCAGCAGCCGACACATCCTTTTTCTTTCCCATTTTGGCAGAAAATGTAGGCTGCTTAATAATGTGAGAGAGCCTTCTTAAGTAGTCTTGCCTTTCATTGGACACACCTGCCAAACTAATTAGCACAGGTGTCTGCAATTGCTTACAGTGATATAAAGAGCCCTGACACACATCACCATCAATGAGTTTAACTGACAAACAAACAAATTCTTCCCTTATCACTCCTAAACACTTTTTGCATAATAATTTGGAACGCGGTGTACATGTGCTTTTCCACAAAACACCAGTGGTTCACGTAGTGAATCTTACAGTTCTAACTTGCCAACCGTGGTCTGTATGGAATTGTTCAATAAAGGGCCCAAAATTAAGATAACATAGATGGGAGAGGTCTCTATGAATAGGAATTCCTAAGTATTTGATACCCTGTGAGGGCCAGGCAAAGGGAAAGTTGGACTGGATGGAATCCTATATGGATTTAGGGAGGGAGACATCGAGGACCTCAGACTTCGCTGCATTGATTTTAAAATTTTACCATGTAACAAAGTGATCTATTTCAGCCATAACAGCAGGGGTGGATATATGTGATTGAGTGATATATACTAGGACATCATCAGCAAATAGAGAGCACTTGTACTCGGTGCCTCCCACCTCAATCCACCTAATATTGGGGTTATGGCGAATTGATGAGAGCAGGTGCTCCGTCACTAGGATGTATAAGAGAGGGGACAGAGGACATCCCTGCCTTGTCCCATTGGTGATTGTGAAAGGTGATGAAAATGTTCTGACGCACCCCCTGGGCCTTGGGACACCCGGAGCCGGACCCTTTTTGGTGGATGCTGGTGGTTGTAGTCTTCGTGGCGGCGATCCGGTTCCGTGGCTCAGGGCGGTCAAACCAGTGGCGGAACTATTTATGTGGTTTTGATGTTTAAATGTCCGACTACGCCACCCGTGGATTGCGGTCAGAGTGAACCGCCGCTACAGGGCAGACCGCTAAGGCTGGTGTTGTGGGTGCAGCAGAGCGTAGCATAACTCCCCACGGGAGGAGTATAGCCTCAGGGCAGTGTATGCGGAGGATGGGGGTGATGGTGCAGGGCAGCAGCAGTAACGACACGGAGTCAGTGATGCAGTTCAGGGCCTTTACTCACAGTTCTTATTATCCAGACCACGTCTGCAGGTAACGGCTGCCCACGTCGTACTGTGCTCACCAGGTGAGGGGCTCAGACAACTCCCAGATAACTTTGGAGCGCTTCACAGGACCCCCTTTGTGTGTCCTTTGTCTGGCCTTTCTTACCAACCCTTCTGTCCGGCTGCCTCGGGCCTCCTCTTGGTAAACTTGGCGCCAGTTTCCCTGACCCTATGTGGTGCCTTCCTAGCGGGTGTAGCGAGGGGCTGCGCCACATAAAATGTCAGAGTCTCCGGTTTCTAGCTGAGGGTCGTTTCCTGCCTCCACTAGTTTCGGGGACCGGTCTCCCCCTTTGGCCTGACCCCTCCACGCAGGTGGATTTGGGCGTGCAGTGGCGACTCGCCCGTCCACACCCCTGGGATCCCTTCATTCCTCGTTCCTGGAGCCTTCTCCGCTCCTCTTCCTTCCTTCTCCCTCTTCCAGGCCTGGGCCTCTGTTACTAGGCCCGCCTCCGGAGCAGAGCTCTTGCAGAGCCCCTGCTCCCTGCCACTTCTGCTCAGACTTCT
This sequence comes from Phyllobates terribilis, assembly GCF_046119375.1. NCBI lineage: Eukaryota > Metazoa > Chordata > Amphibia > Anura > Dendrobatidae > Phyllobates > Phyllobates terribilis. The sequence continues at coordinate 1,191,210 of NW_027362820.1, forward strand.
CTGCACTGAACTAAGATGGTGCCCACCTTTTATACTCCCTTCTCAATGCACCCAGGAACTGCTTCCTCCCTGCTCCTGCACTACAGGGTTTCCCTTCCTCAGTGTTCCCTCCCCACACTCCAGCCAGGGACAGGGACTGTCGTGCCCATCTCAGAGGCATATTGGTCGCCCTGCCCCACGGCAATGTGGTGTAATGCATGCAGGTGTCGGGTCCTGATCCACACTCCATCCTTACCTGAGAGTGAGATATCACACCTCTGGGTGAGGTGCAATACCTCTGTAGCAACCGAGCCCTCAGGGTGCTACAGTTCCATTTATCTTCAGCCTAGGTGACGTATTGTGATACAGGGCCGTGACTTTGGCTATAAAAGGGTCCCCTAGACCCCTACCCCAAGCTTTTTAAGAGAATCATATATGGCGTGCCAGGAGACTCTATGGAATGCTTTCTCAGCATCCAACGAGAGTATCTAATTACAAATTTTTAACTGCATCTAGCCCAGGAAATACTTTGTGCCTAGTAGCAGTGTCTGCTAGTCAGCGGATTATCCCGGCTGTTAAGCAAGCTACACCACCTGTAGTTTGGACACTTAATTTTTTCAAAGGAAATGCTTCGGGACCACGGGATACTCAGTGAAGAGCATCAGGAGGCACCCCAAGGCATAGGGGCTGGGACTGGCAGTAGGATGCCTTGCGGTGGACAGCCGAGCTCGATCCTTATAAAAGCTTTTTAACTGCAGCAGCTTTAGTGGACGCTACTGGAGCTGGAATTACGCGGCTGCTGGCATGAGACTTGCCCTCCAATAGATCCTTGTAAATGGATTTAAAGTGTATTCATTCAAATTAGAGAGACAATTTAAATTAAAAAGCTTAGAGCTGCCTCCACCACAGGGGGGCTCGCTCGACCCACCAGCGGACAGGCACCAGTATTGGGAGAGGGGGGCTGGCCGTCAGGGTTCACCGCGGCTCTGGCACAAACCCGGCGACACGGAGGTGGCACGGGCAGGAGCGGACTGGCCGTGTCGGCTTCTCACTTTTTGGATTTTAGAAGGGCATGACATGCCTATATTTGTGTCTCCCCCTCCTTTTACTCCTCCACCTCTTTTCTTTTCGCATGACTATATGTACTTGTCACTTTTCCATGTGTTAGTTGTGTCTTCTGAGCAGTTTGTCAGCTTTTGGACACCTTTGAAGGTGTTTTCTATGTGTTTCTATGTGTTTTTGTTTGCCTGTCATTGGTTTTAACGGTGTTCGAAGGTGTTCGACGAACAGTTCGACGAACAGTTCGGCGAACACACGGGTGTTCGACGAACCGAACCGAACTCGAACACTACGGGGGTGGCTCAACACTAGTAGTGAAACATAAATATCTGACAAAATATAAAAATACTTAACATAGTTAATATTTCCGTAACTCAGAACATCTTAAAAAAATAGTAATTCCTGCTGTTCCATTTGATTGGGCTAAACCTCTATGCCTTTATTGTCTCCCCCACCTCCCCCAATACATTCTACATTATTCTTAGTTGTTTTCCTTCATGTAGAATTAACCTACAAGGAAAGAAAGGGTTTATTTTAATTCCGATATTTATGTCCCATTGACTTGCATTGGTTTCCGGTATCGGAATCGGCGATATCCGATACTTTTTCGGTATCGGTCCGATCCAATCCGATCCGATATTTCCCGATATCGGAAGGTATCGCTCAACACTAGCGAGCACTAAAATGCTCGAGTACTCGTTGCTCGGGTCGAGCAAATTGAAATACTCGGGTGCTCAACCCGAGCAATGAGCCCAATATAAGTCTAGGGGAAACTTGAGCATTTTTCAGGTGGCTCCCCGCTGCGGTCTGCAGAGGGCCTAAAAATTGCCCAAATCGATGGGAACTGTGCTCAAATGACATGGGAACAGCATGGGGAAGACCCCTGGAAGCATCTCTGACTCCCAGATCTCTGCTGTCAACAAAGTCGTCAGAGTATTACGCCACTTTTACGGCGTAAGGAACATCCTTTCCAGGGTGATGACTTGTATATAAGGCAAAATAAATAAACAGAAACAAAAATACTCCTACACACGTAGCATTTTTGACACGTTTTTGCACTTTTGCATTGCTTTCAAACAAGACAAATGCATTCACCAGGAAATGTCATTTTAACATTTTACAACCTTATCTGGCCATGTGGTGTGTGACACATCATCAGACACATGCATACAGTGCTGAAAAGACATGGGAACAGCAAGGGGAAGACCTCTGGAAACATCTCTGACTCCCAGGTCACTGCCTAAATGTGTGCCCATCATAAGTGATCCTTGGCACATGCGAAGATGCCTCCCGCCATGCACCTGTCGTTGCAGACTTGCAACAATCACCGTCCACGTCCTTGTCCCACTGCAGTGTTCAGTTGTCCCTACCCCATTCCTTGGAATGCAAGCACAAGAATGCCGGCAGCCACACAACCACAGGCTGCAATACTATACTGCCAAATTTTTGACAGCTGCTTGCACTTGAAATGTGGCCTTTTAGGCTCGTGGAGGCGGAAGCTTTTCATAACCTCATGCCGGCGACGGCCGGGTGTCCATACTCGGTCCCCAGCCGCCACTATATTTCCCGGTATCGCCTCCGCCTTCCACAAGCACGGGTCCCATAACATTACCCGTGCCCTCCCCAGTGCACTTACTGGGAAGGACCGCCTAACCACAAACACGTGGACAGGTGAATGTGGCCAGGGACGGTACGGAGCCAGTCCACAACTTTTTTTGCTAAGAGTTGTATTTAGCTCGGTGAAAGGACTGGCATAGAGGGAAACCGTATCTACCCTGCGTGTTATTTTTCCCAGAAAATCCTGTAATTGAGCTTGTTGCAGAAGCAATGGCAGCCCATCCAACATCAACTCGCACTTGTCAATGGTGCTTTGACACACACACATCTTTCTTTGCGCATTTAATTTCTTGAATACAGAGTTGGAAAATGGTCTGATCCGTAATGCGTTTTGAGAAATAACATGCATAAGCATGGCCGATCCGCATTAAAAAAGTAGCCATAGAGTGTCCAGGAACCTTCCCCCACACTTTTCTTAGCCAGGGCTGCTTTTCGGCAGGGTTGGACGGGCCCACCAGAGAACCGGAGACTCCTCCGGTGGGCCCTGGCTTCTCCTTCAGGAGAGTTCATAGTGCCGAGGTGAGGCCATGATGATGATAGAGGCCATCATCTGCTTAGTTTTCTGTTACTTGGAATGCAATTGCAAGTATGCAGCCAGCCACCCACCCACCCACAGGCCGCAACACTAAACTGACAGATTTCTGGGCAGCTCTTTGCACTTGAAATATGGCCTTTTAAGCTTGTGGAGGTGGAAGCTTTTCACAACCTCATGCAGGCGGCGGCCGGGTGTCCATACTCGGTCCCCAGCTGCCAGCATTTTTCCCGGTGTCGCCTTCGCCTTCCACAAGCACGGGTCCCACAACATTACCCATGCCCTACCCAGTGCACTTACTAAGAAGCACTGCCTAACCACAAACACGTCGACAGGTGAATGTGGCCAGGGACGGTACGGAGCCAGTCCACAACTTTTTTTGATAAGAGTTGTATTTAGCTCAGTGAAAGGACTGGCATAGAGGGAAACCGTATCTACCCTGCGTGTCATTTCTCCCAGGAAGTCCTCTAAAGCTGCTTGCACTTGAAATGTGGCCTGAACATTACTGCTGGTACTTTTCTCTGGGAATTTTCTTGCCTCCTACCAGCCTGGAATATTTCCAGCAAACTATGGTACAACACCATGGTATTAGCACTGCCCCCAGTACCAGTAGCAAAGCCATCCTCAATTTCCTTCTCTGGAATTTTATTTGGTAGACTGAGTGGCTGCCCAAATACATTTTCTCACAAAGGAGCTGATGATAGAGTGGCAGTAGGTTCAAGTTTCTCCAGCCTGTTAGATATTAGAGGGTGAACGGCAACACATTGGATCAGTGGTTAGCACTGAAGTCTTGCAGCACTGGGATCCTGGGTTCAAATCCCAGCAAGGACAACATCTGCAAGAAATTTGTATGTTCTCCCCATGTTTGCATGTGTTTCCTCCTCAGTAAAAATAGAGTGTCCTGGAATCTTCCCACACACTTTTCTTAGCCTGGATTGCTTCTCGGCAGGGTTGGACAGTCCTACCAGAGAATTCTCTGGTGTACCTTGGCTTCTACCTCAGGAGAGTTCATGATAGCGCTAACTTTGCAGCTGCTATGGGGCTCTTGAGCGGGTGAGAAAGGTTAGCCCTCAGAAACAAATCCTCTGGTGGGCACAATGTTTTTAAATCTGAAACAGCTTCTCAGTGGGAGTTGTATTTCACCACAGCCATATTATTTAGCTCTGTGAAAGGACTGGCATAGAGGGAAACCGTATCTACCCCGGTTGTCATTTCTCCGTCACCAGGTTCCGCCCATTGTAACACACGACCATGCCTGGCTGTATGTTCAGCGGTGAGAGCCACAGATCAAGCTGCTGTGTTACAGCTTTCAACAACTATGCAGCGCTGGGCGGTTTGTCAATTAAGCATTAAGCATGTTATCTTCAGCACAGCCTGTTGCTGTTTGGCCAAGGCAGTGCTGCAGTGCTGTCAGCTTGTGACTGATGTGGTCATTTCGGAGATGGAGGAGGAGGTGCATGAGCTGAACAATGTGATTACATTGAGGTTAAATTGGTGATGCTGTTTTTTATACTAAAGAAAGATCCTATTGTTATGTTTTTTTATGTTATTTTTTATGACAAATGCATTCACCGGGAAATGTCATTTTAACATTTTACAACCTCATCTGGCAATGTGGTGTCATCAGACACATCCTGTTTCATTTATGATGGAGGGACTCTGAAAGTCATAAAGCCTATTTTTATAGGGACATCAGACGGCCCTTACTATTCTTAAAAGGCCAGCAGTCGGCCCTAGCTATTGTTAGAGAGCCATCAGAGGGATATGCTTTGTTGTTCCCATTATTAACAAGTGGGTCTCCTATACTGTTATTGCGCATCCAGTGACTGCAAGGGTTGTCAAAAATTTGGACGCAACCTAATACCCCTTTGCAGAGACATAGAGGAGGGTCTCAGTAAAAAAAATGTTCCTATTATAAAGGAGCGGGTCTTCTATAGGGGTAATGACCATGCTGTGACTGCAAGGGTGGCCAAAATTTTTGAAAAAAAACACTAACAATTTAAAGACACAAAGAGCATGGCCACAGTAACAAGGTACGACATGTTCCCGTTAGAAAGGAGAGGGTCTGCTATACAGTTATAGGGTATGCAGTGAATCCAACGGCTGACAAATTTTAGGAAAAACCCCACTAAGAATTTAAGGACACACAGAGCAGGGCCACAGTAACAAGGTACGACATGTTCCCATTAGAAAGTAGAGGGTCTGCTATACAGTTATAGGGTATGCAGTGAATCCAACGGCTGACAAATTTTAATGAAAAACCCCAATAAGAATTTAAAGACACACAGAGCAGGGCCACAGTAACAAGGTACGACATGCTCCCATTAGAAAGGACAGGGTCTGCTATACAGTTATAGGGTATGCAGTGAGTCCAACGGCTGACCAATTTTAGGAAAAAACCCACTAAGAATTTAAAGACACATAGAGCAGGGCCACAGTAACGACAAATTCCCATTAGAAATTATAGGGTCGGCTATACTGTTATAGGGTATGCAGTGAGTCCAACGGCTGACAGATTTTAGGAAAATCCCCACTAAGAATTTAAAGACACACAGAGCAGGGCCACAGTAACAAGATATGACATGTTCCCATTAGAAAGGAGAGGGTCTGCTATACAGTTATAGGGTATGCAGTGAGTCCAACGGCTGACCAAGTTTAGGAAAAAACCCACTAAGAATTTAAAGACACATAGACCAGGCCACAGTAATGACAAATTCCCATTAGAAAGGAGAGAGTCTCCATAGTGTTGGACTATGCAGTGACTGCAAGGGCTGCCAAAAATTTGGAGGCACTTCAATGGCCCTTGGAAGAGACGTGGAGGAGCGCATCATAAAAATTTTTTACCATTAGAAAGGAGCGGGCCTCCTATACTTGTAATGCCATGCACTAAGTGTATGGGCTGACAAACATTTACTCCTGGGGGGTATACATGAACATACTGTATAAAAAATTTTTTTACAGGCATCATAAAAATGTAGCGCCCCGAGGGCTCGGCCGCTACAGGGGTATTGCACCTCTGCCAGAGGTGTGATATTCCACTCCCGGGTAAGGATGGAGTATGGACCAGGGTTCAGTTAGCTGCATACAGCACACTCACCCCATTTCCGAGGGACAGCTCAACGGTGCTCCCATTAGACAGAAATGCAGGCACGACAGACCATGTTCCTGGCTGGAGTGGGGAGGGGGTAGGAATACCCAGTAATGTAGGAGCAGATAGGGGTTGGTTCCTGAGCGTAGATAGGAGCCCATTGTTTGCTGGTCACCTGGGCTCATGTTCTAGAGGGAGGTATAAAAGGTGGGCACCATCTTAGAACAGTGTTCAGTCAGAGAGAAGAAGTGACAGAGTGGGGGCCTTGGTTGTCGAACGAAGTGTGCCCTCTGCCTCCAGCGTTTTCAGATGGGAATTTTTTTAATAGTTCCGCAACAAGGGCCTTCTGGTACTGCCTCATTTTTGTACAACTGTCCGCCTCAGGAATAAGAGATATAAAGTTCTCCTTGTAGAGTGGGTCTAGAAGTGTCACCAACCAGTAATGACCTAAAATATTGAGAATGAGAGGGTCATGGGAAAGGCAGCATAACATAAACTCAGCCATGCGTGCCAGACTACTAACAGGCAAGACTTCCGTGTCCTCACCAAGAGGATGACTGACCATGCTCTCCTCCTCCTCCTCTCTGTCCTCTGGCCATCCACGCTGAACAGACGGTATGACAGCTGTGCAGATAGCACCGTCTATAGTGCATGAAACTAGTTCCTGTCCTTCCTCCTCCTTCTCTTCCTCATTGTCACCCAATCCACGTTGGGATGAGATGAAGCTTGGCTGTGTGTAATCACCCTGTATGGTTAATTGATCCATCTTATCGAGCTCCGCCTGCAATGCATCATCTTTGATTGTGAGCAGAGAGCGTTTCAGAAGACAGAGAAGCGGGATGGTGAGGCTAATTATGGCGTCATCGCCGCTCACCATCTTGGTGGAGTCCTCAAAGTTTTGGAGGATGGTACATATGTCTGACATCCACGTCCACTACTGAGGTCTTATGTGTGGAGTCTGAACTGAATACCGATAGCCTTTTTGATGCTGGTACTCAACAACTGCCCTTTTCTGCTCACAAATCCTTCCCAACATCTGCAATGTAGAGTTCCAACGTGTGGGGACATCACACACCAGTCTGTGAGCCAGAAGCTGCAAACGCTGCTGAAACACTGCAAGGGCGGCGGAAGCTGTAGCTGACTTTCTAAAATGGGCACACAGGTGGCATACATTAACAAGCAGATCCGGCAGCTCCGGGTAGGATTTGAGTAACCGCTGAACCACGAGGTTAAGCACATGGGCCAGGCATGGTACGTGTGTGAGGTCGCCTCGCCACAGAGCCGCCACCAGGTTTCGGTCATTGTCACACACGACCATGCCTGGCTGTAGGTTCAGCGGTTTGAGCCACAGATCTGCCTGCTCTTTCAGAGCTGTCCATAACTCTTCAGCATTGTGTGCTTTTTCACCTAAGCATATTAGCTTCAGCACAGCCTGTTGCCGCTTGGCCGAGGCAGTGCTGCAGTGCTTCCAGCTTCTGACTGATGTGGTCATTTCGGAGATGGAGGCTGAGGAGGAGGAGGAGGCTGAGGAGCATGAGGTTCAGGAGCTGTAGACCGTGGGGGCAACCCTGATTGACCTAGGGCCTGCAATCCTTGGCGTCGGGAGGACGTGTTCCGTCCCAAGGTCCGACTGGGTCCCGGCTTCCACTATGTTAACCCAGTGTGCCATCAGCGAGATGTACCATCCCTGCCCACAAGCACTTGTCCACGTGTCCATGGTTAGGTGGACTTTACCGGTAACTGCGTTGTTGAGGGCACGGCTAATGTTTTGGGACACGTGCTTGTGTAATGTGGGGACGGCACACTGGGAGAAATAGTGGCGGCTGGGGACAGAGTACCGAGGGACGGCCGCCGCCATCAGGTTGCGGAATGCTTATGTCTCCACAAGCCTAAAAGGCAACATTTCGAGCCAAGCAGTCGTGAATTGTGAGAATTTAGTAGTGTGGCCTGTGGGACGTTGGCTGCATATTTGCGCTTGCATTCCAAGGACTGGAGTATGAACAACTGAACGCTGCGCTGGTACAAGGACATGGACGTGCTTCCTGATGCTGCTACTTGAGAGTGTGCAATGACAGGTGCAGGGCAGGAGGCATCTTTGCATGCACTATGGACAGGGGATTGACTTGCATGCACAACAGCAGAAGAAGCAATGGTGCCACCTGTAGACACTGTTCCTGGACCCTGGTGTTCGGCCCACAAAGTCGAGTGCTTTGCTGCCATGTGCCTGATCATGCTGGTGGTGGTCAGGCTGGTCGTTTTGCCACCCCTGCTGATGCTGGTCTGGCTCGTGATGCAAATGGCCTTTTTGGAGTTATCGGCAGAGTCTTTAAAAAACAACCAGACTCGGGAAGACCTAACAGTTGTAGTGGCAACTTCCTTCGTGTTGGTGTTACGGGAAACGGTAGCCTGCCTTCTGTCTGCGGCCACCACACTGCTTCTTCCTGCCTGTTGGGGTGCTCTGCCTCCCTCCCGCTGTGTGCTGCTGTCCTTGCTCTGCATGTCCTCCTGCCAGGTTGGGTCAGTTACTATATCATCCACCACCTGGTCTCCCACTTCTGCACCCTGGTATTATTCCTGACTTTCTGCCAATTGTGTCTCATCATCGTTCACCTCTTGTCACAGTTTCCCACTGTCGCCTTCGTGTGACCGTGGCTGCTCAAATATTTGGGCATCGCTACACGTGATCTCCTCTTGCCCCGCTTCAAGTGGACCGGGCGAGAGGCCCGAATCTATAAATGGAAAAGTGAACAGCTCTTCAGATTGTCCAAGTGTGGGATCAGTTGTCTCTGGGTACTCGGCATGGTGGGAGGAAGGAGGATCAGGGTGAGGAATATGAGGTCCAGACTCATGGCTACTGAGACTTGACCGTGTGGGAGACAGGGTGGTGGTGGTGGTGGCTAAGTGACTGGAAGCATTATCCGCTATCCAACCAACAACCTTTTGACACTGATCTGGGTTCAATAGTGGTGTGCTGCGGTCCCCTAGAAATTGGGACAGGAAGGTCAGGCGAGAAGATGTGGGTGTTTGTTGTGGCACAATTTCGGCTTGCCCACGGCCTTGTCCTCGGCCTCTGCATGCACCATTACCATCACGTCCAGTTCCCCGTCCCTTGCCACGTGCCTTGCCCATTTTAAATGGAGGATAGTATCTTCCACGCTCACTACAAATGACTGAGTTTGAAGCGAAGTTATATGTGATCGGTGTGATGGAGAAAACAGAGTTTTAAATACCTGGCCTGTAGGTAAGTAGTGTGAACAGCAAACTGCTGTGAATTGCTTCACTGACACACTGAAAAAATGGAGGCCAGAAATGGCAGTATTTTCTGACAACGTATATGTGATCCGTGTGACGGAGAAAACACAGTTTTAAATAGCTGGATTTCTAGCGCTCTAATATGGAAAGGACCTGGCTGTATTCTGCAGTGCCAACAAGCAAATGGCGCAGAAAAACGGTGTTCTCTGGATTGCTTTATAAGCAAATAATGAGGATTAAGATCCAAAGAAAAGTATTCCTCGCCCCTGAGACCTGGGCCTTTGTATAGAAATATCTAACAGCAGCAGAAGGCAGAATTGGAATGGAGCCTCTTGTGCTATATGCACTGCAGTCTGCTATATACCCTGCCTGCTGGCCTATATACACTGCCTGCCTGATATCTCTGCAGATGGATTAGTCCTCAGAAGGACTGTTTGTTGAGATGGATATGTGTAATGTGCGGTTTTTCTCACTACACTACCTAATGCACGATCAAATCTCTCCCTAACGCAGCATCAGCTCTCCCTACACTGTCTGATCCGGAGTGACTGTGATGAGCATGGCGGCGCCAGGTCAGATATAGACCTGATGACGCTGTGCGGCCAGCCAATCACTGTAATGCCCACAACCAACATGGCTATGGCATTACAGTGCATGGCAGGCAATCCCTGCATGTTCATTGGCTCTGTAAAGAGCGCCAAACATGCAGGGAGGGGACCCGACTTCCCGCCCGACCAACCCGGAAATACTCGGTGAGCGCAGAGCATCTCGAGCAGTGAGATACTCGGGCAAACACCGAGCAGTAGCGAGCATGCTCGCTCATCACTAGTTGTCATTAAGATTTAAAAAGAGAAAACACAGAAATGTGACAGTAAATGGCTTCACCCAACCAATAACCATGAGTGGAGAAAAAGTGTTTTTGTTATCATTCATTTTCTCTGAAACAAGGCCAAGAAAGCAAAAATTCTGCCGGGGTATGTAAACTTTTGAGCAGAACTGTATATGCACCAGCCCCAGTGTCTCCTATTCTATATACTCCAGCTTCTTCTGTGATGTATATGCTCTAGCCCCAATGTATCCTGTGATGAATATACGTCAGCCCCAGTGTCTCCTATTCTATATACTCCAGCCCCAGTGTCTCCTATTCTATTTACTCCAGCTTCTTCTGTGATGTATATGCTCTAGCCCCAATGTATCCTGTGATGAATATACGCCAGCCCCAGTGTCTCCTATTCTATATACTCCAGCCCCAGTGTCTCCTATTCTATATACTCCAGCTTCTTCTGTGATGTATATGCTCTAGCCCCAATGTATCCTGTGATGAATATACGCCAGCCCCAGTGTCTCCTATTCTATATACTCCAGCTCCAGTGTCTTCTGTGACGTAGCTAATATAGCCCTAATGTCTCTTATGCAGAGGCGTCGCATGATAAAGCAGTGAGACACAAGCTCCCTGCCCTATCACTATCTCTTTCATATGCCACAGATCGCCATAGGCCTGCGGTTAACGAGATGTCAGCATACTCACGCAGGTGGCTCGATGACATCATTGCATCGCTCTGCTCTGCAGTCCCGCCATGGAAGAGGAGACAGAGGCCGTGATGTAGGGAATCAGGATTAAGTGAGAATAAACTTTATTTTTTTAAATGATCGGGCAGTGGAGCCATCCTACTATATATCTGGAGTAGTGGGTCCATTATACTACATATGGAGTAGTGGGGCCATTATACTATATGTATGTGGGGCAGTGGGACCATCATAGTATATACAGGTGCATCTCACTAAATTAGAATATCTTCAAAAAGTTAATTTATTCCAGTTCTTCAATACTGTTTCAGTATGCTCCACAATCATGAGGAAGACTGCTGACTTGACAGATGTCCAGAAGGCAGTTATTGACACACTCCACAAGGTCCTAGAGTTCCAATTTTCATTTGGAAATCAAGGTCCCAGAGTCTGGAGGAAGAGTGGAGAGTCCACAATCCAAGCTGCTTGAGGTCTAGTGTGAAGGCTCCACAATCAGTGATGGTTTGGGGGGCCATGCCATCTGCTGGTGTAGGTCCACTGTGTTTTATCAAGACCAAAGTCAGCACAGCCGGCTACCAGGACATTTTACAGCACTTCATGCTTCCCTCTGCCGACAAGCTTTTTGGAGATGGAAATGTCATTCTCCAGCAGGACTTGGCCCCTGTCCACACGGCCAAAAGTACCAATACCTGGTTTACACACAACAGTATCACTGTGCTTGATTGGCAGCAAACTCGCCTGACCTTAACCCCATAGAGAATCTATTATAGAGAATCTATGGGGTATTGTCAAGAGGAAGATGAGAGACACCAGACCCAACAATGCAGATGCGCTGAAAGACAGCTTTTTGTATTGAAGAACTGAAATAAATTAACTTTTTGATGATATTCTAATTTAGTGAGATGCACCTGTATATGGAGCAGTGGGACCATCATGCTATATATATGGAGGAGTGGGGGCATCATTCTAAATATAGAGCAGTGTGTGTGTGTCACCCCAGGCCTGGATGCCACAAACAATAATCTGTTTCTGAAAGCAGGAGGGAGGTCCCCTGGTTAGGGACAATTAGCATACAGCACCTCCTGTCCCAGGCCAGCAGGGGGAGCTGGCTGCCCCTATAAAAGCTGGAACTAGGGGCAGGGTTAGAGAAAACTGAACGACCTAGCTCAGGAGTGAGACTAGTCCCAGAGAAGGAGGGACAGTTCACCTGTAGCTGAGGAGTCCGTGAGGCAGAGGAGAAACTGCAAGCCAGGGACAGAGGCGACGAGAGCCGGTCCTGGCAGAGAACCAATCTACCGGACATTGGGGTCCGAGGCTGTCAGGGTTACAAGCCCAGCAGCAGAGAACCAACCTGCGAGGGATTTCAGTTCCCTTGGCCTAAGAAGCCTGAAGGCTCCGCCACACAGAGGGACCAGTACATCGAGGAGCAAGCAACAGGTACCCAAGGCCTGAGTCGCAAGCCATACAGGAGAGAAGTACACGGCCAGCTCAGGGACGTGGGCTATTACACCACGAAAAGGGGGATAGTCAGAAAGAGCAGAGAGAGAACGGTAGGCCTACACACTCACCCTGACTAGTGGGGCTCGCCCGAATGCTCTCAGACACCCAGGCCCATTCCTAACCGGTACTGTTGGGTCATTAATAATATCTACAATAAAGACCCTGAACTGTTTGAAGCGGACTCTGAACTCTTACTATTGCGGCCTGCACTATCACCCCCAACATCCACCTACACTGCCCTGAGGCTACACTCTTCCCGTGGGGAGTTATCCTACCCCTGTGCTGCACACCAACACCAGCCTCAGCGGTCTGCCTTGCAGCGGCGGTTATCTCCAACCGCAATCCACGGGTGGCGTAGTCGGACATTCAAAACACTGATAAATAGACTGCCACCATTTGGTCTGACCACCCTGAGCCACGGGATCGGGTTGCCTCTACTACCCCCATCAGCACCGTACACTAGAAGGCCCGGTTCCGGGTACCCCACGGCCCAGGGGGCGAGTCAGCTTTGGCGTAGTTGGCAGAATTGTGACCAACCCGCCACAAACGGGTATTGCGTGCCTGGAAAAGACTCTATACATATCTGAGTATACGGTCATTCGGGGCCATTTCCCGCCAATTGGAGCCGTTTCCCGCCATTGGGCGCCATCTTCGGATGCCGCGCGGGAAGAAGAGGGGCGTGGACGTCCAAAAACGCGCGAGACCTGAAGCCCCGCCCTACGCTGAGACGCTGCTCAAGGTCCTGGAAGGAGATCCAGCGGATGCCGACGTCATCACCGAGCAACGCAAGGTCCTCGCCCAGAGCATCGCAAGCGGAGCCGCGGCCTACAGAAAAGGATCGCCAGAAGGTAGGCCACGGTTACCTAGGGGGGAGGAAGATGTCGGACGCGGAGGGACCCTCTACCACCAGCATAGCTGCTGCAGCTGTGATGCCGTTTTCCATGCCCTATATCCATAGGCGGATTATAATGAGGGCAATCCAGGCGACCGCCCAGGGCCCCGAGCCTGCAGGAGGCCCGCGGCTCCAGGCGGGGTGTCTAATGCCGGATTGCCCTCATTATATGTGCGGGCCGCCGCGGCACATAGCGGTAGCAGTGGCGGGAGGGGGGGGCCCGGACCGCTCCCCCAGCAGCGGCCGCCGCTACTTCTTCATCGGCCGGGCCAGCACTGCAGCAGTTAACTTCCCTGTGCTGGCCCGGCTGCGTCACTGCTAGGAGACATGGCCCTGTGCGCGGCTGTGTCTCCTAGATGTGACGTCACGCAGTGCGCCCCGGCCTGCAGTGCTGCACCGGAAAAGAGAGAGAGCAGGCAGGAGGAATTGAGCCGGGGGATGGTGAGTGTGTGTGTGGGCAGGTGTGTGTGTGTTTGTGGGCAGGTGTCTGTGTGGGCAGGTGTGTGTGTGTGTGTATATGTGTGTGTGTGTATATGTGTGTGTGTCTGTGTGGGCAGGTGTGTGTGTGTGTGTATATGTGTGTGTGTGTATATGTGTGTGTGTGTGTGGGCAGGTGTCTGTGTGGGCAGGTGTCTGTGTGGGCAGGTGTGGGTGTGTGTGTGGGCAGGTGTGTGTGTGTGTGGGCAGGTGTGTGTGTGGGCAGGTGTGTGTATATGGGTGTGTGTGTGTGTGTTTGTGGGCAGGTGTCTGTGTGGGCAGATGTGTGGGTGGGCAGGTGTGTGGGTGTGTGTGGGCAGGTGTGTGGGGGGGCAGGTGTGTGTGTGTGGGCAGGTGTCTGTTTGTGTGGGCAGGTGTTTGTGTGTGTGTGTGGGCAGGTGTGTATGTGTGTGGGCAGGTGTGTGTGTGTGTGTGTGTGTGGGCAGGTGTGTTTGTGTGTGGGCAGGAGTGCGTGTTTGTGGGCAGGTGTGTGTGTGTGTGTGGGGGCAGGTGTGTATGTGTGTGGGCAGGTGTGTGTGTGTGTGTGTGGGCAGGTGTGTGTGTGTCTGTGTGGGCAGGTGTGTATGTGTGTCTGTGTGGGCAGGTGTGTGTGTGTATATGTGTGTGTGTGTGTGGGCAGGTTAGAAAGTCTTGGCCTGTTGAACACTACACCTGACTTGAGGCCACCACCTCTTGGTTGTCCAATGTTCTTGCTTCTCTAGGGCTCTTCTCAGATATTCATTATACCAGCTCCCCAGAATACCAAAGTTAGGGTGGGTGACCGCGAGCCCTGGTGGTGGTCATAACTGCGGCCACCCAGGGGCAATACTCCATAACAACAATCCCCTGAGGTGGTGTAGTGTGTAAGGACCTATTCACACTACATTCAGCTCTGCATTCAGGTCTTTACACAAGGCTTACAACTGAATCCCTGAAATTCAGGATTGTGCTGTCTGAAATGAGACATCTAAAAGCAGAGAAAATGGAGCCTAAAGATTCAGACTTTAGCCTCGGTTTGCCTTTGTTCAAATCAATGGCTATGTCAAGGCACATCTGAATGCCATTTTTCAGGGATTTAGATAGAAGCCTGGAAAGAGGAGATGAATGCATTGCAAAATTCAGTGTGAATAGGCCCTTATATCTGGAGTCTTGATATTGATGCCACAAGCATTTTACTTGTTTTTAACTTAAAAAAAAAATACACACACACAAATTATACACACACACACACACACTATACATACACACACACTATACATACACACACATTATACACACACACTATACATACACACACACAGATGTGTATGTGGGCAGGTGTGTGTGTGTGGGCAGGTGTGTGTGTGTGTGGGCAGGTGTGTGTGTGTGTGATGTCTGTCTGTGTGTGTGTGGGCAGATGTCATTGTGTGATGTCTGTTTGTATGTATTTTTGTGTTTCAAATGTGTTTATGCGTGTCTGTATATGTTTGTGTGTGTGTATGACTGCATGCGGCCTCCTGCTAAGTATAGTTGGCGCTGAGCGGCCTCCTGATGTCTCTGGGGGGGCTCCGTGCACCATCCCGCTGTGTATAGATGGCTACGTGCGGCCCCCCACTGTTTATAGACGGCGCCGTGCAGCCCCCCGCTCTGTATAGATGGCTACGTGCACCCCCCGCTGTGTATAGATGGCTACGTGCGGCCCCCCGCTGAGTATAGATGTCGCCGTGCGGCCTCCTGCTGTGTATAGATGGCTACGTGCGGTCTCCCGCTGAGTATAGATGGCGCTGTGCGGCCTCCTGCTGTCTCTGGGGGGAGCGCCGTGCGGCATCTACACTCAGCAGGAGGCCGCACGTAGCCATCTATACACGTATACTCAGCAGGAGGCCGCACGTAGCCATCTATACAGTGCCATCTATACACAGCGGGAGGCCGCACGGCGCCATCTATACACAGCGGGAGGCCGCACGGCGCTATCTATACACAGCGGGAGGCCGCACGGCGCCATCTATACACAGCGGGAGTCTCAGTGCTTTGCAAGAGCAGTCAATAAATTCTGCTTGACTAATTCTGAGCACCATAAAGTCTGGTTCGCTTCTAACCTGCTGTCTTCATTTTCAGCTTGCTGAATTCTAACTCATTTACTGTCATTCGAGACGATGCCTTTGCTGGTCTCTTTCACCTTGAATACCTGTAAGTGCTCCACTTAATGTCATATTTTTGATTCTGTTCTTCTTCATCTACTGGCATGTGCAATTGTATGAGCAAGTATTCATATGAATTTATGACCTACTTAAACCTTCGAGGACCTTAAATTTTATTCAATCAAATTTTTTTACAGTTTAAAACTATGGGACATATATGTGCCTTGGTCCTCAAAGGGTTTTTAAAGGGGCTGCAAACATAAACACGAAAAAAATAATTCAAATAGTGCGTTTTGTGTTCATTTAATTTTTATTTGAAGTCCATTTTTTTTATATACCTTGAAATTAAGCCCTACCCCATGGAATGAAGCCATACCTACATGACATCTGAGAGCTACATGGATCCCGCTTGTGAGGTGCCTGTCCGTCACTACTATTCAGTTTTAGGGTGCACTCACTAAGCCATATATTTTCTCATGCAAGAGAATAGGGCCAATTATGCTAATGACACTGGGCTCAAACTCTGTCAGAGCTTCAACTGAGTGTGATCCGATTCTCTCGCAGCACAGATATGGAGAAGATGGAGAACTTAATTTATCCATCTTCTCCATAGTCTCTGTGAGTGTTCATCGGACTGCACTTGGATGACATCCGAGTGCAGTCCAATGTTTTACGTGCACCCATAGACTTGTATGGGTGCACATGGTCCGAATATCGAATGAGATTATTTTCTCATGCCAATAATCGCACTGTCCCATAGTATAACATAGGGCCGAGTCCTATCCGATAAAACATCACATAGCATTCGGCCGTGTTATACGACAGTGTGAGCGAGCCCTTAGAGTCAAGGAATATTTACATGCAGATGATGATATTACTCTCCAAGTGTATATTTTTTTAGGCGAGTTCATAGTAAATGCTTTGCATTTTTGACATGTGATCAACTAAAGAACAGGAAAGATTTAGGACCTCGCCTATAGAGAAACGGAAAATAGTTTGGAGGACTTGCATGTCCTTTTTTATTTATTATGAGAAAATCATAAAAGATCCCGTTTTTTAACCATGCTGTGACTTTCTGCTGAGGGAGAGGGAGAGAGCTGCCCTATTCAGAGTCTGTAATAAGACCTGCTGACAAAAGTGTTGAAGATACAGTCTAATGTGAATTAACAATGAAAAAAAGTTAATTTAACAAATAGCTTGTATTTTTTTTAATACAAACTTTTTTGTCTTTACAGCTCTTTTAAAGGGAATCTGTCGTCAGGTTTTTGCCACCTAATCTGAGAGCAGCATAATGTAGGGTTAGAGGCACTGATTCCAGTAATGTGTCACTTACTGGGCTGCTTAGTGTTGTTTTGATAAAATCATTGATTTGTCAGAAGGTAATTATCACTAGATGACTAGTAAGTTCTGTAGGACCCCACCCCCATCACTGATCAGTAGATTTCTGTGTACACTGAGCATGGGCAGAAAGCTGCCAATCAGTGGTGTGGGTGGGGCTATACAGAGCGCAGCATTCAGAGAGCTGCTAGATCTGCAGCAGATAAAACGGTGATTTTCTCAAAATGACAACAAGCAGCTGAAAAAGTGACACATCGCTGGAATCAGGGTATCTGCCCCAATATTGTGCTGCTCTCAGATGAGGCAGCACAATTAATATTATGCCAAATTAATTTCCCATGAACTATCACATGATCTATCACAGGGGATCATGTGACATGTCACGTGATAAATCAGGTGTGTGGAGGGGGCCCGCGCCTTCTAAACTGCCCGGGGCCCTTGCTACTCTTAATCCACCCCTGCCTATATCCCCGGAGCGGCCTGGCTGCCCCAGTATGCCGGCGAGTCGCATACCTTGGGCGACTTTAAAGAAAGGCTGTATAGACTGTTCAAAGTTTATCCCCTGACAGAAGAACAGAAAGTAAGCATACTGATAGGGCAGTTAACTGGTGCGGCCCAGCGGGAGGTAAAGTCTTGGACAGCTGAGGAGAAAAGGACTGTAAGGGGGGTTCTGACCCATCTACGGGACACCTTTGATACCCGTACCTCAGCAGAAATCAAAATGCGGTTCTATGGATGTAAGCAGCGAGCTCAAGATAGCATCCGAGATTATGCCCTAAATTTACAGGAAGCCTTGGGGGCAATTAAGCAAGCTGACCCTGGCAGCGTGCAGGATACAGATAAACTATTGACTGACCAGTTCATAGAAGGTCTGCTGTCCAGTGCCCACAGAACCCAGCTGCTCCTCATGGCCCTACAGAACCCCGATTTGACTTTTGCACAGTTCAAAGATAGGGCCATCCAGGTGCTCCGAGAACCTGCACCGGGTGGCGCTGTAGCTTCCCGGCGCTCTGCCATCCCTTACCACCAGGGGGCGGCGCCCTATCCCGCAGACCTTGTGGGGGCCGATGCGCAGGCCCTAAATCCATCCCCGCCTGCAAACCTGCACCATCAGGTCCAAGAACTAACAAAGAGTGTTGCTGCATTGACCAGGACCGTACAGTCGTTACAGATGGAGCCGTCAGGACCAATCTCATCAGGCCCATCTAATTGGCGTGATAAGTACGAAGGGGGACGCCCGGTTTTACCCGTAGTGCTGGACGGTATCCCCATGAGTGCACTGCTGGACACCGGGTCCCAAGTGACTACCATCCCCTATGTACTTTTCAAGCAGTACTGGAGTGACACTGATATAACTCGATATCCAGACGATGACTTGAGCATCATCGCCAGCAATGGTCAACCCGTGCCGCAGGTGGGGTTCAGAGAGATGACCATTAAGATTGGTAAAGTTGAACTGCCGGCACAGGGAGTGATCATTGTGGACATTGACCGTCGAGAAAGTCACCCTAAAATAACCTTGGGTACTAATGTGATTGAAAATTGTCTTTCAGAAGCAATTGTTATTTTGCAGCAGGTGGCGATGAATGCGAGCTCCAGCCAACAGAGCGTCCTCCAGAAGGAGATAAGAGCCCTGATGAGATGGCAACAGGTAGAACTGTCTGGTGGTGAGATCGGTAGCGTGAGGATGAGCGACCCGTTCCCCATTGCCATGCCCCCCAAAAGTGAAATGATCTGGTGTCGGACTGCAATCGGGTTAAGAGGGAGAGACTACCAAGCCATGGTAGAACCCGTGTACTCAGACAGCAGGCCCACCATTTTGACAGCCCGGGGGGTGGTCGATGTCCGCCATGGAAGGGTGCCCGTCCGGATCTTAAACATTGGGGAAAGGGAAGTACACTTGCCCCGGTACGCTACACTAGCCAAATTGTATACTGTTGAACACAATGCTGTCAGGGCCATGGAACCCTTGCCTCCATCTCCCCAGGCAGAGGGTAATGGTTCCCAGAAACCCAAGGAGGACTGGTGCCAGAAACTCCACGTGGGTGCTGACTCCACTCCCTTGCACCAAAAACAAGGAGTCTACCGGGTGGTTCAAGAGTACGAGAGAATCTTTAGTAAGCACCCGCTAGACTTCGGCAGAGTGAAAGGGGTAGAACACCACATCCCCACGGGGAGCCACCCACCAATAAAAGAAAAATACAGACCTGTACCACCCCGCACACTATCAGAACGCAAATGGCATGCTGAGAGAAATGAAGGAAGCCGGGGTCATTAGAGACAGTTGTAGCCCCTGGGCAGCCCCCTTGGTTCTGGTAAAAAAGAAAGACTGTACTATGAGAATGTGCGTGGACTATAGAGAAGTCAATCGTATCACCCATAAAGACGCATACCCGTTGCCTAGAATAGAGGAGTCTTTGGTCGCACTAAAATCAGCTAATTTCTTCTCTACTTTGGACCTTACTAGTGGGTACTGGCAGGTTCCTGTGGCAGAGGCTGATAAGGAGAAGACCGCCTTCACCACCCCGATGGGATTAAGTGAATTCAACTATATGCCGTTCGGGCTCTGCAACGCACCCGGGACCTTCCAGAGGCTGATGGAATGCTGTCTAGGGCACCGAAACTTTGAGACAGTCATACTTTACCTGGACGACGTGATTGTCTATTCGAAGACTTACGAGGACCATCTAAAGCACCTGGCCGAGGTGTTCGAGGCCCTGGCAGGCTTTGGCATGAAAGTGAAACCCTCCAAGTGCCATCTGTTAAAGCCGAAGGTACAGTACCTGGGACACGTGGTGAGTGCAGAAGGAGTAGCCCCCGACCCTGACAAAATCACGGCAATAAAGAACTGGCCAAGCCCCTCTAACATAAAAGAAGTGAGGCAGTTCCTCGGGTTGGTAGGCTACTACCGAAGGTTCATCCCCAGGTTCACCAAGATGGCAGCCCCTATGCAGGACCTCCTTATAGGACAATCTAAGACCAGAAGCCAAAAGAGGAGTCCTTCCGCCAGCTGAAGATGGCCCTCACGGGGGATGAGATCCTGGCCTACCCTGATTATGGCCAGCCTTTTATCCTCCACACAGACGCCAGTAATGTGGGGCTGGGAGCCGTACTGTCACAGAACCAACAGGGCAGAGAAAGAGTGATCGCGTACGCCAGCCGGAAGCTGAGGCCCACCGAGAGAAACCCAGAGAATTACAGCTCCTTTAAGCTGGAGTCCTTGGCAGTGGTGTGGGCCGTAACAGAACGTTTCAAGCATTACCTGGCCTCTGTGAAGTTCACTGTGTACACGGACAACAATCCGTAGACACATCTGGACAATGCGAGACTTGGTGCCCTAGAGCAGCGGTGGATGGCCCGGCTAGCAAACTATGACTTCACCATCAAGTACCGGGCAGGCCGAGCCAATGCCAATGCAGATGCCCTATCGAGAATGCCCCACCTGCCCGATGAGGGAGAAGATCCAGACGAGTTGGAGGAAATAGAGCTCCCTGCATTCCACCGGTACGGGGCCACTCAGTACTCCCACCGTGTGAGAGACAAAGACTTGACCACTGTCATGTTCAATCCCTTACCTCACCACGGCTGCACTGAAACGCAAGATAGTGACCCTGCAATTCGCCTGGTGAAAGACCTGTTGACCCAGGCAGACGCTAGCCCTGGCTCGGACGCTCCAGAGGAAGCCAAGCAGTTATGGAAGGAGAAAAGCAGGGTATTCCTCTACGAAGGTAAGCTGTGCAGAAGGCTTGTCAACCACCAGACGCACGAGCTGACCTGGCAGGTAGTGGTCCCGAGACGAGATGCAGCAATGGTCCTGGAGGCCTACCATGACAGAGCGGGGCACTTCGGGTGGAAGAAACTGGAGTTCCTACTGAGAGAGCAGTTCTACTGGGTCGGAATGAGAGGGGCCATAGAGAAGTGGTGCAGGGACTGCGGCCCATGTAACCTCAGAAGGAAGGACGGTACCAGCCAGAAGACGCCCTTGATGCCCATCATCACCAGGCAGCCTCTTGAGCTGGTAGCTCTGGACCATGTGAAACTGGCTCCAAGCCGGTCGGGCTACGTCTATGCCCTGACAATAGTGGACCACTATTCCCGGTTCCTGGTGGTGGTTCCTGTTAAAGACTTGACAGCCCAAACAGCGGCCAGAGCCTTCCAACAACACTTCTGCCGTCCACACGGGTATCCGGAACAGGTCTTGACAGATCAAGGTCCAGGGTTTGAGGCTGAAATCTTCCAGGAGTTCTACAACCTCTACGGCTGTAAGAAGATTCGGACAATGTCTTACCACCCACAAACCATCGGGCTATGTGAGAAAATGAATAATATCGTCATTGATCTCCTCAAAACGTTGCCCCTGGAAGAACGCAGCCTGTGGCCGGAGAAGCTGCCAGACCTGATAGACTTATACAACCATATCCCGGTGAATGCTACAAATTGCACCCCGGCTTACCTGATGAGGGCAAGACCAGGTAAGCTGCCGATAGACCTGGAGATGGGAGTCCTGACCCCCGAGGACACCGCCCCAGACGCGGACTGGGATACGGAACGGCGGCTACAGTACAAGAAGGTACAGGAGAGTGTGGAGAGGAGTCTGGCTCAAGCGAGAGAAAAGCAAGAGAGGCTCTTCAACCAACACGCCCCTGCTGGTCCCCTGGAACCTGGTGAGCAGGTCCTGAAGCGGAAGAGAAGACTTCACAAGCTAGATGACCAGTGGGAGAGCGACCCATACACAGTACTGCAGTCCAACCACAACAACCCGAAGGTATGTGTAATTACCAAGGATGGAGGAGAAACCACTAGCACTGTCTCCAGAGACCACCTAAAAAGGTGCCCCAAGCAACTACAGAGTGCAGGAGAAGATCAAGATGACCTTGAACCCGCAGAAGACAAGAAAGAAATGATCAGCACAGGTCTTGGAGAGTTCCCCCGGTCCTGGACTCGGATAAATGATGCAATAGTGGTACCCGTCCTACACTTCCTTCAACCAACCCAGCAGGAACCTACAGGAGAGCAGGAGGAATTAGAATACCAAGAAGCCCTAGAGGCAGAAGAACCCATGCCAGCAGCCCAGGAGAGTCAACCCTCTGCTGACAGTGAGCCTGCCATACCTGCAGTAAGCCAAAGGACCCGCAGATAGCTGCCTGCACTGCCTGTAAACCCAGCTAGTAGCTGTACCCTGAATGCTAGTGGGGAAAGTCAGGTTAGACCACCACCAGACAGTGGGTTACGCAGGTCAACCCGGAGCACTAGGGGGCAAATACCAGCTCGCTGGAAGATCTAAATGCTGTATATTGTAAATGTTTTATGTTTGTTGCCTGGTTGCTAATTATATTTTTCCAGTCTTTCTAGTTCATGGACTAACAGGTTATGGACGCTGAATAACCGGAACTGTCTTGTAGATAGTTGCACTTGGTGCCCTCTTTCGAAGATGGCCACGGAAGAAAAATCTGTCCGGTGTGGCCTCCTTGTGGCCCAAAGTAGAGAGCTCAGCCTTGTCGCCACGCCCAAGGCCAGGAACTTGGGGTTTATGGAAACAGGTCCCCACACCATGGAAAACTTCACCTTGTTGGGTGACATGGACACCCGGTCACGGAAGCGCCGTGACCTCAAGGACAAAATATACTTGTATATATGTTATGTTGTCATTTATACCCTGTATTTGTGTTTCCTGTTTAGTCCGAAGTACTAAATTTTACTAGGGGAGAATGTGTCACCCCAGGCCTGGATGCCACAAACAATAATCTGTGTCTAAGAGCAGGAGGGAGGTCCCCTGGTTAGGGACAATTAGCATACAGCACCTCCTGTCCCAGGCCAGCAGGGGGAGCTGGCTGCCCCTATAAAAGCTGGAACTGGGGGCAGGGTTAGAGAGAACTGGAAGACCTAGCTCAGGAGTGAGACGAGTCCCAGAGAAGGAGGGACAGTTCAACTGTAGCTGAGGAGTCCGTGAGGCAGAGGAGAAACTGCAAGCCAGGGACAGAGGCGACGAGAGCCGGACCTGGAAGAGAACCAATCTACCGGGCATTGGGGTCCGGGGCTGTCAGGGTTACAAGCCCAGCAGCAGAGAACCAACCTGCGAGGGATTTCAGGTCCCTTGGCCTAAGAATCCTGGAGGCTCCGCCACACAGAGGGACCAGTACAGCGAGGAGCAAGCAACAGGTACCCAAGGCCCTAGTCGCATGCCATACAGGCGAGAAGTACACGGCCAGCTCAGGGACGTGGGCTATTACACCACAAAACGGGGGATAGTCAGAAAGAGCATAGAGAGAATGGTAGGCCTACACACTCACCCTGACCAGTGGGGCTCGCCCGAATGCTCGCAGACACCCAGGCCCATTCCTAACCGGTACTGTTGGGTCATTAATAATATCTACAATAAAGACCCTGAACTGTTTGAAGCGGACTCTGAACTCTTACTATTGCGGCCTGCACTATCACCCCCAACATCCACCTACACTGCCCTGAGGCTACACTCTTCCCGTGGGGAGTTATCCTACCCCTGTGCTGCACACCAACATCAGCCTCAGCAGTCTGCCTCGCAGCGGCGGTTATCTCTGACCGCAATCCACGGGTGGCGTAGTCGGACATTCAAAACACTGATAAATAGACTGCCACCATTTGGTCTGACCACCCTGAGCCACGGGATCGGGTTGCCACTACTACCCCCATCAGCACCGTACACTAGAAGGCCTGGTTCCGTGTACCCCACGGCCCAGGGGGCGAGTCATGTGCATCAAATTATACATACACATATGGGGCAGTGGGGCTTCATACTATATACAAGTGCTTCTCACAAAATTAGAATATCATCAAAAGTTAGTTTATTTAATTTCTTCAATGCAAAAAGTGAAACTCCTATATTATATAGAGTCATTACACACAGAGTGATCTATTATATAGAGTCATTACACAGAGGGATCTATTATATAGAGTAATTACACACAGAGGGATCTATTATATAGAGTCATTACACACAGAGGGATCTATTATATAGAGTCATTACACACAGAATGATCTATTATATAGAGTCATTACACAGAGGGATCTATTATATAGAGTCATTACACACAGAGGGATCTATTATATAGAGTCATTACACACAGAGGGATCTATTATATAGAGTCATTACACACAGAGGGATCTATTATATAGAGTCATTACACACAGAGGGATCTATTATATAGAGTCATTACACACAGAGGGATCTATTATATAGAGTCATTACACACAGACGGATCTATTTTAAGTGTTTATTTCTGTTAACGTTGATGATTATGGCTTACAGCCAATGAAAACACAAACGTCATTATCTCAGTAAATTAGAATACTTCATAACAACAGCTTGAAAAATGTTTTTAAAATCCGAAAAGTTGGCTTACTGAAATGTATGTTTAGTAAATGCCCTCAATACTTGTTCGGGCTCCTTGTGCATCAATTACTGCATCAATGCGGCAATGTGGCATGGAGGGATCAGCCTGTGGCACTGCTGAGGTGTTATGGATGCCCAGGTGGCTTTGATAGCAGCCTTCAGCTCATCTGTATTGTGGGGTCTGGGGTCTCATCTTCCTCTTGACAATACCCCATAGATTCTCTATAATAGATTCTCTATGGGGTTAAGGTCAGGCGAGTTTGCTGCCAATCAAGCACAGTGATACTGTTGTGTGTAAACCAGATATTGGTACTTTTGGCCGTGTGGACAGGGGCCAAGTCCTGCTGGAGAATGACATTTCCATCTCCATAAAGCTTGTGGGCAGAGGGAAGCATGAAGTGCTGTAAAATGTCCTCGTAGACAGCTGCGCTGACTTTGGTCTGGATAAAACACAGTGGACCTCCACCAGCAGATGACATGGCCCCCCAAACCATCACTGATTGTGGAGACTTCACACTAGACCTCCAGCAGCTTGGATTGTGGCCTCTCCACTCTTCCTCCAGACTCTGGGACCTTGATTTCCAAATGAAATGCAAAATTTACTTTTCATCTTAAAACAACACCTTGGGCCACTGAGCATCAGTCCAGGTCTTTTTCTCTTTGGCCCAGGTAAGACGCTTCTGGCGTTGTCTATTGGTCATGAGGGGCTTGACACAAGCAATGCGACACTTGTAGCCCATGTCCTGGATACGTCTGTGTGTGGTGGCTCTTGAAGCAATGACTCCAGCAGCAGTCCACTCCTTGTGAATCTCCCCCAAATTTTTGAATGGCCTTTTCTTAGCAATCCTTTCAAGGCAGCGGTTATCCCAGTTGCTTGTGCACCTTTTTCTACCACACTTTTTCCTTCCACGTCCATTAATATGCTCGGATACAGCACTCTGTGAACAGCTGCTTCTTTAGCAATGACCTTTTGTGGCTTACCCTCCTTGAGGAGTGTGTCAATGACTGCCTTCTGGACATCTGTCAAGTCAGCAGTCTTGCCCATGATTGTGGAGCCTACTGAAACAGACTAAGGGACCTTTTTAAATGCTTAGGAAGCCTTTGCAGGTGTTTCTTGTTAATTCTAATTTACTGAGATAATGACTTTTGTGTTTTCATTGGCTGTAAGCCATAATCATCAACATTAGCAGAAATAAACACTTAAAACAGATCACTCTGTTTGTAATGACTCTGTATAATATATGAGTTTCACTTTTTGGATTGAAGAACTGAAATAAATTCACTTTTTGATGATATTCTAATTTTCTGAGAAGCACCTGTATGTAGCAGTGCGGCAATTATACTATATACAGTCAGGAGTATAAGTACTTGATACACTGACAGTTTCGAAAGTTTTTCCATCTACAAAGAATGAAGAGGTCTGTTTTGTTCTACTTAACTGCTGCAACTTGGACCTTTAACAGGATTTATATTTCACCTATGAGAAAGCATACTATGTGTATTTGGCAGATTAACTCAGGCATGTTTATGATAAACTGAATACCTGGATTGGAGTCCTATTTGTATACAGAATATTGACTATTAATGCTGGCAGAGTAAGTCTTAGGCTATATTCACACTAGGTGTTTTTTTTCTGCAGCAAAACATAATCTCTTGGCAGGAAAGAAGTAGCGTTAAAAACGCAGGTTTTGTTGTGTTTTTTTGCAGTGGTTCTTGGTGCATTTTTGGTGCGTTTTTCAGGATCCCAAAGTTCAGCTTTGCTTCCACCATAGACACATGAAAACAGGTCACCATTGCAAGACATATGTTCATGAAAAAGTACACATTACAAATGTAACAGGGGGAGGGGGGTGAATTGGTCTGGAATGGTTTATCTAAGACCCTGGCAGTGCATTGAATTTGTAGGACACTATTTACTTTTCCATTATGGTTTGCCACTGAGTTGCTCAGGCATTGTTCATTTTCAGACCTCCGTGGGCCACACGTGTTGTTCAATCTCACACCTAGCTCAACCAATGTTTACTTTGTAGGCATCACTAATTTAATTAAACTGTAAAAATCCAAGCTGCTATCTTAGGTGACCAAGACAAGATGGTTTAAACTTGGGAAAATCACAAAAGTAAATGTGTGTCACATACTTGCTTTCTTCACTAAAAACGCAGCAAAATGTTCACACTAGGCTTTTTTTCAGCATTTTTTTCCACCACCCTTTTTTTTAATGGGTGAAAAACGCTGAAACAAGTGACATACTCTATTGCAAAAAGCCATGGAAAGCACAAAATACTGAGGACAAATAAGCAAGCTTTGTGCATGAGATTTCGGAAATCTCATAGACTTTGTTGGTACTGTAAAACGCAGCTGAAAATTTGCATAAAAAAACCCGCTAAAAAAACGTCTAGTGTGAATATAGCCTTGTATAACAGTTTGCCAATGAGTTAGGATATATGACCATGATGCAGAAATGCTGCGGATTTTTCCTAAGCGTTTCTGCATCTCCCTGGGTTGTCAAGCGCTTTGCCAAGTGATTTTAGCATCACTTGGAAAAGTGCTTGACAACTTGGTCACACTATATAATTCCATGCAACCGGCAGCATCAATAATGAAAAAAAAGAATAATAATGGTGAAAAATAAAAAAAAAACATTATACTCATCTTCCGATGGTCCTCGATCTCCTTCTCCGGTGCGTCCGGTGTCTTCGGCGGATCACGGTGCTGTAAAAGGACCTTCCATGACGTCATTTAGTCATGTGACAGGTCACGCGACCGCCGATGTCAGCGGTCGCGTGACCTGTCAAATGACTAAATGGCGTCATGGAAGGTCCTTTTACCACCGCGAGCAGCCGAAGAGCCAGCAGCACCGCCGGGAGCAGACAGGGGCCATCAGAAGGTAAGTATATGTTTATTTTTTATTTTAATTCTATTTTAACTACAGGTACTATGGTACCCGGGTCTGGAGGAGAGTCGCTTCATCTCCAGACCCGGGTACCATCCACGCATTGAGACGCATAATATCCACATGTGTATTTGTAGTCATGCGGATGTTATGCGTTCCAATGCAAGTCAATGGCGGCTAAATCGCAGCGACTCTGCAAAATTAAAGGACGTGCTGTGGATTTTTCCGCAATGATAATCCACAGCGGAAATCTCCGCGGCATGTGCACAGCACATGCGGATTATCATTGGGGACCATTGCAGACCTATCACCAAGCGTTTTTTAAGTGTTTCCGCGGCTGAAGTTACGCTGCAGAAACGCCTAAAAAACGCATAGTAGGCACACAGCCTTAAAAGTTCTATGGTGAAGAAAAACACGTGAGATAATAAATGCGAAATATACAATATTTCCCATAATATGACTGAGGATATCTTTAGGGTGTATTCACTGTTTTTTCTTCTGCAGCAAAAATGCTGTGTTTTACAGAACCATCTTAGTGAATGACATTTCTGAAATCTCATTCACATGCTGTTTTTTTTGCATTTTTTTTAAATCTGCAGCTTGTCAAGTCTTTCAGAGGTTTTGCAGCATTTTTCACCGATTCAAATTAATAAAAAAAAAAACACAAGTAAAAACACCTGAATTTTAAGCAGCGTTTTTCCTGCCTCCTTTGATTTTTGAGGTAGAAAAAAAATGCTGCCAAAATCCAACTTGTGAACACACCTTTATCCTGGTTGTGTTCTAATTGGATATAAAATAGAACGGCCATGGTAACATGGGTAGTTAATTGTATGGTGTTTTCACTTTATATATTACCAGGCCGCATTCTATTTGCGCAGAGCTGCTCCGTGAAGATTCTATCACAAGATTCCGTGATGACATCATAGGTGATGGTGACATCACTGCTCACAGGCGCTATATATACAATGCACATAGGCTCACCCGTGCCTTTCTTGGCTCTATAGTGACTGATAGCACTTGCAGTTTTTCACTATGGCTGGAATTGTTTTGGACATTCCTCAGGTAAAAGCACTATTGTTGATCCTTATGATCAATCGTCCTAACAGTGTGCTTCTACCACCCAATGGCGTCCTCAGCTTCACTCACCGGCTGGTGATGGAGCTAGTAAAGGATTGCCTGACCAAACACCGACAACGTCGTTTAACGTCAGACTATCTGACGGATTTACTTCAGAACATTAGGACATTACTACACCAGGTAAGTGGCGGACACTCTGCACAGAACATCTCAATATTAATAGATAATAATGGAGGGATAGAAGATTTTTCTTCTAATATATCGTATTTTGCAGACCATAAGACGCACCAAAAATTTTTGGGAGGTAAATAGGAAAAACATTTATTATAATAAAATGGGGGTCTGTCTTATAGTCCTGTCTTATAGTCCGAATTTTCGGTTTCTTACTGAGGAGGGTGGTGACAGTGGAGCGAGGTCACAGGAGGCAGAGTCGCTGCTGCAGGAAGTCGGCAGTAGGAGTGGGGCGCTGCTGTGGGCCCCAAGCTGGGAGGAGCAGGGTGTCCAGAAGGTGCAAGGCTGCGGGCCCTGGGCTTCAAGGAAATGTTAGCGGTAATTCAGGAGGGGAGGCCCTGCTCTGCTTATTGATTTCTCTGCAGTGGGCTTCAAGAAGTAGGCTGCTGGAGATGGCCAATACGCAAATTGAGATCTCAGCTCGTCATTGAGCCGAGATCTAAATCTGCACATGCACTGCCTCCAGCGGCCATTTGCCTGAAGCCCACCGCCAGAAAATCAATGGGCAGAGCGGGGACTCCCCTCCTAAATCACCGCTAACATTTCCTTGAAGCCCAGGGCCCGCAGCCTCGCACCTCCTGGATACCCCGCTCCTCCCAGCTCGGGGCCCGCAGCAGCGCCCCACTTCTACTGCCGGCTTCCTACAGCAGTGACCCTACCTCCTGTGACCTCACTCCACCACAGCCACCCCCCTGGTAAGCTACATTCAGACAATTATTATTATTAATAATCTGTCTGATATGCTGGGGTGGAGAGTTCCAGAGTAGGGGGGATGCACGGGAGAAATCTTGTATGCGATTGTGGGAAGAGGAGATAAGAGGGGAGTAGAGAAGAAGATCTTGTGAGGATCGGAGGTTGCGTGCAGGTAAGTACCGGGAGACTAGGTCACAGATATATGGAGGAGACAGGTTGTGGGTGGCTTTGCATGCCAAGGTTAGGGTCTTGAACTGAAGTCTCTGGGTAATGTGGAGCCAGTGAAGGGATTGGCGGAGCGAGGGGAAAAGCCAGGGAATAGCGGGGGGACAGGTGGATTAGTCAGACAGCAGAGTTTAGGATAGATTGGAGGGGTGCGAGAGTGTTAGAAGGGAGGTCAAAAATTTTGGAAAAAAAGGCATCTTATAGTCCAAAAAATACGGTAAAACACAACGAGTCCCCAAATACAGTATGTAGTCATTGTATCTGCAGACAGAGAACCAATGTCACATACAATTTCCGACTCCATTCTGACCGCTCTCATCTCAAACTTCTCCTTTCCATTTTTCCTTCTTTATAGGCTGAAGAAAGATCTCAGACTGAAGATTTGGCTGTCTTTAAAGAACTGGCCGAAAAAGTCCTGTCTATACTAGAAAGCTCATTGGAACGCCCGGTAAGGATCAATATTAATAGACGTATCTTAATCCACCGTATCTGAGGAGACTTTCTGAGAAAAGGTCTGAAGATGGCGCGGGATTTGTATCGTTACAATTGGTGCATCTGTAAATGTTGGTTTAGTCCTTCATGATTTATGTATTTGGTGATTTAGTGAAATCTTCCACATATTAATTATATATATTATATCTATCAGGAAACAACAGGAGGCGACGCCAAATATGGGCAAAATGTGACCCCGAAAATCCCTGACCCTAATAGGAGTCGGCCGGAGCTGAACAGCGATCTGATTACAGGTGAGCGATCACCCGACCTTCTACAAGGAGTGTCCAGATATTACAGAGGACGGAGGATAATGTTAGATTTACTCTCTACTTTGTGTAATGGGAACCTGGCAGCACATTGTTACATATAGAAGTAGTGGTGTGACGGTATAGGCCATTGTCCCCTAATAATAATTGTTTGTAGAAATCCAATGTGCCAGTCAGGAGAAATGTAAAGTAGACACCATATACAAATCAGAATGGAAGTGCGCTGGGGGCGTGAAAGAAGAAATCCAAGTGCAGTGACACGCCCCCAGTGCACTTCCAGGCTAATTTGCAAATCTCTCCTATGTTTCAGCTCTCTTACCATCACTCGTATGTGCAGCGTGGGTGGGGGCTTCCTCATTCATGTGATGGAGGGTCCATTCTGCAGTGCTATAGCAAGTAACATGAAATAAATTAAATTTAAATTGCATTACTGCTCTAGAAAATGGGAAAAAACTAAGATACTGAGCACATAATTTGGCCAATTCATGAATGCCCAGCAGCCAATGACAAGGCGATCTTTTTGTTGGAATCCTCTCCTAATATGAATCCTCTCCTAGGCTGAAGTCTACATTTATATGGGTAGGTAGGATCCTGTTGTAATTAAAACCACCCTGGGCTGATGGGTGGAGATAGGTTCCCAGCAAAAAAGGTCACCTTGCCGTGACTGCTGGGCATGCACCGAGCAAAAGAAGGTCGCCTTGCCGTTGCTGCTAGGCATGCACCCAGCAAAAGAAGGTCGCCTTGTCGTGACTGCTGGGCATGCACCCAGCAAAAGAAGGTCGCCTTGTCGTGACTGCTGGGCATGCACCCAGAAAAAGAAGGTCGCCTTGCCGTGGCTGCTGGCCATGCATGAATTGGCCAAATTATGCGCTAAGTATCTTCCTTTTATCCTATTTTCTACAGCAGTAATGCAATTCAAATTTCATTTATTTCATGTTTACATGCTATAGCGTTACAGAGTGCAACTTTGTTAGTTATATATTTGGATGGCTACTCTTAGTATGCACCTGTTCACACCCATTTTCTTTTCGGAAGTGATGGTCAGTCTTTTGTTATTTATGAAGGGGTTCCTCCATCATTTACATTACATTTATCTATGGATTCCCCGTATATTCTCATATTTAGAATCCCCATATAACGAGTATTAATCCCATTTACAGACATCTTGTCATTTCTCCGTTATATTGCTGTATTATCTATGTAGGAATAATATCCTCTAATACATTTCATTTCTTCATCATTATTTTAGAAACAACTGAGCTGTCGAATCCTAACAATGGAATTAGTGAGATCCCGGAGATCCAAGAATCCGTAAGTATCATAGAGGGGGATGCGTGTGTGTCATCAGATCATGGGGTGTGAATGACTCGTCCAGTATTATCCCCCATACAATGATGGGACGTCTCTATTCTAAGTGTAGATGACCCTATGGTGTTAATTACATTTGAATTACAGGGAATCTGTGACCAGGTTTATGCTATTTGGTCTGAGAGAAGCATGATGCAGGGACAGAGACCCTGATTCCATGTGTTGATTACTTTACTCGGTGGAGCAGTTGTGATAAAATCACTATTTTTATCTGCTGCAGAGCTCTGAATGCTGAGTCTTGTATAACCCCGCCCACACCATTGATTGGCAGCTTTCTGTGTACACTGTGCATAGGCAGAAAGCTGCTAATCAGTGGTGGAGGCAGGGGTACAGAGCAATAGGACTACCTGGCTAGACAGATAGTCTTCTAGTGATAATCTACTGATTTTATTGAAACAGCCACACACAGCCTAGTAAGTAACACATCACTGGAATCAGGGTCTCTGCCCCTACATCATGGTGCTTTCAGAATACATAGCAAACACCTGGTGACAGATTACCTGTAAGTCCTCCTCTGTGTGATCTCCCACATTATCCAGAATGTTATAGTAATGTATGATGACCGTTGCAGGGCGGCTCCAGGATTTCGTGGGCCCTGGGCGAAAGAGTCTCAGTGGCCCCTTTAACACATACCACGATTCATGATGCACAGATACCGCAGATAAATATATATATATATATATATATATATATATATATATATATATAGTACAAGCCCGAAGATTTCACTTCTTACATTACATGAGCGATATCTATTGTAAATTCTACAATAACTCAGAAAGCGGCGAATCCTCACAGCTCACAGTGCAGACCGGACAGTAATGTCCTCCACACAGTATAATGGCACCACATAGTCCTCTATACCGTATTATGAGCTCCATATATTGCTCCATATAGAATAATGGACCCCATAAAATGCTCCACGCAGGCTGTGCCCCCATATAATGCCCCATGCAGGCTGTGACCCCACACATAATGCCCCATGCAGGCTGTGCCCCCCACATAATGCCCCATGCAGGCTTTGACCCCCCACATAATGCTCCATGCAGGCTGTGACCCCCACATAATGCCCCATGCAGGCTTTGACCCCCCACATAATGCCCCATGCAGGCTGTGCCCCCCCCACATAATGCCCCATGCAGGATGTCACCCCCCATATAATTCCCCATGCAGAATGTCCCTCCCACATAATGCCCCATGCAGGCTGTGCCCCCCACATAATGCCCCATGCAGGCTGTGCCCCCCCACATAATGGCCCATGCAGGTTGTCACCCCCCATATAATTCCCCATGCAGGATGTCCCCTCCACATAATGCCCCATGCAGGATGTCCCACCCCACATAATGCCCCATGCAGGATGTCCCCCACACATAATGCCCCATGCAGGATATCCCCCCCACATAATGCCCCATGCAGGATGTCACCCCCCATATAATTCCCCATACAGGATGTCCCCCCCACATAATGCTCCATGCAGGATGTCCCACCCCACATAATGGCCCATACTGGATGTCACCCACCATATAATGCCCATGAAGAATATCACCCCCCCATATAATGCCCCATGCAGGATGTCCCCCCAACACATACTGCCCCATGTAGGATGTCACCTCTCACCCCATATATTGCCCCATGCAGGATGTCACCTCTCACCCCATATAATGCCCCATGCAGGATGTCACTTCTCCCCCCATATAATACCCCATGCAGGATGTCACTCCCCCCATATAATGCCCCATGCAGGATGTCACCCCCCATATAATGCCCCATGCAGAATGTCACCTCTCACCCCATATAAAGCCCTATGCTGGATGTCACTCCCCCCCCCATATAATGACCCATGCAGGATGTCACTTCTCCCCCTCATATAATACCCCATGCAGGATGTCACCCCCCCATATAATGCCTCATGTAGGATGTCACCTCTCACCCCATATAATGCCCCATGCAGGATGTCACTCCCCCCATATAATGCCCCATGCAGGATGTCACTTCTCCCCCCCCATATAATACCCCACGCAGGATGTCCCTACCTCCCCTCCATATAATGCCCCATGCAGGATGTCACTTCTCCCCCCATATAATGCCCCATACCCCCATACATAAAAAAAAAAATCAAATGCTCACCTCACTGCTCACCAGCTGTGGAGAGGTAAGTATTGTGCCGGCTGTGGTCCTGGGCAAGCATGGGGGGGGGGCAAGGCCCACTAGCTGGCGCTGGCACCACTCTCCTCTGCTCACCGGTCCCATAGCGCGCCAGGGTGCCCGACAGCAAGTGGGCCCCTCGCCTACTCAGGGCCCCGGCACTTGCCTGGGTGTGCTGGGTGCTAGAGCCAGGTCTGCCCAGCGTCCGGTTTGTATCCTCCCAACATCATATCAGTGTAAATCATCTGGGACATAATATGGGGGGAGAAGTTTTTGCATCTGTAACTTTTTTCCTTCATCTTCAATAAATCAGTATTATTTCTTATTCTTTTATAGAGCATGATGGATTCATTGGTTCCTGCGAGAAAGCCGCATATGAGCGACTATGAAACTTCCAAACTCATCAGCAGTGGAAATTTTGGGTGAGATTTCTGTTGCCATAATCCACATTTCTCAGGGTTCCCTATGACAATGCTTCTGCCCCTGCACTCTGCCATTCAGTGTTATCATAGGGAAATTATATGATCTGTAGCAAATCAAACTGTAAGGAAAGCGATTTAAATAATATAATTACATATAATATAATATATAATAATATAATATTATTACATTCGCCTGTGCTAGACCCTCATCTGTTCTTATGCTGCCTCCTCCACCTGAGCTTTTCTGCTCTCCACTCTGATCTTTGTTTTGATGGGGGGGCTCCATTATGAAGCTGATCAGAGAAGTTGGCTACACATGGTCACATGAAGGGTGACACCATATTGAAGTCAATGACATCTACACCCTCCACCATGACCATGTGGGCCCAATCACTGGCCTCAGCAGCAGAAGAGAGCCCTGGAGCACATTCATTTTGGACCAATTTTATTTGCACTAAATTGTATTTGGTCAGTTATAGCGAATCTGCCCAAAGAGAATTTCGATAGATTCTCGTATCTATAATGTGACCTGGGTGATGGCTCCGGCAGAAGTGGCATTGTGGAGACCTCCCATAGGTGATCTATGTAGTGCTATTTTATGTATTTCTAGATGTGGATTTATAGTGGCGGCCAGACTTCTAGTATTAAACATATGCAAATTGTCTCTTCAGAGAGGAAGCAAACTAGAACTCCACCTATAGGAAGTAGCAATCCTAAAAGTCAATATCGACCCTTTAACAAGCCTTGTCGCATGACTTAGGATAATAGCCAAAACCAAAATCTCAATTTGCAGGAACTGTGTTCTGGGGTACTGCCCCTCTTCAGTGCAAAGTGTGAGATATGGTTTGACTGGGTGAGAGGTGTCTGACCGGTATCCAAGGGGTTGACGTTTCTCCTTGCGGACATGAGGAGACTTTTAAGCCGCAATGCTCCTCTGGGAAATAGGATTGCTACTTCCTATAGGTGGCACTAGGGTGCTAGTTCTCTTCCTCTCTGAAAAGAGACAATTTGCATATTTCCCAGAAGAGCATTGCAGCTTAAAAGTCTCCTCACCTTGACATGCTTAACATGGCTTTTTCCGCAAGGAGAAACATTACCGCTTGGATCCCGGTCAGATGCCTCTCACCCAGCCAAACCATATCTCACACTTTGCACTGATGAGTGCTTGTACCCCAAAACATAGTGTCCGAAAATTGAGATTTTGGTTATGGCTATTATTCCATGTCATGTGATAAGGCTCGTTAAAGGGTCGATATTAACTTTTAGGATTACTACTTCCTATAGGTGGCACTAGAGTTCTAGTTCTCTTCCTCTCTGAAGAGACAATTTGCACATTTCCCAGAGGATCATTGAGGCTTAAAAGTCTCCTCACCTTGACAAGCTTAACATGTCACTCTCCGCAAGGAGAAATGTTACCCCTTGGATACCAGTATTAAACATATAATGATTTCTATAGATGGATTATTAATAAGGATTTATTATAACCGATGGATTCTCCTTCTCTCAAGGGCCGTCTACTTAGTGCATCATAAAGATTCACACCAGACCTTTGCTATGAAGAAAATGGCTAAGCGGAACCTAAATACTGCACAGAGATTGGAATGGGCCTTTCTGGAGAGGGACATCTTAACATTTGCTGATTGTCCCTTTGTGGTCTCCATGCTCTGCTCCTTTCCAACTAGATCTCACCTGTGTATGGTCATGGAGTATGTAGGAGGTAAGACACATCTATTGTATTATATTCAGCCCATGTCTGCTTTCATCTTATCACTGCTCATATCATTAGGACATTGTTGGTTACATCCCCACAGAGCATTTACTATAGGTTATCTATTACCAAGATGCTCGTAAATTCATTGATCTTGGTGCAGGGGTGCTATGGGGCTCATCAGTCAGAGGGGGTCTGTCGACGCTCGGCAGTGGGCAGCATCCCTCCACCTGTCATCACAATTTCAGCGTTATTTGCTTCTTCAAGGAGGTGGGGCTGGTGGGGGCAAAAATACTGAGTAGGTGGCTAGTAGGGGCCAAAATACTGAAAGGGGGCCGTATGACTAGATATGGGGGGACTGTGAATGCTGAGTGGAGGTCATCATATTAAGTGGGGTGCTGTGGGGGTCCTCACACTATATGGAGGCCCCCATTCTGTGTGGGGACATCATACTGAGTGGGGAGTTATGCGGACCATTATATCGTGTGAGGGACTGTGGGAACCATTATCCTGAGTGGGAGGGTTGCTGTGGGTGCCATCACACCGAATAGGGGGTTGTGGCTGGCCTCCTTCTAAGTGGTGGCCTCCTTAGGAGGATTCACTGTGGGGATACCATACTCATTGAGTGTGGGTGTGGGCATTTTTGGGAGCATCATACTCTAAAATGGCCATAAAAGTTGTATTGCTGGTGAGAACACCAAGCTGCTTCAACAGGGATATAAATATATTTATTTTTTATTTTTTAGGGTGGGGGGCAATTACAACTTTTGATATGGGGTCTTGTGATTTCTATGTGCGCCACTATCTGTGTGATCTCCCCAGGATGTTTCCGCTCACTGCTCATTATACATCATGGTTATCTGCTCGTGGTATATCATGGTTATCTTCTGTATAAACCCCTCACCGGTCATATTTCCTTTCTTCTATAGGTGGAGACTGTGGGACCCTTCTAAGCACCAGGGGTCCTTTCTCTGTCCCCATGGCCCGCTTGTACTTTGCAGAGGCGGTACTTGCCGTGGAATACCTGCATAGTTACGGTGTGGTGCACAGAGACCTGAAGCCGGAAAAGTAAGTGCCCCCGTAGTATAATAAAGTGGGGAAAGTTGTCATTTATTATCATTCAGTCTGTGAGGCTAAAACCATCTTCTCTTTTGCAGCCTCCTGATTACATCTACTGGACATATTAAAGTTACCGATTTTGGGATTTCAAAACTTGGTCTAATGATACCGAAAACCAACACCTACAAGGAATTAGCAGTGGACATCTCCAGAGAGTTCCAGGACCGTGAGGTCAGCATCACCTACAAGAACTTAGCTTGTTATTTGCAAATCTAATCACACTATTGTCTCTTCTCTACGTTCTTCCTTTCTAGAGAACTTTTCCACTAATATTTTATCTTCTGCATTGTGTTTTAACGATGATAACTTGTCATAATAATTGTTTCATCGATTCTCATCTCTATCTTCTGTTGGTTTGCAGTTCTGTGGCACCCCATGTTACATAGCCCCAGAGATCATCCTGAAAGAAGGCTATGGAAGACCTGTTGACTGGTGGTCATTGGGGATCATCCTGTATAAATTCCTGCTGGGATGTGTACCATTTGATGCTGATTCCCTCACTGAGCTTTATAAAAGGGTTGTCATTGGTGAGTAGAATAAACCGATCATTGCGTTGATTGGTTACATTTGTTTAGTTATTTCCTTTGCTTTATGTTACAGTCCAGTAAAGAGGTTTTATTTTCTGTAATTTTCTATGTAACAGGAGAACTAATTTGGAATTGTGATCGCGCTCCACCCCTGGATGCTCAGAATCTCATCACTGAGCTGCTCAGAAGAAATCCTGTGCGTAGACTTGGGACAGGTAACAGATATACTAGTATTAATATTCCCTTATTAGACCAAGGACATATCGCTCATGTCCATGAAGATCAGCATTTCTCTATCAGCTCATCTACTGTATTTCTAGTTCTCCACACTAAGACTTTCAGTTTATTTCCTTCATGTCGGCTCAGTTTTGTCATTAGTTCAGATTACGATAAACTGTTCAGATATGGAGCCATCCCTGACTATGTCCGCATCACTTTTGTTTTTCTTTTTCTAGGAGGAGCATTTGAGATCAAGGTTCATCCATTCCTGAGTGACTTGGACTTTGACAACATTCTGAGCCAGGAGCTGGAGTATGTTCCTCAGCTTGTTTCAGACGCAGACACCAGCTTATTTATCAGTAAGTAGAAGGAGACGTCATCTAGACTAAGCGACTGTTTGTCTCATCTTCCCTAATATGTGATCATCTGTTCCCATTAATATTAGTGATAAATAGTGACTGTGTTATACTGACAACCTCTAATAATACTTCATTACCTATTTCTTGTAGATCATTCTGATATAAACAAACATCTGGTCTCAAAGGATGAGGAAGGCACAAGTGAGAACAATGAGAGCCTTGACTTCCAAAATTTTACGTCATCTTCTGAAAAGCTTTGTAAAGTAAGTATGTGATTAATAAATACAAAATATGTAAAAAAAATTAAAAAAACTCTAAAAGCACATAAAAAAAATATTTTATATCTTATTTTTATCCGTATTTAGCTCTGTATCATCGCTACCAGGATGGTGAACAATGAGGATTCCAATGCCCCTCCAGAGTATACACCAGAAACCAACACAAACATCTCAGAAATGTGAGTAGATTATAAAGGGTCATTACTTCATTACTGGGAGTTCCAGGCTGATCTATGTACACAACACCAAATATAGGACATAAATATCAGAATATCAAATGCAGCATTCACCGCTTCATGGTTAACGGTCATTGTACTTTTGGCTTCAGAAAATGCAGAAGATAACAGCCCATAATTGTGGCAGGTCATGCATTTTTAGCATTGCCTACTCTATAGGAGAGCTGTAGTATTACTTGCCAGCCATTCTTGGTAGTTGTGTTCTGATCCATGGAAGGTAGTTTTGAGCAGAAAATCTTCCCCACTATGACAGTCATATGTCCTATTAGGCCTTATAGTCAGTGTTCTTATAGTGAGACAACCCATTTTATACTGTGTTTACTTACGATTTACATGTTTTTCTTCTTCAAACAGGCAGAAAGAATCTGTTCCTGTATGTAATACAGACGATGCTGTTACCATCTTGCCACCCTCGTCCCCATTGCCAGGTATGTACATGTCTACAGCACCAACAATGTGAATGTTGACTTCAAGGCTCAAATATTTCCACATGGTTTTTCTGGTCTACTATGTTATCCATGTTTCATGGATCTCAGCTATGTTGACCATGGGTTCGTACTGTATCCCTATTTCCCTAATTTTGTACAGGAGTTTTTTTTCATGTATTCTGTATATTACGTTGTATCATCTATTAACCTAGTGAGATATAGCGACTGTGTTATACTGACACCCTCTAACAATCCTTCCTTACCTATGTCTTGTAGATCACTCTGATGAAAACAACCATCTGGTCTCAGAGGATAAGGAGGGCACAAGTGAGGACGATGAGAACTTTATCTTCCGAATATTTGCATCATCATCTTCTGAGAGGCTTTCTAAAGTAAGTATGTGATCGATAAATCCAAAATGTGTACAAAAAAAAGATCTATAAAATTAAAAAGTACGTATATTTAATAACTTATTGTTATCCACATTTAGCACTCTACCACCACTAACGGGATGGTGAACAACGAGGATCCCAAGGCCCCTCCAGAGTGTACACCAGAATACAACACAAACATCTCAGAAATGTGAGTAGATTATGGGGTCATTACTGGGAGCTCCAGGCTGATATAGGTGCACAACACCAAATATAGGACATAAATACCATAATATCAAATGCAGCATCCACCGCCCCATGGTTATGGGTCATTGTGCTTTCAGCTTTCGGAATTGTTGGAGATAACAGCCCATAATTGTGGCCGGTCATACACTTTTAGTGCTGCCCTCACTGTAGGAGAGATGTAGTATGAAATGCCGGCCATTCTTGGTAGTTTTTTTCCTCTCAGCTCTCTATAAAAGGTAGTCTTGAGCAGAAGACCTTCCCCACTATGACAGTCATATGTCCTACTAGGCCTTATAGTCGGTGTTCTTCTAGTGAGACAACCCCTTTTATACGGATTTTACTTGAGATTTACATGTTTTTCTTCTTCAAATAGGCAGAAAGTATCTGTTCCTGTATGTAATACAGACGATGCTGTTACCATCTTGCCACCCTCGTCCCCATTGCCAGGTATGTACATGTCTACAGCACCAACAATGTGAATGTTGACTTCAAGGCTCAAATATTCCCACATGGTTTTATACAATACTATAGGTCTCTTATGTTATCCATATTATGACAAAGCAGATCCTATAAGAATATATTGTTACTGAGTTTTTTTTAAATTTTTCATCAGAATTTCCATCTCATGAAGAAAGAAAATCGGCAATAAATCTGAGTATGGAGCAACAAAACTCAGAAAATGGAAAAAATGGGAAAAAGAGACGAGATAAGTGTGAGAATCAACTCCATGTTGTGTGATGTCAGTGAGAATAATTCATGTGGAGTAGATGTCATCTGTCAGTGATGGGATTGTCACATGTATGATTGCTGACAATGACCCCTGACCTCTGTATGATAATATTCCTCTGCCGTCCGGCCACAGTGACTGCACAGCATTATCATGTAATATGGAGTCCCATCACTTACATTATATTTATTTCTCTTGTCATAGGTTCCATCTTCCGCCGGATCTTATCATCCTGCCGGCGTGGATTATCCAGGGCTGCTCGCGCATTTGCATGCTGTCACTGTTGCCCTAAAACCATCTAAAAGACGGGACACCTAAGCATCTAGCGCCCTGAAGTCCAGCAGATCCACCATCACTGCTGGAGCTGTATAGAAGGACCTTCACCATCTACCTGTGGCCTTCTGACTGGTCAACCTGGACAAGTTTCAGTAACGCCTCTGTCATCGGGCTCCGCGGTATTCATACTGCTCGTCTGACTTGTCATTTACTGATCACCTGGTATCTGACCTCGGCTATCTTCCTGACTTTGATTTAGTCTTTTGATAATGTTCACGATTTTATTCATCCCATTATTAATTAAAAAAAAGTAAAATCTGTTACTGTTGCTC
Source organism: Phyllobates terribilis (assembly GCF_046119375.1). Taxonomy (NCBI): domain Eukaryota; kingdom Metazoa; phylum Chordata; class Amphibia; order Anura; family Dendrobatidae; genus Phyllobates; species Phyllobates terribilis. Next base: position 1,232,601 of record NW_027362820.1, read on the forward strand.
TGATTCCTTTTTGTCTTGAATTCACAAATACTTGTAACTCACTAATTGCTCTTCTTCTCACTAAATGTATTTCTCATTATCCTTAATGCAGCAGTCTCATATTTCTGTCCAGCAGTTACACTGGTGCCTCCACCCTGTACCAGTCATTACACTCATCCACAAACCTCTCCACACTGCTGCACAGTCCTGCATCTCTACCATATCTACACTCCAATGAGCTAAGATTAACATCCTCCATAATCAGGACCTCCCACTCTCATGTCCAAGACATTTTCTCTGCTGCACCAGATCTCAGGAGTGCACTACTGCAGGCAATCATGTTCATTCCCACTATCAGAGATTTTAAGTGTGCAGTAGAAACAGATTATTTGTGGCAGGACTATCAAATCACCTCACTATTCTAAGTTTTTCCTACAGCACTCAGTAGCACTTAATATTTGTACATATACAGATAATGGTTGGTGACTGGTTCATGCAGCCTTAATTCCACAAAGATAGAAATAAAAGGTCAACATGTTTCATACATCCAAACCATCCTTAATCATGGCAGAAAAACATAATTTTAAGTTCCCACTATGAATATTTGGTGAGATATCACAGCTGTGTATTTTCACAGCACAAAGAACGCATCTTACAGATCAGCAAATCACAGTGTGCTGACGCTTAGTGTTGTAGTTTTGAACAACACCATTCATTTTATCATATAATGTGTTGAAAAATGAGAAAAAATGCCAGGTTTGGGTTCCTTCATTTTACAGTGTGTATTGTGTTGTAAAAACAAACTGACAAAATGATTCAGAGTCAGTAGTACGATTACTGTGATACCAAACTTATAAGGTTTATATATATATATATATGTATATATATATATATATATATATACAGTGTTTAGCATAAATCAGTACACCCAAATAGATTTGTCAGCAAACCTGTAGTTTCCTTTCAGAATCATCATTTTATATGGGATACCATACTACAAAATACTCTCGCAAATTTGAGCCATTGAATGCAAACTAGGTTTGGTATTTTGCAGACCCCAAAAAAGTAATTTTCTTAACAAACTCATTCAAGATCATGTTTCAAAAATGAGAACATCCCAGTAACAGTCTTAAGAGAAAAGCTAAGTTTAGACAACAAAATTCTAATTAACAAGAACTGAACCACAGGTAAGTGTAATTATTCATTAAACAGATGTCCAGCAGACAGGTGTCTGTAAAAGGAAGTTACTTAATAAAGAAAACTCCTTCCCATTTCATGCTATCAGCAATGGCACCACATAGAAGGGAAATGTCACAAAACCTGAGAAAGAAAATAATTTCTTTGCAATAAATGTGAAGTCTACAAGAAGATCAGCAAAACTTTACTTATCAGTCAGAATACTGTAGCAAAAGTGATGCAAAACTATAACAAAGATGGAACTGCAACCATCTTACAGAGACGTCCAGGCCGACTATGGAAGTTAACACCTAAACAAAAGCGTCCTCTGATGAGAAGGGTAAGTGGCACCACATAGAAGAGAAATGTCACAAGACATTTCTGAGAGAGAAAATAATTTCTTTACAAAAAATGTGAAGTCTACAAGAAGATCAGCAAAGCTTTTCTTAGCAGTCAGATGGAAGTTAACATCTAAACAAAAGCATCTTCTGATGAGAAGAAAATCGACAGGCAAATTCATTGCTATTAGCTGAAGAAGTAGAAAGCCAAACTAGGGTGAGTGTTTTCCATGACACGACACGGTGTACACTGCAAATGAATGGCATTCATGAGTGTCCTCCACAAAGGAAGCCTCTCTCCCTTAAAGCCCATGAACAATAAAAGTCCGTCTACAACTTGCCAGGGTCCATGCTTAAAACTATGAGGACTACCGGGACTCTATACTGTGTATGTGCATCTTATGTGTATGTCCGTATTTTATGTTTGTGTGCACTATGTATATGCATACGTTAAAATGTGTATAGAGTATTAGCATGTGCAAATTTTATATGTGTGCCTAATATAAATATACATGGAAATGTATATGTAGGTGGTGCCTGATGGAGGGTGGGGGGCCCAGATCAGAAGTCCTGATTAAGGGTCCTTCACTGTCATTGTCTGCCCCTTATATAAACAGTAAAATCCTCTTTAATAACTGGACTTCCATTGGGGTGGACTTCTCATAGATGGCCAGTAGGCATACTATATTGTGAATCTGGGCATCTCTCACAGAAAATCTGATCTGGATATGAGGGTGGTCTTCTATAAGCGGTGATGTCTTGGAGAGATTTAGGGAAAAGTCCCAATGCTTATCCATCGATCTGGTAATTTGAGTAAAATATTTGTGTTGATAACTGATCACAAAGTCACAAAATATGTAAGATTTGGCATAACCTGGCTCATTTTTCAAAAAGTTATGCTCAATTTTTTTAGCACCAAGTTTTGTTGCTTTTTTGTAGACTTACACTAACTTAGTATATTGTGTGAGAATTAAATGAATTATGAATTAGTTGGCGCATTTTACCACACTCTGGGGGTCCCTGACAGTCCTTCTTTACCGGCCCTGTAGTGATGCCAATGTAAACTTCCAAGTGACCGCGCAGTCAATCACTGTCACGAATGCAGGACAACCTATGATTAGCTAATTTTTGGGAAATCCTTATAACAAAAGGGGATTGAAAATATTTACAATTATTTTAAAAGCATTAAAAAAAAACAGACCCAATACTTATAATTAGTTTGTTGAAAGTAGTCTAATTAAAGGGAGCTGAAAGGATTAGAGATTATGAACCCGATTCACCAGTGTTTTGCCAGAAAACTGGCATAAAGCTCCTGAAAAGTTGCAAAGTTTTGTGACTTTTCAAATTTTCACATAATTTTAACTTCTTTAAAGCCCAAGACGTACTGATACGTATCTGCGCCCTGGGACTTAAGAGCCTGATACGTATTAGTACATCTTTGCGATCGCGCACACAGGCTGTGCGGGCGTGATCGCCGCCGGGTGTCAACTGATTGTCACAGCTGACACCCGGTGCTATGTGCTGGGAGAGGTCCCGCACATTAACCCCCGCAATGCTGCGATCGAAGTCGTTCGCAGCATTGCGGGGGCAAGGGGAGGTGATCGGGATAGTCACCTCTACTGCTGGCGTTCAGCAATGTGTGCCGCGGCTTCCCAGATGTTGCCATGATGACCCGATTCACTGAGGGGTGCAGTTTTAAGAATGGTGTCACTTTTGGGTATTTTCAGTCATAAAGACCCCTCAAAGTGACTTCAAATGTGATGCGGTCCCTAATAAAATGGTTTTGTAAATTTTGTTGGAAAAATGAGAAATCGCTGGTCAATTTTAACCCTTATAGCTCCCTAATAAAAATAAATTTGGGTTCCAAAATTGTGCTGATGTAAAGTAGACATATGGGAAATGTTATTTATTAACTTTTTTTGTGTGACATATCTCTCCGATTTAAGGGCATAAAATTTCAAATTTTGAAAATTGCAAAATTTTCAAAATTTTCGCCAAATATCTCTTTTTTTCACAAATAAACACAAGTGATATCGAAGAAATTTTACCACAATCATAAAGTACAATATGTCATGAAAAATTATTCTCAGAACCAGGGGATCCGTTGAAGCGTTCCAGAGTAATTACCTCATAAAGCAACAGTGGTCAGAATTGTAAAAATTGGCCTTCTCATTAACGTGCAAACCACTTTGGGTTGTAAAGGGGTTAAGGACTCTACCTGCATATACAGTCATGGCGGAAAGTGCTGGCACCCTTGAAATTGTTTCAGAAAATTACACATGTTTTATTACACGCATGTTTATTTCCTTTGTGTTTATTGGAACAACACAAAAAAACTGAGAAAAAAAAAGGCAAATTGGACATAATTTCACACAAAACTCCAAAAATGGGCCGGAATACATATATATATTTTTGATGGGACAACACTGAAGATGCGACACTTTGATACAATGTACAGTAGTCAGTGTACAGCTTGTTTAACTGTAAATTTGGTGTGCCTGCAAAATAACTCAACACACAGCCATTAATGTCTAAACCGCTGGCAACAAAAGTGAGTACACCCCTAAGTGTGTTCTCAGCTATGTTATTTGTTGGTTTTTCTTTGCATCCCGAACAATTTTCTTGGCAGTTGTGGCTGAAATTTTTGTTGGTCTACCTGACTGTGGTTTGGATTTTACAGAGCATCTGATTTTCCATTTGTTAATCACAGTTTGAACACTGCAGACTGTCATTATCAATTCCTGGGATATCTTTTTGTATCCCTTTCCTGTGTTATACTCTTTTTGCCTCCCTTTCCTGTGTTATACAGTTCAACTACCTTTTCCCGTAGATCCGTTGATAATTCTTTTGCTTTCCCCATCTCAAAATCCAGAAACGTCAGTGGCTGGATCCCAGAAACTCACTCAGCTTTATGCACACACACTGATTACAAGCAAACAGGTCATAGGTGAGGATGTTACCTTTAGTAGCCATTCAAACCCATTTGTGTCAAATTCTGTGCATGTTATCAGGCCAAAATCACCAGGGTATGTGAACTTTTTGATCAGGATTATTTGGATGTTTTTGGTTGTCATTAGTGATGAGCGAGCACTAAAATGCTCGAGTACTCGTTGCTCGGGTCGAGCAAATTGAAATACTCGGGTGCTCAACCCGAGCAATGAGCCCAATATAAGTCTAGGGGAAACTTGAGCATTTTTCAGGTGGCTCCCCACGGCGGTCTGCAGAGGGCCTAAAAATTGCCCAAATCGATGAGAACTGTGCTCAAATGACATGGGAACAGCATGGGGAAGACCCCTGGAAGCATCTCTGACTCCCAGATCACTGCTGTCAACAACGTCGTCAGAGTATTACGCCACTTTTACGGCGTAAGGAACATCCTTTCCAGGGTGATGACTTGTATATAAGGCAAAATAAATAAACAAAAACAAAAATACTCCTACACACCTTGGGCTATGTTCACACGTAGTATTTTTGACACGTTTTTGCACTTTTGCATTGCTTTCAAACAAGACAAATGCATTCACCAGGAAATGTCATTTTAACATTTTACAACCTTATCTGGCCATGTGGTGTGTGACACATCATCAGACACATGCATACAGTGCTGAAAACACATGGGAACAGCAAGGGGAAGACCTCTGGAAACATCTCTGACTCCCAGGTCACTGCCTAAATGTGTGCCCATCATAAGTGATCCTTGGCACATGCGAAGATGCCTCCCGCCATGCACCTGTCGTTGCAGACTTGCAACAATCACCGTCCACGTCCTTGTCCCACTGCAGTGTTCAGTTGTCCCTACCCCATTCCTTGGAATGCAAGCACAAGAATGCCGGCAGCCACCCACCCACAGGCTGCAATACTATACTGCCAAATTTTTGACAGCTGCTTGCACTTGAAATGTGGCCTTTTAGGCTCGTGGAGGCGGAAGCTTTTCATAACCTCATGCCGGCAGCGGCCGGGTGTCCATACTCGGTCCCCAGCCGCCACTATATTTCCCGGTATCGCCTCCGCCTTCCACAAGCACGGGTCCCATAACATTACCCGTGCCCTCCCCAGTGCACTTACTGGGAAGGACCGCCTAACCACAAACACGTGGACAGGTGAATGTGGCCAGGGACGGTACGGAGCCAGTCCACAACTTTTTTTGATAAGAGTTGTATTTAGCTCAGTGAAAGGACTGGCATAGAGGGAAACCGTATCTACCCTGCGTGTCATTTCTCCCAGGAAGTCCTCTAAAGCTGCTTGCACTTGAAATGTGGCCTGAACATTACTGCTGGTACTTTTCTGTGGGAATTTTCTTGCCTCCTACCAGCCTGGAATATTTCCAGCAAACTATGGTACAACACCATGGTATTAGCACTGCCCCCAGTACCAGTAGCGAAGCCATCCTCAATTTCCTTCTCTGGAATTTTATTTGGTAGACTGAGTGGCTGCCCAAATACATTTTCTCACAAAGGAGCTGATGATAGAGTGGCAGTAGGTTCAAGTTTCTCCAGCCTGTTAGATATTAGAGGGTGAACGGCAGCACATTGGATCAGTGGTTAGCACTGAAGTCTTGCAGCACTGGGATCCTGGGTTCAAATCCCAGCAAGGACAACATCTGCAAGAAATTTGTATGTTCTCCCCATCTTTGCGTGTGAAGTTGACGCGCCCCCTGGGCCAGTGCTGTAGTGCGGCGCACGTGTGCGCGGGGGAATACCCGGAGCCGGATCCGATGGGGGTAGTAGTCTCCGAGTGGCGGGGACCCGGTCCGTGCCCAGGGTGGTCAAACTAAGTGTGTGGCAGTCTTTGTAGATGTTGTTTAAGTGTCGACTACGCCACCCGTTGATTTGCGGTCGCAAGGCCGCCGCTGCAGGACAGTCCGCTGAGGCCGGTGGTATGTGTGCAGCAATGGTGGTATAACCCCCAACGGGAGAGGTATGGCCTCAGGGCAGCTGGTGCGGGTGAAGGGAGTGATAGAAAGGGCGTCCCGGTACCTTTAGTGCTGGTAGTGCGATGGAACACAGAGACTGATTGCAGTTTTCAATGCTTTACTCACAGATGTTATCAGTGTCAGTCCTGCAGGTGATGACGACCCGAGCCGTGCTGCGTCCACCAGGTACGGGGCTCGACCAACCCCCAGGCAGTTCCAGAGTGTGACCTTGAACTCCTTTCTCCGTTCCTTTCTCTGGCCGTCCCCACTAGGGACCCACCCATGTCCAGCTTCCTCGGGCCTTCTGGTGGTGAAACCTATCTCCGGTTTCCCTGACCCTATGTGGCGTGCCTTCGTGGTGAGTGTAGTGAGTGGTCGCGCCAAGACGTGGCCACGACCTCCGGTTCCTGGCTGAGGATAAGTGGCCTCCACCAGTTCGGCATCCGGTACCCTGATCTGCCAACCCTTCACCCGCTGACTCCTAGCGTGTTCGGGTTCCCTCTTCCTTCATGTCTCTGGGCCTTTCTCCAGGTTCCATTCCTTCCTTGTTCCTTGTTCCTTTCCTCTTGTCTTTCTCTCTCTTGCTCCCTTCAGGAGCAGCACCCAGACAGGGCTGCTGCTCCCTGTCACTACTCTTCTCCTCTTCTTCTGTCTGACTGAACTGAACTCCTAAGATGGTGCCCACCTTTTATACTCCCTCTGACACCCGAGCCCAGGTGACTAGCCACCAATGGGCTCCTTCCTATGCCCAGAGTCCCTCCCCTCTCCGCTCCTGCACCACTGGGATATTCCTCCCCCCATCCCACTCCAGCCAGGGACAGACGCTGTCGTACCTGCACATCTATCTGGTGGGAGTACCGTTGATCTGTCCCCCGGAAATGAGATGTATGTGGTGCATGCAGCTAACTGAGTTCTAGTCCACACTCCATCCTTACCCGGGAGTGGAATACCACACCTCTGGTTCGAGGTGCAATACCCCTGTAGCAGCCGTGCCCTCGGGGTGCTACATTTCCTCCTCAGTAAAAATAGAGTGTCCTGGAATCTTCCCACACACTTTTCTTAGCCAGGACTGCTTCTCGGCAGGGTTGGACAGTCCCACCAGAGAATTCTCTGGTGTGCCTTGGCTTCTACCTCAGGAGAGTTCATGATAGCGCTAACTTTGCAGCCGCTATGGGGCTCTTGAGTGGGTGAGAAAGGTTAGCCTTCAGAAACAAATCCTCTGGTGGGCACAATGTTTTTCAATCTGAAACAGCTTCTCAGTGGGAGTTGTATTTCACCACAGCCATATTCTTTAGCTCTGTGAAAGGACTGGCATAGAGGGAAACCTTATCTACCCAGGTTGTCATTTCTCCATCACCAGGTTCTGCCCATTGTAACACATGACCATGCCTGGCTGTATGTTCAGCGGTGAGAGCCACAGATCAAGCTGCTGTGTTACAGCTTTCAACAACTATGCAGCGCTGGGCGGTTTGTCAATTAAGCATTAAGCATGTTATCTTCAGCACAGCCTGTTGCTGTTTGGCCAAGGCAGTGCTGCAGTGCTGTCAGCTTGTGACTGATGTGGTCATTTCGGAGATAGAGGAGGAGGTGCATGAGCTGAACAATGTGATTACATTGAGGTTAAATTGGTGATGCTGTTTTTTATACTAAAGAAAGATCCTATTGTTATGTTTTTTTAGGTTATTTTTTATGACAAATGCATTCACCGGGAAATGTCATTTAACATTTTACAACCTCATCTGGCAATGTGGTGTCATCAGACATATCCTGTTTTATTTATGATGGAGGGACTCTGAAAGTCATAAAGCCTATTTTTATAGGAACATCAGACGGCCCTTACTATTCTTAAAAGGCCAGCAGTCGGCCCTAGCTATTGTTAGAAAGCCATCAGAGGGCTATGCTTTGTTGTTCCCATTATTAACAAGTGGGTCTCCTATACTGTTATTGCGCATCCAGTGACTGCAAGGGTTGTCAAAAATTTGGACGCAACCTAATACCCCTTTGAAGAGACATAGAGGAGGGTCTCAGTAAAAAAAATGTTCCCATTATAAAGGAGCGGGTCTTCTATAGTGGTAATGCCCATGCTGTGACTGCAAGGGTGGCCAAAATTTTTGAAAAAAAACACTAACAATTTAAAGACACAAAGAGCAGGGCCACAGTAACAAGGTACGACATGCTCCCGTTAGAAAGGAGAGGGTCTGCTATACAGTTATAGGGTATGCAGTGAATCCAACGGCTGACAAATTTTAGGAAAAACCCCACTAAGAATTTAAGGACACACAGAGCAGGGCCACAGTAACAAGGTACGACATGTTCCCATTAGAAAGTAGAGGGTCTGCTATACAGTTATAGGGTATGCAGTGAATCCAACGGCTGACAAATTTTAATGAAAAACCCCAATAAGAATTTAAAGACACACAGAGCAGGGCCACAGTAACAAGGTACGACATGCTCCCATTAGAAAGGACAGGGTCTGCTATACAGTTATAGGGTATGCAGTGAGTCCAACGGCTGACCAATTTTAGGAAAAACCCCACTAAGAATTTAAGGACACACAGAGCAGGGCCACAATAATAAGGTACGACATGTTCCCATTAGAAAGTAGAGGGTCGGCTATACTGTTATAGGGTATGCAGTGAGTCCAACGGCTGACAGATTTTAGGAAAATCCCCACTAAGAATTTAAAGACACACAGAGCAGGGCCACAGTAACAAGATATGACATGTTCCCATTAGAAAGGAGAGGGTCTGCTACAGGGGCGGACACAGACTGTAGTGGGCCCCTGTGCAAGAAATTTTGGGGGGCCCCCCCTGCCCTTCATAAGGCAACAAAGTTATGTAAACATAACCCCCCATGTGCAGCTCTCACCCCCCGTGCATCTCTCATCCCCCCCATGTGCATCTCTCATCCCCCCCATGTGCATCTCTCATCCCCCCATGTGCATCTCTCACCCCCCCCATGTGCATCTCTCACCCCCCCCATGTGCATCTCTCACCCCCCCATGTGCATCTCTCACCCCCCCATGTGCATCTCTCACCCCCCCATGTGCATCTCTCACCCCCCCCCCATGTGCATCTCTCATCCCCCCCGTGCATCTCTGATTCCCCCCACTCCTAGTTAATTAATTGTATTTAAAAAAAATAAAACTTGTTATACTTACCCCCATGCAATCCCTGCAGAATCCTGGCGCTCGTCCACGTCGCTGCCACCAGGTTCTCCTGACGTTCGGCCATGTGACGGCGCCACATACATAGCCATCAGCTTTTGTTTTGGCCAAAAGATTTTTAAAGCCGCCACCACGATAAGGTAGACTCTTCTGGGCGGGCCCTACTCTAACCTATTAAAATTTTCTTAAAATATCCAATACTCTTTTTAGATATATTTTTATTTAGTTTTCTTTAAGGGAATGTGTCATATACATTTTTTTTTTAAATGACCAATAATACCACATACAGGGAATACCGCCACACCATGACCAGACCACATATTACCACAACATAGTGACCGATTAATACCACACAGAAGGGAGAAAAACTGCCACACCATGACCAGACCACATATTACCACTACATTACTAATATTACCACCACATTACTAATATTACCATAAGTGTCATTATACACGGGAGCTCTATACATGGTATGTATAACGTAAGTGTCCAGGTAATCTAGTGATCACCAGTGAAATTATACACAGGAGCTCTGTATATAGTGTCAGTGTACAGGTAGTACAGTGACATTATACACAGGAGCTCTGTATATAGTGTACAGGTAATACAGTGATCATCAGTGACATTATACACAGGAGCTCTGTATATAGTGTCAGTGTACAGGTAATACAGTGATCACCAGTGACATTATACACAGTGTACATGTAATAGACTGACTCACCGGTGACGTCTCTAGGTGAAGTCCTTCATCTTCGCTTTTCTCCTTCATCCAGCACAGACCGCCATCACGTCTTCCAGCCAGGACTCGTCTGTGCATAAAATAACACAGTTATCTAGAGCACATTCCCCAACTTCTACATTACGCAGCTGAATACAGACGTGCATCCACCATCAATATATGGTTAGTTATTAGGCAACCTACCATTCCAAATATAAATTGTAATCCACCACTGTGCCCCCATTAACTGTAAATAGGCACTTAATATATAATTTAATTAGAACCTCTACTCTTTCCGCCAATTTGTTACCAGTCACACTCCTGCATCCGCAACGCCCTCTACTCTATACTTCCTGCTCCCCGCATTCAATATTTACATGCACCCCCTGCCCCAATTCATTATATCATGTCCGTGCTCTCCCCACCCCATCATCATTTATCATTTACTCTCCCCCACCCCACATTCGTTATGTGCAGCTCATTATCCCCCTACTCCCAATTCCCCCATGTGCAGCTCTCAAACCCCCCCATGTGCAGCTCTCATCCCCCTCCATGTGCCCCTCTCTCACCCCCTCCCCCCCACATGTGCCCCTCTCTCATCCCCCTCCCCCACATGTGCCACTCTCTCATACCCCTCCCCCACATGTGCCCCTCTCTCATCCCCCTCACCCACATGTGCCCCTCTCTCATCCCCCTCCCCCACATGTGCCCCTCTCTCATCCCCCTCCACCACATGTGCACCTCTCTCATCCCCCCCCACATGTGCATCTCCCATCTCCCCCCCACACACATGTGCATCTCCCATCTCCCCCCCCACACACATGTGCATCTCCCATCTCCCCCCCCACACACACACATGTGCATCTCCCATCTCCCCCCCACACACATGTGCATCTCCCATCTCCCCCCCCACACACACACATGTGCATCTCCCATCTCCCCCCCACACACACATACACAGACACACACACACATGTGCATCTCCCATCTCCCCCCCCACACACATGTGCATCTCCCATCTCCCCCCCCACACACACACATGTGCATCTCCCATCTCCCCCCCACACACATGTGCATCTCCCATCTCCCCCCCCACACACACACATGTGCATCTCCCATCTCCCCCCCCACACACACATACACAGACACACAGACACAGACACACACACACACACACACACACACGCACACACACACACACACACACACACACACATGTGCTTCTCCCATCTCTCCACTCCTAGTTAATTGTATTTTAAAAAAAATAAAACTTGTTATACTTACCCCCATGCGATCCCTGCAGAATCCTGGCGCTCGTCCAAATCGCTGACAGCAGGTTCTCCTGACTTCCGGCCATGTGACGGCACCGTCACATGACCGGAAGTCAGGGGAATCATGAAGGCGCTGCTGCAACAGCGCAGCTCAGCGCTGAAATGTCCCGGACCCGGCGCATAGCATGTGGCCGGGGGCCCCATGAGGAGAGAGACGCACAAGAGGGGGGCCCCCGAGGGGGCCCCTACCGGCCGGGCCCCATACTGGAGTCAGGGCAGTCATGCCCTGATGGCGGCCCTGCTGGAGGGGCCCCCTCTCCCTCGGGGCCCCCGTTCAATGAACCGGCTGCACGGGCGGTAGTTCCGCCCCTGGTCTGCTATACAGTTATAGGGTATGCAGTGAGTCCAACGGCTGACCAAGTTTAGGAAAAAACCCACTAAGAATTTAAAGACACATAGACCAGGCCACAGTAATGACAAATTCCCATTAGAAAGGAGAGAGTCTCCCATAGTGTTGGACTATGCAGTGACTGCAAGGGCTGCCAAAAATTTGGAGGCACTTCAATGGCCCTTGGAAGAGACGTGGAGGAGCGCATCATAAAAAATTTTTACCATTAGAAAGGAGCGGGCCTCCTATACTTGTAATGCCATGCACTAAGTGTATGGGCTGACAAACATTTACTCCTGGGGGGTATACATGAACATACTGTATAAAAATTTTTTTTACAGGCATCATAAAAATGTAGCGCCCCGAGGGCTCGGCCACTACAGGGGTATTGCACCTCTGCCAGAGGTGTGATATTCCACTCCCGGGTAAGGATGGAGTATGGACCAGGGTTCAGTTAGCTGCATACAGCACACTCACCCCATTTCCGAGGGACAGCTCAACGGTGCTCCCATTAGACAGAAATGCAGGCACGACAGACCATGTTCCTGGCTGGAGTGGGGAGGGGGTAGGAATACCCAGTAATGTAGGAGCAGATAGGGGTTGGTTCCTGAGCGTAGATAGGAGCCCATTGTTTGCTGGTCACCTGGGCTCATGTTCTAGAGGGAGGTATAAAAGGTGGGCACCATCTTAGAACAGTGTTCAGTCAGAGAGAAGAAGTGACAGAGTGGGGGCCTCTGCAAGGGGCTCTGCTCCGTAGGCGGGCCTAGCCTCTGAGGCCCAGCCAGCACAGAGAGAAGAGAAGAAGAGAAGTTCAGTGAGTGGAGTAAGAGAAGGAGTTCAGCCAGAGAGGGCTGACAGGGAGCTGTGGCTCAGTCTGGGCCCAGCTCCACGAGGCAGGCCTAGGGTGAAGGCCAGGAACAGAAAGGAACAAGAACAGAAAGGAACAAGAACAGAAAGGAACAGAAGAGAAAGAGAAAGAGAGAAACAGAAGGGCTCAGGAACAAGACGGCAGAAGGGACCCTAAGAACCCACGAGAATACAGGGTGAAGGGTCAGGCAGATTAAGAGTACCGGATCCCAAGTTGGTGGAGGAGAAACAGCCCTCAGCCAAAGACCGGAGGTCGTGATCATTTATTGGTGCGACACCTCATCAAACCTGCTAGGAAGGCACCATATAGGACAGCGGGGAACGGGAACCACATTTACCCGCACAAGTCCGCGGCAGCTGGACAAAAGTGGGTCACTGGTGAGGCAGGCCAGAGAAAGGATTGAAGGGGTCCTGTGCCATGCTCCTGAACTGCCTGGGGTTGACCGAGCCCCTCACCTGGTGGATGCAGCACGGCTCGGGCGGTCATTGCTGACAGAAGTGACCCGGAATACATGAACTGTGAGTAAAAGACATTGGACTGCAGTATGTTGTCTGTGTACTCTTTTGCTCCTCCAGCACTAACGGCACTGGGACTCTCTGCACCATCACCCCCACCATCCACTACACTGCCCTGGGGCTGCACTCTTCTGGTGGGGAGTCACACTACCTCAGCTGCATACATCATCAACCCCAGCGGTCTGCCTTGCAGCGGCGGTTCATAATAACCGCAATCCACGGGTGGCGTAGTCGGACATCACTTAGGACTGCTAAAGGACTACCACTGGTCTGACCACCCCGAGCCACGGAACCAGGTCGCCACTACTACCCCCACCGTCTCCCTATTGCCCGGCTCCGAGTGCCCCACGGCCCAGGGGCGAGTCAAACACCCTTTAAAAAAATTATGTGAGTGTTGCATCATGGACCACGGTCACCCTGGTGATATGGTGGTGGAGGATGAGGAGAAGGAGGAGGACAATAGCAAATAGCCAAAATCAGGAAGCGTATACCCATGTGCGGGTGTGAAAAGGTGCATGGGAATACACCTCCCAAGAAAAGACACTGGATTTGAGTTTATGTTACGCTGCTATCATTCGGTGGTGTTGAGAAGTCTGGCCCAATCCAGCCCTTGTTCATTTTTATAAGAGTCAGCCTGTCAGCATTTTCAGTTGAAAGGAGGATGCGCTTATCAGTTATAATTCCACCAGCGGCACTAACAACCCGATCTGTTAAAACGCTGGTGGCAGGGTAGGCCAGGACCTCCAAGGTATAGAGAGCCAGCTCATTCCACATATCTAGCTTGGATACCCAATATTTATAAGGCACAGAGGAATCACGGAGGACGTTGGTACGGTACGGCAAGGTACTCCCTCAGCATCTTCCCAAACTTTGCACTTCTTGTGAGAGTACCCTGCGCCTCAGGGCCTGTGCGATGGGAGGGTCTGAGAAAACTCTCCCAGAACTTTGACAGTGTTCCCCTGCCTCTGCTGGATTGAAGTTGTGTCTCTCTCGCCTGTACTCCTTGGTTGTCGAACGAAGTGTGCCCTCTGCCTCCAGCGTTTTCAGATGGGAATTTTTTTAATAGTTCCGCAACAAGGGCCTTCTGGTACTGCCTCATTTTTGTACACCTGTCCGCCTCAGGAATAAGAGATATAAAGTTCTCCTTGTAGAGTGGGTCTAGAAGTGTCACCAACCAGTAATGACCTAAAATTTTGAGAATGCGAGGGTCATGGGAAAGGCAGCATAACATAAACTCAGCCATGCGTGCCAGACTACTAACAGGCAAGACTTCCGTGTCCTCACCAAGAGGATGACTGACCATGCTCTCCTCCTCCTCCTCTCTGTCCTCTGGCCATCCACGCTGAACAGACGGTATGACAGCTGTGCAGATAGCACCGTCTATAGTGCATGAAACTAGTTCCTGTCCTTCCTCCTCCTCCTCTTTCTCATTGTCACCCAATCCACGTTGGGATGAGATGAGGCTTGGCTGTGTGTAATCACCCTGTATGGTTAATTGCTCCATCTTATCATGCTCCGCCTGCAATGCATCATCTTTGATTGTGAGCAGAGAGCGTTTCAGAAGACCGAGAAGCGGGATGGTGAGGCTAATTATGGCGTCATCGCCGCTCACCATCTTGGTGGAGTCCTCAAAGTTTTGGAGGATGGTACATATGTCTGACATCCACGTCCACTACTGAGGTCTTATGTGTGGAGTCTGAACTCAATACCGATAGCCTTTTTGATGCTGGTACTCAACAACTGCCCTCTTCTGCTCACAAATCCTTCCCAACATCTGCAATGTAGAGTTCCAACGTGTGGGGACATCACACACCAGTCTGTGAGTCAGAAGCTGCAAACGCTGCTGAAACACTGCAAGGGCGGCGGAAGCTGTAGCTGACTTTCTAAAATGGGCACACAGGCGGCATACTTTAACAAGCAGATCCGGCAGCTCCAGGTAGGATTTGAGTAACCGCTGAACCACGAGGTTAAGCACATGGGCCAGGCATGGTACGTGTGTGAGCTCGCCTCGCCTCAGAGCCGCCACCAGGTTCCGGACATTGTCACACACGACCATGCCTGGCTGTAGGTTCAGCGGTTTGAGCCACAGATCTGCCTGCTCTTTCAGAGCTGTCCATAACTCTTCAGCATTGTGTGTTTTTTCACCTAAGCATATTAGCTTCAGCACAGCCTGTTGCCTCTTGGCCGAGGCAGTGCTGCAGTGCTTTCAGCTTGTGACTGATGTGATCATTTCGGAGATGGAGGCTGAGGAGGAGGAGGAGGCTGAGGAGCATGAGGTTCAGGAGCTGTAGACCGTGGGGGCAACCCTGATTGACCTAGGACCTGCAATCCTTGGCGTCGGGAGGACGTGTTCCGTCCCAATGTCCGACTGGGTCCCGGCTTCCACTATGTTAAACCAGTGTGCCATCAGCGAGATGTACCGTCCCTGCCCACAAGCACTTGTCCACGTGTCCGTGGTTAGGTGGACTTTACTGGTAACTGCGTTGTTGAGGGCACGGCTAATGTTTTAGGACACGTGCTTGTGTAATGTGGGGACGGCACACTGGGAGAAATAGTGGCGGCTGGGGACAGAGTACCGAGGGACGGCCGCCGCCATCAGGTTGCGGAATGCTTCTGTCTCCACAAGCCTAAAAGGCAACATTTCGAGCCAAGCAGTCGTGAATTGTGAGAATTTAGTAGTGTGGCCTGTGGGACGTTGGCTGCATATTTGCGCTTGCATTCCAAGGACTGGAGTATGAACAACTGAACGCTGCGCTGGGACAAGGACATGGACGTGCTTCCTGATGCTGCTACTTGAGAGTGTGCTATGACAGGTGCAGGGCAGGAGGCATCTTTGCATGCACTATGGACAGGGGATTGACTTGCATGCACAACAGCAGAAGAAGCAATGGTGCCACCTGTAGACACTGTTCCTGGACCCTGGTGTTCGGCCCACAAAGTCGAGTGATTTGCTGCCATGTGCCTGATCATGCTGGTGGTGGTCAGGCTGGTCGTTTTGCCACCCCTGCTGATGCTGGTCTGGCTCGTGATGCAAATGGCCTTTTTGGAGTTATCAGCAGAGTCTTTAAAAAACAACCAGACTCGGGAAGACCTAACAGTTGTAGTGGCAACTTCCTTCGTGTTGGTGTTACGGGAAACGGTAGCCTGCCTTCTGTCTGCGGCCACCACACTGCTTCTTCCTACCTGTTGGGGTGCTCTGCCTCCCTCCCCCTGTGTGCTGCTGTCCTTGCTCTGCATGTCCTCCTGCCAGGTTGGGTCAGTTACTATATCATCCACCACCTCATCTCCCACTTCTGCACCCTGGTACTATTCCTGACTTTCTGCCAATTGTGTCTAATCATCGTCCACCTCTTGTGACAGTTTCCCACCGTCGCCTTCGTGTGACCGTGGCTGCTCAAATATTTGGGCATCGCTACACGTGATCTCCTCTTGCCCCGCTTCAAGTGGACCGGGCGAGAGGCCCGAATCTATAAATGGAAAAGTGAACAGCTCTTCAGATTGTCCAAGTGTGGGATCAGTTGTCTCTGGGTACTCGGCATGGTGGGAGGAAGGAGGTTCAGGGTGAGGAATATGAGGTCCAGACTCATGGCTACTGAGACTTGACCGTGTGGAAGACAGGGTGGTGGTGGTGGTGGCTAAGTGACTGGAAGCATTATCCGCTATCCAACCAACAACCTTTTGACATTGATCTGGGTTCAATAGTGGTGTGCTGCGGTCCCCTAGAAATTGGGACAGGAAGGTCAGGCGAGAAGATGTGGGTGTTTGTTGTGGCACAATTTCGGCTTGCCCACGGCCTTGTCCTCGGCCTCTGCATGCACCATTACCATCACGTCCAGTTCCCCGTCCCTTGCCACGTGCCTTGCCCATTTTAAATGGAGGATAGTATCTTCCACGCTCACTACAAATGACTGAGTTTGAAGCGAAGTTATATGTGATCGGTGTGATGGAGAAAACAGAGTTTTAAATACCTGGCCTGTAGGTAAGTAGTGTGAACAGCAAACTACTGTGAATTGCTTCACTGACACACTGAAAAAATGGAGGCCAGAAATGGCAGTATTTTCTGACAACGTATATGTGAACCGTGTGACGGAGAAAACACAGTTTTAAATAGCTGGATTTCTAGCGCTCTAATATGGAAAGGACCTGGCTGTATTCTGCAGTGCCAACAAGCAAATGGCGCAGAAAAACAGTGTTCTCTGGATTGCTTTATAAGCAAATAATGAGGATTAAGATCCAAAGAAAAGTATTCCTCGCCCCTGAGACCTGGGCCTTTGTATAGAAATATCTAACAGCAGCAGAAAGCAGAATTGGAATGGAGCCTCTTGTGCTATATGCACTGCAGTCTGCTATATACACTGCCTGCCTGCCTATATACACTGCCTGCCTGATATCTCTGCAGATGTATTAGTCCTCAGAAGGACTGTTTGTTGAGATGGATATGTGTAATGTGCGGTTTTTCTCACTACACTACCTAATACACAATCAAATCTCTCCCTAACGCAGCAGCAGCTCTCCCTACACTGTCTGATCCGGAGTGACTGTGATGAGCATGGCGGCGCCAGGTCAGATATAGACCTGATGACGCTGTGCGGCCAGCCAATCACTGTAATGCCCACAACCAACATGGCTATGGCATTACAGTGCATGGCAGGCAATCCCTGCATGTTCATTGGCTCTGTAAAGAGCGCCAAACATGCAGGGAGGGGACCTGACTTCCCGCCCGACTAACCCGGAAATACTCGGTGAGCGCAGAGCATCTCGAGCAGTGAGATACTCGGGCAAGCACCGAGCAGTAGCGAGCATGCTCGCTCATCACTAGTTGTCATTAAGATTTAAAAAGAGAAAACACAGAAATGTGACAGTAAATGGCTTCACCCAACCAATAACCATGAGTGGAGAAAAAGTGTTTTTGTTATCATTCATTTTCTCTGAAACAAGGCCAAGAAAGGAAAAATTCTGCCGGGGTATGTAAACTTTTGAGCAGAACTGTAGATGCGCCAGCCCCAGTGTCTCCTATTCTATATACTCCAGCCCCAGTGTCTCCTATTCTATATACTCCAGCTTTTTCTGTGATGTATATGCTCTAGCCCCAATGTATCCTGTGATGAATATACGCCAGCCCCAGTGTCTCCTATTCTATATACTCCAGCCCCAGTGTCTCCTATTCTATATACTCCAGCTTCTTCTGTGATGTATATGCTCTAGCCCCAATGTATCCTGTGATGAATATACGCCAGCCCCATTGTCTCCTATTCTATATACTCCAGCCCCAGTGTCTCCTATTCTATATACTCCAGCTTCTTCTGTGATGTATATGCTCTAGCCCCAATGTATCCTGTGATGAATATACGCCAGCCCCAGTGTCTCCTATTCTATATACTCCAGCCCCAGTGTCTCCTATTCTATATACTCCAGCTTCTTCTGTGATGTATATGCTCTAGCCCCAATGTATCCTGTGATGAATATGCGCCAGCCCCAGTGTCTCCTATTCTATATACTCCAGCCCCAGTGTCTCCTATTCTATATACTCCAGCTTCTTCTGTGATGTATATGCTCTAGCCCCAATGTATCCTGTGATGAATATACGCCAGCCCCAGTGTCTCCTATTCTATATACTCCAGCTCTAGTGTCTTCTGTGACGTAGCTAATGTAGCCCTAATGTCTCTTATGCAGAGGCGTCGCATGATAAAGCAGTGAGACATTAGCTCCCTGCCCTATCACTATCTCTTTCATATGCCACAGATCGCCATAGGCCTGCGGTTAACGAGATGTCAGCATACTCACGCAGGTGGCTCGGTGACATCATTGCATTGCTCTGCTCTGCAGTCCCGCCATGGAAGAGGAGACAGAGGCCGTGATGTAGGGAATCAGGATTAAGTGAGAATAAACTTTCTTTTTTTAAATAATCGGGCAGTGGAGCCATCCTACTATATATCTGGAGTAGTGGGTCCATCATACTACATATGGAGTAGTGGGGCCATTATACTATATGTATGTTGGGCAGTGGGACCATCATAGTATATACAGGTGCATCTCACTAAATTAGAATATCTTCAAAAAGTTAATTTATTCCAGTTCTTCAATACTGTTTCAGTATGCTCCACAATCATGAGGAAGACTGCTGACTTGACAGATGTCCAGAAGGCAGTCATTGACACACTCCACAAGGTCCTAGAGTTCCAATTTTCATTTGGAAATCAAGGTCCCAGAGTCTGGAGGAAGAGTGGAGAGTCCACAATCCAAGCTGCTTGAGGTCTAGTGTGAAGGCTCCACAATCAGTGATGGTTTGGAGAGCCATGTCATCTGCTGGTGTAGGTCCACTGTGTTTTATCAAGACCAAAGTCAGCACAGCCGGCTACCAGGACATTTTACAGCACTTCATGCTTCCCTCTGCCGACAAGCTTTTTGGAGATGGAAATGTCATTCTCCAGCAGGACTTGGCCCCTGTCCACACGGCCAAAAGTACCAATACCTGGTTTACACACAACAGTATCACTGTGCTTGATTGGCAGCAAACTCGCCTGACCTTAACCCCATAGAGAATCTATTATAGAGAATCTATGGGGTATTGTCAAGAGGAAGATGAGAGATACCAGACCCAACAATGCAGATGAGCTGAAAGACAGCTTTTTGTATTGAAGAACTGAAATAAATTAACTTTTTGATGATATTCTAATTTAGTGAGATGCACCTGTATATGGAGCAGTGGGACCATCATGCTATATATATGGAGGAGTGGGGGCATCATACTAAATATAGAGCAGTGTGTGTGTGTCACCCCAGGCCTGGATGCCACAAACAATAATCTGTTTCTGAAAGCAGGAGGGAGGTCCCCTGGTTAGGGACAATTAGCATACAGCACCTCCTGTCCCAGGCCAGCAGGGGGAGCTGGCTGCCCCTATAAAAGCTGGAACTGGGGGCAGGGTTAGAGAAAACTGGACAACCTAGCTCAGGAGTGAGACTAGTCTCAGAGAAGGAGGGACAGTTCAGCTGTAGCTGAGGAGTCCGTGATGCAGAGGAGAAACTGCAAGCCAGGGACAGAGGCGACGAGAGCCGGTCCTGGCAGAGAACCAATCTACCGTACATTGGGGTCCGAGGCTGTCAGGGTTACAAGCCCAGCAGCAGAGAACCAACCTGCGAGGGATTTCAGGTCCCTTGGCCTAAGAAGCCTGGAGGCTCCGCCACACAGAGGGACCAGTACATCAAGGAGCAAGCAATAGGTACCCTAGGCCTGAGTCGCAAGCCATACAAGAGAGAAGTACACGGCCAGCTCAGGGACGTGGGCTATTACACCACGAAAAGGGGGATAGTCAGAAAGAGCATAGAGAGAACGGTA
This sequence comes from Phyllobates terribilis, assembly GCF_046119375.1. NCBI lineage: Eukaryota > Metazoa > Chordata > Amphibia > Anura > Dendrobatidae > Phyllobates > Phyllobates terribilis. The sequence goes on from NW_027362820.1 coordinate 1,253,271, forward strand.
GGCCTACACACTCACCCTGACCAGTGGGGCTTGCCCGAATGCTCTCAGACACCCAGGCCCATTCCTAACCAGTACTGTTGGGTCATTAATAATATCTACAATAAAGACCCTGAACTATTTGAAGTGGACTCTGAACTCTTACTATTGCGGCCTGCACTATCACCCCCAACATCCACCTACACTGCCCTGAGGCTACACTCTTCCCGTGGGGAGTTATCCTACCCCTGTGCTGCACACCAACACCAGCCTCAACGGTCTGCCTTGCAGCGGCGGTTATCTCCAACCGCAATCCATGGGTGGCGTAGTCGGACATTCAAAACACTGATAAATAGACTGCCACCATTTGGTCTGACCACCCTGAGCCACGGGATCGGGTTGCCACTACTACCCCCATCAGCACCGTACACTAGAAGGCCCGGTTCCGGGTACCCCACGGCCCAGGGGGCGAGTCAGCTTTGGCGTAGTTGGCAGAATTGTGACCAACCCGCCACAAACGGGTATTGCGTGCCTGGAAAAGACTCTATACATATCTGAGTGAAGTTTCCCGCCATTCGGGGCCATTTCCTGCCAATCGGAGCCGTTTCCCGCCATCGGGCGCCATCTTTGGGACGCCGCGCGTGAAGAAGAGGGGCGTGGACGTCCAAAAACGCGCGAGACCTGAAGCCCCGCCATACGCTGAGACGCTGCTCAAGGTCCTGGAAGGAGATCCAGCGGATGCCGACGTCATCACCGAGTAACGCAAGGTCCTCGCCCACAGCATCGCGAGCGGAGCCGCGCCCTACAGAAGAGGATCGCCAGAAGGTAGGCCACGGTTAACTAGGGGGGAGGAAGATGTCGGACGCGGAGGGACCCTCTACCACCAGTGTAGCCGCTGCAGCTGTGATGCCGTTTTCCATGCCCTATATCCATAGGTGGATTATAATGAGGGCAATCCGGGCGACCAACCAGGGCCCCGAGCCTGCAGGGGGCCCGCGGCTCCAGGCGGGGTGTCTAATGCCGGATTGCCCTCATTATATGTGCGGGCCGCCGCGGCACATAGCGGTAGCAGTGGCGGGAGGGGGGGGCCCGGACCGCTCCCCCAGCAGCGGCCGCCGCTACTTCTTCATCGGCCGGGCCAGCACTGCAGCAGTTAACTTCCCTGTGCTGGCCCGGCCGCGTCACTGCTAGGAGACATGGCCCTGTGCGCGGCTGTGTCTCCTAGCTGTGACGTCACGCAGTGCGCCCCGGCCTGCAGTGCTGCACCGGAAAAGAGAGAGAGCAGGCAGTAGGAATTGAGCCGAGGGATGGTGAGTGTGTGTGTGTGTGGGCAGGTGTGTGTGTGTGTTTGTGGGCAGGTGTCTGTGGGGGCAGGTGTCTGTGTGGGCAGGTGTGTGTGTGTGTGTATATGTGTGTGTGTGTATATGTGTGTGTGTCTGTGTGGGCAGGTGTGTGTGTGTGTATATGTGTGTGTGTGTATATGTGTGTGTGTGTGTGTGTGTGTGTGGGCAGGTGTCTGTGTGGGCAGGTGTGGGTGTGTGTGTGGGCAGGTGTGTGTGTGTGTGTGGGCAGGTGTGTGTGGGCAGGTGTGTGTATATGGGTGTGTGTGTGTGTGTTTGTGGGCAGGTGTCTGTTGGGCAGATGTGTGTGTGGGCAGGTGTGTGTGTGTGCGGGGGCAGGTGTGTGTGTGTGTGGGCAGGTGTGTGTGTGTGTGGGCAGGTGTTTGTGTGTGGGCAGGTGTGTATGTGTGTGGGCAGTTGTGTGTGTGTGTGGGTGTGTGTGTGTGGGCAGGTGTGTGTGTGTCTGTGTGGGCAGGTGTGTGTGTCTGTGTGGGCAGGTGTGTGTGTGTGTGTATATGTGTGTGTGTGTGTATATGTGTGTGTGTCTGTGTGGGCAGGTGTGTCTGTGTGTGTATATGTGTGTGTGTGTATATGTGTGTGTGTGTGTTTGTGTGGGCAGGTGTCTGTGTGGGCAGGTGTCTGTGTGGGCAGGTGTGGGTGTGTGTGTGGGCAGGTGTGTGTGTGTGTGTGTGTGTGGGCAGGTGTGTGTGTGGGCAGGTGTGTGTATATGGGTGTGTGTGTGTGTTTGTGGGCAGGTGTCTGTTGGGCAGATGTGTGTGTGGGCAGGTGTGTGTGTGTGCGGGGGCAGGTGTGTGTGTGTGTGGGCAGGTGTGTGTGTGTGGGCAGGTCTTTGTGTGTGTGTGTGGGCAGGTGTGTATGTGTGTGGGCAGTTGTGTGTGTGTGTGTGTGTGTGTGTGGGCAGGTGTGTTTCTGTGTGGGCAGGTGTGCGTGTGTGTGGGCCGGTGTGTGTGTGTGTGAGTGGGCAGGTGTGTGTGTGTGTGTGTGTGTGGGCAGGTGTGTGTGTGTGGGTGGGTGTGCGTGTGTGGGCAGGTGTGTGTGTGTCTGTGTGGGCAGGTGTGTGTGTGTCTGTGTGGGCAGGTGTGTGTGTATATGTGTGTGTGTGTATATGTGTGTGTGTGTATATGTGTGTGTGTCTGTGTGGGCAGGTGTGTCTGTGTGTGTATATGTGTGTGTGTGTACAGTCATATGAAAAAGTTTGGGCACCCCTATTAATCTTAAGCTTAATGTTTTATAAAAATTGGTGTTTTTGCAACAGCTATTTCAGTTTGATATATGTAATAACTGTTGGACACAGTAATGTTTCTGCCTTGAAATGAGGTTTATTGTGCTAACAGAAAATGTGCAATCTGCATTCAAACAAAATTTGACCGGTGCATAAGTATGGGCACCCTTATCATTTTCTTGTTTTAAATACTCCTGCCTACTTTTTACTGACTTACTAAAGCACTTTTTTTGGTTTTGTAACCTCATTGAGCTTTGAACTTTATAGCCAGGTGTATGCAATCATGAGAAAAGCTACTTAAAGTGGCCACTTGCAAGTTGTTCTCCTGTTTGAATCTCCTCTGAAGAGTGGCATCATGGGCTCCTCAAAACAACTGTCAAATGATCTGAAAACAAAGATTATTCAACATAGTTGTTCAGGGGAAGGATACAAAAAGCTGTCTCAGAGATTTAACCTGTCAGTTTCCACTGTGAGGAACATAGTAAGGAAATGGAAGAACATAGGGACAGTTCTTGTTAAGGCCAGAAGTGTCAGGACAAGAAAAACATCAGAAAGGCAGAGAAGAAGAATGGTGAGATCAGTCAAGGACAATCCTCAGACCACCTCCAGAGAGCTGCAGCATCAACTTGCTGCAGATGGTGTCACTGTGCATCGGTCAACTATACAACGCACTTTGCACAAGGAGAAGCTGTATGGGAGAGTGATGCGAAAGAAGCCGTTTCTGCAAGTACGCACAAACAGAGTCGGCTGAGGTATGCAAAAGCACATTTGAAGAAGCCTATTTCTTTTTGGAAGAAGGTCCTGTGGACTGATGAAACCAAGATTGAGTTGTTTGGTCATACAAAAAGGCGTTATGCATGGTGGCAAAAAAACACAGCATTCCAAGAAAAACACTTGCTACCCACAGTAAAATTTGGTGGAGGTTCCATTATGCTTTGGGGCTGTGTGGTCAATGCCGGCACTGGGAATCTTGTTAAAGTTGAGGGACGCATGGATTCCACTCAGTATCAGCAGATTCTTTGCAATAGTGTTCAAGAATCAGTGATAAAGTTGAAGTTACGCAGTGGATGGATCTTTCAGCAAGACAATGATCCAAAACACCGCTCCAAATCTACTCAGGCATTCATGCAGAGGAACAATTATAATGTTCTGGAATGGCCATCCCAGTCCCCAGACCTGAATATCATTGAACATCTGTGGGATCATTTGAAGAGGCTGTCCATGCTCGGCGACCATCAAACTTAACTGAACTGGAATTGTTTTGTAAAGAGGAATGGTCAAAAATACCTTCATCCAGGATCCAGGAACTCATTAAAAGCTACAGGAAGCGACTAGAGGCTGTTATTTTTGCAAAAGGAGGATCTACTAAATATTAATGTCACTTTTCTGGTGAGGTGCCCATACTTATGCACCTGTCAAATTTTGTTTGAATGCAGATTGCACATTTTCTGTTAGTACAATAAACCTCATTTCAAGGCAGAAACATTACTGTATCCAACAGTTATTACATATATCAAGCTGAAATAGCTGTTGCAAAAACACCAATTTTTATAAAACATTAAGCTTAAGATTAATAGGGGTGCCCAAACTTTTTCATATGACTGTATATGTGTGTGTGTGTGTATATGTGTCTGTGTGGGCAGGTGTCTGTGTGGGCAGGTGTGGGTGTGTGTGTGTGGGCAGGTGTGTGTGTGTGTGGGCAGGTGTGTGTGTGGGCATGTGTGTGTGTGGGGGCAGGTGTGTGTGTGGGCAGGTGTGTGTGTGTGGGCAGGTGTTTGTGTGTGTGTGTGGGCAGGTGTGTATGTGTGTGGGCAGTTGTGTGTGTGTGTGTGGGCAGGTGTGTTTGTGTGTGGGCAGGTGTGCGTGTGTGTGGGCAGGTGTGTGTGTGTGTGTGTGGGCAGGTGTGTGTGTGGGCAGGTGTGGGTGTGTGTGTGTGGGCAGGTGTGTGTGTGTCTGTGTGGGCAGGTGTGTGTGTGTGTGTCTGTGTGGGCAGGTGTGTGTGTGTGTATATGTGTGTGTGTGGGCAGGTTAGAAAGTCTTGCCCTGTTGAACACTACACCTGACTTGAGGCCACCACCTCTTGGTTGTCCAATGTTCTTGCTTCTCTAGGGCTCTTCTCAGATATTCATTATACCAGCTCCCCAGAATACCAAAGTTAGGGTGGGTGACCGCGAGCCCTGGTGGTGGTCATAACTGCGGCCACTCAGGGGCAATACTCCATAACAACAATCCCCTGAGGTGGTGTAGGATGTAAGGACCTATTCACACTACATTCAGCTCTGCATTCAGGTCTTTACACAAGGCTTACAACTGAATCCCTGAAATTCAGGATTGTGCTGTCTGAAATGAGACATCTGAAAGCAGAGAAAATGGAGCCTAAAGATTCAGACTTTAGCCTCGGTTTGCCTTTGTTCAAATCAATGGCTATGTCAAGGTACATCTGAATGCCATTTTTCAGGGATTTAGATAGAAGCCTGGAAAGAGGAGATGAATGCATTGCAAAATTCAGTGTGAATAGGCCCTTATATCTGGAGTCTTGATATTGATGCCACAAGCATTTTACTTGTTTTTAACTTAAAAAAAAAATACACACACACAAATTATACACACACACACACACACTATACATACACACACATTATACACACACACTATACATACACACACACAGATGTGTATGTGGGCAGGTGTGTGTGTGTGGGCAGGTGTGTGTGTGTGTGGGCAGGTGTGTGTGTGTGTGATGTCTGTCTGTTTGTGTGTGTGTGTGTGTGTGTGTGGGCAGATGTCATTGTGTGATGTCTGTTTGTATGTAATTTTGTGTTTCAAATGTGTTTATGCGTGTCTGTATATGTTTGTGTGTGTGTATGACTGCATGCGGCCTCCTGCTGAGTATAGTTGGCGCCGTGCGGCCTCCTGAAGTCTCTGGGGGGGCTCCGTGCAGCCTCCCGCTGTGTATAGATGGCTACGTGCGGCCCCCCGCTGTTTATAGACGGCGCCGTGCGGCCCCCTGCTGTGTATAGATGGCTACATGCGCCCCCCGCTGAGTATAGATGGCTACGTGCGGCCCCCCGCTGAGTATAGATGTCGCCGTGCGGCCTCCTGCTGTGTATAGATGGCTACGTGCGGTCTCCCGCTGAGTATAGATGGCGCTGTGCGGCCTCCTGCTGTCTCTGGGGGGAGCGCCGTGCGGCATCTATACTCAGCAGGAGGCCGCACGTAGCCAGCTATACACGTATACTCAGCAGGAGGCCGCACGTAGCCATCTATACGGTGCCATCTATACACAGCGGGAGGCCGCACGGCGCCATCTATACACAGCGGGAGGCCGCACGGCGCCATGTATACACAGCGGGAGGCCGCACGGCGCCATCTATACACAGCGGGAGTCTCAGTGCTTTGCAAGAGCAGTCAATAAATTCTGCTTGACTAATTCTGAGCACCATAAAGTCTGGTTCGCTTCTAACCTGCTGTCTTCATTTTCAGCTTGCTGAATTCTAACTCATTTACTGTCATTCGAGACGATGCCTTTGCTGGTCTCTTTCACCTTGAATACCTGTAAGTGCTCCTGACGCGCCCCTGGGCCTGTGTCGCGCTGCGTTGCACACGCGGGAGCTTACCCGGAGCCGGATCTCTTGAGGGTTGTAGTCTCGTGGCGGTGATCCGGTCCGTGCCCAGGGAGTCAGACTAAGTGGCGCTGTATTAGCGGTAGATGTTGGACGACTACGCCACCCGTTGAGTACAGCTAAGGAGCTGCTGCTGCAGGGCAGACCGCTGAGGCCGGTGGTAGGATTGTGCAGCGTGATAGTATAACCCCCAACGGGAGGGGTATGGCCTCAGGGCAGCCGACGTGGATGATGGGGGTAGCAGGAACCACTCGGAGACGGTGCGGTGTAGTTCAGGGTCTTTACTGGTGACAACGATAGACCCTCCCGGAGTACTGGCTAGCGATTGGGGCCTGGTCAGTCCTTGAGCAGATGGGATCTCCCCTGGCCAGGCGGAGTTGTAGGCCTCCCAGACTAACGATACTCTTCTGGCTACCTTGCTAGAGGCGGGTATAAGTAGCCCACGTCCCTGAGTGTACCGTGTGGTGCTCACCCGTATGGCCGGTGACTCGGGGCCTTCTAGTAGCTTCCGCTCCACGACGGCGGAGCTGGTCCCACGCGTGTGACCGTGCCTTCGGGTTTCTGGGCCAGAGGACCTGCAATCCCCTGCCGGTCGGTTTCTGCTGCTGGATAGGAGTTAGTCCCCACAGCCTCGGACTCCGGGTCCGGTGATAACTTCTTAGTCAGGGCGAGGTCTGCAGCTGCCAGCCCCTGACTCCTTGTAGCACTGCTCCCACAGAGCTCCTGATGTTCTTTTCCTATATCTGCTTCTCTGTCTCTACTTCTTCTCTACTCACTAACCCTGCCTCAGCCCCAGGTTTATATAGGGGAAGTTCTTCCCCTCCCAGGACTGGGCAGGAGGTGTGGCATGCATAGGATTCCTGACCAAGAGACCTCCCACCTGCTCTCAGACATAACATTGCTGTTACTGTGGAAACCAGACCCCTGGGGTGCCACATTCCCCCCTAGTGAAATTTAGTACTCCGGGACTAAACATATTTTTAAACATAACAAGGTATAAACAATAATAGTACAATAAGAAAAACATATAAAGATGGTCACGGCGTGTCCGCAACCGGGTGCAGTTTTTGAAGAAAAGCAAGGTGTCCATTTCACCAAAACAGGGAGACGTAACCAGGTAGGGGTCTGTCCTGCCCCGAGTCCTTAACAGTCTTTAGTCCATTCCTAGGTTACGCTCAAACCATGTACAAGGATTCCCGGTAAATCCACCAAGGACTCCTATAAATAACTAGAAACACATAATTATACACAAGCAACAAGAAAAACAGGTAACCACAAATAAAACAATTTATACACTTCAAATCCTCCAACGTGCGGGTAACTGGCCTCCCACATATTTGTCGCGCCAGTTCGATGGGCCTGGTGATCTTTTTCCTGGGGGTTGGCCCTCTACCCCAGGTTGTGCCAGTTTAAAGGACAGTACCTTGCCATATGTCCGGGTTGATTGCAGCGGCGGCAGATGGGTCGTCCGTCCTCGTTGTATCGGTCGCTGGGTCTTCCTCTGGCCGGTGGGGTCCTCCTTGGTCGACGCCACGGGATGTCCTCCGGTCCGGATGCCAGCTGGATCTTCCCTGGAGTGGAAACCTGTAAAGACTGCACAGTTCGGGTTAGCGCAGCAACGCTTTTAGCTAGCTCTTGGACCTGATGGTGCAGGTCTGGAGCCGGGTCATTGTTCAAAGCCTGCGCATCAGCTCCCACAGGCCCTGCCGACAAGGGCGCCGCCTCCTGGTGGTAAGTGGTAGTGGGGCGTCTGGGGGTCACAACGCCACCTGGTGCCGGTTCTCGAAGCACCCGGATGGCTCTGTCCTTGAACTGTGCAAATCCCAGATGAGGGTCCTGTAAGGCCATTGCCCGCAACTGGGTTCGGTGGGCATTGCAATATAAACCCTCTATAAATTGTTCAGTCAACAGCCTGTCCTCGTCTCCCACGCCGTCAGGGTCGGTCTGCTTAATGGCTCTCAGGGCCTCTTGTAGGTTCAGGGCATAGTCCCTTATACTCTCATGTGCCCGCTGTTTGCACCCGTAGAATCTAAGCTTGATCTCGGCTGAGGTGCGGGTATCAAAGGTGTCCCTCAGCCGGGTTAGTATCCCTGCGACAGTCCTCCCCCCAGGTGGCCAGGACTTTACCTCCCTTTGGGCTGCCCCGGTTAATTGGGCCACCAGGATGCTCACTTTTTGCTCCTCTGTGAGGGGGTACACCTGGAAGAGGCTATCCAGCTTTTCTCTAAAGTCATGCAGGGTATGTGACTCCCCTGAGTACTGGGGTAGCCAGGCTGCCCCCGGGATATAGGGCATGGTGAAAGGCATGACCGCAACAGTGGTGGCGCTGGCGGGGGTTGAAGCGGTGAAGCTCTCCTCCGTATCCGGCATCCTTCTCCCCCCTAGTGGACCGTGGCCTACCTTGCGATGATCCTCTTCCGTAGGCCGCGGCTCCGCAGTGGATCGTCAGGGTTGAGGACCTTCCGTCGCGCTCCTGTGACGTCGGCGTCTGCTGGGCTCCTTCCAGGACCTTACGCAACGTCCGGACGTGAGGCGGGGCTTCAGTTCTCACGCGCTTTCGGAGTCCACGCCCCTCTTCTTCCCGCGCGGCGTCCTCAAGATGGCGTCCAATGGCGGGAAAACTCCACGTATGGCGGGAAGAAGGCTGAAGATGGCGCCGGATGGCGGGAAAACTCCACCGATGGCGGGAAGGAAGCGGAAGATGGCGCCGGATGGCGGGAATCTTCACCACAGGTAAGTTTGAACAGTCTTTTTCAGGCACGCAGTACCCGGTGGTTGCGGGCACGAGATCCTGCCGACTACGCCAAAAGTTGACGCGCCCCTGGGCCTGTGTCGCGCTGCGTTGCGCACGCGGGAGCTTACCCGGAGCCGGATCTCTTGAGGGTTGTAGTCTCGTGGCGGTGATCCGGTCCATGCCCAGGGAGTCAGACTAAGTGGCGCTGTATTAGCGGTAGATGTTGGACGACTACGCCACCCGTTGAGTACAGCTAAGGAGCTGCTGCTGCAGGGCAGACCGCTGAGGCCGGTGGTAGGATTGTGCAGCGTGATAGTATAACCCCCAACGGGAGGGGTATGGCCTCAGGGCAGCCGACGTGGATGATGGGGGTAGCAGGAACCACTCGGAGACGGTGCGGTGTAGTTCAGGGTCTTTACTGGTGACAACGATAGACCCTCCCGGAGTACTGGCTAGCGATTGGGGCCTGGTCAGTCCTTGAGCAGATGGGATCTCCCCTGGCCAGGCGGAGTTGTAGGCCTCCCAGACTAACGATACTCTTCTGGCTACCTTGCTAGAGGCGGGTATAAGTAGCCCACGTCCCTGAGTGTACCGTGTGGTGCTCACCCGTATGGCCGGTGACTCGGGGCCTTCTAGTAGCTTCCGCTCCACGACGGCGGTGCTGGTCCCACGCGTGTGACCGTGCCTTCGGGTTTCTGGGCCAGAGGACCTGCAATCCCCTGCCGGTCGGTTTCTGCTGCTGGATAGGAGTTAGTCCCCACAGCCTCGGACTCCGGGTCCGGTGATAACTTCTCAGTCAGGGCGAGCTCTGCAGCTGCCAGCCCCTGACTCCTTGTAGCACTGCTCCCACAGAGCTCCTGATGTTCTTTTCCTATATCTGCTTCTCTGTCTCTACTTCTTCTCTACTCACTAACCCTGCCTCAGCCCCAGGTTTATATAGGGGAAGTTCTTCCCCTCCCAGGACTGGGCAGGAGGTGTGGCATGCATAGGATTCCTGACCAAGAGACCTCCCACCTGCTCTCAGACATAACATTGCTGTTACTGTGGAAACCAGACCCCTGGGGTGCCACACTCCACTTAATGTCATATTTTTGATTCTGTTCTTCTTCATCTTTTGGCATGTGCAATTGTATGAGCAAGTATTCATATGAATTTATGACCTACTTAAACCTTTGAGGACCTTAAATTTTATTCAATCAAATTTTTTTCCAGTTTAAAACTATGGGACATATATGTGCCTTGGTCCTCAAAGGGTTTTTAAAGGGGCTGCAAACATAAATACGAAAAAAATAATTCAATTAGTGCTTTTTGTGTTCATTTAATTTTTATTTGAAGTCCATTTTTTTATATACCTTGAAATTAAGCCCTACCCCATGGAATGAAGCCCTACCTACATGACATCTGAGAGCTACATGGATCCCGCTTGTGAGGTGCCTGTCCGTCACTGCTATTCAGTTTTAGGGTCCACTCACTAAGCCATATATTCTCTCATGCAAGAGAATAGGGCCAATTATGCTAATGACACTCGGCTCAACCTCTGTCAGAGCTTCAGCTGAGTGTGATCCGATTCTCTCGCAGCACAGATATGGAGAAGATGGAGAACTTAATTTCTCCATCTTATCCATAGTCTCTGTGAGTGTTCATCGGACTGCACTTGGATGACATCCGAGTGCAGTCCAATGTTTTACGTGCACCCATAGACTTGTATGGGTGCACATGGTCCGAATATCGAATGAGATTATTTTCTCATGCCAATAATCGCACTGTCCCATAGTATAACATAGGGCCGAGTCCTATCCGATAAAACATCACATAGCATTCGGCCGTGTTATACGACAGTGTGAGCGAGCCCTTAGAGTCAAGGAATATTTACATGCAGATGATGATATTACTCTCCAAGTGTATATTTTTTTAGGCGAGTTCATAGTAAATGCTTTGCATTTTTGACATGTGATCAACTAAAGAACAAGAAAGATTTAGGACCTCGCCTATAGAGAAACGGAAAATAGTTTGGAGGACTTGCATGTCCTTTTTTATTTATTATGAGAAAATCATAAAAGATCCCGTTTTTTAACCATGCTGTGACTTTCTGCTGAGGGAGAGGGAGAGAGCTGCCCTATTCAGAGTCTGTAATAAGACCTGCTGACAAAAGTGTTGAAGATACAGTCTAATGTGAATTAACAATGAAAAAAAGTTAATTTAACAAATGGCTTGTATTTTTTTTAATACAAACTTTTTTGTCTTGACAGCTCCTTTAAAGGGAATCTGTCATCAGGTTTTTGCCACCTAATCTGAGAGCAGCATAATGTAGGGTTAGAGGCACTGATTCCAGTAATGTGTCACTTACTGGGCTGCTTAGTGTTGTTTTGATAAAATCATTGATTTGTCAGAAGGTAATTATCACTAGATGACTAGTAAGTTCTGTAGGACCCCACCCCCATCACTGATCAGTAGATTTCTGTGTACACTGAGCATGGGCAGAAAGCTGCCAATCAGTGGTGTGGGTGGGACTATACAGAGCGCAGCATTCAGAGAGCTGCTAGATCTGCAGCAGATAAAACGGTGATTTTCTCAAAATGACAACAAGCAGCTGAAAAAGTGACACATCGCTGGATCAGGGTATCTGCCCAATATCACAGGGGATCATGTGACATGTCACGTGATAAATCAGGTGTGTGGAGGGGGCCCGCGCCTTCTAAACTGCCCGGGGCCCTTGCTACTCTTAATCCACCCCTGCCTATATCCCCGGAGCGGCCTGGCTGCCCCAGTATGCCGGCGAGTCGCATACCTTGGGCGACTTTAAAGAAAGGCTGTATAGACTGTTCAAAGTTTATCCCCTGACAGAAGAACAGAAAGTAAGCATACTGATAGGGCAGTTAACTGGTGCGGCCCAGCGGGAGGTAAAGTCTTGGACAGCTGAGGAGAAAAGGACTGTAAGGGGGGTTCTGACCCGTCTACGGGACACCTTTGATACCCGTACCTCAGCTGAAATCAAAATGCGGTTCTATGGATGTAAGCAGCGAGCTCAAGATAGCATCCGAGATTATGCCCTAAATTTACAGGAAGCCTTGGGGGCAATTAAGCAAGCTGACCCTGGCAGCGTGCAGGATATAGATAAACTATTGACTGACCAGTTCATAGAAGGTCTGCTGTCCAGCGCCCACAGAACCCAGCTGCGCCTCATGGCCCTACAGAACCCCGATTTGACTTTTGCACAGTTCAAAGATAGGGCCATCCAGGTGCTCCGAGAACCTGCACCGGGTGGCGCTGTAGCTTCCCGGCGCCCTGCCATCCCTTACCACCAGGGGGTGGCGCCCTATCCCGCAGACCTTGTGGGGGCTGATGCGCAGGCCCTAAATCCATCCCCGCCTGCAAACCTGCACCATCAGGTCCAAGAACTAACAAAGAATGTTGCTGCATTGACCAGGACCTTACAGTCGTTACAGATGGACCCGTCAGGACCAATCAAGCTGGCTTCCAGTCCGGAGGATGTCCCGTGGCGTCGACGGAGGAGGATCCCGTCGTTCAGAGGGAGGCCCGCCGATCATTACACTGAGGATGGACAGCCGATTTGCCGTCGTTGCAGCCAGCCGGGACACGTAGCCAGGTACTGTACTTTAAATGGGTCCGACCTGGGGCAAAGGGCCAACCCCCAGGCATAAGGTCATCAGGCCCATCTAATTGGCGTGATAAGTACGTAGGGGAACGCCCGGTTTTACCCGTAGTGCTGGACGGTATCCCCATGAGTGCACTGCTGGACACCGGGTCCCAAGTGACTACCATCCCCTATGTACTTTTCAAGCAGTACTGGAGTGACACTGATATAACTCGTTATCCAGACGATGACCTGAGCATCATCGCCAGCAATGGTCAACCCGTGCCGCAGGTGGGGTTCAGAGAGATGACCATTAAGATTGGTAAAGTTGAACTGCCGGCACAGGGAGTGATCATTGTGGACATTGACCGTCGAGAAAGTCACCCTAAAATAACCTTGGGTACTAATGTGATTGAAAATTGTCTTTCAGAAGTAATTGTAATTTTGCAGCAGGTGGCGATGAATGCGAGCTCCAGCCAACAGAGGGTCCTCCAGAAGGAGATAAGAGCCCTGATGAGATGGCAACAGGTAGAACTGTCTGGTGGTGAGATCGGTAGTGTGAGGATGAGCGACCCGTTCCCCATTGCTATGCCCCCCAAAAGTGAAATGATCTGGTGTCGGACTGCAATCGGGTTAAGAGGGAGAGACTACCAAGCCATGGTAGAACCCGTGTACTCAGACAGCAGGCCCACCATTTTGACAGCCCGGGGTGTGGTCGATGTCCGCCATGGAAGGGTGCCCGTCCGGATCTTAAACATTGGGGAAAGGGAAGTACACTTGCCCCGGTATGCTACACTAGCCAAATTGTATACTGTTGAACACAATGCTGTCAGGGCTGTGGAACCCTTGCCTCCATCTCCCCAGGCGAAGGGTAATGGTTCCCAGAAACCCAAGGAGGACTGGTGCCAGAAACTCCACGTGGGTGCTGACTCCACTCCCTTGCACCAAAAACAAGGAGTCTACCGGGTGGTTCAAGAGTACGAGAGAATCTTTAGTAAGCACCCGCTAGACTTCGGCAGAGTGAAAGGGGTAGAACACCACATCCCCACGGGGAGCCACCCACCAATAAAAGAAAGTTATAGACCTGTACCACCCCGCACACTATCAGAACGCAAAGGGCATGCTGAGAGAAATGAAGGAAGCCGGGGTCATTAGAGACAGTTGTAGCCCCTGGGCAGCCCCCTTGGTTCTGGTAAAAAAGAAATACTGTACTATGAGAATGTGCGTGGACTATAGAGAAGTCAATCGTATCACCCATAAAGACGCATACCCGTTGCCTAGAATAGAGGAGTCTTTGGCCCCACTAAAATCAGCTAATTTCTTCTTTACTTTGGACCTTACTAGTGGGTACTGGCAGGTTCCTGTGGCAGAGGCTGATAAGGAGAAGACCGCCTTCACCACCCCGATGGGATTAAGTGAATTCAACTATATGCCGTTCGGACTCTGCAACGCACCCGGGACCTTCCAGAGGCTGATGGAATGCTGTCTAGGGCAGGGTTCCCCAACTCCAGTCCTCAAGGCCCACCAACAGGTCATGTTTTCAGGATTTCCTTAGTATTACACAGGTGATAATTGCATCACCTGCACAGGCAATAATTCCATCACCTGTGCAATACTAAGGAAATCCTGAAAACATGACCTGTTGGTGGGCCTTGAGGACTGGAGTTGGGGAACCCTGGTCTAGGGCACCGAAACTTTGAGACGGTCCTACTTTACCTGGACGACGTGATTGTCTATTCAAAGACTTACGAGGACCATCTAAAGCACCTGGCCGAGGTGTTCGAGGCCCTGGCAGGCTTTGGCATGAAAGTGAAACCCTCCAAGTGCCATCTGTTAAAGCCGAAGGTACAGTACCTGGGACACGTGGTGAGTGCAGAAGGAGTAGCCCCCGACCCTGACAAAATCACGGCAATAAAGAACTGGCCAAGCCCCTCTAACATCATAAAAGAAGTGAGGCAGTTCCTTGGGTTGGTAGGCTACTACCGAAGGTTCATCCCCAGGTTCATCAAGATGGCAGCCCCTATGCAGGACCTCCTTATAGGACAATCTAAGACCAAAAGCCAAAAGCCACCCTTCAAGTGGGACAAGCCGGAAGAGGAGTCCTTCCGCCAGCTGTAGATGGCCCTCACGGGGGATGAGATCCTGGCCTACCCTGATTATGGCCAGCCTTTTATCCTCCACACAGACGCCAGTAATGTGGGGCTGGGAGCCGTACTGTCACAGAACCAACAGGGCAGAGAAAGGGTGATCGCGTACGCCAGCCGGAAGCTGAGGCCCACCGAGAGAAACCCGGAGAATTACAGCTCCTTTAAGCTGGAGTCCTTGGCAGTGGTGTGGGCCATAACAGAACGTTTCAAGCATTACCTGGCCTCTGTGAAGTTCACTGTGTACACGGACAACAATCCGTAGACACATCTGGACAATGCGAGACTTGGTGCCCTAGAGCAGCGGTGGATGGCCCGGCTAGCAAACTATGACTTCACCATCAAGTACCGGGCAGGCCGAGCCAATGCCAATGCAGATGCCCTATCGAGAATGCCCCACTTGCCCGATGAGGGAGAAGATCCAGACGAGTTGGAGGAAATAAAGCTCCCTGCATTCCACCGGTACGGGGCCACTCAGTACTCCCACCGTGTATGAGACAAAGGCTTGACCACTGTCGGGCTACGTCTATGCCCTGACAATAGTGGACCACTATTCCCGGTTCCTGGTGGTGGTTCCTGTTAAAGACTTGACAGCCCAAACAGCGGCCAGAGCCTTCCAACAACACTTCTGCCGTCCACACGGGTATCCGGAACAGGTCTTGACAGATCAAGGTCCAGCGTTTGAGGCTGAAATCTTCCAGGAGTTCTGCAACCTCTACGGCTGTAAGAAGATTCGGACAACGTCTTACCACCCACAAACCAACGGGCTGTGTGAGAAAATGTATAATATCGTCATTGATCTCCTCAAAACGTTGCCCCTGGAAGAACGCAGCCTGTGGCCGGAGAAGCTGCCAGACCTGATAGACTTATACAACCATATCCCGGTGAATGCTACAAATTGCACCCCAGCTTACCTGATGCGGGCAAGACCAGGTAAGCTGCCGATAGACCTGGAGATGGGAGTCCTGACCCCCGAGGACACCTCCCCAGACGCGGACTGGGATATGGAACGGCGGCTACAGTACAAGAAGGTACAGGAGAGTGTGGAGAGGAGTCTGGCTCAAGCGAGAGAAAAGCAAGAGAGGCTCTTCAACCAACACGCCCCTGCTGGTCCCCTGGAACCTGGTGAGCAGGTCCTGAAGCGGAAGAGAAGGCTTCACAAGCTAGATGACCAGTGAGAGAGCGACCCGTACACAGTACTGCAGTCCAACCACAACAACCCGAAGGTATGTGTAATTACCAAGGATGGAGGAGAAACCACTAGCACCGTCTCCAGAGACCACCTAAAAAGGTGCCCCGAGCAACTACAGAGTGCAGGAGAAGATCAAGATGACCTTGAACCCGCAGAAGACAAGAAAGAAATGATCAGCACAGTTCTTGGAGAGTTCCCCCGGTCCTGGACTCAGATAAATGATGCAATAGTGATACCCGTCCTACACTTCCTTCAACCAACCCAGCAGGAACCTACAGGAGAGCAGGAGGAATCAGAAGACCAAGCAGCCCTAGAGGCAGAAGAACCCATGCCAGCAGCCCAGGAGAGTCAACCCTCTGCTGACAGTGAGCCTGCCATACCTGTGGTAAGCCAAAGGACCCGCAGATAGCTGCCTGCACTGCCTGTAAACCCAGCTAGTAGCTGTATCCTGAATGCTAGTGGGGAAAGTCAGGTTAGACCACCACCAGACAGTGGGTTACGCAGGTCAACCCGGAGCACTAGGGGGCAAATACCAGCTCGCTGGAAGATCTAAATGCTGTATATTGTAAATGTTTTATGTTTTTTGCCTGGTTGCTAATTATGTTTTTCCAGTCTTTCTAGTTCATGGACTAACAGGTTATGGACGCTGAATAACCGGAACTGTCTTGTAGATAGTTGCACTTGGTGCCCTCTTGGTGCCACATCTGTCCGGTGTGGCCTCTTTGTGGCCCAAAGTAGAGAGCTCAGCCTTGTCGCCACGCCCAAGGCCAGGAACTTGGGGTTTATGGAAACAGGTCCCCACACCGTGGAAAACTTCACCTTGTTGGGTGACATAGACACCCGGTCACAGAAGCGCTGTGACCTCAAGGACAAAATATACTTGTATATATGTTATGTTGTCATTTATACCCTGTATTTGTGTTTCCTGTTTAGTCCGGAGTACTAAATTTTACTAGGGGAGAATGTGTCACCCCAGGCCTGAATGCCACAAACAATAATCTGTGTCTGAGAGCAGGAGGGAGGTCCCCTTGTTAGGGACAATTAGCATACAGCACCTCCTGTCCCAGGCCAGCAGGGGGAGCTGGCTGCCCCTATAAAAGCTGGAACTGGGGGCAGGGTTAGAGAGAACTGGAAGACCTAGCTCAGGAGTGAGACTAGTCCCAGAGAAGGAGGGAAAGTTCAGCTGTAGCTGAGGAGTCCGTGAGGCAGAGGAGAAACTGCAAGCCAGGGACAGAG
Organism: Phyllobates terribilis; assembly: GCF_046119375.1. Taxonomy (NCBI): domain Eukaryota; kingdom Metazoa; phylum Chordata; class Amphibia; order Anura; family Dendrobatidae; genus Phyllobates; species Phyllobates terribilis. The sequence continues at coordinate 1,270,354 of NW_027362820.1, forward strand.
GTGACGAGAGCCGGTCCTGGAAGAGAACCAATCTACCGGGCATTGGGGTCCGGGGCTGTCAGGGTTACAAGCCCAGCAGCAGAGAACCAACCTGCGAGGGATTTCAGGTCCCTTGGCCTAAGAATCCTGGAGGCTCCACCACACAGAGGGACCAGTACAGCGAGGAGCAAGCAACAGGTACCCAAGGCCCTAGTCGCATGCCATACAGGCGAGAAGTACACGGCCAGCTCAAGGACGTGGACTATTACACCACGAAAAGGGGGATAGTCAGAAAGAGCATAGAGAGAACGGTAGGCCTACACACTCACCCTGACCAGTGGGGCTCGCCCGAATGCTCTCAGACACCCAGGCCCATTCCTAACCGGTACTGTTGGGTCATTAATAATATCTACAATAAAGACCCTGAACTGTTTGAAGCGGACTCTGAACTCTTACTATTGCGGCCTGCACTATCACCCCCAACATCCACCTACACTGCCCTGAGGCTACACTCTTCCCGTGGGGAGTTATCCTACACCTGTGCTGCACACCAACACCAGCCTCAGCAGTCTGCCTCGCAGCGGTGGTTATCCCTGACCGCAATCCACGGGTGGCGTAGTCGGACATTCAAAACACTGATAAATAGACTGCCACCATTTGGTCTGACCACCCTGAGCCACGGGATCGGGTTGCCACTACTACCCCCATCAGCACCATACACTAGAAGGGCCGGTTCCGTGTACCCCACGGCCCAGGGGGCGAGTCATGTGCATCAAATTATACATACACATATGGGGCAGTGGGGCTTCATACTATATACAGGAGCTTCTCACAAAATTAGAATATCATCAAAAGTTAGTTTATTTCAGTTCTTCAATGCAAAAAGTGAAACTCCTATATTATATAGAGTCATTACACACAGAGTGATCTATTATATAGAGTCATTACACAGAGGGATCTATTATATAGAGTCATTACACACAGAGGGATCTATTATATAGAGTCATTACACACAGAGGGATCTATTATATAGTCATTACACACAGAGGGATCTATTATATAGAGTCATTACACACAGAGGGATCTATTATATAGAGTCATTACACACAGAGGGGTCTATTATATAGAGTCATTACACACAGAGGGATCTATTATATAGAGTCATTACACACAGAGTGATCTATTATATAGAGTCATTACACAAAGGGATCTATTATATAGAGTCATTACACACAGAGGGATCTATTATATAGAGTCATTACACAGGGATCTATTATATATAGTCATTACACACAGAGGGACCTATTATATAGAGTCATTACACACAGAGGGATCTATTATATAGAGTCATTACACACAGAGGGATCTATTATATAGAGTCATTACACAGAGGGATCTATTATATAGAGTCATTACACACAGAGGGATCTATTATATAGAGTCATTACACACAGAGGGGTCTATTATATAGAGTCATTACACAGAGGGATCTATTATATAGAGTCATTACACACAGAGGGATCTATTATATAGAGTCATTACACACAGAGGGATCTATTTTAAGTGTTTAATTCTGTTAATGTTGATGATTATGGCTTACAGCCAATGAAAACACAAAAGTCATTATCTCAGTAAATTAGAATACTTCATAACAACAGCTTGAAAAATGTTTTTAAAATCCGAAAAGTTGGCCTACTGAAATGTATGTTTAGTAAATGCCCTCAATACTTGGTCGGGCTCCTTGTGCATCAATTACTGCATCAATGCGGCAATGTGGCATGGAGGCGATAAGCCTGTGGCACTGCTGAGGTGTTATGGAAGCCCAGGTGGCTTTGATAGCAGCCTTCAGCTCGTCTGTATTGTGGGGTCTGGGGTCTCATCTTCCTCTTGACAATACCCCATAGATTCTCTATAATAGTTTCTCTATGGGGTTAAGGTCAGGCGAGTTTGCTGCCAATCAAGCACAGTGATACTGTTGTGTGTAAACCAGGTATTGGTACCTTTGGCAGTGTGGACAGGGGCCAAGTCCTGCTGGAGAATGACATTTCCATCTCCATAAAGCTTGTGGGCAGAGGGAAGCATGAAGTGCTGTAAAATGTCCTGGTAGACGGCTGCGCTGACTTTGGTCTTGATAAAACACAGTGGACCTCCACCAGCAGATGACATGGCTCCCCAAACCATCACTGATTGTGGAGCCTTCACAATAGACCTCCAGCAGCTTGGATTGTGGCCTCTCCACTCTTCCTCCAGACTCTGGGACCTTGATTTCCAAATGAAATGCAAAATTTACTTTTCATCTGAAAACAACACCTTGGGCCACTGAGCATCAGTCCAGGTCTTTTTCTCTTTGGCCCAGGTAAGACGCTTCTGGCGTTGTCTATTGGACATGAGGGGCTTGACACAAGCAATGCGACACTTGTAGCCCATGTCCTGGATACGTCTGTGTGTGGTGGCTCTTGAAGCAATGACTCCAGCAGCAGTCCACTCCTTGTGAATCTCCCCCAAATTTTTGAATGGCCTTTTCTTAGCAATCCTTTCAAGGCTGCGGTTATCCCGGTTGCTTGTGCACCTTTTTCTACCACACTTTTTCCTTCCACGTCCATTAATATGCTCGGATACAGCACTCTGTGAACAGCTGCTTCTTTAGCAATGACCTTTTGTGGCTTACCCTCCTTGAGGAGTGTGTCAATGACTGCCTTCTGGACATCTGTCAAGTCAGCAGTCTTGCCCATGATTGTGAAGCCTACTGAAAAAGACTAAGGGACCTTTTTAAATGCTTAGGAAGCCTTTGCAGGTGTTTCTTGTTAATTCTAATTTACTGAGATAATGACTTTTGTGTTTTCATTGGCTGTAAGCCATAATCATCAACATTAGCAGAAATAAACACTTAAAACAGATCACTCTGTTTGTAATGACTCTGTGTAATATATGAGTTTCACTTTTTGGACATATGTTCATGAAAAAGTACACATTACAAATGTAACAGGGGGGTGAATTGGTCTGGAATGGTTTATCTAAGACCCTGGCAGTGCATTGAATTTGTAGGACACTATTTACTTTCACATTATGGTTTGCCATTGAGTTGCTCAGGCATTGTTCATTTTCACACCTCCCTGGTCCACACGTTGTTACAACTCTCCTGTTAGGTTTTTTTTAGTTTGCTGGTCACATGACCAGTTTTGCCTATTTAATCCGGCTCCACCCTCCTGGCATTGCTGGACTTCATTTGTATTTACTACTGTTTAGCTAGCTTGGTGCTCTGTTGCCGTTCTCTGTTAGTTTTGCTAGGTCTTCTGACCTCTTTACTTTTTGTTGTGTGTTTGTCTTTGACTGCTACGATTTCTGCTAGGAGGTGTCCAACTTTTCCCAGTCCCTAGTTCTTGTAGGGATTCCTCCCTCACATCTATAGGTCTTCGTACAGACTAGCCGAGGACTTTAGCGGGTCTGATCGCAGGATCAGGTTCCCCGTTACATCGTAGGGATCTAGTTTTGTTCTATTGTAGGGACAGATCTCCTGTCTTTCCTTAGTCTCTGTAGCAGATCATAACACACGTGTTGTTCAATCTCACACCTAGCTCAACCAATGTTTACTTTGTAGGCATCACTAATTTAATTAAACTGTAATAATCCAAGCTGCTATCTCAGGTGACCAAGACAAGATGGTTTAAACTTGGGAAAATCACAGGAATAAATGTGTGTCACATACTTGCTTTTTTCACTAAAAACGCAGCAAAATGTTCACACTAGGCTTTTTTTCAGCATTTTTTTCCACCACCCTTTTTTTTAATGGGTGAAAAACGCTGAAACAAGTGACATACTCTATTGCAAAAAGCCATGGAAAGCACAAAATACTGAGGACAAATAAGCAAGCTGTGTGCATGAGATTTCGGAAATCTCATAGACTTTGTTGGTACTGTAAAAAGCGGCTGAAAATTTGCATAAAAAAGCCAGCTAAAAAAACGTCTAGTGTGAATATAGCCTTGTATAACAGTTTGCCAATGAGTTAGGATATATTACCACGATGCAGAAATGCTGCGGATTTTTCCTAAGCGTTTCTGCATCTCCCTGGGTTGTCAAGCGCTTTGCCAAGTGATTTTAGCATCACTTGGAAAAGTGCTTGACAACTTGGTCACACTATATAATTCCATGCAACCGGCATGGATTTATATAGTGTGACCAAGTTACAATGCTGCAAATGCAGCATCAATAGTAAAAAAAAAGAATAATAATGGTGAAAAATGAACAAAAACATTATACTCATCTTCCGATGGTCCTCGATCTCCTTCTCCGGTGCGTTCTGTGTCTTCGGCGGATCACGGTGCTGTAAAAGGACCTTCCATGACGTCATTTAGTCATGTGACAGGTCACGCGACCGCCGATGTCAGCGGTCGCGTGACCTGTCACATGACTAAATGGCGTCATGGAAGGTCATTTTACCACCGCGAGCAGCCGAAGAGCCAGCAGCACCGCCGGGAGCAGACAGGGGCCATCAGAAGGTAAGTATATGTTTATTTTTTATTTTAATTCTATTTTAACTACAGGTACTATGGTACCCGGGTCTGGGGGAGAGTCTCTTCATCTCCAGACCCGGGTACCATCCACATGTGTATTTGTAGTCATGCGGATGTTATGCGTTCCAATGCAAGTCAATGGCGGCTAAATCGCAGCGACTCTGCAGAATTAAAGGACGTGCTGCGGATTTTTCCGCAATGATAATCCGCAGCGGAAATCTCTGCAGCATGTGCACAGCACATGCGGATTATCATTGGGGACCATTGCAGACCTATCACCAAGCGTTTTTTAAGTGTTTCCGCGGCAGAAGTTACGCTGCAGAAACGCCTAAAAAACGCATAGTGGGCACACAGCCTTAAAAGTTCTATGGTGAAGAAAAACACGTGAGATAATAAATGCGAAATATACAATATTTCCCATAATATGACTGAGGATATCTTTAGGGTGTATTCACTGTTTTTTCTTCTGCAGCAAAAATGCTGTGTTTTACAGTACCATCTTAGTGAATGACATTTCTGAAATCTCATTCACATGCTGTTTTTTTTGCATTTTTTTTAAATCTGCAGCTTGTCAAGTCTTTCAGAGGTTTTGCAGCATTTTTCACCCATTCAAATGAATGGAAAAAAAAAACACAAGTAAAAACACCTGAATTTTAAGTAGCGTTTTTCCTGCCTCCTTTGATTTTTGAGGTAGAAAAAAAATGTTGCCAAAATCCAACTTGTGAACACACCTTTATCCTGGTTGTGTTCTAATTGGATATAAAATAGAACGGCCATGATAACATGGGTAGTTAATTGTATGGTGTTTTCACTTTATATATTACCAGGCCGCATTCTATTTGCGCAGAGCTGCTCCGTGAAGATTCTATCACAAGATTCCGTGATGACATCACAGGTGATGGTGACATCACTGCTCATAGTCGCTATATATACAATGCACATAGGCTCACCCGTGCCTTTCTTGGCTCTATAGTGACTGATAGCACTTGCAGTTTTTCACTATGGCTGGAATTGTTTTGGACATTCCTCAGGTAAAAGCACTATTGATGATCCTTATGATCAATCGTCCTAACAGTGTGCTTCTACCACCTGATGGAGTCCTCAGCTTCACTCACCGGCTGGTGATGGAGCTAGTAAAGGATTGCCTGACCAAACACCGACAACGTCGTCTAACGTCAGACTATCTGACGGATTTACTTCAGAACATCAGGACATTACTACACCAGGTAAGTGGCGGACACTCTGCACAGAACATCTCAATATTAACAGATAATAATGGAGGGATAGAAGCTTTTTCTTCTAATATATCGTATTTTGCAGACCATAAGACGCACCAAAAATTTTTGGGAGGTAAATAGGAAAAACATTTATTATAATAAAATGGGGGTCTGTCTTATAGTCCGAATTTTCGGTTGCTTACTGAGGGGGGTGGTGGCAGTGGAGCGAGGTCACAGGAGGGAGAGTCGCTGCTGCAGGAAGTCGGCAGTAGGAGTGGGGTGCTGCTGCGGGCCCCAAGCTGGGAGGAGCGGGGTGTCCAGAAGGTGCGAGGCGGCGGGCCCTGGTCTTCAAGGAAATGTTAGCGGTAATTCAGGAGGGGAGGCCCTGCTCTGCTTATTGATTTCTCTGCAGTGGGCTTCAAGAAGTAGGCTACTGGAGATGGCCAATACGCAAATTGAGATCTCAGCTCGTCATTGAGCTGAGATCTAAATCTTCACATGCACTGCCTCCAGCGGCCATTTGCCTGAAGCCCACCGCCAGAAAATCAATGGGCAGAGCGGGGACTCCCCTCCTAAATCACCGCTAACATTTCCTTGAAGCCCAGGGCCCGCAGCCTCGCACCTCCTGGATACCCCGCTCCTCCCAGTTCGGGGCCCGCAGCAGCGCCGCACTTCTACTGCCGGCTTCCTACAGCAGTGACCCTACCTGCTGTGACCTCACTCCACCACAGCCACCCCCCTGGTAAGCTACATTCAGACAATTATTATTATTAATAATCTGTCTGATATGCTGGGGTGGAGAGTTCCAGAGTAGGGGGGATGCACGGGAGAAATCTTGTATGTGATTGTGGGAAGAGGAGATAAGAGGGGAGTAGAGAAGAAGATCTTGTGAGGATCGGAGGTTGCGTGCAGGTAAGTACCGGGAGACTAGGTCACAGATATATGGAGGAGACAGGTTGTGGGTGGCTTTGCATGCCAAGGTTAGGGTCTTGAACTGGAGTATCTGGGTAATGTGGAGCCAGTGAAGGGATTGGCGGAGCGAGGGGAAAAGCCAGGGAATAGCGGGGGGACAGGTGGATTAGTCAGACAGCAGAGTTTAGGATAGATTGGAGAGGTGCGAGAGTGTTAGAAGGGAGGTCAAAAATTTTGGAAAAAAAGGCATCTTATATTTCAAAAAATACGGTAAAACACAACGAGTCCCCAAATACAGTATGTAGTCATTGTATCTGCAGACAGAGAACCGATGTCACCTACAATTTCCGCCTCCATTCTGACCTCTCTCATCTCAAAATTCTCCTTTCCATTTTTCCTTCTTTATAGGCTGAAGAAAGATCTCAGACTGAAGATTTGGCTGTCTTTAAAGAACTGGCCGAAAAAGTCCTGTCTATACTAGAACGCTCATTGGAACGCCCGGTAAGGATCAATATTAATAGACGTATCTTAATCCACCGTATCTGAGGAGACTTTCTGAGAAAAGGTCTGAAGATGGCGCGGGATTTGTATCGTTACAATTGGTGCATCTGTAAATGTTGGTTTAGTCCTTCATGATTTATGTATTTGGTGATTTAGTGAAATCTTCCACATAGTAATTATATATATTATATCTATCAGGAAACAACAGGAGGCGACGCCAAATATGGGCAAAATGTGACCCCGAAAATCCCTGACCCTAATAGGAGTCAGCCGGAGCTGAACAGCGATCTGATTACAGGTGAGCGATCACCCGACCTTCTACAAGGAATGTCCAGATATTACAGAGGACGGAGGATAATGTTAGATTTACTCTCTACTCTGTGTAATGGGAACCTGGCAGCACATTGTTACATATAGAAGTAGTGGTGTGACGGTATAGACCATTGTCCCCTAATAATAATTGTTTGTAGAAATCCAATGTGCCAGTCAGGAGAAATGTAAAGTAGACACCATATACAAATCAGAATGGAAGTGCGCTGGGGGCGTGAAAGAAGAAATCCAAGTGCAGTGACACGCCCCCAGTGCACTTCCAGGCTAATTTGCAAATCTCTCCTATGTTTCAGCTCTCTTACCATCACTCGTATGTGCAGCGTGGGTGGGGGCTTCCTCATTCATGTGATGGAGGGTCCATTCTGCAGTGCTATAGCAAGTAACATGAAATAAATTAAATTTAAATTGCATTACTCTAGAAAATGGGAAAACACTAAGATACTGAGCACATAATTTGGCCAATTCATGAATGCCCAGTAGGCAATGACAAGGCGATCTTTTTGTTGGAATCCTCTCCTAATGTGAATCCTCTCCTAGGCTGAAGCCTACATTTATATGGGTAGGTAGGATCCTGTTGTAATTAAAACCACCCCGGGCTTATGGGTGGAGATAGGTTCCCAGCAAAAAAGGTCGCCTTGCCGTGACTGCTGGGCATGCACCCAGCAAAAGAAGGTCGCCTTGCCGTGGCTGCTAGGCATGAACCCAGCAAAAGAAGGTCGTCTTGCCGTGACTGCTGGGCATGCACCCAGCAAAAAAAAAGGTCACCTTGCCGTGGCTACTGGGCATGCACCCAGAAAAAGAAGGTCGCCTTGCCGTGGCTGCTGGCCATGCATGAATTGGCCAAATTATGCGCTAAGTATCTTCCTTTTATCCTATTTTCTACAGCAGTAATGCAATTCAAATTTCATTTATTTCATGTTTACATGCTATAGCGTTACAGAGTGCAACTTTGTTAGTTATGTATTTGGATGGCTACTCTTAGTATGCACCTGTTCACACCCATTTTCTTTTCGGAAGTGATGGTCAGTCTTTTGTTATTTATGAAGGGGTTCCTCCATCATTTACATTACATTTATCTATGGATTCCCCGTATATTCTCATATTTAGAATCCCCATATAACGAGTATTAATCCCATTTACAGACATCTTGTCATTTCTCCGTTATATTGCTGTATTATCTATGTAGGAATAATATCCTCTAATACATTTCATTTCTTCATCATTATTTTAGAAACAACTGAGCTGTCGAATCCTAACAATGGAATTAGTGAGATCCCGGAGATCCAAGAATCCGTAAGTATCATAGAGGGGGATGCATGTGTGTCATCAGATCATGGGGTGTGAATGACTCGTCCAGTATTATCCCCCATACAACCATGGGACGTCTCTATTCTAAGTGTAGATGACCCTATGGTGTTAATTACATTTGAATTACAGGGAATCTGTCACCAGGTTGATGCTATTTGGTCTGAGAGAAGCATGATGCAGGGACAGAGACCCTGATTCCATGTGTTGATTACTTTACTCGGTGGAGCAGTTGTGATAAAATCACTATTTTTTTCTGCTGCAGAGCTCTGAATGCTGAGTCTTGTATAACCCCGCCCACACCATTGATTGGCAGCTTTCTGTGTACACTGTGCATAGGCAGAAAGCTGCTAATCAGTGGTGGAGGCAGGGGTACAGAGCAATAGGACTACCTGGCTAGACAGATAGTCTTCTAGTGATAATCTACTGATTTTATTGAAACAGCCACACACAGCCTAGTAAGTAACACATCACTGGAATCAGGGTCTCTGCCCCTACATCATGGTGCTTTCAGAATACATAGCAAACACCTGGTGACAGATTACCTGTAAGTCCTCCTCTGTGTGATCTCCCACATTATCCAGAATGTTATAGTAATGTATGATGACCGTTGCAGGGCGGCTCCAGGATTTCATGGGCCCTGGGCGAAAGAGTGTCAGTGGCCCCTTTAACACATACCACGATTCATGATGTACAGATAAATATATATATATAAATATATATATATATATATATATATATATATATATATATATATATATATAAATAGTACAAGCCCGAAGATTTCACTTCTTACATTACATGAGCGATATCTATTGTAAATTCCACAATAACTCAGAAAGCGGCGAATCCTCACAGCTCACAGTGCAGACCGGACAGTAATGTCCTCCACACAGTATAATGGCACCACATAGTCCTCTATACCGTATTATGACCTCCATATATTGCTCCATATAGAATAATGGACCCCATGAAATGCTCCACGCAGGCTGTGCCCCCATATAATGCCCCATGCAGGCTGTGACCCCCCACATAATGCCCCATGCAGGCTGTGCCCCCCACATAATGCCCCATGCAGGCTGTGCCCCCCCCACATAATGCTCCATGCAGGCTGTGACCCCCACATAATGCCCCATGCAGGCTTTGACCCCCCACATAATGCCCCATGCAGGCTGTGCCCCCCCCAAATAAAGCCCCATGCAGGATGTCCCTCTCCCACATAATGGCCCATGCAGGATGTCACCCCCCATATAATTCCCCATGCAGAATGTCCCTCCCACATAATGCCCCATGCAGGCTGTGCCCCCCACATAATGCCCCATGCAGGCTGTGCCCCCCCACATAATGGCCCATGCAGGATGTCACCCCCCCATATAATTCCCCATACAGGATGTCCCCTCCACATAATGCACCATGTAGGATGTCCCACCCCACATAATGCCCCATGCAAAATGTCCCCCCCACATAATGCCCCATGCAGGATATGCCCCCCACATAATGCCCCATGCAGGATGTCACCCCCCATATAATTCCCCATGCAGGATGTCCCCCCCACATAATGCTCCATGCTGGATGTCCCACCCCACATAATGGCCCATACAGGATGTCACCCCCCATATAATGCCCCATGCAGGATGTCACCCCCCCATATAATGCCCCTGCAGGATGTCCCCCCAACACATACTGCCCCATGTAGGATGTCACCTCTCACCCCATATATTGCCCCATGCAGGATATCACCTCTCACCCCATATAATGCCCCATGCAGGATGTCACTTCTCCCCCCATATAATACCCCATGCAGGATGTCACCCCCCCATATAATGCCCCATGCAGGATGTCACCCCACATATAATGCCCCATGCAGAATGTCACCTCTCACCCCATATAAAGCCCTATGCTGGATGTCACTTCCCCCCCCATATAATGACCCATGCAGGATGTCACTTCTCCCCCTCATATAATACCCCATGCAGGATGTCATACCCCCTATATAATGCCCCATGCAGGATGTCCCCCCCATATAATGCCTCATGTAGGATGTCACCTCTCACCCCATATAATGCCCCATGCAGGATGTCACTCCCCCCCATATAATGCCCCATGCAGGATGTCACTCCCCCCCATATAATACCCCACGCAGGATGTCCCTACCTCCCCCCCATATAATGCCCCATGCAGGATGTCACTTCTCCCCCCCATATAATGCCCTATACCTCCATACATAAAAAAAAAAAAATCAAATGCTCACCTCACTGCTCACCAGCTGTGGAGAGGTAAGTATTGTGCCGGCCGTGGCCCTGGGCAAGCATTGGGGGGGGGGAGCAAGGCCCACTAGCTGGCGCTGGCACCACTCTCCTCTGCTCACCGGTCCCATAGCACGCCAGGGTGCCTGAGAGCAAGTGGGCCCCTCGCCTACTCAGGGCCCCGGCACTTGCCTGGGTGTGCTGGGTGCTAGCGCCGGGTCTGCCGAGCGTCCGGTTTGTATCCTCCCAACATCATATCAGTGTAAATCATCTGGGACATAATATGGGGGGAGAAGTTTTTGCATCTGTAACTTTTTTCCTGCATCTTCAATAAATCAGTATTATTTCTTATTCTTTTATAGAGCGTGATGGATTCATTGGTTCCGGCGAGAAAGCCGCATATGAGCGACTATGAAACTACCAAACTCATCAGCAGTGGAAATTTTGGGTGAGATTTCTGTTGCCATAATCCACATTTCTCAGGGTTCCCTATGACAATGCTTCTGCCCCTGCACTCTGCCATTCAGTGTTATCATAGGGAAATTATATGATCTGTAGCAAATCAAACTGTAAGGAAAGCGATTTAAATAATATAATTACATATAATATAATATATAATAATATAATATTATTACATTCGCCTGTGCTAGACTCTCATCTGTTCTTATGCTGCCTCCTCCACCTGAGATTTTCTGCTCTCCACTCTGATCTTTGTTTTGATGGGGGGGCTCCATTATGAAGCTGATCAGAGAAGTTGGCTACACATGGTCACATGAAGGGTGACACCATATTGACGTCAATGACATCTACACCCTCCACCATGACCATGTGGGCCCAATCACTGGCCTCAGCAGCAGAAGAGAGCCCTGGAGCACATTCATTTTGGACCAATTTTTATTTGCACTAAATTGTATTTGGTCAGCTATAGCGAATCTGCCCAAAGAGAATTTCGGTAGATTCTCATATCTATAATGTGACCTGGGTAATGGCTCCGGCAGAAGTGGCATTGTGGAGACCTCCCATAGGTGATCTATGTAGTGCTATTTTATGTATTTCTAGATGTGGATTTATAGTGGCGGCCAGACTTCTAGTATTAAACATATGCAAATTGTCTCTTCAGAGAGGAAGCAAACTAGAACTCCACCTATAGGAAGTAGCAATCCTAAAAGTCAATATCGACCCTTTAACAAGCCTTGTCATATGACTTAGGATAATAGCCAAAACCAAAATCTCAATTTGCAGGAACTGTGTTCTGGTGTACTGCCCCTCTTCAGTGCGAAGTGTGAGATATGGTTTGACTGGGTAAGAGGTGTCTGACCGGTATCCAAGGGGTTGACGTTTCTCCTTGCGGACATGAGGAGACTTTTAAGCCGCAATGCTCTTCTGGGAAATAGGATTGCTACTTCCTATAGGTGGCACTAGGGTGCTAGTTCTCTTCCTCTCTGAAAAGAGACAATTTGCATATTTCCCAGAAGAGCATTGCAGCTTAAAAGTCTCCTCACCTTGACATGCTTAACATGGCTTTTGCCGCAAGGAGAAACGTTACCCCTTGTTTCCTGGTCAGATGCCTCTCACCCAGCCAAACCATATCTCACACTTTGCACTGATGAGTGCTTGTACCCCAAACATAGTGTCCGAAAATTGAGATTTTGGTTATGGCTATTATCTTATGTCATGTGACAAGGCTCGTTAAAGGGTCGATATTGACTTTTAGGATTACTACTTCCTATAGGTGGCACTAGAGTTCTAGTTCTCTTCCTCTCTGAAGAGACAATTTGCATATTTCCCAGAGGATCATTGAGGCTTAAAAGTCTCCTCACCTTGACAAGCTTAACATGTCACTCTCCGCAAGGAGAAATGTTACCCCTTGGATACCAATATTAAACATATAATGATTTCTATAGATGGATTATTAATAAGGATTTATTATAACCGATGGATTCTCCTTCTCTCCAGGGCCATCTACTTAGTGCATCATAAAGACTCACACCAGACCTTTGCTATGAAGAAAATGGCTAAGCGGAACCTAAATACTGCACAGAGATTGGAATGGGCCTTTCTGGAGAGGGACATCTTAACATTTGCTGATTGTCCCTTTGTGGTCTCCATGCTCTGCTCCTTTCCAACTAGATCTCACCTGTGTATGGTCATGGAGTATGTAGGAGGTAAGACACATCTATTGTATTATATTCAGCCCATGTCTGCTTTCATCTTATCACTGCTCATATCATTAGGACATTGTTGGTTACATCCCCACAGAGCATTTACTATAGGTTATCTATTACCAAGATGCTCGTAAATTCATTGATCTTGGTGCAGGGGTGCTATGGGGCTCATCAGTCGGAGGGGGTCTGTCGATGCTCGGCAGTGGGCAGCATCCCTCCACCTGTCATTACAATTTCAGCGGTATTTGCTTCTTCAAGGAGGTGGGGCTGGTGGGGGCAAAAATACTGAGTAGGTGGCTAGTAGGGGCCAAAATACTGAAAGGGGGCCGTATGACTAGATATGGGGGGACTGTGAATGCTGAGTGGAGGTCATCATATTAAGTGGGGTGCTGTGGGGGTCCTCACTCTGTATGGAGGCCCCCATTCTGTGTGGGGACATCATACTGAGTGGGGAGTTATGCGGACCATTATATTGTGTGAGGGACTGTATGAACCATTATCCTGAGTGGGAGGGTTGCTGTGGGTGCCATCACACCGAGTAGGGGGTTGTGTCTGGCCTCCTTCTAAGTGGTGGCCTCCTTAGGAGGATTCACTGTGGGGATACCATACTCATTGAGTGTGGGTGTGGGCATTTTTGGGAGCATCATACTCTAAAATGGCCATAAAAGTTGTATTGCTGGTGAGAACACCAAGCTGCTTCAACAGGGATATAAATATATTTATTTTTTACTTTTTAGTGTGCGGGGCAATTACAACTTTTGATATGGGGTCTTGTGATTTCTATGTACGCCACTATCTGTGTGATCTCCCCAGTATGTTTCCGCTCACTGCTCATTATACATCATGGTTATCTGCTCGTGGTATATCATGGTTATCTTCTGTATAAACCCCTCACCGGTCATATTTCCTTTCTTCTATAGGTGGAGACTGTGGGACCCTTCTAAGCACCAGGGGTTCTTTCTCTGTCCCCATGGCCCGCTTGTACTTTGCAGAGGCGGTACTTGCCGTGGAATACCTGCATAGTTACGGTGTGGTGCACAGAGACCTGAAGCCGGATAAGTAAGTGCCCCCGTAGTATAATAAAGTGGGGAAAGTTGTCATTTATTATCATTCAGTCTGTGAGGCTAAAACCATCTTCTCTTTTGCAGCCTCCTGATTACATCTACTGGACATATTAAAGTTACCGATTTTGGGATTTCTAAAGTTGGTCTAATGATACCGAAAACCAACACCTACAAGGAATTAGCAGTGGACATCTCCAGAGAGTTCCAGGACCGTGAGGTCAGCATCACCTACAAGAACTTAGCTTGTTATTTGCAAATCTCATCACACTATTGTCTCTTCTCTACGATCTTCCTTTCTAGAGAACTTTTCCACTAATATTTTATCTTCTGCATTGTGTTTTAACGATGATATCTTGTCATAATAATTGTTTCATCGATTCTCATCTCTATGTTCTGTTGGTTTCCAGTTCTGTGGCACCCCATGTTACATAGCCCCAGAGATCATCCTGAAAGAAGGCTATGGAAGACCTGTTGACTGGTGGTCATTGGGGATCATCCTGTATAAATTCCTGCTGGGATGTGTACCATTTGATGCTGATTCCCTCACTGAGCTTTATAAAAGGGTTGTCATTGGTGAGTAGAATAATCCGATCATTGCGTTGATTGGTTACATTTGTTTAGTTATTTCCTTTGCTTTATGTTACAGTCCAGTAAAGAGGTTTTATTTTCTGTAATTTTCTATGTAACAGGAGAACTAATTTGGAATTGTGATCGCGCTCCACCCCTGGATGCTCAGAATCTCATCACTGAGCTGCTCAGAAGAAATCCTGTGCGTAGACTTGGGACAGGTAACAGATATACTAGTATTAATATTCCCTTATTAGACCAAGGACATATCGCTCATGTCCATGAAGATCAGCATTTCTCTATCAGCTCATCTACTGTATTTCTAGTTCTCCACACTAAGACTTTCAGTTTATTTCCTTCATGTCGGCTCAGTTTTGTCATTAGTTCAGATTACGATAAACTGTTCAGATATGGAGCCATCCCTGACTATGTCCGCATTACTTTTGTTTTTCTTTTTCTAGGAGGAGCATTTGAGATCAAGGTTCATCCATTCCTGAGTGACTTGGACTTTGACAACATTCTGAGCCAGGAGCTGGAGTATGTTCCTCAGCTTGTTTCAGACGCAGACACCAGCTTATTTATCAGTAAGTAGAAGGAGACGTCATCTAGACTAAGCGACTGTTTGTCTCATCTTCCCTAATATGTGATCATCTGTTCCCATTAATATTAGTGATAAATAGTGACTGTGTTATACTGACAACCTTTAATAATACTTCATTACCTATTTCTTGTAGATCATTCTGATATAAACAAACATCTGGTCTCAAAGGATGAGGAAGGCACAAGTGAGAACAATGAGAGCCTTGACTTCCAAAATTTTACGTCATCTTCTGAAAAGCTTTGTAAAGTAAGTATGTGATTAATAAATCCAAAATATGTAAAAAAAATTAAAAAAACTCTAAAAGTACATAAAAAAATATTTTATATCTTATTTTTATCCGTATTTAGCTCTGTATCATCGCTACCAGGATGGTGAACAATGAGGATCCCAATGCCCCTCCAGAGTATACACCAGAAACCAACACAAACATCTCAGAAATGTGAGTAGATTATAAAGGGTCATTACTTCATTACTGGGAGTTCCAGGCTGATCTATGTACACAACACCAAATATAGGACATAAATATCAGAATATCAAATGCAGCATTCACCGCTTCATGGTTAACGGTCATTGTACTTTTGGCTTCAGAAAATGCAGAAGATAACAACCCATAATTGTGGCAGGTCATGCATTTTTAGCACTGCCTACTCTGTAGGAGAGCTGTAGTATTACTTGCCAGCCATTCTTGGTAGTTGTGTTCTGATCCATGGAAGGTAGTTTTGAGCAGAAAACCTTCCCCGCTATGACAGTCATATGTCCTATTAGGCCTTATAGTCAGTGTTCTTATAGTGAGACAACCCATTTTATACTGTGTTTACTTACGATTTACATGTTTTTCTTCTTCAAACAGGCAGAAAGAATCTGTTCCTGTATGTAATACAGACTATGCTGTTACCATCTTGCCACCCTCGTCCCCATTGCCAGGTATGTACATGTCTACAGCACCAACAATGTGAATGTTGACTTCAAGGCTCAAATATTTCCACATGGTTTTTCTGGTCTACTATGTTATCCATGTTTCATGGATCTCAGCTATGTTGACCATGGGTTCGTACTGTATCCCTATTTCCCTAATTTTGTACAGGAGTTTTTTTTCATGTATTCTGTATATTACGTTGTATCATCTAGTAACCTAGTGAGATATAGCGACTGTGTTATACTGACACCCTCTAACAATCCTTCATTACCTATGTCTTGTAGATCACTCTGATGAAAACAACCATCTGGTCTCAGAGGATAAAGAGGGCACAAGTGAGGACGATGAGAACTTTATCTTCCGAATATTTGCATCATCATCTTCTGAGAGGCTTTCTAAAGTAAGTATGTGATCGATAAATCCAAAATATGTACAAAAAAAGGATCTATAAAATTAAAAAGTATGTATATTTAATAACTTATTGTTATCCACATTTAGCACTCTACCACCACTAACGGGATGGTGAACAACGAGGATCCCAAGGCCCCTCCAGAGTGTACACCAGAATCCAACACAAACATCTC
Source organism: Phyllobates terribilis (assembly GCF_046119375.1). Lineage (NCBI taxonomy): Eukaryota > Metazoa > Chordata > Amphibia > Anura > Dendrobatidae > Phyllobates > Phyllobates terribilis. The sequence goes on from NW_027362820.1 coordinate 1,287,252, forward strand.
AGAAATGTGAGTAGATTATGGGGTCATTACTGGGAGCTCCAGGCTGATATATGTGCGCAACACCAAATATAGGACATAAATACCATAATATCAAATGCAGCATCCACCGCCCCATGGTTATGGGTCATTGTGCTTTCAGCTTTCGGAATTGTTGGAGATAACAGCCCATAATTGTGGCCGGTCATGCACTTTTAGTGCTGCCCTCACTGTAGGAGAGATGTAGTATGAAATGCCGGCCATTCTTGGTAGTTGTTTTCCTCTCAGCTCTCTATAAAAGGTAGTCTTGAGCAGAAGACCTTCCCCACTATGACAGTCATATGTCCTACTAGGCCTTATAGTCGGTGTTCTTCTAGTGAGACAACCCCTTTTATACGGAGTTTACTTGAGATTTACATGTTTTTCTTCTTCAAACAGGCAGAAAGTATCTGTTCCTGTATGTAATACAGACGATGCTGTTACCATCTTGCCACCCTCGATCCCATTGCCAGGTATGTACATGTCTACAGCACCAGCAATGTGAATGTTGACTTCAAGGCTCAAATATTCCCACATGGTTTATACAATACTATAGGTCTCTTATGTTATCCATATTATGACAAAGCAGATCCTATAAGAATATATTGTTACTGATTTTTTTTTTTAATTTTTCATCAGAATTTCCATCTCATGAAGAAAGAAAATCGGCAATAAATCTGAGTATGGAGCAACAAAACTCAGAAAATGGAAAAAATGGGAAAAAGAGACGAGGTAAGTGTGAGAATCAACTCCATGTTGTGTGATGTCAGTGAGAATAATTCATGTGGAGTAGATGTCATCTGTCAGTGATGGGATTGTCACATGTATGATTGCTGACAATGACCCCTGACCTCTGTATGATAATATTCCTCTGCTGTCCGGCCACAGTGACTGCACAGCATTATCATGTAATATGGAGTCCCATCACTTACATTATATTTATTTCTCTTCTCATAGGTTCCATCTTCCGCCGGATCTTATCATCCTGCCGGCGTGGATTATCCAGGGCTGCTCGCGCATTTGCATGCTGTCACTGTTGCCCTAAAACCATCTAAAAGACGGGACACCTAAGCATCTAGCGCCCTGAAGTCCAGCAGATCCACCATCACTGCTGGAGCTGTACAGAAGGACCTTCACCATCTACCTGTGGCCTTCTGACTGGTCAACCTGGACAAGTTTCAGTAACGCCTCTGTCATCGGGCTCCGCGGTATTCATACTGCTCGTCTGACTTGTCATTTACTGATCACCTGGTATCTGACCTCGGCTATCTTCCTGACTTTGATTTAGTCTTTTGATAATGTTCACGATTTTATTCATCCCATTATTAATTAAAAAAAAGTAAAATCTGTTACTGTTGCTCTGATTCCTTTTTGTCTTGAATTCACAAATACTTGTAACTCACTAATTGCTCTTCTTCCAACTAAATGTATTTCTCATTATCCTTAATGCAGCAGTCAGTCTCATATTTCTGTCCAGCAGTTACACTGGTGCCTCCACCCTGTACCAGTCATTACACTCATCCACAAACCTCTCCACACTGCTGCACAGTCCTGCATCTCTACCATATCTACACTCCAATGAGCTAAGATTAACATCCTCCATAATCAGGACCTCCCACTCTCATGTCCAAGACATTTTTTCTGCTGCACCAGCTCTCAGGAGTGCACTACTGCAGGCAATCAGGTTCATTCCCACTATCAGAGATTTTAAGTGTGCAGTAGAAACAGATTATTTGTGGCAGGACTATCAAATCACCTCACTATTCTAAGTTTTTCCTACAGCACTCAGTAGCACTTAATATTTGTACATATACAGAAAATGGTTGGTGACTGGTTCATGCAGCCTTAATTCCACAAAGATAGAAATAAAAGGTCAACATGTTTCACACATCCAAACCATCCTTAATCATGGCAGAAAAACATAATTTTAAGTTCCCACTATGAATATTTGGTGAGATATCACAGCTGTGTATTTTCACAGCACAAAGAACGCATCTTACAGATCAGCAAATCACAGTGCGCTGACGCTTAGTGTTGTAGTTTTGAACAACACCATTCATTTTATCATATAATGTGTTGAAAAATGAGAAAAAATGCCAGGTTTGGGTTCCTTCATTTTACAGTGTGTATTGTGTTGTAAAAACAAACTGACAAAATGATTCAGAGTCAGTAGTACGATTACTGTGATACCAAACTTATAAGGTTTATATATATATATATATATATATATATATATATACAGTGTTTAGCATAAATCAGTACACCCAAATAGATTTGTCAGCAAACCTGTAGTTTCCTTTCAGAATCATCATTTTATATGGGATACCATGCTACAAAATACTATCGCAAATTTGAGCCATTGAATGCAAACAAGATTTGGTATTTTGCAGACCCCAAAAAAGTAATTTTCTTAACAAACTCATTCAAGATCATGTTTCAAAAATGAGAACATCCCAGTAACAGTCTTAAGAGAAAAGCTAAGTTTAGACAACAAAATTCTAATTAACAAGAACTGAACCACAGGTAAGTGTAATTATTCATTAAACAGATGTCCAGCAGACAGGTGTCTGTAAAAGGAAGTTACTTAATAAAGAAAACTCCTTCCCATTTCATGCTATCAGCAATGGCACCACATAGAAGGGAAATGTCACAAAACCTGAGAAAGAAAATAATTTCTTTGCAATAAATGTGAAGTCTACAAGAAGATCAGCAAAACTTTACTTATCAGTCAGAATACTGTAGCAAAAGTGATGCAAAACTATAACAAAGATGGAACTGCAACCATCTTACAGAGACGTCCAGGCCGACTATGGAAGTTAACACCTAAACAAAAGCGTCCTCTGATGAGAAGGGTAAGTGGCACCACATAGAAGAGAAATGTCACAAGACATTTCTGAGAAAGAAAATAATTTCTTTACAAAAAATGTGAAGTCTACAAGAAGATCAGCAAAGCTTTTCTTATCAGTCAGATGGAAGTTAACATCTAAACAAAAGCATCTTCTGATGAGAAGAAAATCGACAGGCAAATTCATTGCTATTAGCTGAAGAAGTAGAAAGCCAAACTAGGGTGAGTGTTTTCCATGACACAACACGGTGTACACTGCAAATGAATGGCATTCATGAGTGTCCTACACAAAGGAAGCCTCTCTCCCTTAAAGCCCATGAACAATAAAAGTCCGTCTACAATTTGCCAGGGTCCATGCTTAAAACTATGAGGACTACCGGGACTCTATACTGTGTATGTGCATCTTATGTGTATGTCCGTATTTTATGTTTGTGTGCACTATGTATATGCATACGTTAAAATGTGTATAGAGTATTAGCATGTGCAAATTTTATATGTGTGCCTAATATAAATATACATGGAAATGTATATGTAGGTGGTGCCTGATGGAGGGTGGGGGGCCCAGATCAGAAGTCCTGATTAAGGGCCCTTCACTGTCATTGTCTGCCCCTTATATAAACAGTAAAATCCTCTTTAATAACTGGACTTCCATTGGGGTGGACTTCTCATAGATGGCCAGTAGGCATACTATATTGTGAATCTGGGCATCTCTCACAGAAAATTTGATCTGGATATGATGGTGGTCTTCTATAAGCGGTGATGTTTTGGAGAGATTTAGGGAAAAGTCCCAATGCTTATCCATCGATCTGGTAATTTGAGTAAAATATTTGTGTTGATAACTGATCACAAAGTCACAAAATATGTAAGATTTGGCATAACCTGGCTCATTTTTCAAAAAGTTATGCCCAATTTTTTTAGCACCAAGTTTTGTTGCTTTTTTGTAGACTTACACTAACTTAGTATATTGTGTGAGAATTAAATGAATTATGAATTAGTTGGCGCATTTTACCACACTCTGGGGGTCCCTGACAGTCCTTCTTTACAGGCCCTGTAGTGATGCCAATGTAAACTTCCAAGTGACCGCGCAGTCAATCACTGTCACGAATGCAGGACAACCTATGATTAGCTAATTTTTGGGAAATCCTTATAACAAAAGGGGATTGAAAATATTTACAATTATTTTAAAAGCATTAAAAAAAAAACAGACCCAATACTTATAATTAGTTTGTTGAAAGTAGTCTAATTAAAGGGAGCTGAAAGGATTAGAGATTATGAACCCGATTCACCAGTGTTTTTGCCAGAAAACTGGCATAAAGCTTTTGAAAAGTTGCAAAGTTTTGTGACTTTTCCCATTTTCACATAATTTTAACTTCTTTAAAGCCCAAGATGTACTGATACGTATCTGCGCCCTGGGACTTAAGAGCCTGATACGTATTAGTACATCTTTGCGATCGCGCCCGCACACAGGCTGTGCGGGCGTGATCGCCGCCGGGTGTCAACTGATTGTCACAGCTGACACCCGGTGCTATGTGCTGGGAGAGGTCCCGCACATTAACCCCCGCAATGCTGCGATCGAAGTCGTTCGCAGCATTGCGGGGGCAAGGGGAGGTGATCGGGATAGTCACCTCTCCTGCCGGCGTCCAGCAATGTGTGCCGCGGCTTCCCGGATGTTGCCATGATGACCCGATTCACTGAGGGGTGCAGTTTTAAGAATGGTGTCACTTTTGGGTATTTTCAGTCATAAAGACCCCTCAAAGTGACTTCAAATGTGATGCGGTCCCTAATAAAATGGTTTTGTAAATTTTGTTGGAAAAATGAGAAATCGCTGGTCAATTTTAACCCTTATAGCTCCCTAATAAAAATAAATTTGGGTTCCAAAATTGTGCTGATGTAAAGTAGACATATGGGAAATGTTATTTATTAACTTTTTTTGTGTGACATATCTCTCCGATTTAAGGGCATAAAAATTCAAATTTTGAAAATTGCAAAATTTTCAAAATTTTCGCCAAATATCTGTTTTTTTCACAAATAAACACAAGTGATATCGAAGAAATTTTACCACAATCAAAAATTACACATGTTTTATTACACGCATGTTTATTTCCTTTGTGTTTATTGGAACAACACAAAAAAACTGAGAAAAAAAAGGCAAATTGGACATAATTTCACACAAAACTCCAAAAATGGGCCGGAATACATATATATATTTTTGATGGGACAACACTGAAGATGCAACACTTTGATACAATGTACAGTAGTCAGTGTACAGCTTGTTTAACTGTAAATTTGGTGTGCCTGCAAAATAACTCAACACACAGCCATTAATGTCTAAACCGCTGGCAACAAAAGTGAGTACACCCCTAAGTGTGTTCTCAGCTGATGTTATTTGTTGGTTTTTCTTTGCATCCCGAACAATTTTCTTGGCAGTTGTGGCTGAAATTTTTGTTGGTCTACCTGACTGTGGTTTGGTTTTTACAGAGCATCTGATTTTCCATTTGTTAATCACAGTTTGAACACTGCAGACAGGCATTATCAATTCCTGGGATATCTTTTTGTATCCCTTGCCTGTGTTATACTCTTTTTGCCTCCCTTTCCTGTGTTATACAGTTCAACTACCTTTTCCCGTAGATCCGTTGATAATTCTTTTGCTTTCCCCATCTCAAAATCCAGAAACGTCAGTGGCTGGATCCCAGAAACTCACTCAGCTTTATGCACACACACTGATTACAAGCAAACAGGTCATAGGTGAGGATGTTACCTTTAGTAGCCATTCAAACCCATTTGTGTCAAATTCTGTGCATGTTATCAGGCCAAAATCACCAGGGTATGTGAACTTTTTAATCAGGATTATTTGGATGTTTTTGGTTGTCATTAGTGATGAGCGAGCACTAAAATGCTCGAGTACTCGTTGCTCGGGTCGAGCAAATTGAAATACTCGGGTGCTCAACCCGAGCAATGAGCCCAATATAAGTCTAGGGGAAACTTGAGCATTTTTCAGGTGGCTCCCCACGGCGGTCTGCAGAGGGCCTAAAAATTGCCCAAATCGATGGGAACTGTGCTCAAATGACATGGGAACAGCATGGGGAAGACCCCTGGAAGCATTTCTGACTCCCCGATCACTGCTGTCAACAACGTCGTCAGAGTATTACGCCACTTTTACAGCGTAAGGAACATCCTTTCCAGGGTGATGACTTGTATATAAGGCAAAATAAATAAACAAAAACAAAAATACTCCTACACACCTTGGGCTATGTTCACACGTAGCATTTTTGACACGTTTTTGCACTTTTGCATTGCTTTCAACTAAGACAAATGCATTCACCAGGAAATGTCATTTTAACATTTTACAACCTTATCTGGCCATGTGGTGTGTGACACATCATCAGACACATGCATACAGTGCTGAAAACACATGGGAACAGCAAGGGGAAGACCTCTGGAAACATCTCTGACTCCCAGGTCACTGCCTAAATGTGTGCCCATCATAAGTGATCCTTGGCACATGCGAAGATGATTCCCGCCATGCACCTGTCGTTGCAGACTTGCAACAATCACCGTCCACGTCCTTGTCCCACTGCAGTGTTCAGTTGTCCCTACCCCATTCCTTGGAATGCAAGCACAAGAATGCCGGCAGCCACCCACCCACAGGCTGCAATACTATACTGCCAAATTTTTGACAGCTGCTTGCACTTGAAATGTGGCCTTTTAGGCTCGTGGAGGCGGAAGCTTTTCATAACCTCATGCTGGCGGCGGCCGGGTGTCCATACTCGGTCCCCAGTCGCCACTATATTTCCCGGTATCGCCTCCGCCTTCCACAAGCACGGGTCCCATAACATTACCCGTGCCCTCCCCAGTGCACTTACTGGGAAGGACCGCCTAACCACAAACACGTTGACAGGTGAATGTGGCCAGGGACGGTACGGAGCCAGTCCACAACTTTTTTTGCTAAGAGTTGTATTTAGCTCGGTGAAAGGACTGGCATAGAGGGAAACCGTATCTACCCTGCTTGTCATTTCTCCCAGAAAATCCTGTAATTGAGCTTGTTGCAGAAGCAATGGCAGCCCATCCAACATCAACTCACACTTGTCAATGGTGCTTTGACACACACACATCTTTCTTTGCGCATTTAATTTCTTGAATACAGAGTTGGAAAATGGTCTGATCCGTAATGCGTTTTGAGAAATAACATGCATAAGCATGGCCGATCCGCATTAAAAAAGCAGCCATAGAGTGTCCAGGAACCTTCCCCCACACTTTTCTTAGCCAGGGCTGCTTTTCGGCAGGGTTGGGCGGGCCCACCAGAGAAATGGGGACTCCTCCGGCGGGCCCTGGCTTCTCCTTCAGGAGAGTTCATAGTGCCGAGGTGAGGCCATGATGATGATAGAGGCCATCATCTGCTTAGTTTTCTGTTACTTGGAATGCAATTGCAAGTATGCAGCCAACCACCCACCCACCCACAGGCCGCAACACTAAACTGACAGATTTCTGGGCAGCTCTTTGCACTTGAAATATGGCCTTTTAAGCTTGCGGAGGTGGAAGCTTTTCACAACCTCATGCAGGCGGCGGCCGGGTGTCCATACTCGGTCCCCAGCCGCCAGTATTTTTCCCGGTATCGCCTTCGCCTTCCACAAGCACGGGTCCCACAACATTACCCATGCCCTACCCATTGCACTTACTAAGAAGGACTGCCTATCCACAAACACGTGGACAGGTGAATGTGGCCAGGGATGGTATGGAGCCAGTCCACAACTTTTTTTGATAAGAGTTGTATTTAGCTCAGTGAAAGGACTGGCATAGAGGGAAACCGTATCTACCCTGCGTGTCATTTCTCCCAGGAAGTCCTCTAAAGCTGCTTGCACTTGAAATGTGGCCTGAACATTACTGCTGGTACTTTTCTGTGGGAATTTTCTTGCCTCCTACCAGCCTGGAATATTTCCAGCAAACTATGGTACAACACCATGGTATTAGCACTGCCCCCAGTACCAGTAGTGAAGCCGTCCTCAATTTCCTTCTCTGGAATTTTATTTGGTAGACTGAGTGGCTGCCCAAATACATTTTCTCACAAAGGAGCTGATGATAGAGTGGCAGTAGGTTCAAGTTTCTCCAGCCTGTTAGATATTAGAGGGTGAACGGCAGCACATTGGATCAGTGGTTAGCACTGAAGTCTTGCAGCACTGGGATCCTGGGTTCAAATCCCAGCAAGGACAACATCTGCATGAAATTTGTATGTTCTCCCCATGTTTGCGTGTGTTTCCTCCTCAGTAAAAATAGAGTGTCCTGGAATCTTCCCACACACTTTTCTTAGCCAGGACTGCTTCTCGGCAGGGTTGGACAGTCCCACCAGAGAATTCTCTGGTGTGCCTTGGCTTCTACCTCAGGAGAGTTCATGATAGCGCTAACTTTGCAGCTGCTATGGGGCTCTTGAGCGGGTGAGAAAGGTTAGCCCTCAGAAACAAATCCTCTGGTGGGCACAATGTTTATCAATCTGAAACAGCTTCTCAGTGGGAGTTGTATTTCACCACAGCCATATTCTTTAGCTCTGTGAAAGGACTGGCATAGAGGGAAACCGTATCTACCCCGGTTGTCATTTCTCCGTCACCAGGTTCCGCCCATTGTAACACACGACCATGCCTGGCTGTATGTTCAGCGGTGAGAGCCACAGATCAAGCTGCTGAGTTACAGCTTTCAACAACTATGCAGCGCTGGGCGGTTTGTCAATTAAGCATTAAGCATGTTATCTTCAGCACAGCCTGTTGCTGTTTGGCCAAGGCAGTGCTGCAGTGCTGTCAGCTTGTGACTGATGTGGTCATTTCGGAGATGGAGGAGGAGGTGCATGAGCTGAACAATGTGATTACATTGAGGTTAAATTGGTGATGCTGTTTTTTATACTAAAGAAAGATCCTATTGTTATGTTTTTTATGTTATTTTTTATGACAAATGCATTCACCGGGAAATGTCATTTTAACATTTTACAACCTCATCTGGCAATGTGGTGTCATCAGACACATCCTGTTTTATTTATGATGGAGGGACTCTGAAAGTCATAAAGCCTATTTTTATAGGAACATCAGACGGCCCTTACTATTCTTAAAAGGCCAGCAGTCGGCCCTAGCTATTGTTAGAGAGCCATCAGAGGGCTATGCTTTGTTGTTCCCATTATTAACAAGTGGGTCTCCTATACTGTTATTGCGCATCCAGTGACTGCAAGGGTTGTCAAAAATTTGGACGCAACCTAATACCCCTTTGAAGAGACATAGAGGAGGGTCTCAGTAAAAAAAATGTTCCCATTATAAAGGAGCGGGTCTTCTATAGTGTTTATGCCCATGCTGTGACTGCAAGGGTGGCCAAAATTTTTGAAAAAAAACACTAACAATTTAAAGACACAAAGAGCAGGGCCACAGTAACAAGGTACGACATGTGTAGCACCCTGAGGACTCGGCTGCTACAGGGGTATTGCACCTCAAGCCAGAGGTGTGATATTCCACTCCCGGGTAAGGATGGAGTGTGGAACTGAGCTCAGATAGCTGCATACACTACATACATCCCATTTCCGGGGGACAGATCGACGGTACTCCCACCAGTTTATGTGCAGGTACGATAGTGTCTGTCCCTGGCTGGAGTGGGAGGGGGGTGGAACATCCCAGTAGTGTAGGGGCAGATAGGGGGAGCAGTCTGGGTAAGGCTAGGAGCTCATTGGGTGCTGGTCACCTGAGCTCACACATAGAGGGAGTATATAAGGTGGGCACCATCTTAGATCAGGGTCAGTCAGTCAGTCTTTGTAGAGAAGAGGAGCAGAGCGGCAGAGCTCAGCCAGAAGGGCTGACAGGGAGTTGTGGTTCCGGCTGGGCCCAGCTCCAAGGCCAAGTCTGAGAGAGAGAGAGAGAGGAGTCAGAAGGACCCAGAGAGAAAGAAGAAGGAACCCCAAGACCCCAGAATACAAACAGCAGGGTGAAGGGTTGGCACACAAGGGTACCGGATCCCAAGCTGGCAGAGGCAAAGCACACCTTAGCCAGGAACCGGAGGTCGTGGTCAGGATCTGTCACGACCCTCACCAAATCCACTAGAAAGGCACACCAAGCATAGGGCCAGGGAGCCCAGAAGAGGTGCAACCACCAAGAGGCCCGAGGGAGCCGGACATAAGTGGATCCCTGGTGAGAACGGCCAGTAGAGAGGGAAAGTCAGAAAGGAGCTCAGGACCACGCTCCAGAATTGCTTGGGGGTTGGCCGAGTCCGGGACCTGGTGGACGCAGCACGGCTCGGGTGGTCACTCAAGGCCAGAGTGACCACAAGAACTACTGTGAGTAAAAACCCCTGAACTGCACAGCCCGACTCTGAGTCTTCTTGCTTAGCTCTCCTGCACCTTCACAACCACCATCCTCTACACCTGACCCCCTGAGGCTATACCCCTCCCGTTGGGGGTTATACTACCACAGCTGAACACATACCACCAGCCTCAGCGGACCCTGCTGCAGCGGCGGCCTTTTGACCGCAAATCAACGGGTGGCGTAGTCGACACTAATAACATCTGCAAAGACTGCCGCACACTGAGTTTGACACCCTGGGCACGGACCGGGTCGCCGCCACTCGGAGACTACAACCCCCATCTGATCCGGCTCCGGGTTTCCCCAAACAGCACTGGCCCAGGGGGCGCGTCACATGCTCCCATTTGAAAGGACAGGGTCTGTTATACAGTTATAGGGTATGCAGTGAGTCCAACAGCTGACCAATTTTAGGAAAAAACCCACTAAGAATTTAAAGACACATAGAGCAGGGCCACAGTAACGACAAATTCCCATTAGAAATGATAGGGTCGGCTATACTGTTATAGGGTATGCAGTGAGTCCAACGGCTGACAGATTTTAGGAAAAACCCCACTAAGAATTTAAGGACACACAGAGCAGGGCCACAGTAACAAGGTACGACATGTTCCCATTAGAAAGTAGAGGGTCTGCTATACAGTTATAGGGTATGCAGTGAATCCAACGGCTGACAAATTTTAATGAAAAACCCCAATAAGAATTTAAAGACACACAGAGCAGGGCCACAGTAACAAGGTACGACATGCTCCCATTAGAAAGGACAGGGTCTGCTATACAGTTATAGGGTATGCAGTGAGTCCAACAGCTGACCAATTTTAGGAAAAAACCCACTAAGAATTTAAAGACACATAGAGCAGGGCCACAGTAACGACAAATTCCCATTAGAAATGATAGGGTCCAACGGCTGACAGATTTTAGGAAAATCCCCACTAAGAATTTAAAGACACACAGAGCAGGGCCACAGTAACAAGATATGACATGTTCCCATTAGAAAGGAGAGGGTCAGCTATACAGTTAAAGGGTATTCAGTGAGTCCAACGGCTGACCAAGTTTAGGAAAAAACCCACTAAGAATTTAAAGACACATAGACCAGGCCACAGAAATGACAAATTCCCATTAGAAAGGAGAGAGTCTCCCATAGTGTTGGACTATGCAGTGACTGCAAGGGCTGCCAAAAATTTGGAGGCACTTCAATGGCTCTTGGAAGAGACGTGGAGGAGCGCATCATAAAAAAAATTTACCATTAGAAAGGAACGGGCCTCCTATACTTGTAATGCCATGCACTAAGTGTATGGGCTGACAAACATTTACTCCTGGGGGGTATACATGAACATACTGTATAAAAAATTTTTTTTACGGGCATCATAAAAATGTAGCGCCCCGAGGGCTCGGCCGCTGCAGGGGTATTGCACCTCTGCCAGAGGTGTGATATTCCACTCCCGGGTAAGGATGGAGTATGGACCAGGGTTCAGTTAGCTGCATACAGCACACTCACCCCATTTCCGAGGGACAGCTCCCATTAGACAGAAATGCAGGCACAACAGACCATGTCCCTGGCTGGAGTGGGGAGGGGGTAGGAATACCCAGTGATGTAGGAGCAGATAGGGGTTGGTTCCTGAGCGTAGATAGGAGCCCATTGGTTGCTGGTCACCTGGGCTCATGTTCTAGAGGGAGGTATAAAAGGTGGGCACCATCTTAGAACAGTGTTCAGTCAGAGAGAAGAAGTGACGGAGTGGGGGCCTCTGCAAGGGGCTCTTCTCCGTAGGCAGGCCTAGCCTCTGAGGCCCAGCCAGCACAGAGAGAAAAGAAGAAGAGAAGTTCAGTGAGTGGAGTAAGAGAAGGAGTTCAGCCAGAGAGGGCTGACAGGGAGCTGTGGCTCAGTCTGGGCCCAGCTCCACGAGGCAGGCCTAGGGTGAAGGCCAGGAACAGAAAGGAACAAGAACAGAAAGGAACAAGAACAGAAAGGAACAGAAGAGAAAGAGAGAAACAGAAGGGCTCAGGAACAAGACGGCAGAAGGGACCCTAAGAACCCACGAGAATACAGGGTGAAGGGTCAGGCAGATTAAGGGTACCGGATCCCAAGTTGGTGGAGGAGAAACAGCCCTCAGCCAAAGACCGGAGGTCGTGATCATTTATTGGTGCGACACCTCATCAAACCTACTAGGAAGGCACCATATAGGACAGCGGGGAACGGGAACCACGTTTACCCGCACAAGTCCGCGGCAGCTGGACAAAAGTGGGTCACTGGTGAGGCAGGCCAGAGAAAGGATTGAAGGGGGTCCTGTGCCATGCTCCTGAACTGCCTGGGGTTGACCGAGCCCCTCACCTTGTGGACGCAGCACGGCTCGGGCGGTCATTGCTGACAGAAGTGACCCGGAGTACATGAACTGTGAGTAAAAGACATTGGACTGCAGTACGTTGTCTGTGTACTCTTTCGCTCCTCCAGCACTAACGGCACTGGGACTCTCTGCACCATCACCCCCACCATCCACTACACTGCCCTGGGGCTGCACTCTTCCAATGGGGAGTCACACTACCTCAGCTGCATACATCATCAGCCCCAGCGGTCTGCCTTGCAGCGGCGGTTCATAATAACCACAATCCACGGGTGGCGTAGTCGGACATCACTTAGGACTGCTAAAGGACTACCACTGGTCTGACCACCCTGAGCCACGGAACCGGGACGCCACTACTACCCCCACCGTCTCCCTATTGCCCGGCTCCGAGTGCCCCACGGCCCAGGGGCGAGTCAAACACCCTTTAAAAAAATTATGTGGGTGTTGCATCATGGACCACGGTCACCCTGGTGATGTGGTGGAGGATGAGGAGAAGGAGAAGGACAAGAGCAAATAGCCAAAATCAGGAAGCGTATACCCATGTGTGGGTGTGAAAAGGTGCATGGGAATACACCTCCCAAGAAAAGACACTGGATTTGAGTTTATGTTACGCTGCTATCATTCGGTGGTGTTGAGAAGTCTGGCCCAATCCAGCCCTTGTTCATTTTTATAAGAGTCAGCCTGTCAGCATTTTCAGTTGACAGGAGGATGCGCCGCTTATCAGTTATAATTCCACCAGCGGCACTAAAAACCCGATCTGATAAAACGCTGGCGGCAGGGCAGGCCAGGACCTCCAAGGCATAGAGAGCCAGTTCATTCCACATATCTAGCTTGGATACCCAATATTTATAAGGCACAGAGGAATCACGGAGGACGTTGGTACGGTACGGCAAGGTACTCCCTCAGCATCTTCCCAAACTTTGCACTCCTTGTGAGAGTACCCTGCGCCTCAGGGCCTGTGCGATGGGAGGGTCTGAGAAAACTCTCCCAGAACTTTGACAGTGTTCCCCTGCCTCTGCTGGATTGAAGTTGTGTCTCTCTCGCCTGTACTCCTTGGTTGTCGAACAAAGTGTGCCCTCTGCCTCCAGCGTTTTCAGATGGGATTTTTTTTAATAGTTCCGCAACAAGGGCCTTCTGGTACTGCCTCATTTTTGTACACCTGTCCGCCTCAGGAATAAGAGATATAAAGTTCTCCTTGTAGAGTGGGTCTAAAAGTGTCACCAACCAGTAATGACCTAAAATTTTGAGAATGCGAGGGTCATGGGAAAGGCAGCATAACATAAACTCAGCCATGCGTGCCAGACTACTAACAGGCAAGACTTCCGTGTCCTCGCCAAGAGGATGACTGACCATGCTCTCCTCCTCCTCCTCTCTGTCCTCTGGCCATCCACGCTGAACAGACGGTATGACAGCTCTGCAGATAGCACCGTCTATAGTGCATGAAACTAGTTCCTGTCCCTTCTCCTCCTCCTCTTCCTCATTGTCACCCAATCCACGTTGGGATGAGATGAGGCTTGGCTGTGTGTAATCACCCTGTATGATTAATTGCTCCATCTTATCGTGCTCCGCCTGCAATGCATCATCTTTGATTGTGAGCAGAGAGCGTTTCAGAAGATAGAGAAGCGGGATGTTGAGGCTAATTATGGCGTCATCGCCGCTCACCATCTTGGTGGAGTCCTCAAAGTTTTGGAGGATGGTACATATGTCTGACATCCACGTCCACTACTGAGGTCTTATGTGTGGAGTCTGAACTGAATACCGATAGCCTTTTTGATGCTGGTACTCAACAACTGCCCTCTTCTGCTCACAAATCCTTCCCAACATCTGCAATGTAGAGTTCCAACGTGTGGGGACATCACACACCAGTCTGTGAGCCAGAAGCTGCAAACGCTGCTGAAACACTGCAAGGGCGGCGGAAGCTGTAGCTGACTTTCTAAAATGGGCACACAGGCGGCATACTTTAACAAGCAGATCCGGCAGCTCCGGGTAGGATTTGAGTAACCGCTGAACCACGAGGTTAAGCACATGGGCCAGGCATGGTACGTGTGTGAGCTCGCCTCGCCTCAGAGCCGCCACCAGGTTCCGGCCATTGTCACACACGACCATGCCTGGCTGTAGGTTCAGCGGTTTGAGACACAGATCTGCCTGCTCTTTCAGAGCTGTCCATAACTCTTCAGCATTGTGTGTTTTTTCACCTAAGCATATTAGCTTCAGCACAGCCTGTTGCCTCTTGGCCGAGGCAGTGCTGCAGTGCTTCCAGCTTGTGACTGATGCGGAGATGGAGGCTGAGGAGGAGGAGGAGGCTGGGGAGCATGAGGTGCAGGAGCTGTAGACCGTGGGGGCAACCCTGATTGACCTAGGGCCTGCAATCCTTGGCGTCGGGAGGACGTGTTCCGTCCCAAGGTCCGACTGGGTCCCGGCTTCCGCTATGTTAACCCAGTGTGCTATCAGCGAGATGTACCGTCCCTGCCCACAAGCACTTGTCCACGTGTCCGTGGTTAGGTGGACTTTACTGGTAACTGCGTTGTTGAGGTCACGGCTAATGTTTTGGGACACGTGCTTGTGTAATGTGGGGACGGCACACTGGGAGAAATAGTGGCGGCTGGGGACAGAGTACCGAGGGACGGCCGCCACCATCAGGTTGCAGAATGCTTCTGTCTCCACAAGCCTAAAAGGCAACATTTCGAGCCAAGCAGTCGTGAATTGTGAGAATTTAGTAGTGTGGCCTGTGGGACGTTGGCTGCATATTTGCGCTTGCATTCCAAGGACTGGAGTATGAACAACTGAACGCTGCGCTGGGGCAAGGACATGGACGTGCTTCCTGATGCTGCTACTTGAGAGTGTGCAATGACAGGTGCAGGGCAGGAGCAATGGTGCCACCTGTAGACACTGTTCCAGGACCCTGGTGTTCGGCCCACAAAGTCGAGTGCTTTGCTGCCATGTGCCTGATCATGCTGGTGGTAGTCAGGCTGGTCGTTTTGACACCCCTGCTGATGCTGGTCTGGCTCGTGATGAAAATGGCCTTTTTGGAGCTATCGGCAGAGTCTTTAAAAAACAACCAGACTCGGGAAGACCTAACAGTTGTAGTGGCAACTTCCTTCGTGTTGGTGTTACGGGAAACGGTAGCCTGCCTTCTGTCTGCGGCCACCACACTCCTTCTTCCTGCCTGTTGGGGTGCTCTGCCTCCCTCCCCCTGTGTGCTGCTGTCCTTGCTCTGCATGTCCTCCTGCCAGGTTGGGTCAGTTACTATATCATCCGCCACCTCGTCTCCCACTTTTGCACCCTGGTACTATTCCTGACTTTCTGCCAATTGTGTCTCATCATCGTCCACCTCTTGTGACAGTTTCCCACCGGCGCCTTCGTGTGACAGTGGCTGCTCAAATATTTGGGCATCGCTACACGTGATCTCCTCTTGCCCCGCTTCAAGTGGACCGGGCGAGAGGCCCGAATCCATAAATGGAAAAGTGAACAGCTCTTCAGATTGTCCAAGTGTGGGATAAGTTGTCTCTGGGTACTCGGCATGGTGGGAGGAAGGAGGATCAGGGTGAGGAATATGCGGTCCAGACTCACGGCTACTGAGACTTGACCGTGTGGAAGACAGGGTGGTGGTGGTGGTGGCTAAGTGACTGGAAGCATTATCCGCTATCCAACCAACAACCTTTTGACACTGATCTGGGTTCAATAGTGGTGTGCTGCGGTCCCCTAGAAATTGGGACAGGAAGGTCAGGCGAGAAAATGTGGGTGTTTGTTGTGGCACAATTTCGGCTTGCCCACGGCCTTGTCCTCGGCCTCTGCATGTACCATTACCATCACGTCCAGTTCCCCGTCCCTTGCCACGTGCCAAGCAAATGGCGCAGAAAAACGGTGTTCTCTGGATTGCTTTATAAGCAAATAATGAGGATTAAGATCCAAAGAAAAGTATTCCTGGCCCCTGAGACCTGGGCCTTTGTATAGAAATATCTAACAGCAGCAGAAGGCAGAATTGGAATGGAGCCTCTTGTGCTATATGCACTGCAGTCTGCTATATACACTGCCTGCCTGCCTATATACACTGCCTGCCTGATATCTCTGCAGATGGATTAGTCCTCAAAAGGACTGTTTGTTGAGATGGATATGTGTAATATGCGGTTTTTCTCCCTACACTACCTAATACACAATCAAATCTCTCCCTAACGCAGCAGCAGCTCTCCCTACACTGTCTGATCCAGAGTGACTGTGATGAGCATGGCGGCGCCAGGTCAGATATAGACCTGATGACGCTGTGCGGCCAGCCAATCACTGTAATGCCCACAACCAACATGGCTATGGCATTACAGTGCATGGCAGGCAATCCCTGCATGTTCATTGGCTCTGTAAAGAGCGCCAAACATGCAGGGAGGGGACCCGACTTCCCGCCCGACCAACCCGGAAATACTCGGTGAGCGCAGAGCATCTCGAGCAGTGAGATACTCGGGCAAGCACCGAGCAGTAGCGAGCATGCTCGCTCATCACTAGTTGTCATTAAGATTTAAAAAGAGAAAACACAGAAATGTGACAGTAAATGGCTTCACCCAACCAACAACCATGAGTGGAGAAAAAGTGTTTTTGTTATCATTCATTTTCTCTGAAACAAGGCCAAGAAAGGAAAAATTCTGCCGGGGTATGTAAACTTTTGAGCAGAACTGTATATGCACCAGCCCCAGTGTCTCCTATTCTATATACTCCAGCCCCAGTGTCTCCTATTCTATATACTCCAGCCCCAGTGTCTCCTATTCTATATACTCCAGCTCCAGTGTCTCCTATTCTATATACTCCAGCTTCTTCTGTGATGTATATGCTCTAGCCCCAATGTATCCTGTGATGAATATTCGCCAGCCCCAGTGTCTCCTATTCTATATACTCCAGCTCCAGTGTCTTCTGTGACGTAGCTAATGTAGCCCTAATGTCTCTTATGCAGAGGCGTCGCATGATAAAGCAGTGAGACACAAGCTCCCTGCCCTATCACTATCTCTTTCATATGCCACAGATCGCCATAGGCCTGCGGTTAACGAGATGTCAGCATACTCACGCAGGTGGCTCGGTGACATCATTGCATCGCTCTGCTCTGCTGTCCCGCCATGGAAGAGGAGACAGAGGCCGTGATGTAGGGAATCAGGATTAAGTGAGATATTTTTTTAAATGATCGGGCAGTGGAGCCATCCTACTATATATCTGGAGTAGTGGGTCCATCATACTACATATGGAGTAGTGGGGCCATTATACTATATGTATGTGGGGCAGTGGGACCATCATAGTATATACAGGTGCATCTCACTAAATTAGAATATCTTCAAAAAGTTAATTTATTCCAGTTCTTCAATACTGTTTCAGTATGCTCCACAATCATGAGGAAGACTGCTGACTTGACAGATGTCCAGAAGGCAGTCATTGACACACTCCACAAGGTCCTAGAGTTCCAATTTTCATTTGGAAATCAAGGTCCCAGAGTCTGGAGGAAGAGTGGAGAGTCCACAATCCAAGCTGCTTGAGGTCTAGTGTGAAGGCTCCACAATCGGTGATGGTTTGGGGGGCCATGTCATCTGCTGGTGTAGGTCCACTGTGTTTTATCAAGACCAAAGTCAGCACAGCCGTCTACCAGGACATTTTACAGCACTTCATGCTTCCCTCTGCCGACAAGCTTTTTGGAGATGGAAATGTCATTCTCCAGCAGGACTTGGCCCCTGTCCACACTGCCAAAAGTACCAATACCTGGTTTACACACAACAGTATCACTGTGCTTGATTGGCAGCAAACTCGCCTGACCTTAACCCCATAGAGAATCTATTATAGAGAATCTATGGGGTATTGTCAAGAGGAAGATGAGAGACACCAGACCCAACAATGCAGATGAGCTGAAAGACAGCTTTTTGTATTGAAGAACTGAAATAAATTAACTTTTTGATGATATTCTAATTTAGTGAGATGCACCTGTATATGGAGCAGTGGGACCATCATGCTATATATATGGAGGAGTGGGGGCATCATACTAAATATAGAGCAGTGTGTGTGTGTCACCCCAGGCCTGGATGCCACAAACAATAATCTGTTTCTGAAAGCAGGAGGGAGGTCCCCTGGTTAGGGACAATTAGCATACAGCACCTCCTGTCCCAGGCCAGCAGGGGGAGCTGGCTGCCCCTATAAAAGCTGGAACTGGGGGCAGGGTTAGAGAGAACTGGACGACCTAGCTCAGGAGTGAGACTAGTCCCAGAGAAGGAGGGACAGTTCAGCTGTAGCTGAGGAGTCCGTGAGGCAGAGGAAAAGCTGCAAGCCAGGGACAGAAGTGACGAGAGCCGGTCCTGGAAGAGAACCAATCTACCGGGCATTGGGGTCCGGGGCTGTCAGGGTTACAAGCCCAGAAGCAGAGAACCAACCTGCGAGGGATTTCAGGTCCCTTGGCCTAAGAAGCCTGGAGGCTCCACCACACAGAGGGACCAGTACATCGAGGAGCAAGCAACAGGTACCCAAGGCCTGAGTCGCAAGCCATACAGGAGAGAAGTACACGGCCAGCTCAGGGACGTGGGCTATTACACCACGAAAAGGGGGATAGTCAGAAAGAGCATAGAGAGAACGGTAGGCCTACACACTCACCCTGACCAGTGGGGCTCGCCCGAATGCTCTCAGACACCCAGGCCCATTCCTAACCGGTACTGTTGGGTCATTAATAATATCTACAATAAAGACCCTGAACTGTTTGAAGCGGACTCTGAACTCTTACTATTGCGGCCTGCACTATCACCCCCAACATCCACCTACACTGCCCTGAGGCTACACTCTTCCCGTGGGGAGTTATCCTATCCCTGTGCTGCACACCAACACCAGCCTCAGCGGTCTGCCTTGCAGCGGCGGTTATCTCCAACCGCAATCCACGGGTGGCGTAGTCGGACATTGAAAACACTGATAAATAGACTGCCACCATTTGGTCTGACCACCCTGAGCCACGGGATCGGGTAGCCACTACTACCCCCATCAGCACCGTACACTAGAAAACCCGGTTCCGGGTACCCCACGGCCCAGGGGCCGAGTCAGCTTTGGCGTAGTAGGCAGAATTGTGACCAACCCGCCACAAACGGGTATTGCGTGCCTGGAAAAGACTCTATACATATCTGAGTGAAGTTTCCCGCCATTCGGGGCCATTTCCCGCCAATCGGAGCCGTTTCCCGCCATCGGGCGCCATCTTCGGGACGCCGCGCGGGAAGAAGAGGGGCGTGGACGTCCAAAAATGCTTGAGACCTGAAGCCCCGCCCTACGCTGAGTCGCTGCGCAAGGTCCTGGAAGGAGATCCAGCGGATGCCGACGTCATCACCGAGCAACGCAGGGTCCTCACCCAGAGCATCACGAGCGGAGCCGCGGCCTACAGAAGAGGATCGCCAGAAGGTAGGCCACGGTTAACTAGGGGGGAGGAAGATGTCGGACGCGGAGGGACCCTCTACTACCAGCGTAGCCGCTGCAGCTGTGATGCCGTTTTCCATGCCCTATATCCATAGGCGGATTATAATGAGGGCAATCCGGGCGACCGCCCAGGGCCCCGAGCCTGCAGGGGGCCCGCGGCTCCAGGCGGGGTGTCTAATGCCGGATTGCCCTCATTATATGTGCGGGCCGCCGCAGCACATAGCGGTAGCAGTGGCAGGAGGGGGGGGCCCGGACCGCTCCCCCAGCAGCGGCCGCCGCTACTTCTTCATCGGCCGGGCCAGCACTGCAGCAGTTAACTTCCCTGTG